>NC_037671.1:40259298-40859298 GCF_003255815.1 Theropithecus gelada | reverse complement strand
TCTGGACACTGAAATTAGGTATTTATTGTAGTCTTTGCAGTCTGGGCTTGTTTGTATCTGTCCTTCTTGGGAAAGCTTCCCAGGCAGTCAAAGGGATCTAAGTCTTTGGTCACTGCAGCTATATCTGCTTTAGGATCACCCCAAGCTCAGTAACACTGTGGGTCTTGCAGACTCATAGAGGTACCACCCTGCTGGTCTTGGGTAATATCCAGGAGAATTTCCTGGATTACTAGGCGGAGACTCTTCTTTTCTTTACCCCAAACAAATGGAGTCTCTCTGTGCTGAGATACCTGGAACTGGAGGAGGGGTGATACAGGCTGTTAATTCAGACCTGAAGCCAGCTTAGCAATGGGTCTTGCCCACAGTGACCACTGCCTGGCTGTGGCTGATGTTCATTCAAGGCCCAAGGGCTTGTCAATCAGCTTGTGGTGAATGCAGCCAGTCCTGAGTCTCTTCCTTCAGAGCAGTGGGCTCCCTTCAGGCCCAGCACAGGTCCAGAAATGCCACCCAGGAGTCAAGGCCTAGAACTGGGGACTCCAGGAGCCTGCTTGGTGCTCTATCCAACTGTGGCCAACTTGGCACCCAAGCTGCAAGACAATGTCCCATTTACTCTTCTCTCTCTTTCTCTGAAGCAGAAAGGATCTCTTCCTGTAGCCACCACAGCTGGGAACGTGGTGGGTCTCACAGCTGAAGGCAGCACAGCTCTTAGTCTTACCCAAGGCCCACAATGAGTACTGCTTACCTGGCTATTCCTGTTGATTATTCAGGGCCCAAGAGCTCTTTAGTCAGCAGGTAATGAATTCTGCCAGGACTGGGTCCTTGCCTTAAAGGCAACAGTTCCTTTCTGCCCAAGATGTGTTTAGAAATGTCATCTGGGAGCTAGCACCTGGAATGGGGGCCTCAGGATTCTATCTGGTGCTGTATTCTACTGTGGCTGAGCTGGTATCCACGTTGCAAGACAAAATACTCTTCCTTCTCCTCTCCTCTCCTCAAACAGAGGGAAGAAGTCTCTCCCAGAGCTGCGAGCTATGCTGCTTGGGATTGGGGGAGGGGTGTTGCAAGCACTCCCATGGCCACCCTGTCTTGTGTATCACTGGGTCACGTGCCCTCCAGGTCCACTGGCTTTGAGCCCAGCACAGCCCCAGGACTTGCATAGAAATTTCAATCCTTGTGGTCTAGATTGCCTTTCCAGTTCATTGAAGGCCCCAGAACACTTTAGCATGTGGTGGCAGGGCTTGCCAGGACTCATCTTCTGAGCCCTGGGGTGGGCAATTTCTCTCTGACTAGGGCTGGTTTAAATGCTCCCTCTGGTAGGTGCCAACTGAGTTCTGCCCAGTGCTGCTTTCCACTGTGACAGAATTCCACTGAGTTCCAATGCAAAGTCCCATAGTCACTACACTCTGCCTCCCTCCAAGTGCACACATTCTCTCTTTGTGCTACATGGCCACTATTGGGGAATGGGGGAGGGATGTTGTAGGTGATTCAAGACTGTCTTTCCTACCCTCTTCAGTGCCTCTTTCCTTAATATAATATTATTATAAAACAAGGTATTATGAGCACTTACCTGACTTTTCATTCTTATGAAGGTGCTTTTTTATGTGGATAGTTGTTAAATTTGGTGTTCTTGCTGGAGGGATGATCACTGGAGACTTTTATTCAGCTATCTTATTCTACCTCCCTATTTCTGATTTTCATGAGAGTGATTTCTCATGATTAAAAAAAAGTGGGAATCATGGTGATATAGTCTTTCCTTTCCTAGGAAATTAGTTTCTGATTATGATTCTGACTTATATTGACGTGGTTTAACTACAATGCAGAATGTGCTTGTATTAGTCCCTTTTCACACTGCTGTAAAGATACTACCCAAGACTGGGTAATTTATAAAGGACAGAGATTTAATTGACTCATAGTTCTGCATGACTGGGGAGGCCTCAGGAAACATACAGTCATGACAGAAGGGAAAGCAGGCACCTTCTTCACAAGGTTGCAGGAGAGAGAGTGAGCAAGAGCAGGGAAAACTGCCTTATAAAACGATCAGCTCTCGTGAGAACTCACTCACTATCATGAGAACAGCATGGGGGATACTGCCCCTGTGATCCAATCACCTCTCTGCCTCGACATGTGGGGATTACAGTTTCCTCCCTTGACACATGGGGGTTACAATTAGAAATGAGATTTGGGTGAGGACACAGAGCCAAGTCATATCATTCTGCCCCAGCGCCCCCAAATCATATCTCTCTCTCTTTTTTTTTTTTTTTGAGACAGAGTCTCGCTCTGGAGTGCAGTGGTGCAATCTTGGTTCACTGCAACCTCTACCTCCTGGGTTCCAGCAATTCTCCCACCTCAGCCTCCCAGGTAGCTGGGATTATAGGCACATGCCACCATGCCCAGCTATTTTTTTGTGTTTTTAGTAGAGATGGGGTTTCACCTTGTTGGCTAGGCTGACCTCAGATGATCCATCCGCCTGGCCTCCCAAAATGCTAGGATTACAGGCGTGAGCCACTGTGCCCAGCCATCTTTTCACATTTCAAAACCAGTCATGCCTTCTCATCAGTCCCCTAAAGTCTTAACTCATTTCAGCATTAACTGAAAAGTCCATAGTCCAAAGTCTCATCTGAGACAAGGCAAGCCCCTTCTGTCCATGAGCCTATAAAATCAAAACCATGTTAGTTAATTCCTAGATACAATGGGGATACAGGCATTGGGTAAATACACCCATTCCAAAGGGGAGAAATTGGCCAAAACAAAGGGGCCACAGGCCTCGTGCAAGTCCAAAATCTAGCAGGGCAGTCATTAAATCTTAAAGCTCTGAAATGATATTTAACTCCATGTCTCTCATCTGGGGCATGCTGATGCAAGGGGTGTGCTCCCACAGCCTTGGACAGCTCCTTCTTGAGCTGGCGTCCAGTACCTGTGGCTTTTCCAGGTGCACAGTGCAAGCTGTCAGTGGATCTACCGTGCCGGGGTCTGGAGGATAGTGGCCCTCTTCTCAAAGCTCCACTAGGTAGTGCCCCAGTGGGGACTCCGTGTAGGGGGGTCCAACCCCACATTTCCCTTCCACATTGCCCTAGTACAGGTTCTCCACGAGGGCTCTGCCCCTGCAGCAGACTTCTACCTGGACATCCAGATGTTTCCATACATCCTGTTAAATCTAGGTGCAGGCTACCAGGCGTCAACTCTTGCCTCCTGCACACCCACAGGCTTAATACCTCTTAGAGGCCACCGGTGTTTGTAGCTTGCATCCTCTGAGGCAACAGCCCAAGCTGTACCTTGGCCACTTTTAACTATGGCTGGAGCTGGAGCAGGTGCGATACAGGGCACTGTGTCCCAAGGCTGCACAGAGCAGCAGGGCCCTGGGCCTGGCTCACAAAACCATTCTTCTCTCCTGTGTCTCCAGGTCTGTGATGGGAGGTTTGCTGTGAAGGTCTCTGAAATGCCTTGGAGGCATTTTCCCCATTGTTTTGGCTATTAACATTTGCTCTTCTTTACTTATGCAAATTTCTGCAGCCAGCTTTTATATCTCCCCAGAAAATGGGTTTTTCTTTTCTACTACATGGCCAGGCTGCAAATTTTCCAAACTTTTATACTCTTCTTCCCTTTTAAATATTAGTTCCAGTTTCAGATAATCTTTTTGTTCGCACATATGAGCATACATGAGTAGAAGCAGCCAGTCCTTATCTTGAATGCTTTGCTGCTTAGAAATTTCTTCCTCCAGAAGAAATCATCTCCCTCAACTTCAAAGTTCAGCAGATTCCTAAAGCAGGGGCACAGTGCTGCCAGTCTCTTTGCTAAAGCATAACAAGAGTGACCTTTACTCCATTTCCCAGTAAGTTCCTCATTTCCATCTGAGACCACCCCAGCCTGTACTTTATTGTCCGTATCACTATCAGCATTTTGGTCAAAACCATTCAACAAGTCTCTTGGAAGTTCCAAACTTCACCTTCCTGTCTTCTTCTGAGCCCTCCAAATTGTTCCAGTCTCTGCCCGTTACCCAGTTCCAAAGTGGCTTCCACATTTTCTGTATCTTTATAGCAGTACCCCACTACCTGGGTACCAATTAACTGTATTAGTCCATTTTCACATGCTGTAAAGATACTACCCAAGACTGGGTAATTTATACAGGACAGAGGTTTAATTGACTCATAGTTCCACATAGCTAGGAGGCCTCAGGAAACTTACAATCATGGCAGAAGGGGAAGTAGACACCTTCTTTACAAGGTTGCAGGAGAGATAGCAGATCTCGTGAGAATTCATTCACTATCATGAGAACAGCATGGGGGAAACTACCCCTGTGATCCAATTAACTTTCTCCCTCGACACATGGGGCTTACAATTCAAGATGAGGTTTGGATGGGAACACAGCCAAACCATATCAATGCTGATCATGCCATCATGACATCCCCCATATGACAAAATATTAAATTAATAAACCATTCTAGTGCCTGTCAGTCTTAAATGAATTTTACTAAGGGTGAGTCATCTCAAAGGGCCTGATCACCCAGACACTGACCAGCTAGCCAGATTTTGCTGACTTTCCTTTGTTTGACACTACCACCTACTCCAGATACAGAGAGATGAAGGGAGGAAGGAAGGACAAAAGGAGGGAATGGATTATTCTGATCTCTGTTGACCCCATTGTGAGTCTTGAAAAACTTAGCTAGAGGGCAGAGTTCAAAACTCTTTGTGGGTTAATTTTATCATGTTTATCAAGCAAGGATGGCTTCAAGAAGTGACTAAATTTGTTACTTAAATATTGCCAAAATGAATATCAGCTATGGCAAAACTAAAACCAGTTTCTAAAAGGATAGAACTAAATAACCCTATGTTATTTAGTCATTGTGTACATTTTTCAGAAGACTCATAATGTTGGACTTACTGGACTGCAGTTCTGCATTAAAATCATGTTCTATAAGAGACAGCTTAGATAATTTTGTGGTCAAGGTAGCTCATTCATTTATTAAATAAACATTGATTTAATTCTTGCTACGTGCTTGCTGTTCTAATACTAATCCATTTCTCTACTTTCAGGCAAGACTACTCAATTTTTTCTGGACTTTTTTTTAACTTCTTAGGAATTCTAAGGAAGAGAAAAAATTTTCAGTATATCTTACATTTCATGATATATAATCATTAGTTTTTTCCTGTTATTGTTCTATCATTTGGAAATGGAAACTCAGCTAAAAACCAGCTTTCCTTTAATTAAACCTTCTATATACTTAAAAATTGTTTGAAGTCACCTCTCAGATTTTAAAATCTTGGCTAGTTACTCTTATTTCTGTCACTTTCTTATATTTTATATTTAATTTATAAATTAATATTTATTGATAGTGATTAGTAACTGTGGAAAAATCAAAATAATTAAATGTTCATCCTCTGCTGTCTAAGAAATTTGTCTAGTTGGGGAGAAAAGACATAAGTATGTCTTGTAACCTAATAATTGAAGAGATATATCAAAGCAGCTTATTGACAAACGAACAGTATAGTCAAAAATACCAAAGGATTCCATATAAGCAGCAGAACACAGAGGTTTAAGAGCACAGACTTTGGAACCACACTGCCTGGGTGTGAACCGTGAATCTGCCATTCATTAGCAATATGTCTGAGCAGTTGCTTAGCTTTTCTGTGCCTCTGTTTCCCCATCTGTTAAATATAGATAATAACAGTACCTAACTTAGAGCATTACTGTGAGATTTAAATAAAGTTAACTACTATCTGTAAAGTGCCTGCTAATGATAATGAAAAAAATATTGTAGGCTAAAATGTTGTTGGAAGAACTTATGGTGGGATTAAGCAGATATTTGAAGGGCAGATGGCATTTGGATAATCTTAGAGGAGGAAAGAGATCTGTTCATGCAAGGCAGGGAGACTACAAGGTATGTAGAGGGCACTGAGTGGATTGATTTGGTTGGGACAGAGCTCTCTGAAATATGAGGGTTTGAAGGCAAGGCACAAGGGTAGTAGGCTTTGGCCCAACTCTCAGAGACTTCAAACTCCTGAAAGTCCAAACTGTCTGGAGTTTGGATTTGATCTTTGTAAGTGGTATACTACAAGCAGTATTTTAATTTTAATATAAGATAGATTGCCAGATTGGTGGAGACGGGTGGTGAGTGGTGGCAGGGTGACCAGTTAGGATGTTATAGCACAGGACTAGACTGGGATGGTACAGTAAAAGTGGAGAAGAAGAGGTGTCTGCAAGAGGCATCATCATGGAAAATTCAAAGGATTTTGCCTGCCTCTATTTTGTTTTAATGAGATGAAGTCCCACTCTGTCACCTAGACTGGAGTACAGTGGCGCAATCTCAACTCGCAGCAACCTCCATCTCCCGGGTTCAGGTGATTCTCCTTCCTCCGCCTCCTGAGTAGCTGGGATTACAGGCACGTGCCACCACGCCTGGCTAATTTTTGTATTTTTAGTAGAGACAGTGTTTCACCATGTTGGCCAGGCTGGTCTCGAACTCCTGAGCTCAGGTGATCCACCCGCCTTGGCTTCCCAAAGTGCTGGAATTATAGGCATGAACCACTGTGCCCGGCCCTGACTCTCTTTTTTTGAGCAGATTTCTCCTGCCTGGTATGCAGTCTCCCCACAGTTGGTATCCTTCACTACAGAGGGAAAATCAGAATAAGGAGCTGTCTGTGGGTGGAATATCAGACTTCTCAGACATTGTTAGATTGAAAGGCCAATTGGAAATCCCTGACCGGTATTGGAAATGAATGGCTGAAACTCAAGAAGGACTGAAACTGAGAAGTCAGGACTGGAGTTAGATATATGGTCACCTCCTTAGAGCTAATATTTGAAGCCATGGGAAGCATCAAGATCTCCAAGAGAGGGAATGGGAAGCGCTGGACTTACTCGTTGAAGAACATCTGGTTTGAAAGAATGTGACAAAGCAGCCAAACAACTGGGAGAAGACCCAGACGGACGTCAAAGAAGCATTTGCAAACAGAGCACATAGCGGTGTCAGAGGCTGCAGAACAAACAGAATGAGCCTAAAATAGTTATTGAATCTGGCAATAAGAAGGCCATTAGTAATCTTATTAAGTGAAGTTTCAGTAGAGTATAGGGAACCAGGTTGTGGGACTTTAATTTGAGAAGTATAAATGTGAAAGGAAGAAGAAATATAGGATAGCTCTAGTAGGTTCAAATTGTTGTTGGTTTTTTTTTTCTCAAAAAATGGCACGTGTACATTTTCAGCCAGAGAGAGAAAAACCAGTAGAGAACAAAGCCATAGCAGGCACTGTTCTAAGCACTTGAAAGATTAGGGAGAGGGAGGTGGAATGAACTGGTAAGGAGCTGTAGCAGATGGGAAGGATAAGACGGAGCCTGTGAGCTTAGCTTCAAAAAGGAGGAGGCCCAGACTTGGGCAATGGAATGTCATCTTGTGCCTAGGACAAGGCATGACTGAAAAGAGGGAATAGGCTAGATGTAAAAACTGATACTTAGAAGTAGAGAGGAGGGGCTGGGTGCGGTGGCTCACGCCTCTAACCCTAGCACTTTGGGAGGCTGAGGCAGGTGGATCACCTGAGGTCAAGAGTTGGAGACTAGCCTGGCCAACGTGGTGAAACCCCGTCTCTACTAAAAATACAAAAATTAGCCAAGCATGGTGGCAAGGTGCCTGTAATCCCAGCTACTTGGGAGGCTGAGGCAGGAGAATCGCTTAAACCTAGGAGGCAGAGGTTGCAGTGAGCCAAGATTGCGCCATTGCACTCCAGCCTGGGCGGGCAAGAGCAAAACTCCGTTTAAAAACAACAACAACAACAACAAAGTAGTAGTAGTGAGGAGGCAGAAATGAGTGAATTCGTAATGCCTGAGGAGTTAAATTCTGTTACAGGTAAGCCTCCCACATCTGAAAATCTGAAATCTGAATGCTCCCTAATCTGAAACTTTTTGAACACTGAAACATTTTGATGCTCAAAGAAAATTCTCAATGGAGCATTTGAGATTTCAGATTTTTAAATTTGGGATGTTCAACCAGTAAGTATAATGCAGATATTCTGAAATCTGAAAAAATCTGAAATGTGAATCACCTCTCGTCTCAAGCATTTCATATAAGGATACTCAACCTGTATTAAAGTAAAAGAGCTGTTAATTAGAATGGTAACAGTGATGGTTAACATCTGTTGTGCTTCAAGCACTGTTTTAAATGTTTATATATATTATCTCATTTATTTCTCAAACTTGTAATAGTAAGGTACTATTTCCACATTTTGTAGATGGAGAAATTAAGGTGAAAAAGATAATTGATTTTCCCTAAACCATAAGTTTAGTAAAGGGCAGAGTAGGATTTGAACTGAGGTGTTGTGACTTCACAGGTCATGATCTTTTTTTTTTTTTTTAAATTATTTTCAATTTTTGTGGGTACACAGTGAGTGTAAGTCATGATCTTAACTGTTGGGCTCCTGTGTCCCCAGCCCTGGGAAATGAATGGGCGATTTAAGACACATATGAATATGTAGATCATTTATGGTGGTAATGGTGCCTAGGAAGCAACCCATATCTTTTTTTCTTTTCTTTTTTTTTTTTTTTTTTGTCTGAGACAAGGTCTCACTCTGGCGCGCAGGCTGGAGTGCAGTGACGCAATTATAGCTCACTGTAGCCTCTTTCTACTGAGCTCAAGCAATCCTCCCATCTCAGCTTCCCAAGGAGCTGGGACTACAAGCATGCGCCACCAGGCCTGGCTTTTTTTTTTTTTTTTTTTAAATATTTAGTAGAGATGTGATCTCTCTATGTTGCCCAGGCTGGTCTCGAACTCTTGAGCTCAAGTGATCCTCCCACCTCAGCCTTACAAAGTGTTGGGATTACAGGCATGAGCCACCATGCCTGACCTTTTAAATATTTAATGGCAGTAAATTAATTTTTTAAAACTAACTTCCTTTTTGGTTGTTCTAAAAGTAATATATGGATATTGAAGAACACTTAGCAAGTAAAGTATAAATTTGAACAAAATCATGCTAAACTCAGAGATAACCAAAGTTGACAACTTTGTCTATTTTTTGTTTGTTTTTTGTTTTGAGATGGAGTCTTGCTTTGTCACCTAGGTGTGATCTCAGTTCACGGCATCCTCTGCCTCCCGGGTTCAAGTGATTCTCCTGCCTTGGCCTCCTGAGTAGCTGGGACTACAGATGTGTGTCACCACACCCAGCTAATTTTTTATTTTTTATTTTTTTATTTTTAGTAGAGATGGGGTTTTGCCATGTTGGCCAGGCTGGTCTGGAACTCCTGATGTCTGGTTATCCACCCACCTCCGCCTCCCAAAGTGTTGGGATTACAGGCGTGAGTCACTGAGCCTGGGTGACAATTTTGTGTATTTTCATGTGATTTTTTTTTCTGTCAGTTTTTTTCTTTTTACAAAATTGGATCATAATGTATATGCATGTGTGTATGCATATGTGTGTGTATGTATATAGTTTTATACATGTAGCTTTGTGAGATTTTCATTTAATATTTTATCCAGAGTGTTAATGTCATCAAAAATACCACAAAATTTTCACTATTTTTCTTTTATTGAATGATCAGGTAATTTATGTATTTTGTTCTTATAAGTAATGCTACGGTGGTCATCTTTCTTTGTCTGCAATGCTTGTTATTGCCTTAGGCTAGTAAGTTAGTCAAGACTCTGGTTGTAAGCAGTAGGAACTCACCTTGATCTAGCTTAGGTGCAAACCAGAAGTTCTTGGCTTATGTAACAGCTGAAATGGCAGGGATGCAGCTAGGCCTCAAGGGTAGCTGGAGCTGGAGACAACTCAGACAACTCAAAACTCTCACTCCTTATTCCTGATTCTTCCTGCATGCTTGTTCACTGAAACTCTGGAAAACGTGACCAGAGAGATCTCCTGAACTATTGCTCACAGCATTGCCAGCAGAGTAGGACTGCAGCTTGAGTTCCTCCCACACTCAAGTTTATTATGAAGTTTTTCAAATGAAAAAGCAAAGTTGAAATGATTTTAAAGTGCCACTTTACTATACTTTACAGTACAAGTATGTATAAATATAAGTATGTTACTCTGCTTGCTGTGTCACATACCTATCAGTCAGTCACCCGTCTGTCACTGCGTCTTTAAAAAATTCACTTCAAAATAAATGGCAGCTATCAGTATACTTTCTGCTAAATACTTCAGCATGAGTACTATAGGGTTGAATACTTATTTACCTTTTTCTTTTGATACAAAATTTACAAAGAAATGCACAAGTCTTAGGACAAGTCCATACAACTGTGTAACCCAAATCCTTATGAGCCCTTATGATCCCAAGTTTAAAAAAATCTAAGATAATAGCTCTGGCTAGCTCACCTTGGGTCTGGTGCCCATCCCTGAGCTCAAACAGAGTAAAGGAAGTCACATTTCCCACATGCAAGAGGGTGCTGTGCTCAAGTGATAAAACTATAGATATCTGCAACAGAAAGCTTCCTGGAAGTTGAATTACACTAATTGAATTTAGTGCTGCACAAAAAGCACACGTATTGGTTTTATCTCTTTTAGAAAACTGCCTCTAAAGTCCTTCACTGATGATTTCTTTATTCTGTGTACCTGTGCTCCTTTAGTTTTTCTTTAATTGGTATATCACTTTTTTCCCAATTTGTTTTATATGTCTTATAAAAAATAGATTGTAAGCTCTTGAGAGTGAAGACCAGTTCTTTTCAAATCTAACCTTATCCCTTGTATAATGGCACCTTATAGTAGCTAGTCACATGCCTCTCCAACCAGCCAGATGCTTTATGCAGTTAGTAAAGGTGCTTATAGCTACAAATAAGAGGAAACTGTGACTCAAAGAGCTTTAAATAATAAGGAACTATTATACCTATCTTACATGGAATCACAGAGATTGGCCAGCTCAGGGTTGGTTAATTTGGTGGCTTAATGATATTGTCAAGGATCTAGCTTTTCTGTTCTTTAGACTCTGCCATCATTGTTATCTAAACTTTGTGCTCAAACTGGATCCTTTCATGATCACAGTCTGACTGTTACAAGTCCAGGCATAAGGTCCAAATGCAGTAACATCTCTTCCCTTTATTGCTCGAAAGAGCTAAGAAACCTTTCCCAGAATCTCCCTAGAGATCTCCATATATAATTGGCTTGAACTAGTTGAAATTATCACTCCCATATCAGTCATTGGTGAAGATAATGGAACCATGGTGATCACTATTCAAGATCTATGCCTGGAAAGGGCATTCCTCTTCTTTTCACATTGGGAGAAGAGAATACTATACAATTAGGACTGATACAATTAGTAAGAAAATTCTATAGGCAACAACATCTGTTACACAGCCTTATTCCTTAATGAGAATGCCTGATCTTGTCCTCTGAAGTTGGTTCAGGGGTGGGGGGGCACATTAAAGAAATTCTATATGTAATTCTTGTTGCTGCCTGAATGGTTTCTCAGTTAGTGACATTTGCTACTGGTCTTTTAGGTTTTTAGGTGTTTAATATTTTTCTGCTTTTTAATATTTGTCATTCTTTAACTCAATGTATTTTGAAAATGTGCGTTTTAATGATTTCTTAATTTCATCTGGAATTAATTCCTTTAAGCCTAGTAGCTAAGCCTTGGGTTCTCTGGAAAACAGAGCCTGAGGTGAGGATTAAGGTGTTAATGCTTTCTTGGAGGGTTGCAGTAAGGGCAAAAGGAAGAAGGGAAGGTGCAAAGAAATGGATTCAATGTGTTATAGAGCCGGCTAGCTTTTGCTTTACAACAAGCTAAGAAGAGACATGGCGGTGACTCAGCAAGCATGCAGCTTTTCTCTGAAGGGGTTGCAAGGAGGAACTAAGAGTAGTCCTTGGAAAAGAGAAAGAAGGGGGAGAATGTATTTGCCTAATTTCTTCCTGTCTCCTGTTCCTAGTTAATAGGAGTTTACTCCATAGGAAGCTAATTCCTCTGTATGACCAGGCTGTGTCATTCTGGCTGTCTGTGGCTACTCAGGATGGTAGATCCCATGTACTACACTGTGGTTTTCCATACAAGTCCAAAAGTGACTTGGATGAGGCACCAACTAAGAGGAGGAGAGGGGAAGGTGGCCAGGCAGGGGGTGGGGGAGGCAGAGAAGGAGTTGGCAGCAGGTAATTGGGAAGATACACAAGGTTTGTGTCCCAATACACCCAAGAAAGTTGAAGTCAAACTTTTTTTGCTGTAGCATTACTTTGGTATTCAATTACTTGGAAACATACTAGTTTCAAAGTAAGTCAGATACTGCTTTTGTTTTCCAAAGCTCTGAAATTTAAGGTAATCACCTTATGAACTGGTTTACTTTCTCAGATCTGGCAGTCTCTTATAGGAAGTATTGGCAATGTTCCAGAGCTCACAAATCATCTTGGTTGTTGTGGATCTAGGTCAACATTGACTCCTTTGTAGTCATTCTGAAATATGACGGAGGTAGAGTGGAGTGGCTCTGGGTACCCTTAGATTGTCTAGTCTCTCCAAGTTTATCAGGATTGATGGGCTCTTTGGAGCTCTGGACCCTTGGAAAGCCTCTAAATATTAGCTTTGATATCTGTAAGTTCTTACAAGTCCAACTGCTTTTAAAGAGAACAATGTTAACTTTTTATTCAGAGTGCAGTGAGCAACCTGTGTTGAGTTGGTGGCAGAAGAGGCACGATCTGATGGAATGAAGGAAAGAATGTTTATTCTTGATTGGTCTGGTCTTTGCATTCCTCATATGTGTCTTCCATTTTCTTTAATTAAATATCTCTTTATTTTTTCCATTAATATACTTTACTCAGATCACCATGACTGCTTAATAGATATTACAGAGTAATAGTAGCTGTTTTTATGTGGGAAATAAAAAGATGAACTTGTCAGAGATGAATGTGAATTGGGCACATCTAATAAGCCTGAGATTTCCTGCTTCTGTGTCATCATGGGAACTGAGGCAGAGCATTTGGATCTTCCCAGCATGTCACCTGCTGAATGCTCTTGACCCGTTCTGAATTACGTACACTGGGCAGTGCAGGCATGACAGAGTCTGGAACCAGGTAGTCCTTCAAGCTGCGTTGGAGGCATGGAAATTCTTTGCTGGTCTCTAGTTTGTGCCATCCAGATTTTTGAAAGTGTTCTGAAGGGATCTGTGTTCTTTCAACTGATTTTCATGCCTGGCCTTAACCTAGGGGCATAAAGTCACATTAGCTCTATTGGTGTTTAAACACATGGTTCTACATGTATCTGGTTAGTTGAAACCCCCCCTTTTTTTTTAAATTCATGGAATGGCTGACTTATTTATTTCATTTAACATAACCTTGAAAATACAAAGTATTCTCCCTCCTATTTTCTAGTCCAATGAAGGTGATCACTTTCCTCTTTCATTTACCCTGGTTACTTGTTTCCTGCCCTGAGGTATGAGGCTACTTGTAGGGCTGATTAAGGTGAGATATTTTCTCCTTTTTGAGGCTCTACTTATGAGCTAGAATCATAAAAATTCAAGAATTGTGCCAAATTTTCTTTTGTTGATGACTGTGATTTAGTCTGTTATGTAACTACAATGTATAATTTACACATCCTGAAGATCATCAGTCTCTGTACAGAGTGACTATATTTAACCCTCACTTCTTTGGAAAAGAGAACATTACCAATTATCTTTGAAATTACGTTTGTGAGACAATGCACATTGATCCACCCTCTGTCTCCATTTTTAATGTTTGGTGCGTCAAGTAGTACTTTATGATTTATTCTGTGCTTTTCATGTGTAAAGGCTAAGAAGAGAGAGAGCTTAGTAGCTAGTGACTATATCTCGAGGCCTCCCATTGCTTATTTTGTCTAAACCGAGAATAATAGGCATAATATCTCTGTTGTCTCTCTTAATATGCAGGTCCAGAGAGAATAAAAGAGTAAGTGTCTTCCCACTATTATCTTTTAGTTCTGGGAGAGGAGTGTGGAGAGAGGATATTGAAATAAATTGTTTAATGCTGGACAGTTCTATGCTTAGTAGTAAAAAAAATAACACTTCTTGTTCCTATGTCATGATGCCATTAGTTGCTGTGTGATTTGAGGAGTTTTTGAGAAAGAAAATAGTGTTAGTTTCCTGGCTTTTAAAGTCAAGTCTAGTTTTAAGCTCAAATTCCATACTGATATCTGTTAAGCAAATTTGCTTATTTACCACCCAGCATTTTGCCTCACTACCCTGCCCCAGGCTCTGTTTGTATAAAGTTGTCATGATGTAAGAGGAAATGTTGACTTCATATAGGACTGTGGTCCCTTAAGAAAGAAAGCTTTGAATAAGAAAACGATGTTCTCATTAAATCCGCTCTTTAAGAGTAGGTGGGAGGAATTGCTATCGATCTAATGGATTTAATAGTTCATATAGAAAGTCTGTGGAATAGAAGTAATATTCTGCAGCTGAGTAACTGTAGATTAATCCGTCTTCAGACAGAATTCTGGAAGCATCTGTAAAACTGGAAAATTACCTTTTCTTTTTTTTTTTTTTTTCCAGGCACAACTGGACTAAATGTATTTCCCAAATACTTTAGAATTAAATTATATCCACATAAGTAGGTCTACTAAAAATTATATGAAAAATTGAAATAAAATCATAAAATATAAATGTTAGGTTCTTCTTGGCTACGTTTGCTCTGGTGCCAGTCTGTTTGGAAGGGCTGCAGTGTTGAAGGGTAACCAGAGGTCACTTGTAAAAATTCTTTCTTTGTTAGATGGTTCTCTAATAGCTAGTGGTGGTTCATTTTAGTTTTTAGTTGGATGAAGTAGTCCTTTTAAGGTGGGTGCTGAAGTCAGACATTTCAGGTTCTCTTCAAGCTCTTCCTTTGACCCTTTTAAAACCTTTTTATTTTATTCTACCCACTGAAAGCACATCACCAAGCCCTCCTTCTTTGTCAGGAAAGGGCAGCTATTTCTTTTCCCCTTCCTGCCCTAACCTTTAATGAGTAGTTGGTTCTGTGAAGATATGGGAACTCCCAGGACATATGAGAATTTTAATAGGTATGAGTGACATTTTATGGACATGTTTGTAAGACATGAAAGTGGTGGACTTTGTTCATGTTTCATTCTCATATAAATTACATATTTCATTCATGCTTTATTCCTATAAGATACTCAATTTGAGCAGCATATATTGTCTGAAGGTTCTTGAAAAAATAAAAGTAAAATAACAATGGTATTGACAATTACAGCTCTTTATTGAAAATGAAAAAACTGCACAAAGAATTGGGACTTTAAAAAATGAGTTTACAATTAAAAGAAGAATAGACACATATTAGGAATAATAGCAGTCTTTCTGTAGAGCATTGTAGTTTACAAAGCACTTTTACACACAACATCTGAGTTTAGTTACACAGTAAAAGGAGTGTGTTGCTTGTACCCCCATGGTTTCTTTAGCCATCAGATCTCTAGATCTGCATCCTTACACCAGCCATTTTAATTGGCATTCTTACTGCACCGTAAGACGGGTTGAATAGTCAGATAGACTGCTATTGGTAGCAGCTCTTCTTCTTCATGTTTAATCCTTTCCCTCTTCTGCTTCTCTCATCACTGTCACTTTCTCGTTTGAAAACTAGAGCATATATAGCCATCTTTATTTACTTTTGTTCTATGCTAGCATTTGCCTTCTACTAAATGAGGTTGTCCTTTATGTGACAGCTGGCAATTTGTTTCTACAGTCAAGACTCCTATTCTGCGTTTTTGAACCTGGAATATGTTAGTAAGGCTACAAAAATAAAAATATCATCTGAGTGAGCACTGCACTGGTGCACACAGCCTTCCTCTCACCTGATTCCCCCAAAAAGCTACCACTTGAATATGTCTAGTCGTGGCATTGGTACTTTTGCTTGTCTACCCACCTCTGCTGGTAGTTTTACAATTAATAATAGACTGCGAAAATAGCTATAAATGATGTGTGTATGTGTGTGTGTGTCTTTGTATTAATCTTTTTCTCCAAAGCAGAATCATTGCTTGGGTTCATTTTTATGAGTAGTAGTCCTAATTTGATTTTACTGTCAGCCCAAGGAACATTCCTTCCATTTAATTTGGAGTTGTTGGAAGTGTTGTGGGATTTTTTTTAACCAAGGCGGGAGCACTTCTTTTTCTTTTCTTTTTTCTTTTTTCTTTTTTTTTTGTCTTTTCTTTTTTTTTATGAGACAGAGTCTCACTCTGTTGCCCAAGCTGGAGTGCAGTGGCACATTCTTGGCTCATTGAAACCTCTGCATCCCAGGTTCAAGCAATTCTTCTGCTTCAGCCTCCCAAGTAGCTGGGACTATAGGCATGTACCACCACAGCCGGCTAATTTTTTTGTGTCTTTAGTAGAGATGGGGTTTCACCACATTGGTCAGGCTGGTCTTGAACTCCTGATCCATCTGCCTCGGCCTCCCAAAGTGCTGGGATTACAGGCATAAGCCACTGCGCCCATCCAGGAACACTTCTTAAAATGTGCTTTTGTTAAATGAACCTTATAAGAAAAATTCTGTAAGCCAGGTAAACCTTAGGATTGCCTGGACACTAATGGATTCTATGGTTAGGCATTGGGGTAAAGGTGGGGCACTAAGAACTCCTTGGAATTTATACTGGGAGTGTATAGTCCAACCCATTTGAGAACCACTGTACTTGTTAGCATAGCTTTTTTACTAGCTTCTTATACTTTTGTTAACTTTAGTATTACATATCTTAACACCTCATTTTTACATTACATATACCAATATGTTAAACTTTAGCATTAATCCATATGGAAATACTTAGATCTCAACTACAAAATTCTATCAATATAATAGTTAAACATATTTATATAAAGAATGGTTTATAATAATACGGTTTTGTTAAAAATCTCCCCCTTCAGAGTTAAAAACTCACTTCTTAAAGGTAATGAAGAGAGTTGGTGGAATTTATTGAACTAGTGATGGCTGCCTCTGAAAGAATTATTTGTGTGTTTGTTTTGTGCGTCTGAAAGGTAGGCAAAATGGTTTACCTCCCAGCAATACAGTCCTCCTTGCTGTGGAAGCTGGTAGTGATTTTGCAGGGCATGTTACTTAAAAGTGTGAAAGAATTCAGTTCAGTTTGGTCAGCAAGCTCCCACCCTTTTCTTGGCACTGGCGATGATATAGTGGTGAATGAACCCACATCCTTATTCTTAAATAGCTCACAGTTTACTTCAAGAGTGAATTTTACGTGGGTCATCTAAATGTTGACACCTAATTAATAGTCACCATATGGTGTTTGGTATACACATGTTCCACAGGAATTCTCTGATTAAATGAGTGATGCAAACTGTAGTATCCCTTTCCTTTTTTAAAACATAGCAGTGGCTGGGCATGGTGGCTCACGCCTGCAATCCCAGCACTTTGGGAGGCCGAGGTGGGTGGATCACCTAACGTCGGGAGTTCGAGACCAGCCTGACCAACATGGAGAAACCCCATCTCTACTAAAAATACAAAATCAGCCAGGCATGGTGGCGCATACCTATAATCCCAACTACTCGGGAGGCTGAGGCAGGAGAATCACTTGAACCTGGGAGGCAGAGGTTGCGGTGAGCCAAGATTGCACCATTGCACTCCAGCCTGGGCAACAAGAGTGAAACACAGTCTCAAAAAAAGGGGGAAAAATAGTGGTAGGTTTTCATTGCTCTGTGGATAAAACTAAAAATTCCCACTCTGAGCTTTCAAGAGGATCTTAGACCATTTCATTTCCCTTTCCTCTGCACATACACATCTAAGGTTAAGTCCTTCCCAGAACTGCACCTTATGTTTGAAATGCCCTTCCTGTCATCTGTGCAAGCAAATCTTTACCTTTTGCCCTTCCATGTGAAACTTTTCCATATCTGTGAGAAAAATGACCCAAATATATGGTTTCTCCTCATTCTTTGAATTGTGCCTAATGAATATGAAGTTAATCATCATAATTTAGATAGGATTCAAGCTACATCAAAGCTATTTACAGCCGGGAACGGTGGTTCATGCCCGTAATTTCAACACTTTGGGAGGCCAAGCAGGCAGTTGGCTTGAACTCAGGAGTTCGAGAGCAGCCTGGGCAACATAGGGAGATCTTGTCTCTACAAAAAATAAAATAATTAGCCAAGCATGGTGGCAAGTGGCTGTCATCCCAGCTACTCAGGAGGCTGAGGCAAAGGGATCACTTGAGCCCAGGAGGTCAAGGCTGCAGTGAGCCACGATTATGCTACTGCACTCCAGCCTGGGTGACAGAGTGAGACCCTGTCTCAAAAAAAAAAAAACAAACAAAACAGTATTTCCAAAATACTATGGGAATAGACACAGATGAAGAAATGATTATGTCTGGGAAATTCAGACAATGTTTTGTAAAGAAGGTAACATTTATTTAGGTCTTGAAGAATAAGTAGGAGTTTTTCAGGTGGGAAGGTTATTTGGGGCAGAGGGAACAGTAACAATTATGTGCCACGTAATAATCTTTACATCAACAGCAAGCCACATATACAACAGTGATCCCATAAGATTATAAAGGAGCTTTGAAGTCCCTACCTCCTAGTGATGTCATAGCCATCATAACATTGTAGTGTAACACATTACTCATGTGTTTGTGGTGATGCTAGTGTAAACCCTATATATAAAAGTATAGCATGTATAATTCACTATACTTTTAGAGTTATTTTGGAGCATACACCTTCTACTTATACAACAATTTAACTGGAAAACGGCTTCAGGCAGGTCCTTCAGGAGGTATTTCAGAAGAAGGCGTTGTTATCATAGGAGATGACAGCTCCATGCATGTTTCTGCCCCCGGAGGCCTTCCAGTGGAACAAGATGTAGACGTGGAAGACAGAGATGTTGATGATCCTGACCCTGTGTAGGCCTAGGCTAATATATATGTTTGTGTCTTAGTATTTAACAAAAAAGTTTAAAAAGTCAAAAAATGTAAATAGAAAAAAACTTGCAGAATAAGGATATAAAGAAAGATAATATTTTTGTACAGCTATACAATGCGTTTGTGTTTTTTTTTTGAGACGGAGTCTCGCTCTGTCGCCCAGGCTGGAGTGCAGTGGCCGGATCTCAGCTCACTGCAAGCTCCGCCTCCCGGGTTTACGCTATTCTCCTGCCTCAGCCTCCCGAGTAACTGGGACTACAGGCGCCCGCCACCTCGCCCGGCTAGTTTTTTGTATTTTTTTTTTAGTAGAGACGGGGTTTCACCGTGTTAGCCAGGATGGTCTCAATCTCCTGACCTTGTGATCCGCCCGTCTCGGCCTCCCAAAGTGCTGGCATTACAGACTTGATGTGTTTGTGTTTTAAGCTAAGTATTATTTTTAAAGATTCAGAACGTTAAAAAATTAGAAGTTTATAAAGTATTAAAGTTTCAGTAAGCTAAGTTTAATTTACTACTGAAGAAAGAAAATTTTAGAAACAAATTTAGTGTAGCCTAAGTGTACAGTATTTATAAAGTTGCTGTAGTGTTCAGTAATGTTCTACGCCTTTACATTCACTCACCGTTCATTCTCTGACTCACCTAGAACAGCTTCTATTCCTACAAGCTCTGTTCATGATAAGTGCTGATTATATTTCTACTGCCCTTTTCTATGTTTAGATACACAAATACCATTGTGTTACAGTTACTTATAGTCTTCAGTACAGTTACCTGCTGTACTGGTTTGTGGCCTAGGAGCAATAGGCTATACCATCTAGCCTAGGTATACAGTAGGCTATAGCATCCAGGTTTGTGTAAGTATACTCTTTGATGTTCACGCCATGATGAAATTGCATTTCTCAGAATGTATCCCAGTTGTTAAGCATGAGTGTGTATGAAAACTGATGGCATCATGAAAAAACATGGCGTATTTAGGGAATGTGGTTAGACTGTAGAGTTTGTGTGTTTTTGGTGGTGCTAGTGCTGGGAGACAAAGCCAACAGCAGGATTTGTATAGTAATCTTGGAAATGCAGAAGCCAAGCTCTTGTGGTTCTTTTGGTGTGCTGTGTACTAGCACATTACCAGGTAGGTTTAGACACTTGATAAGTATTTTTTTGATGAAACATGAAGCCGGGGGTAGCTGGCTCTTTGATCAGGATAGGAAAATATGAGTAATCCTTTCAGAACTGTGTTTATCTATCATTTATCAAGCATTCATTCAACAAATATATACTGAGGCTGCTGTGTTCAGGGCAATGAGGGAAATATAAAGATGTTTCTTCCCTGTTTGTGCAACGCCTCTTCCCTGAGTTCAGTTTTATTAGATTTTTCTTTTCAGAAGTGTTAATTCTATGCCGCTTTATTATATTTTATACATGCTTGCTACTAACGTACTGTGTAGTTATTGCTGTTTCTCAAAGGCTCAGAACCATTTTAACCCACATACTTTATTTCAGGAGTTCTTACTGAGTTTTGGGGAAAGTACAGATGCTCAAATAACTGGTGTTTTTCTGTGACTTGCGCCTTTCCAGCCAGTATTTATAAGGTCAAGAAGGCAAAGTATGCAGAATTATAGATGTGATAGCTGATTTGTACTGAGCTTTTTAGGCCTAACATATCTTAGCTGCCATTCTTTACTTATAGTTGATGCAAAGAGAACATTGTTTAGCAGTAGCAAAGAGAAACTGTAACACTGAAAGCAAAATAGAAATTCCATTCTTAAAAATTGCGCTCCTGGTAATACGTCCTTTTACCCTTGTGCAGAAGAACATCCAAACCTGTTCTTGAGGATTATTTTAAATGTATAATCATTTCCCCCTTCCTCCTATTGAGTAACCTCCATGTGTCAGCACTATGCTGGGTATTGGGTTACAATGTAAACATCACACTTCTTGTCTTCAGGGAAGTAAAACAGTTATGCCTCTATGCTGGCTGTGCATTAGCTAGACAGGTAAGTCTTTAAAAAGTACAGATGCTAGAGTCCCTGTCTGACTCACTGGTTCTACAGTGGGTAGGTAAGATTACTGACAAGTTAATAGGAAATTACACTTCTCTGAAGTAGGGCTCTGGGATAATTTATGAGCACAGAAGAGGATTGCCTAGCTTAGTCTTAGAAGATTAGGGTTGATGGAGGGGGTGGGAAGCGTATGAATATAGAATGTAAGGCAAAAGCCTGTCTTGAATTTTGGGGAATAACATGTATGGACTGCAAGAAGAAAGAGCATGGGAAGTTGGTAGTTTTTTGTGGGTGGAACATAGAAGAGGAGGCAAGGAGTAGTAAGAGGGGAGACTGGAGAAGCAAGCAGAGTCCAAATCATTCAGGGCTTTGTCTGTCAGGCCAAGAAATTTGAATTTTATCCTGTAGACATTTGGAGCCATCGATGGGTTTTAAGTAGTGGGGGGATGTGATAAGATTTATTGTGCTTTCATATAATCACTCCTGCTCTGTGAAAAATGGCTTTGAGAGAAATATGAAGAGAATTTGTAGACTTGCAAAAGTCTAGGTAAGAAGTGCCAGTGGCAGGGGAAATGAAGAGAAGTGGACAACTTTCAAAAATACTTCATTAGTAGAACACACTGAACTTGGTTAAAAATAAATGTGTCTATTTGGGGGAGGGGTTGAGGGACATGAAGTATCAAAGACTGGGTTCTTAGCCTGGGGTCATGGGAGGGATGGAGGTACCATTCACTAAGATGGGAACACAAGAAAAGGCAAATTTGACAAAGGAAAGTTGTAAATTCGCTTTAAATATATTGAGTTGGTAGTGGCAAAAAGACATCTAAATAGAGCTGTCGACTAGATATTTGAGCAAATTGTCCAAAGCATGGAAGCAGGATCTGGGCTAAAGATTTGGGAGACATGGCCGGGCGCAGTGGCTCATGCCTGTAATCCCAGCACTTTGGGAGGCTGAGATAGGTGGATCATGAGGTCAGGAGATCAAGACCATCCTGGCTAACAGTGAAACCCCATCTCTACTAAAAATACAAAAAATTAGCTGGGCATGGTGGTGGGCGCCTGTAGTCCCAGGTACTCGGGAGGCTGAGGGAGGAGAATGGCGTGAACCTGGGAGGCGGAGCTTGCAGTGAGCCGAGATCACGCCACTGCACTCCAGCCTGGGCAACAGAGTGAGACTCCATCTCAAAAGAAAAAAAAAAAGATTTGGGAGACATTTTCATGTTGATAGTAACTAAAACTCTACAAGTACATGAGATGGTTTAGTGTGTATATATATAGAGAAGGTCTAGGATGGAACCCTTAAAGGCACTAACGTTTCAGGAAAAGAGAAGAGGGGGGCTTATGAGACTGAGAAGGAGTGGTAAAGGTAAGAGGAACATCAAAAGAGTGAATTGTCATTTAAGGCAAGATAACTTTTTGAGAAGGAAAGAGTGATGAACAGGATTAAATGTCATGAAGAGGTCAGTAAGATATTTCCATTTGCTTTAACAACAAGCATGTTATGTCAGAAGGAAGAGCAGAGGGAGAAGAAGAGGGTTGAAGAGTGTGAAGTGAAATAATCATGAACAGCAATTGTTTCAAAAAGTTTGAGAAAACAGAATAGGCGGATAGGTGGTAGCTGGGAGTGGAGGGGTTGAAGAATTGCTAAGATAGGAGAAATTTGATCGTTCTGTTCATTTCTTCCTGGAGTAATCACTTAGTAAGAGTCCTCTGTGAGACACACTCTGTGTTACATGCTGAGAATAGATCCCAGTGCACATGGATCTTAATTCTAGCGAAATGGCTACCCAATAAAAGAATAGCAAATAAAGAATTAGAAGGGCTCTGAAGGAAGTAAGCAGCAAACTGTGGTCAGGAATGACAGAGAGGCCCTACTTAGGATAGTGTGGTCAGAAAAGGCCTCTTTGAGGAGGTGTCATTTTAAACTGAGATCTGAAGGATGTGGAGGAGACAGGTGTAAAGAGCCTAGGAAAGAGTATTTCATGCAGAGGAGAGCATCAAGTGCATTAGCTCTGGGATGGGAAAGAGCTTGGGTTATTCTAGAAGCCAGCAGGAACAGAAGGTTTTTATGGCCATAGTGAGGTGAGTTAAGGAAAAACAGTATGAATGAGATGGTGTTGAAGAGATAGGAAACTTTGAGACCAGTTGGGTCGTTTATGCCATGGTATTAATTTGTATTTTATTCAGGAAGAATGGAAAACCTTTGGAAGGTTTTAAGCAGAGTGACACAGTCTGATTTACATTCTAAAAGAAGTCGCAATGACTGTTTTGTGGGGAATGGATTATAAATGGAGGTGGGTCAAGAACAGAAGCAGAGGGATCAGTTAATGACTGACTGGATTATGCTGGTGGCAATGGAGGTGGAGAAAAGAGACTGGCTAGTAAAATACAGATAGTCTCCAATTTACAATGGTTCAATTTAGGAAGTTTTGGTGTTACAATGATGTGAAAGCAGTATGTGTTTAGTGGAAACTGTCTTTGACTTTTGAATTTTCATCTTTTCCCAGGTTAGTGATATGTGATATAATACTCTCTCATGCTGCTGGGCAGTGGCAGCAAGCCCTGCAGCTCAGCCAGCACAGGATCACGAGGGTAACAGCCGATACTCTGCAGTTTACTTTATTCAATAAATTACATGAGCTGTCCAACACTGTTTATGGACAGGCTTTGTGTTAGATGATTTTGCCCAACTGTAGGCTAATGTAAGTGTTCTGAACAAATTTAAGGTAGGATAGGCTAAGCTATGAAGTTTGGTAAGTTAGGTGTATTAAACACATTTTTGGCTTACAGTATTTTCAACTCATGATGGGTTTATTGGAACTTAACTCATTGTAAAACAAGGATCATCTGTGTAATGTATAGAATCAAGATGATTTGGCTAATGTCTGAGGGGTCTAGAGACAGGGAGGAGGGAGAACTTTGGTGTCTGGTTTTAGTGTCAGCATAGATGGTGGCATCATTTACTGAGGCAGGAAAAACGAGAGGGACCCAGAGTTTCAGTGCAGGTTGGAGCTGAGTGGAAATGCAGAATTAAGAGTTCCTTTTTTTTTTTTTTTTTGAGGCGGAGCCTCGCTCTGTTGCCCGGGCTGGAATGCGGTGGCATGATCTCAGCTCACTGCAACCTCTGCCTCCCGGGTTCCAGTGATTCTTCTGCCTCAGCCTCCTGAGTAGCTGGGACTACAGGTGCATGCCACCACACCTGGCTAATTTTTGTATTTTTAGTAGAGACGGGGTTTCACCATATTGACCAGTCTGGTCTCGAACTCCTGACCTTGTGATCTGTCTGCTTCAGCCTCCCAAAGTGCTAGGATTACAGGCGTTAGCCACCATGGCCAGCCCAAGAGTTCCCTTTTTATATATACTGAAATTCAGTTGCATGGGGGATTTATATTTATTTATTTATTTTTTAAAGACAGAGTCTCACTCTGTTGCCCAGGCTGGAGTGCAGTGGTGCGATCTCGGCTCACTTCAACCTCTGCCTCCCAGGTTCAAGTAATTCTTCTGCCTCAGCCTCCCCAGTAGCTGGGATTACAGGTGCCTACCACCACGCCTGGCTAATACTGTATTTTTAATAGAGATGGGGTTTCACCATGTTGGCCAGTCTGATCTCAAACTCCTGACCTCAAGTGATCCGCCTGCCTTGGCCTCCCAGAGTGCTGGGATTACAGGTGTGAGCCACTGCACCTGGCCTCCATAGGGGATTTTAAGTTGGCAACTGAATGTAGACATGTGGAATGTAGATATGTGGAATGTAGACATGTGGAAATTAGAGGTTTGGTCCATAGATAGATACTTAAAATTCGTCGGCATGTAGATTTGCTTAAAGCCATAAAAATGAATGAGATCACCTGGGAAGAGGATACAGAACTAAGTCCTGAGGAATGCCAGTATTTAGTGGTCAAACAAAGGAGATATAACTTGTAAGAAAAAATTGAGAAAGCAGCTTATGAGGGAGGAGGAAACTCAGAAGAAGGTGGCATCGTGGAAGCTGAGAGGGGGTGCTTCAGGAATGAAGGAATAAGCAACTTTGTTAAATGATTCTAATAGAGTCAGAAAAGTGTCTATGAATTTGGCGTCATCTAGATGAATGGTTGCTATTACAAAAGCATTTCCAGGGTTTTGGTGGAAACAGAAGACAAGTGAAAGGAAGTAGAGCCATAGCAATTGCACTGGGATAGACCTCATTCATTCTTTTAAAGGCTGTACGATGGTTCATAGATGTTTCTACCATCATTTACTCAACCTTTCACTATTGATGAACATTCCCTTTGTTTTCATTTTTGTCACTGAAAATAATACTACAATAAACATTCTTGTCTCTGTCTCTGTGTTCATCCTTACACACTGGCACATGTATTTATATAGGAAACATTCTAGGAATGGGCTTCCTGGGTTGAAAGATAGGTGTATTTTATATAATTTTTATATTGTTAATAACTTCCCCAAAAGCCTAAAACAATTCACATTTCACCAGCAGTTTATGAGAGATTGATGATATAGGAGAAGAGGAATCTAACTGACAATGACAGTGCAAAGTCCTCAAAAGGTAAGAGGAGGTGTGGTCTACAGTTCAGTGGAGGGATTGGACCTTCATAGGGAAAGGGAGGAAGGAAAATTATATGTAGTTTGGGTGATAGTCACATGAGGAAGTTCTGTAGTCTCAGTAAAATAATAGCAAATCATCAGTTAAAGAGGAAGTTACTTGGAAGGCTCAAAGCACAAAAGAATTCCTAGAAAGTAGGAGCGGGAGTGGAGTAGGATTGCTGAGTTGTGCTGCATTTGAAATACAGTCCGATTGTGTGGTTTTTCTCTAGCTGTATGAAGTTACTTGGGCTTGTGCCCAGAGAAGATGGATACCTGAGATCATCTAGGGCTGGAGTTTGCCAGGCAAGTATGATGGAAAGAGACGGACGGGGAAGTGAGGGCACTCTGCAAGGGAATGATTATATGTAGACCATAGTATCTAAACTGAACAGAGGAGGGAAATGAGGGCAGAAAGGGGTTGTGAGACTGTGGCAGGATCCGTGGATTAGAAGGTTCAAAGAGGGGCAAGAATTTTTAGCAGTGTGGACACTAAAGCAAATGAATAGGAGGGATGGGAAGAGCTGTTAGAGTGTGATACATTTGCATTTAGATTTTGGCAGAGTTATGATTTTTCTTGACCAACTGAGGGAGTTGCCGATGGATTTGAAACACTTAGGTATAACAGAAGAAAGGGTCCCTGTAGATGAGGAAATGAAGGACCTGGGAGGCCAATATATTGTTTGCATAGTGTCCATTATTGTTTGCATAGTGTACATTATTGTTGGCGTGTGATGCCAGCAGTAGGAGTGGAGGAAAAGTGAGCCAGGAGTATGAGTTTTTAGTTTGGTGGGATGAGTGTGAAGTTGGTAGGTAATGGTGACAGGTGTGGGTGGAGCTAGAACTGTGAAAGGGCAGGGAGAATTGCAAGCAAAAAGGGATGAAGTGGTTTGAGAGTAGTAGGGGGGAACAAGGACAGCTGCCTTCTCTATCTCCTGGCTCTGGGATTTATGGGGCATTAAGAGAAAAAAATAGTAACTTCAGAGGGCTGTTGGGGAAGCATGTTTAACTGCTAGCAATAAGAAATCAGGAGAGAGAGAGGCTGGAGAGGGAGAGATTGAAGAGCAGAGCTGCCTGAGAAGGGAGAACAGGTAGATGGGCTGTAAAGTCTTGGTGGAGAGATTAGCCTGGGCTTTCTCCTGGAGAGAAGCAGGAGGGCAGCAGCCCTGTTTGTAGGTTGTTGGCTAGAGGCTGCCCCTCCTCTTTCATTTCTGCAGAAGGCAGCGGGAACAGCTGCTGAGAGTAGGGCGATGGGGGATTGGGTAGGAGACATGAGAGGAATGGAGGAGGTGTGATGTAGCTGCTGTGGAGAATGGAATAATAAAAGTGACACATAGAAAGAGCATCAGGAGATAGCAAGGGCTCAGCTGAGACTGGAGAGTGAGTTAGGCATAAACTCGCTTCCCTCCCTTTTCATTACACATAGAATGTCAGTTTTCCCCTGTTTCCACCAAACTGAATTAATTGCTTTCTCATCTGTTTCCATAGTGTGGAGCACCTAATTTTATATCACTTATCACATTGTGTTACAGCGATTTACCTGTTTTCCCTTTCAGAGTGTGAGTTCTTGGACAGTAAGGCTTATTTATCCTCTCTTCATGATCACCTAGAATAATGACTGGAATATAACAGGCACTCAGTTAACGTTCATTGAATTGAATCAAATTGCACAAGTATGGTCATTTTATTTTCTAATAGCTCTTTCCCTTCATGAATCTGATGCCATATATTCTAAACAACTTATTCATTTCCGTGGGCACAGTGTGCTCATTAACGATAAGCCATCCTATTTCTGTGTTACGCAAGAGTAAGACCTGCGCACAAGATGAAGAGATCCCGCTCATCTCTGCAGGCTTGGTATTAATGTATTTGCCTTGGGGATTTCTGTCAGCAGAATGTTTGCCCCATTATTGACCTTGGTCAATAGGACATTCTTGGAGTCCTCTTCCCTTAGCATTCTTTCCCTTCAGAGCAGATGGTACTGGTCTTTGTGATTTGAATGCGTTAGGAGGCTGGACATAGAAGAGAAAGCTTTTCTTGTAATAAAAACCCAACAAGCAAAATTTAAAAATCACCTTGCTTCCAAAATGTTGGAAATATTTTACCAAAATGAAGAGAATACACCATGGAAAAAACATTAGTTTGCCCACTGATGTGCTCGTATTGTTTCGTGGGTAGGAAAATGAAGGTAAATTAAGTGTTATTCATATTCCATGTCAGTAGCCAAAGCTCTGAAAGGCTTCTTTAGGTTCCCTCTCAGACAGAATTATAGAATCCTCAGAATGGACCATGGTGAGCAGCTGGCCCAGCCACCCACGCCAACATTTGAATCCCCCTTACAACATCCGCATCTGACAGGTGTCCAGCATCAGCATCTCTAGGGATTAGCAGAGTTCTTGACAATAGAAACCAACTTCTCATTGACACCAGGGTATTGCAGATTGCTATCTCTATAACAGTAGTTCTCAAACTTTTGTTCCCAGGAGCCCTTTATACTCTTAAAAATTGTTGAGGGCCCAAAGAGCTTTTGTTTATGCAGGATATATCAATATTTATTTGTTGTCTTAAAAATGCAACAGTAAACCCATTACATATCAATATAGATACCATTTTTGATGAAAAATGACTGTTTAAAAAAATAACTTAATGGTGAGAGTAGCCTTGCAAGTCTCCTTAATGTCTGTCATAATAAATAGAAGACTGCTGGATTCTCTATTTCTCATTCAATCTGTTGTGACAGAACAGGTGATGGAGCCTGTGGAAAGCTCAAGTGCACAGACATGGGAGGTAAATAACTTCTTTGAATTCAGAAATTTTGTTCTCACAGACATCCCAGAAGGGTCTCAGGGGAGTCCCGGGAGTCCCCAGACCACATTTTGAGAACAGTTGCTTCTTATACACCAAGGGATGGGATTCGTGATGTCACTTGGCAGGGACTGCAGTGAAAGAAAAACTAGATGCAAAAAGGGGCCAAGAAAAATGTCCTTACATTTATGATCAACAAGTATTGAGTGTTTACCATGTGCCCAGTGCAAAGCATTGAAGATGCAGGTTGAGTGTCCCTTATCCGAAATGTTTGGGACCAGAAGTGTTAAGGATTTTGAACTTTTTTTGATTTTGGAATATTTGTATCATACCTACTGGTTGAGCATTCCTAATCTGAAAACCTGAAATGTGAAATGCTCCAATGAGCGTTTGTCTTTGCGCATCATGTTGGCACTCAAAAAGTCAGATTCAGGAGGATCTTGGATGCTTGGATCAGGGATACTCAACCTGCACTAACACTTGCGTCAGGTGTTCTCTGTCTTCTTCAATGTGAAGGCTCCTTTTGGCCTAAAAAATGTTAGAACTGTAAGTTAACTTTTTTACTTACAGCATCCATTGAGAAAGTGACAAAAAGCAACTGTGAATTTAGTTCTGGTTTTAATAAATTTATGTTTTTTATTCATCACAGCAGTATCTATGGACATTAGGTAGAAAATTCACTAGAAAATGAACACTCTGTTTTATACTTTATACATTTGGTCTTCAGTCAGTGCTTTGTACCCATGGAGATTTGCAGAACCCTTGCAGATATATCTGTGCTTGGCCTGTGTACCTGCCATGCCGCCTATGACCCACAGGTTGGGAACTGAATTCACTCATCTGTTCTTGTCACCAGCATTAAAGACATCGAGTGATGGATTTGTTTTGGGGTTATTTTTAAGCCATTAAGACTTCTGATGCCTTCAATTTAAGATGGCCAGGTATCATAAAGAATTTATGCATGCACTTCCGGGGCTTCTGGTTCTCTTCACTGTCCTTATCTTGCTAAGAGCAACAGATAGGCATTTGCAGATCAAGCACTCTCACCCACCCTGTAAGATGTTGCTCAGAGTTAATGGAAGAGAACCGTGTTGAAAGAGTTAATACTGAGTTAGAGAAAAGTGGAAGTGTGGTAATAGTGCAAAGGGAGGAGTGAGAAATTAAATGGTATCTTTTTAGAAGTCTGCCGTATTGCAGTCTGCATTGCTCCTTGGGGATTTTTCTACTGAGTACAAGAAAATCAGCAAGCACTTTTTGAAAAACCCAGATGAAATTACTGCCATAAATTTTTATTTTATTTTTTTCATGGTATAAAACCCTTAATTTAGATGGGGAGGGTTTATTACCAGTGTTTTCTTGGCATGGCTAAGTTCAATTAATTTCAGATGACAAGCTCCAGGTCCCCCTTACTACCACCCCTCTGCTGCCTTTTCCTCCCCCCTCACCCCCAATACGTGGAAAATGCAATTTGTTATTGGTTTGCCTTTGGCTCTGGAGACCTCATTAAGGGCCTGAGAAAGAGATTCTATCTCTCTTTCTTTGACACCTTTCTATTTTCTGCTGGATTCAGACCATTTGCATTGCCACATGTTAAGTATGTGTGGTGTATGTGAGGGGAAGGTTAGCAGACAAGTAGTGATGATTATACCTTTTAAATATTGATTTGAAATGACTATTGCAAGTTAGGAAATTGTTAACTGCAGTATTCAACTAAGATACGGAGCTCAGCTTAAGATGATGTCTCTGAAAAGAATGTGGGTACATTTAGACAGGAAAACTTATTCAGCTGCTCTGACAGTTCACATGTAACATACCTGGTTGTTTGAAAGCAGGAACAAGATGTCAACAGAATATTGTATTTACTCACAGTCCTAAGACATAGCATGCTGCACCTTCAAGTTCGTGTTCCTATCAGAATACTGTGAGCAAATGAGGGAAATAATCTATGGTGTTTTGTTTTTCTCTGCATGGTAATATAGAATCTATTGTAGTGTGAATAAAATAAGTCACAAGAGATTCATTACTGTTTGTGAAGTGTACTGTCTGTGTCTTTCTGCATGGGATTCTTTATTTTACTTACAAAGCAGATATAAAAATTAGAATTGAGATGATAGAGAATATATATTGCATAAATAAGCAATTTAAACAGAAGTTTTACCATTATAACAAATAAATACCCTGCTTCAGAGGTTGGAGATTAGAATCCTGTTACATTAAACGCTTGACAATTAATTAGCTATTGTCTATAAAGTTCCCAAGATGACAAGTTACTTAAATACTATTATTAGGAGTAGCTGGATTAGTAATAATAGTGTTCAAGTGCCATGGGCAACAATGAGGAGATTTTAAAAATAAAGAGAAATGCATGTGATCACAGTCAGAGTGATTTGTGTGCTGAATGCAGAGCGGGCGGTCCCTGGGAGCAGTGTTTTCTGAGACTGCAGTGTACAATGGGCAATACTTGGCAGTGTGCTGAGGAGGATGAGATAAAAGTGCTTAATTTGTTAATATTTTTTCTCTGTTTTTTTGGTGTATTGCTTCACCTCTTGTCAAAATAGTGTTCACTTAGCAAAATTAAAGAGAAAATAAGAAAGCTGACAGCAAATAGGCTTAGCAAAAGACCAAGTATAAAAGATGAACCTCTAGCAGTTGCTGACAGGCATTGTTTAGACTCCAGTTATGTTAGATCATTCATTACTATGGCTTTTTTTCTTTTAAATGGCACATAATTGATGTGGATAAAAATGTGTGGGGATTTAACTTGATTGTACAGGTTTTTGTTCTGTGGAATTTATATCTTTAGGGCTCCATTTGTTTTGAATGTAATTTTTGTGAGAAAATCAACATAGAACCGAGGTCTGCCTCAGTATCAGTTGGGGTGGGGTGTGGGGGATTACCAAAGTAGAGGATATCCACATCCTTGGTATGGATAGCGAAGCTTCCAAGAGGAATGGTCCAGGGCTTCTTGGTTTTCAGAATCAAATAATTTTGAAATTGGATGGTGTGTAGAAGTAGTGGTGCTCACCATACGTTTTGTGTATCCCCTGATGTTACCCAGCCTTTGTTGCTGTTGGGTTTGGGCTTTGTGACTTGCCCAGGCCAATGAGCTGTGAGTGGAAGGGATACACGGCTCTTCTGAGCCAAGGCATTTAAAAGCTAGTGTTCCCCTTCCGTCCCTTTCTGGGTTGCTTCTTGCTTTGTATTTTTTTTAGTACTAGATAGAAAAGATAGAACCATACAAATTTTGAAATATATGTGCCTCTAAATAATGAAAGAAATTTAGCTTATGTTATGTAGAGCTGTTTAATACGGTCTGTGTAGAAATACACTTAGCAAGGCCGGGCGCGGTGGCTCAAGCCTGTAATCCCAGCACTTTGGGAGGCCGAGGCGGGCGGATCACGAGGTCAGGAGATCGAGACCATCCTGGCTAACATGGTGAAACCCCGTCTCTACTAAAAATACAAAAAACTAGCCGGGCGTGGTGGCGGGCGCCTGTAGTCCCAGCTACTCGGAGGCTGAGGCAGGAGAATGGCCTGAACCTGGGAGGCGGAGCTTGCAGTGAGCCGAGATCGCACCACTGCACTCCAGCCTGGGTGACACAGCGCGAGACTCCGTCTCAAAAAAAAAAAAAAAAAAAGAAATACACTTAGCATTCTCTTGCCCATGAACATGGAGTGTGGACAGCAGACTCCAGCTCTGGTGTTGTGACTCATCCTTGATACCTCACCAGTCCTCGAACAACCTAGTTGTGGAAAAACTGGGATAGGTTGGATTTGGTTTGAGATATTATAGATGGGTGCCTCAGGCAACTGATTTTATACAGTAAACCACTTTTGTAAAGGATCAGATTTCTGTGTCTGATAATTTGTTGGGAATCGCTTGGATGTTGGTTGTGCTAGAAATTCTTATTAATGTGAAAGATACTTTATAGTGATTGTTTCCATAAAGCCAACAAGATTCAAACATAATAGTACTGAGACCAACGGGCATCTCAGCCTTACGTCCATTTTTCAGCATGCCTAACACACATTATTCTTACTAAATGCCTCTTTCTATAAACCTAGCTGTTGCTACCTCAGTGGGTTGCTTGCAGTTTGACTGTAGCCTAGCTTGCTTAATTAAGACTTAAAATAATACCTTCGGTTCTGCCTGGGACTTGAGAGAATAGCCAGCTCTGAAGCCTTTGCTTGCTGTAATGGTTGCTCAGTAGTTGGAGTTTTGTAGCAAAAAGGTTTGGAAATCCTCTACTATACAGTGGTTTTTATTGTTAATAGGTCTAGTTGTAAGTAGTCATCCTTTTTGCCATCAGTTCCTTCTTGCTGAATACTTTATTCTTCTCACTTTTCTCTTCCTTCCCCTTCATCTTTTTTGCTCTCTACTTTCCTCCCTTCATTCCCTTTCTCGTTCTGTTTCTTTCCATATAATGAACTGGTAAATTTGCAAAAAGGGACTGCATACTGCTGCCATGTGTAGGGTCCGGGAAACCTGATCATTTTGAAGAGCTAGCCCATTTTAACGCTATGGTTAGGAAACATCTTACTGAATGTTGCATCTTTTGTGATGCATGAAATGCCAGAGAAAATACAGCTTGGGGGAAAAAAGTGTATTCTTGGGACCTGCATTAGAGAATATAAATCACAAATCAATATAAAGTTCACATAATACTAGATCATATACAGCAACTGTATGTGACAGCAATGGGAGGTGGGAAGTCCCCTCCCTGTGTGCATCTTGAGAAATACACTGTGTTTATTTGGTACAGTTGCATATTCATTTCTAACAGACTGCATCCTAAAAGAATTGGACTTTTATAGATTCCATGAATATTCAGAGTCACCAAAACCAATTTTGTCCTTTACCTTATGTGTCTAGACCCATCTGTCATTTGCTTGCTAGATGGTCGTAGTTCTGTATTGTGACATTTGCCTTTTGAGAAAAAGGTATTTCCCGTGTTGATAAGCAGGGATGCTAGTACCTTTGCTCTCCTGGTTGAAAGTTTCCACCCTCAGGGTGGATCTTGGTGAGAGCATATGTGTGTGGCTAGGCCCTGGCTACTTTGCTGTCTAGCACCAGGTCTCTTAAGCTTTTAGGGCATTGTTTTAGACACTAACGAAGCAAGGGAAGGCATGATGGTTGTTGCCACTAGTAAGTCATCAGGGTACTTGGCAAGCTGGCAAAAGCTAGAAGCCTTATTCATTTGCATTTTAATTGGAATGACCATTAGCCAAAAGCCCGACTTTTTAAAATTGTACATGGAATCCTTTTTCCCTTTACCCTCTCATTTTCGTGAAGCTGATTTCCATCTCTCTCTCTCTCTTTTTTATTTTATTTTTTAAGAGACAGGGTCGGCCGGGCGCGGTGGCTCAAGCCTGTAATCCCAGCACTTTGGGAGGCCGAGACGGGCGGATCACGAGGTCAGGAGATCGAGACCATCCTGGCTAACACGGTGAAACCCCGTCTCTATTAAGAAATACAAAAAACTAGCCGGGCAAGGTGGCGGGCGCCTATAGTCCCAGCTACTCGGGAGGCTGAGGCCGCAGAATGGTGTGAACCCGGGAGGCGGAGCTTGCAGTGAGCTGAGATCCGGCCACTGCACTGCAGCCTGGGCGGCAGAGCGAGACTCCGTCTCAAAAAAAAAAAAAAAAAAAAAAAAAAAAAGAGACAGGGTCTTGCTCTGTTACCCAGGCCGCAGTGCAGTGCAGTGCAGTGGTGTGATGATGGCCTGCTGCAGCCTCAACCTCCTGGGCTCAAGCAATCCCCCTGCCCCAGCCTCCTGAGTGGTTGGGACCACATGTGTGTGCCACCATGCCCAGCTAATTTAATTTTTTTTCTTTTTTTGTAGAGACGGAGTCTCCCTGTGTTACCCAGGCTGGTCTTGAACTCCTGGGCTCAAGCAGCCCTCTCACCTCAGCCTCCCAAAGTACTAGGGTTACAGGTGTGAACCACTGCACCTGGCAGATTTGCATCTTTAGAAAAATGTGTTTCTCAACATTTAAAAACTCTCATGTCTTTGATACACTGTTTTTTTTTTTTTTTTTTTTTTTTGAGATGGAGTTTCGCTCTTGTGGTCCAGGCTGGAGTGCAATGATGTGATCTCGGCTCACCACACCCTCCACCTCCCAGGTTCAAGCGATTCTCCTGCCTCAGCCTCCCTAGTAGCTGGGATTACAGGCACGTGCCTCCACGCCCGGCTAATTTTGTATTTTTAGTAGAGACGGGATTTCTCCATGTTGTTTAGGCTGGTCTTGAACTCCCAATCTCAGGTGATCCACCCACCTCGGCCTCCCAAAGTGCTGGGATCACAGGCATGAGCCACTGCGCCCGGTGATAAACTTAGAAATCTTACATCTCCTTTAATATTATTTAAAATATTATAAAAAGTAAGAATTGTAATAAAAGAAGGCAGTGACGGCCTGAGAAGGATGCCGTTTCTTTCCTTCAGTCACGTGAGTCATATGCGAAAGTGGGGCTGCCTTGCTTGCCCCAAGTGTTTTTCCTGTTCTTGCCAGTGGCAGAGCACCGAGGAGGTCACTTTCACATCAAGCCTCTTCAGCTGCTTTGTTTTCATGGTCACAACGGGCAGAAAGCCTGCTTTGCAAATGTTGTGTATTTTAATTTTGAAAATGCTTTTTTAGATGACACATGTGCCCATCTCTTCCCTCCAAAAGATTCTGATATGACTCCCATACCATTTCTCACCACCTCACTGTTGTTAATACTTAAACATGACGAGAGAAACACATGAAAGTAATTAAGATGGGATAAGTAAGACATTCTTATTCATGAGCATATTCTGTCTGTCTGCCACCATCCCCATGGGGCTATGGTATTGCACCTCCTCTTCATTGTTTTACCCCCCTCCAGATGCACCTGCATGGTACTTTGAACCCTGTCCTCCAGTCATACTTGGATAAGAGGAAGCCAGCCTCACTGGTTCCATCACAGTTCTAACTGCTCTGTAGAGTCATGTGGTACCTTAAGTAATACGATTATGTATCGAAAAGCTGGGTGCAACCAGTAGCATATGAAGCATGTAACAAATGCCAATTCTGTTCCTTTTCCGCCCCTTTCCAGAATTCAGTGTTTTTGCTTCCAGAACCATCTTTGGGTCTTCTAATGTATAATAAAGAAGGACAGGCTTCTTATAGATGAAATTTTGAGTGGGTTTTATTGATTCACCCATGTGACTCCATACCTGCTAACTCTGGTTCCAGTCCTCCTTCTTGAAGGTGAAAATAGGTCTTCTGCATTCTTTTGTTGGTGAGAATAGATGGAGAAGATAACTAACATTCTTTGAAAATCTCCTATGTGAGTTTCAGGCAGTCAGACTTAGTATTTCATTTGCGTCATTACAATGAATCCTCACCACATCCCATGAGATGGGAACAATTATCTTCATTTCGTAGATGAAGAAACGAAGCCCAGAGATGTTATTTGCCTATTTTGGTCTGTAGCAGTGGAAACAAGATGTAAGGCCAGAGCCATTGTTCTTGACATTATATAGATCTGCTTTGTCGGTTCCAGTGAAAGGAATGATTCTTTCAAACATGCTTAAACTTTTCTATTTGGGTAGGCAGAAGAGGGAAAAAATAGCTAATCATTATTAGCCTTTTGACAATAAACTCCCTCATTCTACCTAGTAACTATTTGGTGTAGGATCTGGGGCAATGCTTGTAGGCACCAGATGCCTTGCAGTTTTTATTTGGCAGACCAAGAATATAATAAATGTTTACTCTGTGGCAGTAGTTATTAAAAGTGGAATTATGATCTCTTGTCATGTGAGAAGTCAATGTCTTTTCAAGACTAGAAATATTTTTAGATTGACCTAAGGGAGCTTTTCTGGTAACCTGGAAAGGTAACCAAAGGGTTATCTTTTCCTACCTCTACAGGAAAATATTTGGATCCATTTTAATAAGGAGTTGTAATAGTGAAAGAATGTGCATACAGTGAAATCTTTTATACTGTTATTTAAAAACAGAAATGTTCACATATAGAAAAAATGGGTAAAAGATATGCTTTACAACTTTGAACTCACCATGTGTACTTATCATGATGTATATCAGGCAAGATAGAGTTCCATAATTTGTATAATCTTACTCTGGAGTTTGGATTTTAACACTTAAGAATTCATTATTACTACTGTAGTGCTGGCATTCGCCATTATCTGGGGCTTATAGAGAATTCCCTCTCATTGCAATTGTCTGTGTCCACATTAGGTTTGTTTTATTTTGTTTCACTTTGATTTCTTTTTTACTTTTCAGAATATTTCTGAGGAAAAACAAATCAGATTTGAATAGAAAAATTTTAATTTGGTGAGGGGAATTTGGCAATAGAAAGATGGTTTGATATTGAAAATATGTGCTGGCCGGGCGCGGTGGCTCAAGCCTGTAATCCCAGCACTTTGGGAGGCCGAGACGGGCGGATCACGAGGTCAGGAGATCGAGACCATCCTGGCTGACACGGTGAAACCCCGTCTCTACTAAAAAATACAAAAAACTAGCCGGGCGAGGTGGCGGGCGCCTGTAGTCCCAGCTACTCGGGAGGCTGAGGCAGGAGAATGGCGTGAACCTGGGAGGCGGAGCTTGCAGTGAGCTGAGATCCGGCCACTGCACTCCAGCCTGGGCGACAGAGCAAGACTCCGTCTCAAAAAAAAAAAAAAAAAAAAAAAAAGAAAATATGTGCTGAGATAAACAATTATATTAAAAGAGAAAAGAAAAGAAAAAGCTAATGTTATCAGCTTAACACCGTTCAACATGAAAAGATTTGCTACTGAACTGTCCTTTGAAACTGCATTTTGAAATTTAGCCACTGGAGGGCGCTGTGCTACTGCAAACCACTTATTAAAGTCAGAAGTCATCAAATCTCTTCATTTTTTCTTCTCAGTAAAAAGATAAAGGATTTATATTCTTATAATGCCAAATCAGTTCATACTTAACATTCAGCCTTTAGCTGTGGAAACTTGTTTGAATGACAGTAATGGCTTCATTTCAAGTTATTTAAATGTTTAATGCTGTGTAATTTACTCAAATGTGTGTAATCCTTTATTTAACTAGATGAAAATAATATACTGTTAACATTGTTTTTAGCATTAATTAATGTGACTAATTAAAGTTAAAAACACTAAAACCAATTTCCCTGTTTTGTTGCATGATGAGACTGTAGAGAGTTTTCCTCTGGCCCAGTCTGGTTTGGGTTCAGTGCTCGTCTCCCCACAGCTGGCTCCATCCCCACACGTATCCCTGATGTTTTTGTAGTTAATTTGGTTTCAGTGTACCAACGGCTACTCTTGGTAGCAAAACTGACTAACTGTAGATCCTTTTCCTCCTAAAACCTGTCTTTGCAATGACAGGAATTTCCTAACATCACTTTGTTATTCCAAAATGAATATAGCAATGATTGAAATCACTAAATTACTACCAGCACTTAAACAGAGAGAAAAAAGACCAAAGCATGTGCTGACATCACTAGTCCTGGCAAATAGGAGATGAGTGATAACTCATTTTCCTCAGGAAAAGGGAGAACCTCAGTATTCCTGCCCAAAGACCCTGTCAGCACAAACATTGTTGCCATCACTATCAATAATAAGGAAAAACAAAACCAAAAGCCCCTGCTGTTTTCGAAGCCTTAGTCTGGTCTTGGAAATTGAGTATAAGTCAAAACCAGGTAACACGTTTCTGACCGCCCGTGTGTACTGCTGTGATGTGTTACATTAGAAGTACCTATTATGGTTCTGTGTTTGTAGGCATAAATAATTCTTTCTCATTAAACATAGCTCCTCCAGGGTTTCAGAAAAAGGAACATTTTTACCTGGTGTAATTGTTGATAAATATCCTTTATTCAAAGTAATTGGTAGGTTATAGCACACTTCCTTATTATTTTAAACTCTATGGAATTTTTGTGTATACGTTGGACACTTTTTTTTTTTTTTGCTTTAATGAGTAGCATTGAATGGGCAATTTTTTAAGGGTTAAAAATGCAGAAGTATCTCATTTTTAGATCAAATTCTAGATTAGAATTGTCTAGGTTTTAAGAATAGCTACAAACAATTTGCCAACTCCTTCACATAGTATTTTTTATCATCATGTAATTTTTTAATGCAGTGGTGCTATCTTATTTTGTGAATGAAATCTTAAATCGAAAGTGTACATTTAATTTAGAGCAAAATGCAATTTTATTATTATTTAGCATATTGACACTGTTTTTTGGTTTATCAACAATTAAAAAAAAAGAATTTATATGCTATTTGTGCCACATCATAATTTTCCTTACCATAAAATGTCAATATTATACATACACACAAAATAGTTCTCTCAGTTGATTAAAACAAATCATCAAAACAAAAAACTATGTTTATTCTTACATGCATGCCATGTAGCACTTTTAGGAGATGAGTTTGTGAAATTCATGGAGGAGAGGATGATGTAAGTTTAAAAATCATTATTTTAGTTGCTTTATTCTTCTCTTTTAAATTCGTAAATAACACAGGTGGCCTGTATTTTGAAAAGAGCCCTTTCCTCCATTTGAACTTTTTAAACACTGTGTTAGGTAGTAGGTGTAAGTATTATCTCCGTTTTATATTGAAGGAAATGGAGCCATAGGAAGATGAAAATTACTTTCCCAAGATCATAGAAATAGCATGGGCTAAAGCTAGGGCTGAGCTTCAGTTACCTGCTCCTGGTCAGTGTTCCTTCCTGCGCATCTCCCTCCTTTAAAAACTTGGGGTGCAGTCCTGAAGGGGTGCTGTTGAACCCTGAATGGAGACTGTGAACTGAGATCCCAGGAAAGGCCTTTGGATAGAAAGGCTGGTCTTTGTTTTTTTGTGTATTATAAACTGACTTAAGCTGTTTCTGTGGGCCCATTTTCTCATCTCTACAGTGGGACCCAGTTAATCTTTTTTCAGTTGTATCCACAACAGAGTAAACAATAATGGAGTTTTAATTTATTGAGAACTTTGAGCCTGAGGGTAAAAGCTATTTGTAGTGTAGTTTTTGCCCTTCTGTGTTTTTTGGAAAAGGAAAGTTACTCTTTTCTTTTTATTTACATGAAAGACAGCATCTTTTCTTTTTATTTACATGAAAGACAGCAAGCTTGAAAAAAGAAAGTATTGGAAGTGAACAGATGAGGCATCCTTCATCACAGAAACACAAGGAAATATTACTTTAATGATTCTTAATACACTCTATAATTATTCTTAATACACCCTGTTGGACCAGGTGAAAGACTCAGGATTTGGTTTTTTTCCTTCGTTGACTCTTTGCTTTGTGGTTTCTTCTCATTTGAGAATGAGATTTTTTTTTTTTAAGAATGTATTTATTGGTGTGTGATAATAGATAGGCTAATTTTTTAAAGAGATGCAATGTCATCAGTGTTTGACTGCTAAGATTAAATTAAACGATAAATTAGGACATAACATTTCCTAAAGACATTTTATGTTTTAATCAGTGCTAAAATGGACAGGATAAATAACTACTAAAGTAGCAATAAAGTGAAGAAAACAAACAGGTGTTACTACTTAATTTATGCAAGAAAAAATAATTGTTAAATACACATAAATAAATACTAGTTAGTTAGCAATGGTAGGTAGATGCTTTAGCTCATTAATGTGATTTCTCATGACCCTATGTCACCTGGACTCAGGACTTTTTTGGTGGCACCCACAACACAATGCCACTATTATGAAACTAACACCTTGCCTTTCTTGCCAGCACCGTAATACTTCAAAGCACATATTATTATTTCACAATATTGTGTTTGCAGGTATTTCCAAGGGGCAGAGGACATCACTTTCATCTCTACTACAAACCTGCCAGACTGTCTTGAGACCATTTCTTCTCCTATGCTTGAGTTTCGTTGTCTTTCGTCCCTTTTGTTTTTATGATCTGATATATACCGGCCCTCAAGGAGATATCTCTCAACATGATGACCCTCATGAACAGCTTTTCCCTCTTACCTCAAAACTTGCACCACTTTTGTCATCCACATCCCTTTTGGATCTTTTTATTCTGGCGTTTATGCCCATATCCAACATTTATAGTCCCCCACTGGCTTAGAGGAAGTCACAGTCAGATTACCTGGTGCCATTTCTGGGAAAAATCTATGCACTAAAATTAAGCCCTTTTTCGGTTTTGGTTCTCTGCTGCCTTTGACCTTCCAGATCATGCTAATGTACTTGAAATAAATTCTATAAGCTACCTGTCAAAAGGGCTGCAAGTTTTCTCCTGTCAGACATTTGTTTTTACCGTCTCTCACCTTCTTCCCTTTTCTCATTGACAGGTCTCTCTGGGGTTGTGGATTCTGACTAGCCTGGAACATCTAGCACTGACTTCCCTTCTTTCATGTGTCAAATAAGAATGAGCATTAGAACTGGATGTGTTGGCCAGGCGCAGTGACTCACAACTGTAATCCTAACTCTTCGGGAGGCTGAGGCAGGTGGATCACCTGAGGTCAGGAGTTTGAGATCAGTCTGGCCAACAAGGTGAAATGCTATCTCTACTAAAAATACAAAAATTAGCGGGGTCTGGTGGTACACACCTGTAATCCCAGCTACTTGGGAGGCTGAGGCAGGAGAATCACTTGAACCTGGGAAGCGGAGGTTGCAGTGAGCCGAGATTGCGCCACTGAGCTCCAGCCTGGGCAACAGAGCAATACTCTGTCTCAAAGAAAAAAGAAAAAGAAATGGATGTGTCTTTTGAGATTGTTTTGAGATTGTAGTGTCCACAACTTTCATTTTATTGATAGAGGGATCTGGTACCCAGAGAGAATGGGAGATTTGCCTAAGGACTTGCAGCAAGCAAGCAGCAAACCCAGGACTAGCATCTGGGCCTCCTGACTCGTTGTGCATCTGGTAGTGTTTCTACTCCACATTCCTTCCATCTGGCCACCACTGAGTGGAACCTCTGTAGACTATGCAGGTTTGGGGGATTTACACTGGCTGCTTTTTAGAAACTAATAGGTCAGCTTTGGTAGATCATCCTTTATTTGGCATTACAAAGGACAAATGCAGGGGATTTGACTAGCTGGAAATGCTACATTTCTGGATTAAAACAACAACAAATTAAAAAGACAAAATTAAAAGGCAAATGGCATAGTGGGAAACATACAATATTTATGATAGAAGAAAAGGTTAAAATCTTTTCTGTTTGACTCTTATCATCAAAAAGAAGATGAACACCTCAGAAGAAAAATGAGAATAGGACATGTGACATTCGGAATAGACAAGTCACAAAAGATGGCATATAAATAAATGCCATGTGAAGAAAGGATCGACGTCAGTGTGAAACAAAGAGAAACCATTTTGTGCTTATTAAATGGAAAAATATTTTGAATAATGCTCATAGTCATTGTTGGTGAGGGTGAGGTAAATATTCTTTCTATAAGCTGGTCCTGGAAGTTACAGAAATTATTATACATATACACAGTGGAATTGTATAATGTTAAAAGGTTTTAGGAAAATGTACATGACACAAAAATGCTGATGTTAAGTGAAAAAAAAAGCTATAATTATTTACTTATTTATTTTTGAGACAAGGTCTTCTCACTCTTGTCACCCAGGCTGGAGCGCAGTGGCACAGTCATAGCTTATTGCAACTTTGAACTCCTGGGCTCAAGTGATCCTCCCACCTCAGCTTCCCTAGTAGCTGGGACTACAGGCATGTGCCACCATGCTCAACTAATTTTTAAATCTTTTTGTAGAGATGGGGTGTTGCTAGGTTTCCCAGGCTGGTCTCAAACTTCTGGGAATATTCTAATTTTTCAAATGGCGTATGTGTATCTGCATTTTTAAAAAAGCTGTAAGGGCCAGGCACAGTGGTTCATGCCTACAATCCCATCACTTCGGATCACTTTGCAGATGGATCACTTGAGCGCAGGAATTCAAGACCAGCCTGGACAACACAGTGAAACCCTGTCTCTATAAAAAATACAAAAATTAACCAGACATAGTGGAGCATGCCTGTAGTCCCAGCTACTTGGGAAGCTGAGGCAGGAGGATCCCGTGAGCCTGGGAGGTCGAGGCTACAATGAGCCCTGATCATACCACTGTACTCCAACCTGGATGACAGAGTGAGACTCTGTCTCATAAGGAAATAATAAAATGTTGAAAATATTTTATTACTGGATGGAGAGATTATAAATAATTATTCTCTTTAATTTTTTTGCATTTCCTTATTGAAAAATAATTTTCATAATGAAAATTCTGTAATGAATGTGTATCACTTTTGAAATTCAAAAAAGCATTATAAAAAAAGAAACATTAATTTTTCTTAACAAAATGGATTGAGACTTCACCTTCAGATCACACATTCTTTGCAGAGCTGCTGGTTTTCATCTGACCTTTTAAAAAGCTGTCCACCACACCTTGGTTCGCAGAGCATGTCTCTGTAATAACGTAAAGGCCTCATTGGCACAGTGAGAATAGACGTGGCCTGGGGCCCGGAGACAGGACTGTGCTATGCTGACACATCGCAGCCTGAAGTCATTGCCCGGTCCCTGGGTGTTTCTTCATTTACAGAGCTAGAGGGCATTGGCCCATAGTTTCTATACGGTTCCTTGCGGCTCTAAAACTGGATAATTCCAATTCTTCCCCAAGCTTCGCAGCAGCATCTTTTTCTTTTTTTGTCCCCTAATATCATCTCATTGATGCTACGTTGAGAGGCTAGATCCATTTTTAAATCTGACTCTGGAAATCTTTGTTGTCGATATTAAAAAAAAAAAAATCCCTTGGACACTTGAAAACCTATAGGGGCTGGGCATGGTGGCTCACACCTTTGGGAGGCCGAGGTGGGAGGATAGCTTGAAGCCAGGAGTTCAAGACCAGCATCACAGCAAGACACTATCTCTATAAAAAATACAAAAATTAGCCAGGGGTGATGGCATGTACCTGTAGTCCCAGCTATTTGGGAGGCTGAAGTGGGAGGATCGTTTGATCCCTTGTCTCAAAAAAAAACAACCTTTAGGGAATAGCTTTTTCTAACTGGGGACTTTATTATCTATTACACCTATTTCATACTTCGTGCACCCATTTTTAAGATCTAGACCAGAGGTCAACAACCAACGTTTTTGGTAAAGGACCAGATAATAACAATTTCAGGTCTTGTGGGCTAAAGTCTCTGTTACAAATTCTTCTCTTTCTAAACAATACTTTAAAAATATAAAATTTATTTTTGGCTTGCAGGCCATAGTTTGCTATTCAAAACCTTAAAGGAGCAAGAAATTGTTTTACTCATACCTGGTGATACTTGCAAACTCGATCCCCCACCACCAACCCCCACCTTCTTTCTTTCTTTCTCTCTCTCTCTCTCTTTTTTCTTTTTTCTTTTTCTTTTTTTCGGGGTCTGGCTCTGTCACCCAGGCTGGAGTGCAGTGGTGAGATCTCAGCTCACTGCAGCCTCGACCTCCCTGGACTGAGGTGATCCTCCCACCTCGGCCTCCAGAGTAGCTGGGATTACAGGCATGTGCCATCATGCCCAGCTAATTTTTGTATTTTTTGTAGAGATGGGGTTTCACCACGTTGCCCAAGCTTGTCTTGAACTCCTGAATTCAAGTGATCTGCCCTCCTTGGTCTTCCAAAGTGCTGGGATTATAGGCATGAGCCACTACACCCAACCTCCCCCCACCTAAGATAGGTCTTCAGATTATAAATAAAATAATCCCTCAGAAAGATAGAAGATAATTTATGTAATGGATAACCACAAGCACATAATTTTGTCTAGTTCCTTAAATGTCTTCATAACCAGAAGCTCAAAGATGAAATCTAACTTACGGGACTGTTTTAAATTATTCTTCATATTGTGTCCTTAGAATCCTAGATTTGGGTACAGATTCAAATAGTTAACTCTCATGCTCTCAGCAGGGCCCATCTAAACTCTCTCTTGTAAACATAAGGGTTAAGCACAGATTTTAGAGTTAAATGGACTGAATTAGGTCCCAGCTTGGTCATTTACCAACTATGTGACCATTTCAAGTTAAAATGAGAATAGTGCTACAAGCATACCCCTTTTTGTTACACTTTGCAGATACTGTGGTTTTTTGTTTTGTTTTGTTTTTACCAACTGAAGGTTGTGGCAACCCCGTGTTCAGCAAGTCTTTTGACCTTATTTTTCCAACAGTATGTGCTTACTTGTGTGCCTGTGTCACATTTTGGTAATTCTCAATATTTCAAACCTTTTAATTATTATTACATCTATTGTAGTGATCTACAATTGATGATTTTTGATGTTACTATGGTAATTTTTTGAAATGTCACAAACCACACCCATAGAAGAGAGAATTTAATAGATAAATGTGTGTATTCTCACTGCTCCATCGACTGGTTTTTCCCCCATCTCTCTCTCTCCTCCAGTCTCCCTATTCCCTGAGACACAACAGTATTGAAATTAGGCCAGTTAATAACCCTGCAGTAGTCTCTAAGTGTTCAAGTGAAAGGAAGAGCCACATCTCTCTCACTTTAAATCAAAAGCTAGAAATGATTAAACTTAGTGAAGAAGGCATATTGAAAGCTGAGACAGGCTGAAAGCTAAGCCTTTTAAGACAGTTTGCCAAGCCGTGAATGCAAAGGAAAAGTTCTTGAAGGAAAGTCCAAGCACTCCAGTGAACACAGGAATGATAAAAAAGCAAAGCAGCCATTGCTGATATGCAGAAAGTTTGAGTGGATATGAATAGAAGACCAAACCAGCCACAACATTCCCTAAAGCCAAAGCCTGATTCAGAGCAAGACCCTAACTCTTCAATTCTGTGAAGGCTGAGAGAGGTGAGGAAGGTGTAGAACAAAAGCTTCTAGCTAGCAGAGGTTGATTCATCTTGGAGCTAGCAGAGGTTGATTCATGAGATGAAGAACAGAAGCCATCTCCATAACATAAAAATGCAAGGTGAAGCAGCAGCTCCTTATGTAGAAGCTTCAGCAAGTTACCCAGAAGACCTGGCAGCACATTTTCAAGATAGATGTAATAGCCTCCTATTGGAAGAAGATGCCATCCAGGACTTTAATAGCTGGAGAGGAGAAGTCACTGCCTGACTTTAAAGCTTCAAAGGACATTTCTGATTCTCTTGTTAGGGGCTAATGTAGCTGGTAACTTTAAGGTGAAGCCAGTGCTCATTTATCACTTTGAAAATCCTAGGGCCCTAAGAGTTATGCTAAATCTGTTCTGCCTGTGCTCTGTAGATGGAACAACAAAGCCTGGATGACTGCACATCTGTTTACAGCATGGTTTCCTGAATATCTTAAGCCCACGGCTGACACACCTACTGCTGAGACAGAGCAATTCCTCTCAAAATATTCCTGCTCATTGACCACATACCTGATTACCCATGAACTATGATGGAGCTGTACAAGGAGATGAATGTTGTTTTCATGCCTGTTAACACAGCATCCATTCTGCAGCCCATGGATCAAGGAATCGTGTCAACTTTCCAGTCTTATTATTTATGAAATACATTTTGTAAGGCTATAGCTGCCATAAATAGTGATTCCTCTGATGGCAAATTCCTCTGATTCCTCTGATCTGGGCAAAGCAAATTGAAAACCTTCTGGAAAGTATTCACCACTTAGAGGCCATTAAGAATGTTTGTGATTCGTGAGAGGTGGTCAAAATATTAACAGCAGTAATTGCAGACTGAAGACATGACTGGATTGCTGCAATCTCATGAAAATACTTTAATGATTGAGGAGTTGCTTCTTATGGATGAGCAAAGAAAGTGAAGATAGAATTCTTGAGATAGAATCTACTCCTGGTGAAGATGCAGTGAATATTGTTGAAATGGTAGATTCTAGAAGAAAAGATTTAGGCTGTCACACAAACTTAGTTGATAAAGCAGTAGTAGGGTTTGAGAGGATTGACCTCAATTTTGAAAGAAGGTCTACTATTGGTAAAAATGCTGTCAAACAGCATCGTATGCTACAGATAAATCTTTCATGAAAGAAGAGTCAATAGATGCAGCAGACTTCATCATTGTCTTACTTTAAGAAGTTGTCACAGCCACCCCAGCCTTCAGCAACCACCACCCTGATCAGTCCAGCAGCCATCAACATTGAGGCGTGATCCTCCACCAGCAAAAAAGATTATGACGCACTTGAGACTCAGATGATCGTTAGCATTTTTTAGCAATAAAGTATGTTTTAATTAATGTATTAATCTGTACTTTTTTTAGACATAATGCTGTTGCACACGTAATATACTACCATACAGTGTAAATGTAATTTTTATATGCACTGAGAAACCAAAAGTTTTGTGTGGCTCACTTTATTGTATGGTCATAAACTGAACCCATGACATCTCCCAGCTATCCCTGTACCTGTCTCATAGGGTTGCTACAAATGTCAAAGGAGATCAGGCTTGTAAAACAGCCTTGGCAGAGGTCTTGGTACAAAAGAAGCACACAATTGATAAAGGATTACTGTTATCTCTTTTTGTTTTAAAAAGATATCCAGTATTCTTCTTCAGGAATTGATTATAATCTCAAATAGTAGTCAATCCCAGGAAGTGTTTTCATAAATCTAACCCATATTTTATCTACTCCAGAACTTTCGCCCAGTCTGCTGAACCTGTAATCCATTTCTTTTTATTTAATCCTTATTAGACATTTAAAAAACAACTAATGATTACCCCTGAAGAATAAAAATATAACACTTCCGTAGTAATTCTAGTTCTAGTTTCATAGGTCTGATTTTCCTGTGCACTAGTTATTACATCTCACCTTTAGCTTCTGTGCATGTCTGCAGTTGAAGAGCAAAGAGCTGAACACAGGATCCTAAACAAGGATTTCATCATCATTTGATTTATCCATTGAGTGACATTGAGTATAACATTTTAGTATACACCCATGATATACTAAACACTATGCTTGGAAGTAGACATATAGCAGTAAACGAGATTAAGTTGTTGCTTAATGCAGTTTACATTGTAGTAGGGGAGATAGAAAAATGAGACGTAAAGAAATAAATATGATACTGACTAGTCATATTTTGACGAAATTGGAATGGGGGAATAAGCTAGCCAGTGGTTGAGTTTGGGGAAGGATCTCTTGAGCAGAACGGTCAGGGAAGGCCTCTCTGAGGAAGTCAACTGAGCCAAAACTTGAATTACAAGAAGTTGGCTATGCAGGAATCTAAGGGAGAAGTGTTCCAGGCTAGTGAACAGCAAGAGTAAAGGCTGCGAAGTGGGAACTAGCTTGGCATTTTTGAGGAACAGAAAGAAGGCCATGTATGTCTGACATATGGTGGGTAGATGGTCTGTAGGGTGTTGGGAGGAAGGTATATTTAGCAATGAGGGCAGACAGGTAGACAGGAGCTATGTCCTACAGGGACTTGATAGTGTGGAATTCTAAGGATGACGGGAAACCATAGAAGGGTTTAAACCGGGTGATGGTAGTTTAGATTTTTGAAAGATAACTCTAGTGTGATCTAGTGTGAGAATGGACTATAGGGAAGACCAGATGGCAGGTGGACAAGGAAAAGTGAATAGAAGTGACAAAATTTTCATGGAAGTCTCAAAAAGTCAGTCTTTCAGTATGGGGAGGGGAGATGGGAGTGGACAGTAGGTAACAGAAAATCGACTCCTGGATGTAGCAAGATAGAGCTTAGTGGTGTCCTTTAAGAGCCATTTCCATGGAGTCAAGGGAGAAGGGAATAGAGGCTGAGGAAATAGGGGTGGCAACACATGTAGAAGATAAAGTATCACTGGGAGGGGAAGCAGAGAAATGATGAAGAGGTTGGAGGGGGACCTAGGGTCAAGGAAGGATGATGTTAAGGTATGTGTGTGGATTGGAATGATACCACAGGGAGGGAGGATTTGATCATGCAGGAGAGTAGATATTTGCAGGGGCCATGTACCTGATTATGGGAGAGGGGCTGGATCTCTAGCTCAAGGAGAAGATTGGCTTCAAGTAGAATTGAGGTTCCTTCTTTTCCTGTAACAGGAGGAAAGGCAGAGTATGTAGAATAGATGTGCACAGATTGAAAGGGGCAAAAATGGAAGCCTTACCTTCATGGTGACAGTGCTTGTGCCTTGCTGGGTCTTTGTTGTATGTCATGGCCTCAAGCTTTATTTTTGCTGGTCCCCTGAGTTATTTGTGCTATATGTATTCTTTTCCTACCCAGGCCATCTATCTAAGATATAGATCTGTTTACATGTCTGTCTCCCCGACTAAACTGGCATCTCTTCAACAAGAGTAGTTATCTTTGTATCTCTAGACGTAGGTCAGTGTTTGGCAAGAACTCAGTTGAAGGAATGACAGCTACATCAGTAGAAAGGACTCATATAACAGCTACACAAACATGCGGTAGAAAGGAAAGTAATTCAAGAGCATGAATAAAATTAAGTGTTTATATCTTAGAATAATTAATATGATTTCTCTTTTTTAAGTGGAATAAATTGTTACTGATCACCAGAATTGAGGAGTAGCTAGAAGTTAAAAAAAAAAAAAAAAAGAGAGAGAAAAAGGATCACCTCACTACCATTTGGAAGAAGATGGACTTTTAACAGCCCCTTTCAGTAGGGATGAGTTAGTGCCTGGCATGCTTTGGTGGGAAGCACAATTCTAGGTTCAGGAGAAAGTGAGTATCAAACGTGTCTGGGAAAAGCAAATCCCAGTGTGATCAGCTTGCTTGTGGAAGATTAGCAGGGGTTGAGTGAGTAGAGGGCTTAGGGCAAGAGTAAATGTTAATGAGAGATGGCCTAAGCAGACTTGTGCCAAAACGAGTGAGAACAATTTGACAGGAAGTTCAGCTGAGCATGTGTAGCTCTTCTCCAAATGCTTTCTTCTTGGACTGGGAAGAAACACAACAAAACAAAATAGTTACTTTACTCTTCAACATTATACAGCACATCCTAAATGAAACATGAGTTTCTGAGTTACAAGCTGCCCCTGGCAAACAGGCTGGTTATAATCTCAGTGTGTGCCCTGAAATTAATGTTCCGTGGGCACTCCAGATTTGTGTGACGTACTGTAAGTTATATCCAACTGAACTGTTCTTTTAACTGCCTGCATTAAGCATCATGAAATAAGTTGCACTGAAAGGAACCACCTGAATAAAGAAGCTTTTGTACCTTTGTAAGTCCTCACTGCATGACCCCAGGTCACTGCTGTTGAACTTGGGAGCTTTCTCTCCCACTTCTCACTCTCTTGCCTTTAATGGATGGGGGTCTCCACACCAGGTTTTCTTTCTCTGTCATCTGCCCGGTGCTAGCAAGTGGTGCTACGAGCCTCATTAGGGGAGGGCGGGTAGTGTTGAGGCAGGCACTGGCCCCTCCCTCATGTGCCCCGCTTCCCAGAGGCTGATGGGATACCAACTGAAAAGAGGTCGTGAGCAGAGCTGCTCACCCCAGAGTTCATTTTCTCTAGACTCATTAAAATGCTGCCTTCATATTTCCCTTGGATTTTTACTTTTCAAAACACTTTATGATGTGCGGCCTCATTTTATTTTACATTAAGCTGACAACCTAACATCTCACCAAGTATCAACTGGGAATACAATTTTGCACTCACTGTGCTGTGCCATCTTGCCAAGTTTTGTCTTTGTTACTTAGCTCTCATTCAGAAAGGAATTAATTTGAATTATGTGATGCTATGGTTGTCTCCTTGAAGAAGGGCTAGATTCCTGCACACCTTGGGAAAGTATCTATCTGTGAATGTACTTGAATCTTCCAAGCTATATGCCATTCTTCTCTCTTCTTTCCCTTCACATCATCATGGGCTCTTCTCATGTTAGAATAAATCTTTCTGTTTTGCCTCTCCCTACTCAATGGGATTTCCAAGGGCCCATTGTTTCTGTCTTCACTTCCTTTTACCTGGGAGAAGCTGATACTGATGGAAAGGCATTTTTGAGTCTAGATATAAAGCTCTTTGTTTAAACAGCGTTTTTAAAAGAAGAGAATTTTTACATTGCCAAAGGTGCCCAGGTGTTGCCTTCCTTCCCCATGAGGATTCTGCACAGAGCGCACATTCATACCCATTATTCTCTTAGTGTCAGCCTGTGTGATGGCTATATGCTGTCTTACCAACACTACGTTCTGTTCGGGAAGCCCCAAATCTTGGATGGGCACTGGATCTAAAACTGGCACTGGAATCATCCACTCAGAGGAAGAAAGATTGAGGTCAGGTGGGGAGTGAGACAAGCAAGTTGTCAGGCTTCTTTTCAGATGGTTCTCAGAGACACTTCCGTTACTTAGAACATTGGGTTTGGTGGGGGGTTTTGATGTGTTCTATAGCTGAGCTACAAGCAAAATTAGAGCTTTTTATTTATATACTACTTTGCATGGAGATAGTCTCAGGGTCCCAGTTAAAGCACTGATTTCTTGAAAAGAGTTTGATGTTCCATCCTATGCTTAATTTAAATGAGAGGCTAAAAGCAGATTGTGTCACCCACCAATGCCCATGTGACAGGACTTGCACCAATCTGACCTACACTTTCACAAGAGCTCCTAAGCAGAGTGCTGTAAGAATATCTGTGGGTCTTCTGCCTTAACTCCAGGAATGGCAGAGATGAGCTACTGTTTATTGAGCACCAACATAGGGGAGGTACTCTGAGTGTTGAATGCGTGCTGTCTCTCAGCCTACAAGAGCCCTGCAAAGGAAGTGCATTGCTCCCCATATTTATGGATGAGGAAGCTGAGTTATCAAGAAGCTTGCCCAGAGTCATGCAGCTAGCAAGGAGCAAGGCGGGGTTTCAGAGCTACGTTTATCTGTTTCCAAAGAGTACACTCTCCCCTCAATCCCAGTGGTGCTTCTCAAGTAAATCTTAAGTATTGCTTTTTTCCCTTCTATTTCTCTTACAGTCTATAGAAAAGAGCATTTATTTAAAGATTTTAGTGCTCAGCTGGGCACAGTGACTCATGCCTGTAATCTCAGCACCTTGGGAGGCTGAGGTGGGAGGATCACTTGAGCCCAGGAGTTCCAGACCAGCCTGGGCAACATGACGGAACCCCTTCTCTACCAAAAATACAAAAGTTAGCTGGACATGATGGTGCACAGCTGTATTCCCAGCTACTCAGGAGGCTGAGGCAGGAGGATTGCTCGAGCCCAGGAGGTAGAGGTTGCAGTGAGCCAAGATCGTGCCACTGCACTCCAGCCTGGGCGACAGAGCCAGATCTTGTCTTTTAAAAATAAAAATAAAATAAAAAAAGATTTTAGTCCCCCTTATAACTTGAGGCTTGGATTCTGAAGTGAAAGTTGTTGTCCTGAGATGTGTTAATTGAGCAGTAGTAATACCAACTACATCAGTGGGACTTGGTGGCCCAGTCACACATGCGGTCAGAAAGGGAGTGTTACCTCATGCAGCAGTGATTCAAGCCTGGGCTTGGATTTTAAAATGTTGGAAACTTTTGAAGAAATGGGATTTTTTTTCTTCCACAGATTGTAATAACTTTTCCATTGTACCATTCACATAATCACCACCTCATGTTTGTCATGTAACCAATTCATGTTTTTACTAACATTGAGGAAATAATTTTTTTTATGCTTCCTCCTTACTATCAGTTTCTCCCGTCTACACCGTGTGGATTATCAGATAAACAGGAAGGTCAGTGCTCGCTTAACCAGGGTTTGGCCAGTGCTCAGTGAGTGGGAAGGCGTTCTGAGAGGAGCTGGAGGGGTTGTGTGTCTGAGTCCCTGTGCTTTACATTGGGCCCCTGTCAGGTTCCACTGACTTTTCATTGCGTATTTGGAAACTCTCTCATAGCCAGAGCAAAGCCCAGGGAAAGCTCTACTCCTGTGGTGTTGGTCGCATTCTTGTAGTTTCCATTTGATAACAGCATAGTTCACAGAGAACTTTTTGAGCTTTTGGAGAACTCCTGAGACTTATTTTGTCTTTGCCTGCAGCCAAAATAATTGAAGCACTGTCAGTCTATTTCAGCAGCACTTCTTCAGGTAGAAGGTGATACTATTTGGGATGTTCGGATAGACCAAAGAGAACACAGATTGTAGCTCCTCCTGGAGCGATAATCCTGGTTTTATATATGATAAAAGTGAAATGGAATTTTAGCTCACAAGACATACCAAGGCGACTTGGTCATTATAGGTAGCAGCCTCGCTTATAATTTCCAAAGTTTCCTCTGAGTTTTAATCTGGCATTTGTTTATTCCCTTCTCCAAGGAAAACAGGATTTCTTAGCTCTTCCCTGTAGCTGCTGAAATAAATTCACACTTAATTTGAAGGCAAGTGAAGTAGGTCAGAATCCTTCCGGAAGCCAAGAACCCACCTATCTTCCCTCCTTTAGTTTTCTGTTTTGTCTGCCCGTCCACATTTCCTCTGAGGTCCTCTAAGGAGAGTATGGGAAGAAAGAGAGTCAACTTCAATGATGCAGAAGGTTCAGAGAAAGTGGTTGTAGATGACTGATGAGATTTGACACCATCCTCACTGCTGGCCATGTAATTCTCTAAAAAAAAGTAGGAGACAAGATAGAGATAGTCAGATCATACTAATAAACTATTTTTCAAGCATCCACATGCCCAGAGATGCTTAAAAGACCGGTAAATAGATGTGTCAGATGATATATATGAGTAAGCTAATATGATAGTCAAATCAATAAAATAAAACCAAAATATTTTAAAGGTGGCAAAGCTCATGAGAGCCCAGTACTCACAAATATATAACCTTCTTTTGCACATGTTTCTCCTCACATATATACGCACATAATCAGAGACTGGTAGTAAAATTTTTTAACTTTTGACCCCCTCCCCCTTCCTAGTAGGAAGCAGTTGAGGGAAAAGAGAGGAAACAGCATGTATTGACCACATGCTACTTCCTTGTAGGTACTCATACATGCTTTTTGTCTTACCTAATCCTGTATAACATCCCTGTGCAGGAGGGGTATTCTCAGTTTTACAGATGAAGAAATTGAAGCCCAGAGAGGTTGCACCATTTTCAAAAAGTGATGGGGCCAGATTTCAAAAACAGGTTCACCCGACTCTGAAGACCTTGTGTGAATTCTCTTTCCACTAAACCATGCTGCCTCACCAGAGAGCCACTGATGTCTTTACTGGATGTGTTCATGGCATCTTTGCTCAGTTTGAGTTAAGTGAGCAATTCTTCTTAAATGACTCTAGGATAAGAGGACCTCCTGTAGAGGTTTTACAAAAAAACAAATATCTCCAGTTTGTATTGCTTTCATCCTTGCTTTCTTAACTATAATCAGCATTGATTCTTTTCTATTCCCTGATAGCATTAAGTTATAACATTAGGGTGAAAGAAAATAAAATCAGCAAATATAGATACTGCTCATTAGCTCAGTAAAATGTGAGAATTGGTAATAGTTAAAGTAGGTCTTATCTAAAAGGTATGGACATAAATATAAAGCACAGGATTAGAAGTATTTCAGATAAAGCTAACTCTGTTTGCTAAACAAGCTTTTTTAGGTATAAAGGAAAAGACAGTCTTGCTTCTGAGCATCTTATTGTAAGCCTGATTCTGCCCCTGGCATGTCCTGTAGATGAGAGTTTGCTCTTATAAAATAAGCCATGTCTATTCAATTGTATTCAGATGTTACAGCTAGCACATGGTAGGTACTAGGTAACACTTAGTTGAAGTGAATCACTCTTAGTCTCTAATAAAACGTCTTTTAACTACTTCCTTTTGCTTCTGTTCCTTGTACATCTGGATTACTTTACTCTCCTCTAATTTTGACTGTCATCCTCAGAGATTAGAGAAAGAAAGCACAGATTAAGCTTTCTCATTTCATTTCCCCAACTTATGCCTCAGTGGAATTCATGCCATTTCAGGAGCTCTTCCCTTTTAGGAAAGACATCTGTCTTTGTCATGCATCCCCTGGTCCTCAGCCCTTATTAATCTTCAGAACCCTACCCATCCCAGGTGTCACCTCACTGAAGCCTGAATGTCAATGGCAGGGCCCCATGTAGTGTTGTTACTGTCCTCACTCCCTGTGCATATTTTAAAAATCAGTTTAAAAAGTTTCTATTTAAAAGCTCCAAGGGAAAATTAGGTATAGTAATAACATTTTCATATGATTATTTGCCATATTGGCATTGAGGCAGAGAAATCTGTTAGAAAAACTGTTTGCTCTTTTCCCATGTGTCTAGACTGAATAATATAAAGCTGGATATGCTGTCTCTATTCTGAAGCTGTCATGTGTTATAATAACTGGTTTGACACTTATTATCTTTTTTAATGCAAAGAGGAAATTGTCAGAGTCCACAACAGTAAAATAGATCCTTTGTTACTTGTATTATTTTTACTTGAAAGTATTTTTTACTCTCTGCCTTGATAAAACTGAAGTTTATGTGGTAAAAGACGACAACATGACGTGAAATGCCAGAATTTGGACAGTATCAGAGCAAAGCAGGATTCAAATGAATCATTAATTGGTATTTTTTAGGACCAATGTTTATAAGCAAAGCTGTCAACTGAAATCACAGCCTAACCTCACAGGATCTTAGAGCTTTTTCAGAATAATTATTCATCAGTGACTTTAATATGTCTTCCTGGAGTTGTGAAATGTGTACTTTTCACGCTGGCTCATAAGCACATGTTATGCACCCTGGCTTCACTCAGGTCTGCATTCGTTTATTCCGGGGTGTGAGAAGGGAAGGTGTAGCCTCACAAGTACACTGAATTATGCTTTTAATTTTATTTCCCTGGGAGGAATTTGTGATCAGATGATTCTGGCCTTTGTGTTGTGCTGCCTTGAAAACAATTTTTAAAGTGCCTAACTGTTAAGCTTAAAAACTACTTTCATTTACTTTCAATGAACCTTTGATATTTAACAGTTAAATTATACAGAGTGAAAAACACAATGGCAACCCCAAATTAATTTTTTCCAGCCTGCCAAACGGACATTCAGGAAATCAAATGGACATTTCCAGACTTAATTTGCCAGTTTACATTCTTTGAAGAGTTAGGGAGAAGGGCTCTTGGAGTGAGCTGCCATAGAACAGACTGGGAATAAGACCACTGAATCTAGAGCCATTGTGTTTCCAGGTCTGGCTTAGATTATCTGAATCCCTCCAGAGAATCTCTCTACACCTTTAGAACTCAGTGTTCATTTCAGGGATCAGTCTCTTCCCTGCCCTATCAGTCCGTGATTCAAACTGGGAAGTATGGCAGCAGCTTTTGGCTGAAAAACAGCAGACACCCAAGAGATCATGGGTATGCTGTTCTTCTCAGAACCAAATTGTGGCCCTTATATTGGAATAATTTGTTCATTCTGGGCAGTCAACAAATATTACATGCCTGTATAGGATGATGCTGTGCATGGTGCTGTGGGGAAGGACAAAAAAACAGAAAACAGTGAATTGGACAGAGAAGATGAGAGCTAAAGGCAGCATATGTTGTGTCAGATTAGTGCTTTGTGTAGTAAATGTTGAGAGCAGGCTTTGAGATGCTAAGGGAAGCCTCACAGACCCATAGCTGCAGAGCAGGAATATACTATGTTCAGGCAATGGTAGAAGCTGGGCTGTAGGAAACACAGCCACAGATTTGAACAAAGATGGCGACAGCAGTATGGATCTAGCTGAAGATGTTTTTTCCTTTTAAATGTAACTGTTACTAGGAGATTTTCTGAGAATATAAATATTACTATTGCAGAAAATTTGGAAAATAGAAAAACATTGAGATGGTAAAAATCACCCATAATCTTATAGTCCGTAGATCACTAATTCAGTACTTCATTCTACTTCTTTTTGGCCATGTGTACGTGTGTGTATTCTTTTTAAAATTGAACTTCAGATCATATTATGTATGTTTTATATTCTGCTTATTTCATTTAACATTGTTTTACTTTTCCCTACATTATTAAATGTTCCTTGAAAACATTTTCAAGGGATGTATAGTGTTTCATTATATAGAGGTACCATAATTTGATTTTTCCTGTATTGAAGCACATATAGTTTCTATTTTGCTGTTGTAAATAATGCTCTGATGAATATTCTTGTATATAAATTTTTGCTTATTTATCTGATTGAGAGTTTTAAAAAGTATGCTTTACTTTCATATGGAGTTTAATGTGGCATTTGAGTTTGAACTTTAAATTGTTGGCATTAGAGATCATCTAATTTTCTTCAGTCATAATGTGGACTAAAAATTTGGCCCTAGAAATGAATGTAATTATGTCTAAGAAAGACAGGAGGATATCTCTATGCTGGAACAAGTGGAAATACTATGAAAAAAGAGCTTTGAGAACTGATTCTGGTATTGATTCATTTATTTATATGAACTAGGAGCTGTGCTAGGCCCTGGGAATGAAGATGGCTTTGATTAGTTTAGGTCACTCTCAGCTCTTTCCTTTTTCTCTTTTCTTTTCTGTTCTTTTCTGTTTTTTCTTTTTCTTTCTTTCTTTCTTTTTTTTTTTTTTTTTTTTTTGAGACACAGTCTCACTCTGTTGCCCAGGCTGCAGTACAGTGGTGCCATCTCAGCTTCCTGCAACCTCTGCCTCCCAGGTTCCAGCGATTATCCTGCCTCAGCCGCATGAATAGCTGGGATTATAGGCATGTACCACCTCGCCCAGCTAATTTCTCTATTTTTAGTAGAGACAGAGTTTCACCATATTGGCCAAGCTGGTCTCAAACTCTTGACCTTGGTTGATCCACGCACCTCGACCTCTCAATGTGCTGGAATTACAGTTATGAGGTACCACGCCCAGCCTCAGCTCTTTCCAGAACTACTGCAGTAGACTCATAACTAGTTTTCCTGTTTCCATCTTTTCTTCTCTCCATTTTCTACTCAGCAGTTAGAGTGTTCTTTTTAAGACATAAATCATATCATGTACATAACCCATTAAGCTTCTCACTATATGGAAGTATGAGATAAAACCCAACTTCTTAATATGGTCTACAAGGCCACTGGACTGCCCATTTATTAAGTAGTCCAGCCTTACTGGCCTTTTGTGCATTTTCCTAAAATGTGCCAAGCTCTTTCCTACCTTAGGGTTTCCCCATACATTGCCTTCCTAGAATACTATTCCCCTAGTCTTCACCTAGCTATCTTATACTTACCCTTTAGTCTCAGCTCAGTTTTTACTACCAGAGAGAAGCCTTTTTTGACTACTATCACCCCTTAATGAATTCCTCCATACCAAGTATTTTTCTTTCAAGCACTTATCACAATTTATTATTATATCTTTAATGTATGTCTTCCCTTCTAGATTGTAAGCTTCATGAAGGCAGGGATCATGACTGTCTTGTTCACTTTTACCCAGTACCTATCACTGTCTTTGTCATATGGTAGGGGCGAAAGAATGAATGAAAGGTGACTAAGAGATACCATCCCAGTGTACTTAGGATTTGTATTCTTACTGAGCTTCCATATTGGTTCTACGGATAAGAGCAGAGTAGGAATCAGAAGTGATGAATGAGGGTTTTTATTTAGATGGTTGGTAGAATTAAAATAGAATTGACAGAAATAAGCTAAGAGATAAGTCAGATTGGGAAAGAAATGAATCCAATTTTCAGCATGTGGAATTTAAGGATGAAAGCTGGATAATCCACTGGAAAAAGTGAGCATGCCAGTACCAATCTCTTGCCTTAATAAAACAAAGCCATAACCCAAAACTATTGTTTATTTCTTATTTGGGGACATTATTTATGAATCAGAGAGCTCACTTCTTTTTATTGAGGTTCTGAAGCCCATTTTTTAAAAAAAGAATAGTGCATTTGTCCTACTGAATTGCAGATGGATAAACAGAAGAGAGAAAGCTATCATTTTATTTTTACTTGAAGACATGGCATTCTGCCATCTCTATTACTGAATCCCTGAAGACTTCTTGTTTTGTTTGGAAGAGAAACAGAAGTTGGACCTTTTCTTCCTTCCTCACCTCCCCAGCCAATCCTCACTTCCATTATTTTGGAAAAATATCTAAATTACAAATTTGAGGAGCTTCCATGGTGTTTTCACATACTTCACAGGATCCAACCATAGTATCAGGCTTACAATATTAGATTTTGAATACAGTGTTTAAAATCTTGGTATTTGAAGAATTGCAGATACATTTAAATTGGAAGCTGATTTTCCCCCAAGAAGTCATAGAAATATTCTTTGCTCTGTGAAATGTGAGTAATGCAAGAGTGGGCTTGATTATGACTTGAGCAGGATTATAGATCTTAGAAAGGCCTACCTAGATATAAGCTCATCTTTTCACTTTACAGGCCTAGCATATTTTTGGAAAACGAATGAAGGTAGGAACCAAAATCCCATCTCCTGTAGGTGCCTTTTGACCTTTTGTCTGTAGAAGCTGCAACATTTTATTCCTGGACTGGTTGGTTATTTTTTACTTGTTTTCAACACGTAGTCTACCTTTGACATATTAGTATGGTAAATTTGGATTTCATATATAATTTTTTTTAAGTTATATAAAAGACCAAGGAATTGTCTTGCTGCTTGGGGACCTTTCTATGACAGTGCCCAACTCTCCTTTTCAGTAACCAGCTCAGCCTGACACAGTTGTACTTGCTGCTTAACATTCTGTAAAATGTTGTTTAAATATTTCTAACTTATTGTTTCATGCTGGGTTTTATGGAACATAAATTTCTATTTAGGCCACTAATTTACAGTAGAAGTTTGTTACTAATATCACTGCAGGCTCCATCCATCTAAAAATATTGCTCATAACCTATGCTAAAAATATGTTATATATTTGCACTGTATGTAAACAGTGTTGTGTTTTATTAGTGTGCAGTGCTTTGTCTATGGAAATGTTGATATTGCAGCATATATTTAGCGGGGATAGGATTCAAGTGTGGTAGAAAGGCTACAGAAAAGTGAAATCCCTGCAGGATGGGATTTATGGAATTTTCAGAGCACTTTGCAGAACATCTACATATAATACCCACATTTTCTACAGAGGCAAAGTGGAGTCTTGCAGAATGTTCAGAGAAACTCTGTTATTTCATGTATTCTCTGTATTTCTAACTGGCTTATAGAGGCCTGAAATTGCAAATATATTCAACTCAAAAGAGGCAATCATTATTGCTTGAATGACCATGTTTTTGCCTTCAAAAAATATTTATTAAATGGGCCAGAAATAACATAAGTTGGATCTTCTTTTTGGTAATGAAGAGGCATAATTCCAAGTAATGACATTTTAGTTTCTTTCTCTGGGTGACCTTGAGCTGGAGGAGATGATTCAGGGATGAAAGGTGTAGGACTTTGGAAGAGTTTCTTTGGATCATTTTGAGCAAACTTCAGTCACAGCCGGACACAGTACTTCATACCTGTAATCTCAGCACTTTGGGAGGCTGCGGTGGAACATCTCTTGAGGCCCGGAGTTTGAGACCAGCCCGGGCAACATAGTGAGACCTCATCTCTGCTTAAAACAGCAACAACAAAACCTTTAGTCACTACAAGTCACTTAGACTTGTTTCCTATATTTATTCTGAGCTCTAAACCTGCCTTTCATTAGTAAAAATAAGGGAAAGAAGTGGATTAATTGTGGGTTAATCCTAGTTATACAAGTTAGTTTTGTTCTTGAGGTCCTAGTGGGTCGAATTCCTTGGGTGAGGCAAACTGTGCACTGACCTCATCTTCCTCGCTTTGACAGAAGCATCACTGCCGAGTGCCACCTGGTAAACCCAAAGTTGCTACTTGTTAGCCAGTTGAAACGATGATTGTGCCTTAAAAACAGACTGATTTAAGTTGCCAATTAGGTCACCCAGAGCTGAGCTTTTATCACTTTTCAAGGGTATGCTAAGATTTGATAGCCATTTTTATAAATGGAATATCTTACAACTTGTTTAAAATACATTTGCAGAAAATTAAGGCCATTGGTTCTGCCCCCAAAATAGTGATGCTATGGTAAGTTTACCATCCTCTATTTACATGTTCCCTAGAGCTTCAAAGTCATCATCTTGTGATGGAGATTTTTTATAAACAACTCCCAAAGAATTTTAATGTAGCAAATGAATCTTGGAAAACTGCTCTTTTCTAATTTACTACTTCGTTCAGTGCATGTTAAAGAAGCAGCAGTGAATCGTATAATTAAATGTGATTTTAAAGGCTTCTGAGGTGGCACTTTCCAGCTGATACTCACTGGCATTTTGCTTGGCCTGTTGGACTGAGGCAGGAGGGCTTCTAATGCTCCTCTCTTCTGAAGGCAGACTAAGTGTGAAGGGTACTTTATCAGCAGAGTGCTGCTCATGCTATCATCACCTGCCCTGCAGAGGTACACACTCTTTTGTTGAGAAGAAGGCAGTTCTTCTCTTGTTGGTTGTTTTACTTAGAAACTTCAAAAATGTTCACATTAAAATGCTAAAGCATTTTCTGAAAGCTAGCCAGTAGATCACTAGGATAAATGGGATGGAATCTGAGTGATGAAGGATTTCCACGAAGGTCCTTTTTTCTGAGTTCACAATAACACCAACCCACCCTAATCAACCTTTATGTCCACAGACAGGACATTGCGTGCAATTCCCTGAGCTATAATCCAGTCCGTCTTCAACCTATGCTTCCTTTTTTAAGGCCAAGACATCTTTTGGCTAGATACACTTCTGTGGTCAGGGTCATAGTTGTCTTCCCATCTAAGCTTGACCAGTGCATACGCAGGCCTGTACTGGCCAGGATGATAAATGTGAAGATTGGACTGCATTTCATGGCTAGGTTCTCCACTTGGTTATTTTCTGTCCTCCTGTGGTTATTTTTTCTGTTCTTGTAGAAAAGAGAACAAAGCCCATTTAACAACTGCAAAGCACACAGTCTGCAGAGACCTGAAAGATTACTGGCAACAAAACATATTTATGTCTTTAATAAGGAATTGAAATTTACCACTCACTAAAATTTTCCTTCTCTTTTCTTTCTGTTTTCTCTTTGGAACTTGTTGGTGTTAGGAGGATCAGTCTGGTCTCCAGGATGTTATTTTGATGTCTTTTGTTTTCCGAGGAAATATTTTATAGTGTTTTCTGACAGTGATAAAATTTTGAGGTAATTCTAAATTCTTGTGTACATGCTTAATTTTGAAGTAAGTATTAAAATATTTTGTATGGCCTCCAAGTATCTCAAGTCTGAAAGATTATGTGGCATATAATAAATGAAAGTGAGTGTGAGAGTTTATTGAAAGGGCAAAAGATGTGGCTGTGGAATAGAGGTGCTGTATTTCAAGGTGAAAATTAAGTGATATTTGTGCAATTCAAAATAAAACTACTCAGACGACAAAATCCTGGTGTCTGTGTAATGGTCCTCTAACAAAGTCTCTTAATGACAAGGAGGCTACGATGCCATGAATCATGCAAGGTATTTTAAGAGTGGGTTCCTTAAATGCCCTAATTCCCCTTTTTGTATTCCTCAGGACACATGGTTAAGAAAGTTCCTAGACACTTTTATTTGGAGCTGAGGGATATAAAAGCACTATTGAAAGTCGGTGAAATATGGTGAGGTAGGCCATCCACTGCTTTTGCCTCATTCAGATTATTTACTTGTTGACCATCCACACATTTCTAAATAGGCCTTTTTTTAATGCAACTTTAGATTTTTACAAAGGTACCAACAAGATTAGTAGGACTGACAAATGATATTTTATTTCCTTAGTAAGGATTGGAATTCTTTTCATGGGTTTTTCAAAATGTTTTAATAATCCTCTGAGTCCCAAATCCATCCTCTGGCGATTTTCCCTACATAGTCAAAGTTAAATATTTTGGATGGGGAGTGAGGCTGAGAGAAACTTTGCTCGGAGAGAGGTAAAGCAACCTTTGAGGAGGAATACAGAAACTGTATTTCTGTCTGTAAATGTTATTAAGAAAGTTTTATATTCTAAGGTTGTGATAGTCATTCATTGGCTCATTCACCAAATGTTTGAGTATCTTTTCTGGGTATACTGTATATGGTAGATGATTTGATCTCTTTTGAGTTGAATTTTAAAGGACTATCCTAGGGAAACTTGAGAGTTCCAGAGGAGAATAAAACATGATTTCTGCCTTCAAGGGACTTACAATTTGATAGATGCAAAATAATAAAGCAGTGTGTATTAAGTGAGGTAATAGAAGTACAAATTCTCTAGGAGTTTAGAGGAAGGAAGCTCATATTTGCAGGGAAGGTTTCCTAACAATATTTATACTAGACCTTGAAAGATGCCTGGGATTTCTTTAGACAGAAGAGGCACAGAAATGTATTCCTGGAAAAAGTTACAGGAAAGAGAAAGGACATATTTAGGAAATGGCAAATGCTTCAGTTTGGCTGCAATATAAGGTGTGTGTGAGGTATGTAGGGAATATTAGGAAATAAGGTTGATATATAGGTTGGGGTCAGAATAGAACTTTGAATATGCCATGCAACAGGGGTTGAATTTACATGATAGCTGATCTTGAAGACTGAAAACTAGGAAATTACCCAATCAGAACTGTGCTTTAGAAGGATGTGCTGGGGGACTGGGCATGGTGGCTTACACCTGTAATCTCAGCACTTCGGGAGGCCAAGGGGGGAAACTTGAGGCCAAGAGTTTAAGAAAAATGTACTGGAAAACCATGAGTAAAATAGATTAGAATGAAGGATAGAGGGTACAGAGAAATTGGAATTCAGAAATTCTATTGGAATTACCTATAAAAAACAAAGGTAGAGCCACTTTAAATATGTGCAGTTTATATATGCCAGTAATACCTAAATAAAGCTGTTTAAAGAAAAAAAAAAAAGCATGATAATCAGGCCCTGAACTTGGAAATATGAAGGAAAGTTCAGATTTGAATGACATTTTGGAAATAGAATCTACAGAGGAGGATGGAAAGAGTGAAGAAGTAGGAGTGGAGTCAAACATGATCAAGTTTTTAAGCTTGGGTAATTTAGGAAAATTGTGGAGCCAGAATAGAAATAGAGAAGTCAAGAGGAAGGAGGAGAAAGCATTTTGATGAATTGATGAATCCCTTGGACACATTGTAACTGAAGTGTCCGCAAGATATCAGTGATTTTGTCCCAGAGGCAGGTGAAAATGTGGAATGGTGGTACATGGCCTAGATCACCTTCTCAGTTGATGCTGTACAAGCTGAAGCAATGGATATGGATGGAATAAATTGCTCAGCAATTTCTTGTAATTCTAGCTTTCTGTGACCTGAGTTAAACTCTAGTATACCTGAATAATACATAAGTTGGTATTGTGGCCTAATTTGGGGGGAGGTCATTTCTATGATTTTTACATTGGTTTTATTTCTAAGGTATTTGTATACATAGACTCTAACAGAACATAAATTCAGAAACAGATAGTTTTGTATTTGTTCAGGTGAAAATGACAGACATCCTTTCTCTTAGGTGTAAGGGAAGAAACTTTGAGGAAAAGAAGGGTCTGACAGTTTCTGAAAACCAAAGCTAAAAGGGACAAAAATAGAATGAGATCCTTTTCTATAGCATTCTTTCTCTGTGGTTTTAGGAAATGGTCTTCATAATTTCTTTTAATTCTGTAATTCTTTTTTGTTTGTTTGTTTTAATTCAGAACCACAAATAGGAAAATCTGCCATTTGAATTTTTGTTGAATTAGCTCTCTCATTAGCACATTCTAATGTAAGTGTTCCCTGACTTATTGACTGAAATTTAGTGGATTCTCCATGTATGTTTGGTTATGCATAGATTTGTTGCTGTTAATTGCTCTTGAATTTGGGGATTTTTATTTTATCAATAATAGAGCTTCTCTAGGCATGAGTGATGTTCCAGATAATATAGTTGTCTTAAAAATGTGACTGAGGGGCCGGGCGCGGTGGCTCACGCCTGTAATCCTGGCACTTTGGGAGGCCGAGGCGGGCGGATCACCTGAGGTTGGGAGTTTGAGACCAGCCTGACCAACGCGGAGAAACCTTGTCTCTACTAAAAATACAAAATTAGCTGGACATGGTGGCGCATGCCTGTAATCCCAGCTACTAGGAAGGCTGAGGCAGGAGAATCGCTTGAACCCGGGAGGCGTAGGTTGCAGTGAGCCGAGATCGTGCCATTGCACTCCAGCCTGGGCAACAAGAGCGAAACTCCGTCTTAAAAAAAAGGGAAAAGGAAGCATGGAGCTCAGATTTTCAGTCAAATTTAGAAAATTTGACATCATACAGTTTCCATAGATATTAAAAGACTAATAAAGAGTAATATGAACAACTTTATGCGAATAAATTAGACATCCTAGTTGTAAAGGACAGATTTATTAAAAGATAAAAATTATTAGCTGGGCACAGTGGCTCACATGTGTGTAATCCCAGCACTTTGGGAGGCTGAGGCAGGAGAATCACTTGAAACCAGCCTGGACAACATAGTGAGACCCCCATCTTAGCTGGGCATGGTGACATGCATCCGTAGTCCCTGCTACTCTGGAGGCTGAGATGGGAGGATTGCTTGAGCCTGGGAGGTTGAAGCTGCAGTGAGCCGTGATCACACCACTGCACTCTGGCCTGGACCACAGAGTGAAACTCTGTCTCAAAAAAAAAAAAAAAAGAAAAAAGCAAAAGATAAAAATTACCTAAGTCACTCAGGAAGAAATAACTGAAATACCCATATATACATATACATACATATATATATACACACATACATATATATATATATAAAATTTTTTTTTTTTTTTTGAGATGGAGTCTCACTCTGTCACCCAGGCTGGAGTGCAGTGGTACAGTCTCGGCTCACTGCAAGCTCCACCTCCCGGATTCATGACATTCTCCTGCCTCAGCCTCCTGAGTAGCTGGCACTAAAGGCACCTGCCACCATGCCTGGCTAATTTTTTTTTTGTTTGTATTTTTAATAGAGACGGGATTTCACCCTGTTAGCCAGGATGGTCTTGATCTCCTGACCTCGTGATCCACCTGCCTCGGCCTCCCAAAATGCTGGGATTACAGGCATGAGCCACAGCGCCCGGCTTGAATACCCATATATATTAAAGAAATTGATTTTTTGTTTTTCTGAGACAGTCTCTGTCTGTTGCCCAGGCTGGAGTGCAGTGGCACAATGAAGGCTCACTGCAGCCAGCCTCAATCTCCCAGGCTCGAATGATCCCTCTGCCTCAGCCTCCCAAGTAGCTGGGACTACAGGCACATGCGACCACACCCAGCTACTTTTTTTTTTTAACTTTAGCAGAGATGAGGTCTCACTATATTGCCTAGGCTGGTCTTGAACTCCTGAATTCAAGCCTCGGCCTCCCAAAGTGCTGGGATTATAGGCATGAGCCACCCTACATGGGCAAGAAATTGAATTTAAAGCTAAAAGATTTTCCACAGAGAAACACCAGGCTCAGATGACTGTGCTGATGAATTCTGCTAAACATTTGAGGAAGAAATGACTATCAATTCTATATAAACTCTTCTAGAAAAATTGAACAGAAGGGAATATTTCCCAGTTCAGTCTCTGAGGCCAGCATTACCCTACTTCCAAAACCAGACAAAGATACTATACAAAAAGAAAATTATAGGCCCAGTGCAATGGCTCTTGCCTGTAATCCCAGCACTTTGGGAGACCGAGACGGGCAGATCACCTGAGGTCAGGAGTTCAAGACTAGCCTGGCCAATGTGGAAAACCCCATCTCTACTGAAAATACAAAAATTAGCCAGGTGCGGTGGCAGGTGCCTGTAATCCCAGCTACTCAGGAGGCTAAGGCAGGAGAATTGCTTGAGCCCAGGAAGCGCAAATTGCAGTGAGCCGAGATTGTACCACTGGACTCCATCCTGGGCAACAGAGTGAGACTCTGTCTCAAAAAAAAAAAAAAAAAAGAAAAAGAAAATTATAGACAATATTCCTCATGGAAGACAGAATTTAAAAATTTTAACAAATTGAACCCAACAATCGATAGAAAGGACAGCTCTTCCAAGTGGGTTTTTTTTTTTTTTTTTTTTTCATGAATGCAAGGCTGGTTTTTAACACTCAAATGTCAATCAATGTAACTTAGTAAATTAACAAAACTGTTAGTTTGCCAGGGCTGTCATAACAATATATCATAAATTAGATAGATGAAACAATAGAAATTTATTTTCTCACAAGTCTGGATGTTAGAAGTCCAAAATCAAGGCATTGGCAAGTTTGATCTCTTCTGTGTTCTCTCTCCCTGGCTTGCAAATGGCTGCCTTCCTCCTGTACCCTCACATGGTCACTCCTCTGTGTCTGTCTGTGTCATAATCGCTTTTTACAAGGACACTTCTCAGATTAGAGCCCACCCTAACGAACTCATTTTAACTCAATATCCCCCCCTTTTTTTTTTGAGACAGGGTCTCACTTTGTTCCCCAGGCTGGAGTGCAGTGGTGGGCTCTCAGCTCATTGCAGCCCCTGCATCTCCGGCTCAGATGATCCTTCTGCCTCAGCCTCCCAAGTAGTTGGGACTACAGGAATAATATGCCACCATGCCTGGCTAATTTTTGTATTTTTTGTAGAGATGGGATTTCGCTCTGTTGGCCAGGCTGGTCTCAAATTCCTGGACTCAAGTGACCTACCTGCCTCAGCCTCCTAAAGTGCTGAGATTATAGGCGTGAGCTCTATGCCCAGCCTAGTTACCTTTTTAAAGTCTGTCTCCAAATACAGTCACTTTCTTAGGTACCAGGGTTTAAGACTGTAATGTATGAATTAGGGGGTAGAAGGAACACAGTTGAGCTTATAACACAAACTCAACATCATGTGATCTTCTTAATAAAGGCAGAATTTTGTAAAATCCAACACCTACTCCCAATAATTATCAGCAAACGAGAAGCATGAGAAAACTTCCTAAAACTGATCAAGGGCATCTGTAAAAATCCCATAGCTAACTTAATGTCAAGAGACTGAATACTCTGTCCTCCTAACGTCAGGACTATGTTGGGGATATCCACTTTAATGTCTTCCATTTAGCGTTGTACTGGAAGTTCTAGCTAAGGCAGGGAGGCAAGGAAGAGAAATAAAAGGCATCTAAATTAGAAAGGAAGAAGGAAAACTTTTTAATTCTCAGACTATATCATTGTCTATGCAGAAAATCCAGTGGAATCCACAAAAAAGCTACTAAAACGAATAAGTGAATTTAGCAATTGGCAGGATACAAATCATTGTACAAAAATCAATTGTATTTCTGTATGCGGCCCACAAACAATCAACAATTGGAATTTTTAAAACTCATTTATTATAGCTTCAAAAGATTTGAAATACTTAGGGGAAAAATCTGATAAAAGATGTGCAAGGCCAGGCGCATTGGCTCACGCCTGTAATCCCAGCACTTTGGGAGGCTGTGGCAGGCAGATCACTTGAACCCAGGAGTTCAAGACCAGCCTGGGCAACATGGCAAAACCCTGTTTCTACAAAAAATGCAAAAATTAGCCAGGTGTGGTGGTGTGCACCTGTAGTCCCAACTGCTCAGGAGTCTGAGGTGGGAGGGTAGTGTGAGTCCAGGAGGTGGAGGTTACAGTGAGCCAAGATGGTGCCACTGTACTCTAGCCTGGGTGACAGAGTGAGACCCTGTCTCAAAAAAAAAAAAAAAAAGTCTTGGAGAAATAAATGGAGAGAGAGATTGTGTGTGGGTCAGAAGACTCAATATTGTAAAGTTTTTGGTTCTCCGCCTTATTTATCCATAGATTCAATGCAACTGTAATAAAATCCCAGCAGGCATTGTTGAAGAAAATGACAAGCTTATTTTCAAAGTCATATAGAAATGCAAAGAAGCCAGATTAGTCAAAACAGATTTGAAAAAAAAAACAAACTAGTGACTTAACGTTTACCTGACTTTAAGATTTATTATAAACCTACCTTACTCAAAACAGTATAGTAGTCATATGAAAAGATAATGGAACAGAATAGAGAACCTAGAGGTAGACCCACACAATTATGGACAACTGCTTTTCAACAAAGGTGCAAAGTACTCGTATGTAAAAATGAACTTAAAATTCATACCTTGTACTATAGACAAAAATTGACCCCAACTGGATTATCGATCTAAATGTAAAACCTAAAATTATAAACTTTCTTTAGGAAAAAGAAAACATAAGAGAAAACCTTTGTTTTCTCTTGTTTAGGCAAACGTATTTAAGATATAGCATCAGAAGAACAGTTCATAAAAGAAAAAAATTGAAAACTTGGACTTCAAATGTAAAACCTTTTGCTCCTCTAAAGATACTTCTAAAAGAATGAAAAGATAAGTTACAAACTGGGGGAAAATATTTGCAATTATATATCTAATAAATAACATATGAAGAATCCTTACAATTCAACAACAACAGCAAAAACACCTCAGGGGAAAAAAGGCAAAACGTTTGAACTGATACTTCACACAAAAGGATATATGAGTGGTAAATAAACAGATGAAAGATATTCAATGCCATTAGATGTTAGAGAAATGCAAATTAAGGCTAAAATAAGATACCACTACATACCTATTAGTTTGACTAAAATTTTTAAAACTGACCATACCAAATGTTGGAGAGGATGTGAAGGAACTGTAACTCTTTTTTTTTTTTTTTTGAGACGGGGTCTCGCTCTGTCGCCCAGGCTGGAGTGCAGTGGCCGGATCTCAGCTCACTGCAAGCTCCGCCTCCCGGGTTCACGCCATTCTCCTGCCTCAGCCTCCCGAGTAGCTGGGACTACAGGCGCCCGCCACCTCGCCCGGCTAGTTTTTTTTTTTTTTTTTGTATTTTTTTAGTAGAGACGGGGTTTCACCGTGTTAGCCAGGATGGTCTGGATCTCCTGACCTCGTGATCCGCCCGTCTCGGCCTCCCAAAGTGCTGGGATTACGGGCTTGAGCCACCGCGCCCGGCCAACTGTAACTCTTTTAACACTCGGCTGCTCTGTTGGTGGGAATCTAAAATGGTGTAACCGCATTGGAAAACAGCTTGGCAGTTTCCTAAAAAGTTAAACGTACACCTACATATGATTCAGCCATTTCACTCTTAGGTATTTAACCCCTAGAAAAAGAAAGCATATACCCATACAAAGACTTACACATAAATGTTCACAGCAGCCTCATTTTTAATATGCAAGACTGGAACCAACCCAAGATGTTCATCAACAGATAAAATGAGTTGTGTTATAATTTATTGTGTACAATAAAATACTAAATGATAAAAAAAGAATGAACTATTGATTCATGCAACAATATGGATGAAATCAAAATAATTATGTTGAGCGAAGTAAGCCAGACAAAAAAAATACATACTGTATGATTCATTTATATAAAATTTTAGAAACCTCAAAATAACCTATAGTGTTAGAAAGCACTACAGATTGGAAACAGAGGCAGGGAGTGGAGAGATATGAGAGGGAACCATTACAAAATAGCACAAGGAAACTTTTGGGGTGACGGATATATTCATTATCTTGATTGTGGTGATGGTTTTACAGGTCAAAAATTAACAAATTGTTCACCTCAAGTATGTGCAGTTTGTTTCCATTAATCCTCAATAAAATTGTTAAAAGCAAACAAAAACTTCACTTTCCTTAAGAAGGGAATGCGAAGTCTGTAACTATAAAACTGTGCCACTCCCTTTACCCCAAGAGGGTAAACAGAGTGAGCGTGAAACGCCTGATTAGAACCAGGGAGGTGATTTCCTGAAGAACCAAATTTAATTACTTTTATAGTTAGGTGACAAACATTAAATATTTCATTAATTACTAAGTTATCCAGCCTTTTAAAAATTCCTGACTGTGGGGCTGGGCATGGTGGCTCACGCCTGTAATCCCAGCACTTTGGGAGGCCAAGGCGGACGGATCGCCTGAGGTCAGGAGATCGAGACCAGCCTGGTAAACAAGGTGAAACCTGTCTCTCTAACTAAAATAACAAAAGTTAGCCAGGCATGGTGGCAGGCGCCTGTAATCCCAGCTACTAGGGAGGCTGAGACAGGAGAATTGCCTGAACCCGGGAAGCAGAGGTTGCAGTGAGCTGAGATTACGCCACTGCACTGCAGTCTGGGCGACAGAGCGAGACTCTGTCTTTAAAAAAAAAGAAAAAAAAAGCCCTAACTGTGAAATGATTAGTGACACATTCCATGGATTGGCTGAGTGTCTATATGGTATGTAAAGAAGCATTTCTTTTTGTTTATAAATTTGCTAGCTATTAGAGTGTCCTATTGTTCTTATATTACACTAGTAAATTCTTTTTTCTCTTGAAAGGGGAAATAAATACGCAACTGCAGTGTGCATAATGATGTTCAGACTAATGTTACTAACCAAAAAACAAATAGGAATGTGTTGTCAGATTCCCGGGTAGAAATGACATAAGGGGCAGACTGGTTTTATCATTTCTCGGATCCAACTGTTTGATGATTGCTGTGATATTGCTAAACTGGAAAGGAAGAAAACACAGAACTTAAATACACAGTACAGAGAAACTCATGTATTACAGAAATGTGATTGTTTACATTTTCTTACTGCCTAAGATTTAGGTGCAGATCCTTGGAAGTTTAGTGTTGTAACAGAAGTCTGTTAACTTATGTGTTAAAATATAAGCAAACAGATTATCTCTCTGAAATAATTGTATTAGCATTGACTAATATTCTATTAAATAGACTGTTTTTCTAGGATTTTCTAACTGAAATTTATATCATAAGCTGGCTTGAGATGATCTTCTAAAATGATGAAAGAAATGAAATAATACAAAGCTAAAACTCTATTCACGTAATGTTGTAAACCACGATAGACAAATCAATTCTGGAGGTCACAATAAGAAATAAAATGGCTCTTTTAAAATCAAAGGCTACATATTGACTTCTACTTTAAAATAAATGGTCTTTGCAAACAATTATACTTGCAAATTAAATGTACATGTGTGCAGTGTGAAGTGGGTTTTTTGAGCAAATTATGAACATAATTTTTAACTGTGAAGGTGTATTGGTAAGGGTAGGCTAAGCTGTGTTGTAATAACAGCAGCAAAAACAAAATCTCAGTAACTTAGCATAACAAAAGTCTACTTCTTGTTTACACTACACATCTGCCATAGGTAAAGGATTCTTTTCCTCATAGTCTCTCAGGGACCCAGGCTGAGATTCTACCCTCGTATAGCTGTACTATCTGGAACGTGTAGCTTCCTTGGGCACTGCAGCATGGGAAGCCAGAGTTGATGATTCATATACCAGCATTTACATTTTTCAGCACAAAAGTGATATGTTCTTTAACTCACAACCCATTGGCCAGAACCGGTAACATGGCTTCACCTAACTGCAAGCTAGCTGGAGAATTGTGGGAGAGCTCATGGATATTCGGTGATAAATGTCTTTGTTATAAAAGGATGGTCATGGCCAGGCGCATGGCTCATACCTATAATCCCAGCACTTTTGGGAGGCTGAGGCCAGGGATCACCTGAGGTCAGGAGTTCAAGACCAGCCTGACCAACATGGTAAAACCCCGTCTCTACTAAAAATACAAAAATTAGCCAGGCGTGGTGGTGGGCGCCTGTAATCCCAGCTACTTGAAAGGCCGAGGCAGGAGAATTGCTTGAACCCAGGAGGCAGAGGTTGCAGTGAGCTGAGATCGTGCCATTGCACTCTAGCCTGGGCAACAGAGTGAGACTCTGTCTCCAAGAAATAAAAATAAATAAAAAATAAAAGCATGGTCAGACTTTTATATAGGATGAATTCCACTTTGCCTGGCATCTTTGAAATAATACCTTTAATAGAACATTTAATGTCATATAATTAAAGTATTCAACTGGCAAAGATGCTCATAAAATGGCCTTTTTATGTCATACTTAAATTTTTTGTGTATTCTCATTTGTTATAAGGAGGGGGAAAAGAGAATCAATATATTCTTCAATTTACCATTATTCATATAAGTGGTAATTTGCCATTTGCCATTTTCCAAATAATCCAGATGACCTTGCTTCTGACCACAAAGTGAGATTTTGTGTGTGTTGTCTGTAGAGAAATATGTTGCTACAATGAAAACTCACAATATATTTTGAAAACTGCTAGAGTGATTTCAAATATCTTTGGTTAGGAGTTTTTCATGTTAGGGATCTGTCTATTCTAGTTTTTGCTGAGTTATTAGGTTACATTTTTCCTTCCAATAAAGCTAAACTGTTGAGGAGGAGAATCTTATATCATGATAGGATTATCCTGAGCTTTTGTTTAGGCTATTTTCTAAGCCTTTTAGGGAAGGCTATTTCCTGAGTCTTTTGGGAGAACAAACCAAATGTGGAAGGAATATAGGGCAGTAGTGCAGGGACTACTGGGTCCTTTTGCGTTTTTAGGAACACAAGGGCTTGTTCATACTCAGATCATCAAATCGAAAATATTCAGTCTCAGTTTACCCCAGTTATCTGAACTATTAGCTTGTAAACTCTAATGAAAGAACTCATTTTCCAGGTAGGAATTTAAAATTAGTAGAAAAGAGAACCCTCAGAATAATTATAGGTGAAAAATGATTTCTTTTACTGCAAACAAATATTTTAATCTGTTTTGTTTTTTTCCAGTCGTGTTATAAGAAACAATAATCTGCTGTTTTGAAGGGCTCCTTTTTGCTTGAGAGACTAGTTGCCCACCATGGATATGGCAAAATCTGGCACGTAAAGCTTGCTCTCTGGGACTACAGTCTCCTTAGGGTTGCTTGTCTTCACCGATCCTTATGCACCATATACGTGATGATGTCATCTTCCCTTACATATCATGCCTGTGTGAGTTTCACAACACTTAGTAAGCACTTGTTAAGTATTAGGCAATACGATTTCTTAATTACAAATAGGAAAAAGACACGATCTGTGGATCCGAAGAACTAACAGACCAGTTGGGGGAGAGACATGTAAACTGATAATTTCAGTCTTTGGTATCAGGATGATGTTGGCCTCATAAAATGAGTTAGGGAGGATTCCCTCTTTTTGTATTGATTGGAATAGTTTCAGAAGGAATGGTACCAGCTCCTCTTTGTACCTCTGCTAGAATTCGGCTGTGAATTCGTCTGGTCCTGGACTTTTTTTGGTTGGTAAGCTATTAATTATTGCCTCAATTTCAGAGCCTGGTATTGGTCTATTCAGGGATTCAGCTTCTTCCTAGATTAGTCTTGGGAGGGTGTATGTGTCCAGGAATTTATCCATTTCTTCTAGATTTTCTAGTTTATTTGTGTAGAGGTGTTTATAGTATTCTCTGATGGTAGTTTGTATTTCTGTGGGATCGGTGGTGATATCCCCTTTATCATTTTTTATTGCATCTATTTGAATCTTCTGTCTTTTCTTCTTTATTAGTCTTGCTAGTGGTCTATCAATTTTGTTGATCTTTTCAGAAAACCAGCTGGATTCATTTTCTTAATCGAAACAGGCCTATAATCTCAGTACTTAAGGAGGCTGAGGCGGGTGGATCACTTGAGGTCAGGAGTTTGAGACCAGCCTGGCCAACATGGTGAAATCTTCTGTCTACTAAAAATACAAAAATTAGCAGGGCGTGGTGGCACATGCCTATAATCCGAGCTACTCAGGAGGCTGAGGCAGGAGAATCACTTGATCTCTGGAGGCAGAGGCTGCAGCAAGCCGAGATGGTGCTACTGCACTCTAGCCTGGGCTACAAAGCAAGACTGTCTCAAAAAAAAAAAAAAAAAAAAAAGTCTGGGCACAGTGGCTCATGCCTGTAATCCTAGCACTTTGAGAGGCCAAAGCAGGTGGATCACTTGAGGTCAGGAGTTCGAGACCAGCCTGACCAACATGGAGAAACCCCGTCTCTACTAAAAATACAAAAGTAGCCAGGTGTGGTGGCACATGCCTGTAATCCCAGCTACTTGGGAGGCTGAGACAGGAGAATCACTTGAACCTGGGACGTGGAGGTTGTGGTGAGCCGAGGTCGTGCCATTGCACTCCAGCCTGGGAAACAAGAGCAAAACTCCTTCTCAAAAACAAAAAAACAAACAAAAAGGTTGACAAAAACTGGATGTAACCCAAACACCCCTTCAATCAATAAATGGATGAAGAATCTGTAGTATATCCATGTTATGGAATACTATTCACAATAAAAAGGAATGAGCAGCTTACAGACACAACAGCATGGATGTATCTCAAATGTTTTATGCTGGGTGAAAAAAGCAAGATTCAAAAGGCTACATACTGTATGATTCCATTTATATATCATTCTATAAAAGGCAAAATGAGGCCGGGCATGGTGACTTACGCCTGTAATCCCAACACTTTTGGAAGCTGAGTTAGGAAGATCACCTGAGCACAGGAGTTCAAGACCAGCTTGGGCAACAAAGCAAGACCCTGTCTCAAAAGAAAAAAAATAAGGCAGGCCGGGCGCGGTGGCTCAAGCCTGTAATCCCAGCACTTTGGGAGGCCGAGACGGGCGGATCACGAGGTCAGAAGATCGAGACCATCCTGGCTAACACAGTGAAACCCCGTCTCTACTAAAAAATACAAAAAAAAAAAAAAAACTTAGCCGGGCGAGGTGGCAGGCGCCTGTAGTCCCAGCTACTCGGGAGGCTGAGGCAGGAGAATGGCGTGAACCCGGGAGGCGGAGCTTGCAGTGAGCTGAGATCCGGCCACTGCACTCCAGCCTGGGTGACAGAGCGAGACTCCGTCTCAAAAAAAAAAAAAAGAAAAAAAATAAGGCAAAATGATAGCAATGGAAAGCAGATCCGTGTTTGCCGGGGTTAAGGATGAGGTCCGAATTTCACTACAAAAAGGCAGCACAAGTTTTGGGATAATGCATCTGTTTTGTGATTATCGTGGTGGTAAGTACATGAGTCTTTGCATTTTTTAAACGCATAGAATAGTACACCAAAAGGGGGACTTTTACTATCTGTAAATTTTAAAATAAAATGAAAACAAAAAGATCATGGACAATGCTCTTTAGGTATTGAGTAAATTTTTATTTATTTATTTATTTATTTATTTATTTATTTTGTTTGTTTCATTATAATGCTTGTTGTGCTGGAAGGCCAACAAAAATCATTTTTATTCTTCTTTTCAAAAAAGAGGTGTCTGGTTATAGAAGTGTTGGTTCCTCTTGGACAGTCCAGATTGCAATGACTTTCTTTAAGCTGATAATGTTGCCGGGCGCGGTGGCTCAAGCCTGTAATCCCAGCACTTTGGGAGGCCGAGACGGGCGGATCACGAGGTCAGGAGATTCAGACCATCCTGGCTAACACAGTGAAACCCCGTCTCTACTAAAAAATACAAAAAACTAGCCGGGCGAGGCGGTGGGCGCCTGTAGTCCCAGCTACTCGGGAGGCTGAGGCAGCAGAATGGCGTAGACCCGGGAGGCGGAGCTTGCAGTGAGCTGAGATCCGGCCACTGCTCTCCAGCCTGGGCGACAGAGCGAGACTCCGTCTCCAAAAAAAAAAAAAAAAAAAGCTGATAATGTTGTATTAGTTCTCCTCATTTATATTAGCTTTTGTTAAATGAGTTAGGTTTCATTTTATCATGAACTTGAATTATTATTTCTAAAATTTAAGTTAAGTTTTTTTTTTAAGAGACAGAGTCTTGCTCTGTCTCCTTGGCTGGAATGCAGTGGCATGATCATTCATAGCTCATTGCAGCCTCAAATCCCTGGGCTCAAGCAATTCTCCCACCTTAGCCTCCCAATAGCCAGGACAACAGGCACATACCACCATGCCCAGCTAGTTTTTAAAAATTTTGTGCAGATGGAGTCTTACTGTGTTGCCCAGGCTGGTCTTGAACTCTGGGTCTCAAGTGAGCCTCATGTGTCAGCCTCCTAAATGCTAGGATTACAGGCATTAGCCACCACATATAATATTTAATTATATTATATTTAAGATAATTAAATATTGGCCCAATATTTAATTATGGTAATGATGCTTCTTAAAAACCACTGTGAAAAGATGTCTTTAAACTTGAATTTTCTTAAGAGTGGGACAATTTTCAATGTTTTATGACCCAACATTCCATATGTAAACTTTAAACTCTTTAACCTCAAAAATAATTCAACTAATAAGGTATATAATAATATATTTCCCCCGCTTTTTAAGAGTTTGTCCTCATATACAATAAAATAGCTGTGTCTGCCAGAGGACACGAACATCGAGTTAACATTTATCAGACAGTGTTTTGTACTTAACTTCATTATATTTTGTAACAATCCATTGTTCAAGTGTTAGGTTAATTACTTGAAACCCAAACCTACTTGCCTGAAGAAGTTTCATTTTGAAGTACATCAGAGTCATTAATCACTGCACCTTTTGATCTCCTTTGAAAACTTCCTAGCATTTATTTTTCTATTATCTCCCTCAATAAAAAGGAACCACTTTTGTCCTGCTGATGCATGACTGGGTGTGTATCGCTCTGTTTCTTGAATATATAGAATATACAGGTTTGGATTTGGAATGTCTTCAACATTCGTCCACTATTTGAAACTTATCCCTTTGTCCAATGTCTTCTTCCAAAAAGCAGCTTGATTGATTTATACAGCAGTTATTGCAGTTGTAGCATTTTAATTCCCTCTATCATCTTCTCTCTCCATTTGGGATGATATGCAGAGGGACATTTGATGTTCCAGTGGGTATCATAAGAGAACGTTGAAGAGCTAAGTAACTAAGGGGCATTCTTCATACATAATCTATCCAGTTGTCAGGCGGTCCTCAGTCGGAGGGGTGTTGCTGTTGCTACATCCTCAACTACATCATAGCATTTTTTAAAAAAACTTTGTCATTTAAAAACAATAAAACTAAATACTTAAAAGCACTCTGATGTTTACTTTGCTGAGCCTTACTGGTGATTTTGTTGTTTTATGGAATGCTGTAGAGGAGTCCATTGTTAATCACGTCCTAACCCTATAAAATAAGTAACAAGCTGCTAAACAGAATGATGACAACAGAGAACGGAGTTTCATTTGAATTCATGCAAATGTGGAGGTTTCCCAGAAAGCCATTTTAAAAGTATGAGCCACATTTTGAAAATAAAACAAAGAATAACGCCTTGGAATAGAAATCCATAATGAAACCCATATAATAGCTGAAAGATGACAATAAATTCTACGGGGAGAGCTTTCCGTTTTCTGTTCCTTTTCAAATTCTAATACTAAACTCTATTAGTGGTCTGTATAAAATAATGAGACATGAAGCCCTGGTGGTGTAAAACTATTACTAATCTGTTACTTTGCATAAATTTTCACTCAGACTACTGTCTGTGGTCTTCTTATGAAGGATCTGTTATACGCTTTCTAGCTAAACAGATGAGACCTATTAGCTATCTCCTTTGAATGAATGGTGTTGGAATTTGCAGGCACTGCACTTTTTACAAGTTAGGAAGAGCAAGGGATTGCATACAAGGAAAACATGAGTATTTACTCCAGTCAGAGATCTGTGTTCTTAATGTTAATTGATGTTGTATTCCTCAGTTTCAGTATCACATTAAGGAAAAGGCAGAATGGTGTTTTTACTCTGATTTTAAAGATAGATGTATTTATAAAGTGATCACCTTCCTACATCGAAGTCATATCATTCTTTTACTTTCAATAACAGTAACAAGAAATTTATCATTTTTCTCCCCCGTAAACTCTGATCTTATCCTTGTTTTACCTATTTCACTTCATGGCACCCCTTTTGTTTCTTAGTCACACAGACTTACAATTTAAATCAGCTTTGATTCCTTTCCTCTCTTCATATGTTTAAGCAGTTGCCAAGTTCTTTTCAGTCATCTCTCATAATTTCTCTTACATTCATCTTTTTTTCCCTTTCTCTTTGCCAGCATCCTAATGTAGACCATTATGGACTCATGCCTAAATTATTACATCTTTAATTGGTTTTCCAACCTCCAGTTAATTTCCTTCCGATCCATCCTGAACATCACCACTAGATTTATCTTACTAAAACATGGCTTTTGTTAAACTTAGCAATTTCAAAGTTTCAAAATGATTGCAATAGTAATTGAAGTTATTAATGTTATTAAGAGACAGCATAGTATAGTGGTATACTGTATTGGCTTTGGAACTAAATAGATATGGGTTGGAATCCCAGCTTAATCCCTTAGTAGTGGTGTACTCTTGGGGACTGAGTTACTTGACCTTTTTGGGGCATAGGAATCCACATTTGAAAATAGGGAGAATAATACGATAGTCTTATAAAAAGTAGCCACAGTTTGTAAAATACATAGTTTAGTGACATCAATTAATGATAGTTATTATTAGTAGAAGTGTTGTTCCTGTTATTGTTATTTGTGAGGACAAAATGGAGAAAGGGAACAGAGAGTAGAGGATGGAACCTTCAGGTAGAATAGTTCCAATTAAAAGCATAAGGTAAAAGAGCCCTTCTACATTGGAAGGGCTAAGGACTTTTTAAAGTTTTCAAAGAATGAGGACTTTTTAAAAATTTGTAGTTCTTAAGATGCTTACATTGTAAAATATATCTGAGTCTTCTGTCCTCAAGTATACTACAGACAGTATTTTTCAGGTACATGAACTAAAACTTTGCAAACCCAAGGATCAGTGACCACTGGTTTTGATTATTAGAAACTTGATGGTTACTTTCCAGAGTGCAGTTCATAGAACAGTCAGTGTCAGATGGGAATGAAAAAGAGAGGTGAATGGAACAGAAATTATCAAGGATGAGTCAAGATTTGGCAACAAATACCAGTAGTAGAGTAAACATGGCACTTGGATACTATCATCATCTTCATATGTGATCACCACCATCCTTGTTCTATAGAAGGAAGAGGAGTCTTTACTCTATTGCCTCTCTTCTGCAACAATGTTTGCCATTTTCAAACAGCATAAAGGTATGCATTTAAGGCGAGTGAAGGTTTTTATTTTTGTTTTTTTTTTTTGAGATGGAGTCTCGCTCTGTCGCCCAGGCTGGAGTGTGGTGGCGTGATCTTGGCTCACTGCAAGCTCTGCCTTCCGGGTTCACGCCATTCTCCTGCCTCAGCCTCCCGAGTAGCTGGGACTACAGGCGCCCACCACCACGCCCGGCTAATTTTTTGTAATTTTAGTAGAGACGGGGTTTCACCGTGTTAGCCAGGATGGTCTTGATCTCCTGACCTCGTGATCCACCCGCCTCAGCCTCCCAAAGTGCTGGGATTACAGGCGTGAGCCACCGCACCCATCCAGGCGACTGAAGGTTTTAAGAGGTAACAGTGGGTACTATATGAGACAACTGTAAAAATTGCTTGTTACTTGAGAACCCTGAAAGAAAATGTCAGTTCCTCATCAGTTAGTTTGAGTCAAGGTTTATCAGACCTTCTTGTCTAAGCACTGTGCTAGGACCACAGTGATAGAGATGAGCAACTGTCTTCAAAGAACTTATGCTTTAGTAAGCACAAAATATCTGCATTTATTCATTGAGCAAATATTTGTCAAGTTATATTTATAATACAGTATGTGGCTGGGCAATGAGAATAAAATGGGGAATAAGACAGAAATCCTTCCCTCAAAGTATTTATAGTGATAGGTGACTATTATTAACTCCAGTGTGCAGTAACAAGTTCCATCGGTGTGGTACAAAGTAGTGGTACAGAGGTTTAGAGTAGTCGGGGATCATATGTGATTGGAAAAGCAGAAAAGAATCACTTATTCATTTTAGTTCATGTTGAAGGAATGGGTAGACTTTCAATAGAGAAGAGGTTAGTGAAACCTGAGTGAGGGTAAGTTTCTCACAGAGGCAACAAGGAAAGTGATGAAACCAGGGAAACTATTTGGACAGCCCATTGATATTAGAGGATAAGTGATAGATGAAGCTTCAAAGGTCAACTAGTCTAGTTATTAATCTTGAGTGTACATTAGAATCACCTGGAGACCGTGTTAAAATGCACATTCCCAAGCATTATCCCCTTCTAAGTCACGGAACCCAGAGAGTGATTCAGGAACTTGCATTATTTTCTGAACTTCTATTATTTTCTAAATTTACAATTTTTTTATAAGCCAGTGGTTCTAATTCAGTTTGTCATTGAATGGCTCTTAGAGAAGCACTAACCTGATCCTGGACATTCAGTTAGTACTTAAATCTCTCTCTAAGCATCTCTGGGGACTTTGTCATCATCATCTTTTTTTCTTTCTTTCTTTTTAATTGACCCATAAAATTGTGTGTATTTATCATGTACAACATGATGTTTTGAAGTATTATACTTAGTGGAATAGTAGATCTAGCTAACTAATACATTACCTCACATAGTTATTTTTGTAGTGAGAACACATAACATCCACTCTCTCAGCGTTTTTCAAGAATGCCATAAATCGTCATTAACTGTAGTCACTGTACTATACAGTAGATCTCTTGACTTTATTCTGTCTAACTGTAAATATGTGTTCTTTGACCAACATTTCCCTATCTTCTCCCTGCTAAATACTCCAGCCTCTGGTAATCACCATTTCACTCTATACTTCTATGAGATCAACTCTTTCAGATTCCACGAGTGAGATCCTGCAGTATTTGTCTTTCTGGCCTGGCTTATTTCATTTAACATAATGTTCTTCAGACATATCCAAATAACAGGATTTCTTTCTTTTTATGGCTGAATAGTATTCCATTTATATATCTATATATATATCACTTTTTTTATCCATTCATTCATTGATGGACACTTAGGTTGATTCCATATCTTGGCTATTATGAATAGTGCTGGAGCCGGGCGCGGTGGCTCAAGCCTGTAATCCCAGCACTTTGGGAGGCCGAGACGGGCGGATCAAGAGGTCAGGAGATCGAGACCATCCTGGCTAACGCGATGAAACCCCGTCTCTACTAAAAAATACAAAAAAACTAGCAAGGCAAGGTGGCAGGCGCCTATAGTCCCAGCTACTCGGGAGGCTGAGGCAGGAGAATGGCGTGAACCTAGGAGGCAGAGCTTGCAGTGAGCCAAGATCCGGCTGCTGCACTCCAGCCTGGGTGACAGAGCAAGACTCCATCTCAAGAAAAAAAAATGAATAGTGCTAGAATGAACATAGGAGTGCAGAAGGAGCTTTTTAGCTTGATGTAATCCCATTTGTCTATATTTATTTATCCTTGTTGGCTATGCTTTTGAGGCCATACCTAGAAAATCATTGCCCAGACTAATGTCATAGAGCTTCCCCCTATGTTTTCTTCTAGTAGTTTTACCATTTCAGATTCTACATCTAAGTCTTCAATCCATTTTGAGTTGATTTTTATCTTTTTTTTTTCTTTTTTAAAAAAACAGAGACAAGGTCTCACTATGTTGCCCAGGGTGGTCTTGAACTCCTGTGCTCAAGAAATCCTCCCACCTTGGCCTCCCAAAGTGTTGTGATTACAGGCATAAGCCACTGTATCCGGCTGAGTTTATTTTTATATATGATGAGAAATAGGGTCTAATTTCATTCTTCTGCATGTGGATATCTAGTTTTCTCAGCATCTTTTTTTTTTTTTTTTTTAAGAGACTGCCCTTTCCTTATTGTATATTCTTACCACTTTTGTTGAAAATTTGTTGGCTGTAAACGCGTGGATTTGTTTCTGGAGTCTCTATTCTGTTCCACTAGTCTATGTGTCAATTTTTATGCCAGTACCATTCTGTTTTGGTTACTGTAGCTTTGTAGTATATTTTGAAGTCAGCTAGTGTGATGCCTTCAGCTTTGTTTTGCTCAAGATTTCTTTGTCTATTCCAGGTGAGAATCTGTCTTTTGAGGCAGGCTATTCTTTCTTTGAGTAGACTTGCTGCTTAGAAATCTTTTTCCTTTTATTGAGCTGAAATTTCTCTGTCTCTTCTACCTGTGATTTCAGCTCTCCCCCCTTGAAAAGCAGTAACAAGGTTTTTCTTTTATGAGAGCCCTTCAAGTGTTGGAAGGGCTCTCTTCTGTAAGCTGAACAGATGCAGGTCCTCACTTGTTTTGGTTTTGAGTTCTTTCTCTGTCCTAAACACTTGCCTCTGAGTGCATTCCAGTTTTTTTAATGACCTTTATAAAGTGTAGCACCCAGAACTAAACACTATTACTGCATGGTTTCTGAGTTGTAAGTGAATAGTACCCAGATGGGCCATGTGGTTATATCAATTATTTTCTCATATGGTGCTCATAAATGCTATAATGGAACTCTGGGGACAAGGGGCTGAATGGAATAACTTTTTTTTTTTTTTTTTTTTTTTTTTTTTTTTTTGAGACGGAGTCTCGCTCTGCCGCCCAGGCTGGAGTGCAGTGGCCGGATCTCAGCTCACTGCAAGCTCCGCCTCCCGGGTTCACGCCATTCTCCTGCCTCAGCCTCCCGAGTAGCTGGGACTACAGGCGCCCGCCACCGCGCCCGGCTAGATTTTTGTATTTTTTAGTAGAGACGGGGTTTCACCGTGTTAGCCAGGATGGTCTCGATCTCCTGACCTCGTGATCCGCCCGTCTCGGCCTCCCAAAGTGCTGGGATTACAGGCTTGAGCCACCGCGCCCGGCTGAATGGAATAACTTTTATTAAGAGATTATATGCCAGCAAAAGGGGCCGGGTGCGGAGGCTCATGCCTGTAATCCCAGCACTTTGGGAGGCCGAGGTGGGCGGATCACTTGAGGCCAGGAGTTCGAGACCAACCTGGCCAATATAGTGAAACCCTGTCGTCTCTACTAAAAGTACAACAATTAGTTGGGCATGGTGGTGCATGCCTGTCATCCCAGCTACTCAGGAGGCTGAGGCACGAGAATCGCTTGAACGCAAGAGGCGGAGGTTGCAGTGAGTTAAGATCGCACCACTGCACTCCAGCCTGAAGTGCAGAGACAAAGAGAGACTCTGTCTCAAAAAAAAAAAAAAAAAAAAAAAAAAGAGAGAGAGAGAGAGAGAGAGAGATAATATGCCAGCAAAAAAAGAATGGGATAGGAATTGGCCTTTAGTGTGCTTGGTAGTTGTCAGCTACTATAATTTAGAATGGAATATAATGAGCTAGAATACTGTCTTTGTCCTTTTTCCTTCCATGTTTAATTTTACTCTGTTTCTTTGCTTACAAAAATATTTATCTCCCATCTTCATCTTCCCTCTTACATTCCTTTCTTTCTCCCCTCTCCTTCTCTTTCTTTTTCCTTTCCTTTCCTTTCCTCATTTGATGAGGATTTGGCATGTGTCAGGATAGAGAGATTATCTGTGCTTTCCCCTCATTCCAGGTACTTTCAGGTGGGACAAAATGATACACTATTCTGGAGAATTTTGGTTGCAGAAAAGGGGCTTTGGCTGGAGATGAAGCAAAGTTTGCCATTTCCGTCTCTTTGGTTCTTCCCGTATGACCCTTGACACACCCTGATTACTGTAATAAGGCTTGAGCTCTGGAGTTAACCAGAGCTGCAACTGAATAAGCTGAATTTAAACCATAAATTGCCTTTTGGAGAGTTATGTGAATATAGGTCCAGAGGTCCGTTTTCAAGCTATTGAATGAGGACCAAAGAATGTTCACGTATCTTCCTTCAGTCTTCACTCATCCTATGACTAAAACTTTAATTTACTTTTTGTATCCCACCAGCTTCTTTAACTTTACCCTGGAAAAGCTTATATATCAATTGTGTTAAGATGGGATGTTTTTCTGATATGACAAACTACATTGTATGGCCTTCTTCCAGTAAAGAGGCTGGTGAATAGGGAAAAAGAAGGAAGAGATACACGGTGTTTTCTTCTTCCTGTGGCAGGCAGCTCTGTATTTTTTCTTGCTTTGTAATCTTAGTTATTGAGAAAAGATGTCTAGTAATTAGCTCTTTTGTGTCAAAGTTCAGTATGATTGCACAGAGTCTGTACTATAACATCCTTGAATTTTTCCACTTTCTCCCTCTTTAGCAACATGCTAAATTTGCTGATGACTGTTAGAGCTCTTGTTTCTTCTCCTGCTGGTGTTTTTCTTCTAGAATAAGGATGTCAGTGGACTTTACATGAACTCAGTCACAGTTTCCAAATATTACTAATGTTTAAGGTTCTTTTTGACTTTGCTGAATTATTTGCAGTATCTTTTGTTCTTTGCTTGTTACATCAGGTGATTGAAAAGTCCCTTGAGCCTCTTCTCATGTTCCTAATCCCAAAATTGACAGCCAAATTGTGACAAATTGCTGTATACACTGACCCAAATTCTGTATCTCTAATGGATGGGTCATGCATGTTTCCATGTTGACAAACCAGCAGGATTTTTTTGAGTCCTCACTCTACTGCAGCATTTTCTTTCAGTACTAGCCAACATTTACAGATCTTGATGTATTTTCATTTACTTGCTAAACAACAAAAACTGTGGTCAAGTACCCTTGGCAAGATCTAGGCAATGACAATTGTTTATTGAGTTGTGAAATGCCATTAAAGAAGAAAAATGTGAATGTTGCATTGAAGAATTATTAGTACTGATTTTTTTTTTTAAACCAAGGAGTTTTGAGGATCATTTAGACTTTCTAGTTAGCCATGTGTACAGGAATGTTGCCTGCCCTGGTTTGATTTGCCTAGATTTGTATGCAGGGTTTCACTTTAGGACTTTGCAGTACGTGCTAGAGAGATTGATCCTGCTCTGCCTAGCTATTTAGTGTAGTATAGTGAGCCTTGGCTTTGACGTCCAACAAACTGAGTTCAAGTAAAACTGTATGACCTTAGGTAAGCTACTTGTTTGTTTTTTTTTTTGAGACGGAGTTTCACTCTTGTTGCCCAGGCTGGAGTGCAATGGCATGATCTCGGCTCACCGCAACCTCTGTCTCCCAGGTTCAAGCAATTCTCATGCCTTAGCCTCCTGAGTAGCTGGGATTACAGGCATGCACCACCACGCCTGGCTAATTTTGTATTTTTAGTAGAGACAGGGCTTCTCCATGTTGAGGCTGGTCTCAAACTCCTGACCTCAGGTGATCCACCCACCTTGGCCTCCCAAAGTGCTGGGATTACAGGCGTGAGCCACCACACCCGGCCAGGTAAGCTACTTGTTTAAGCCTTGATTTCCCTGTCTGTAAAATATAGCTAAAGCTCGACCCTGCCTCATAATTATTGCCAGGATTAGGTAAAATCATAAATGTAAAAATTTGTATCAGTGCCTGGCATAGAGTTACCACTCAATAAATGGCAAGTATCAATGCTGACTAGGGCCGTTCCATGAAACAATGGGAAACAGGAGTGGACATGCCAAAATAAGGGGAGAGGGAGAAAGGGGCAGGGCATGCCTTGTGAAATGAATGTGAAAACACATGACAGAAACAAAAGTGAACAGCTACCTCACAGTCCACTGGTAGAGACAGACTCAACAAATCCTTATAAAACTAGTTGTTTAGGGCAACCCATTTCTCCGGGACCCCTCTCTGCATCAGAGAGCTATTCTCTTTCTTTTGCCTATTGAACTTCTGCTCTTAACCTCACTCTTAAAAAAAAAAAAAAAAAAAAACTAGTTGTTTACTTATGATTACCTATGCTACATGGCAGAAGTACAGAGTACATTTAAAGAGGCCACCTTGCTGTGGTCAGTCTCTTGTGATGGTTTTTACACTGACTGAATGTGCTGTGTCTTCAGCTGCCCACATACTACTGCTAGGAAGTGGCAAGTCCTCAGTCATCTGAGCCATGTGAGTGGAGCCCTCACTACTCATGTGTCTCACTTTTTGTTTTGCTCTGATGTTTTACCCTTGGGTTCAGTGAGAACTTTCCTTAGAGGATCAGCAAGGCCTCTGTCTAGGGGCAATAGAAATTGCATTACAAACATTTAATATACTCTTTCCACTACTGTCTAAATTATGTGCTTCTAGAAATGAGTTTTCTAATTTCTTTTCCTTTTCAGCAGTACTTGGCATGATATTCTATATTTAGCCTCTCAATAACTTATATTAGCCAAGAAATAAGCATGTGGCCTTTTGTCCTTCCCACCATACTCATCTTGCCAGATTATATGGTAACAGTAACAATACAAATGTCTTCTTGAATTGTAAATTCCACACACTCATTTTTAAGATCTGATGATGACATTTTTTATTTCAATATGTAGTCATTTAGATGTTTTTCTTTTTCAATTCATGTCTGTATTTAATGAAAAAACTGTGATGATACAGATAACCCATAAAGAATATTTTTTTAACAAGTCTATTTTAGGAATGTCTTTCATAAACAGATAGAATCTCCCATATTCTTTGAATGTGTAATACTTCAGAATAATAAAATGATAATACTAGACAGTCTGACTTGGAGGAGACGTCGCTGGATCCCACTAACTCTCTTTCAGACTGACACATCTTACATTAACTTGATCGCCACTGGTTGGTCAGTACCCTTCCTGGTAGACTTTGACTTTCTCCAGCCTTTTATTAAACTCTTCAGCTTAACTCTGGTCAAATATGAGGGTAGTCAACAGAAAAATAGTTAAGACCAAAGAATCCTATTCAGGTTTTCTCTCCTATGGATTGATTAAGAAAGTAATAGCCTGCAGATGTTATTATATTGTATCAGTCAGAATAGGCTAGGTTATACTGTAGTTACAGACAACTCTAAAAATTGTAGTGCCATATTTCTCACTCATACAGTGAATTCAGTGAGAACTGGTAGGGTCTTTGTTCATTATAGTCACTCAGGTACCTACGCTGACAGAGACTCAACACATGCTTCCATGATCACAGAGTCAGGGGAAAAAGAGCTCTGGAGGGTCTCACTCTAGCAATTCAATATTCCAGCTCAGACAGGACTCCTGCCACTCCTATTCACAATTTACACGGCCCCAGCCAGCCAAAGAGGAATAGGAAATTCAGTCTTCCATGTGTCCAGAAGGAAGAGAACTGGATCTAGATATCAGTAAGTAGAAATAATGACTCTAATTATGTATGGATAAATGAATAAATCTTCTTTTAGATCGTGAAAAGTTACCATGGGGGCAAGTAGCTTTTTAGCACTGTATTTGACAAGTCAGCCCGTTTCCATAAAGCTGTTTTAACATTTAAATTGTGGCATACACATAATATAAAACCAAGTAATAGTAATAGTAGCTAACACCAACATAGCAGTCTGTATAATCCTCGTAGAAGCCCTATGAAAAAGGTACCATTTTTATCCCCATTTTATAGATGTGGAATCTGAAGCACAGAGGGGTTAAGTAAGAAACCCAAAATCACATGACTGGTAAGTAGCAAAGCCAGGATTTTAACTCGGGTGGTCTGGCTCCAGAGTCCAAGCTCATAATCACTAGGCTGTAGGATACGTTACATTTTTTCACAACAGACTGTTTTCCTTATTAATATTTGTTAACTGATTATTCTATATGCTATAAGAAAGACTCTAGTTCTCTAGAGGAGGAGAATTGAAGTATCAGCAGTGGGCTGGACTAAGGAACGAGGAAATTTCCATCTAGCCATATGATTCTTTTATGATTCTGGAGTAAGTTCACAAAATATTTATCAAGCATGCCAGGCACTGTGCTCACTCTAGGAATTTACTGTAGTGAATAAGATAGACATGACTGATCTCTGTTCTCAGAGTTTTTGTTCCCATGGAAATAGACAGTCATTGAAGGAAAGCACAAAATGTCCAATGACGGCATATGGCCTGGGGATTTAACCTCTTCTAGATGGTTAAGGCTGGCTCTTTGTCATTAGAGCTGAGGTAGATAAGGAAAGGTAAAAGGTATGGACAAAGAAGGCCCAGCAGTTAGTGAGCAGGTACCCAGTGTGAAGAACTGGGAGAAGCCTGTTAAGAACAGAGCACAGAGACCAAAGGCAAGAGCAGATCAGGTCACACTGATGCAGCCTGTAGAGGCAGGAAACCACTTAAGCAGGGGAATGACAGAAGCAGATTTGTATCTTTCAAAAGTGCTCTATTTTGAAGAATCATGCCCCTGGGCAGACGTGTGGAGTGGATTAGAGGGAACTCACAGTGGATGGGGAGACCAGTAAGGAAACTATTTAGTAATTTTGGTGAGAGAAGAGATGCTAGCTAGGGGGCTAAGGTGGTAGCAACAGGGGCAGGAGATGTAAATAGATTTGAGAGATTGAGAAGGAAGCCAGTTTAGGACTTAGCGATTAATTGGATGTGTGCATGTGGGTAAGAGGTGGAAATGAGTGAGCGAGAGAGAGAGAGAGAGAGAGAGAGATAAAGAGAGTGTGTTCAGGGCCAACTTCCTGATTTCTGACTTGAGCAGCTGACTGCTTGCTAATCCCTATAATGAGAGAGAATGGTGGAGAAGCTATTGTGGAGGAGAGAGGAGGTGGTTGCACTGTATGCCCTTTATAGTGGGAAATTGGGAAATATGAGTGGATATGCCAGAATAAGGGGAGAGTGAGACAGGGGCAGGGCATGCATAATGAAATGAGCATGAAAACACATGATAGAAACAAGTGAACAGTTAAGTGGTAACACATCTGTAGGCATTGAGGTGTGGGAAGTTGAGCCAGGGAAAACATATTCTCACCCCTTCACCTAGAAGCAGGACCTGTCTAAACTAATCTTAAGTGTGTTAAATCTTATTGGCTTTTCTGTTCACAAAAGACATTTGTCTGTCAGTGTCAGGGTTTCAGTCTCTGTTGATTCCCCTCACAGCTACCTGAATTTTTCTTCTCTGATAAAGTTAGTATAGAATTCTAGTTTTGTTTGTTAAATTTTTCATGTGGTCCATTGTGTTACAAAGTCATACCACCACAATCCATTTGCCTGCTAAGTCAATATTTGCTTCACAAACATAGCAGAAATTAAGATAAATCTGTCTAGCTTGAGTTTCTTACAATGTTTTTTAAAAAAATCCTTGATCCTTTTATGTTTAAGAGCACAAATGGGCCGGGCGTGGTGGCTCACACCTGTAATCCCAGCACTTTGGGAGGCTGAGGCGGGCAGACCACCTGAGGTCAGGAATTCGAGACCAGCCTGACCAACATGGAGAAACCTCGTATCTACTAAAAATACAAATTTAGCTGGGCATGGTGGCACATGCCTGTAATCCCAGCTACTCAGGAGGCTGAGGCAGGAGAATGGCTTGAACCTGGGAGGCAGAGGTTGTGGTAAGCCGAGATTGCACCATTGCACTGCAGCCTGGGCAACAACAGCGAAACTCCACCTCAAAAAAAAAAAAAAAAAAAAAACCCACAAATGAGTCTGTTCCATATGACCTCCAACTTTCCTTCTTCACAGGAGGGACATCTGTTGTTAAACAGTGTGGACTGGGTGAAGCTTCTGGGGGCATCATATTAACTTCTTTGGGTGTATTCTTCCTCTCCATGTACTTAGTACTTCTGTTTTTATTTTAAATATATATATAATAAGACTTTTTTTTTTTTTTGAGATGAGGTCTCGCTCTGTCGCCCGAACTGGAGTGCAGTGGCGTGATCTTGGCTCACTGAAACCTCTGCCTCCCAGTTTCAAGCAATTCTCCTGCCTCGACCTCCCGACTAGCTGGGACTACAGGCGTGAGCCACCATGCCTGGCTAATTTTTATATTTTTAGTAGAGATGGGGTTTCACTATGTTGGCCAGGCTGGTCTCAAACTCCTGACCTCGTGATCCACCTGCCTTGGCCTCCCAAAGTGCTGGGATTACAGGCCATTATGCCCGGCCCAGACTCTGTTATTGTATGAATTTACAGACAAAATGTTGCCCCCGCACAATAGCAATGGAGTCTTAACAAAAACTGTCTCACCAACATCAGCATTATGAAGGCACCGTGATTTTGTCATATGTATTTCTATGTAATCTAGTACTGGGAAGCTATTCTCTCTTGCCGCAGTTTTGCCTGGTCCCTTAAAATAGAAACTTTTACCATCTCAGGAATTTTGGGAGGAAGGCTTCATGCGTAAGAGAGGGACTGTAAAACCAGACTGGGTTATCTCTGAGCTCTGTACTTTCTAGTGTATAACTTTAGGTATAACTGTATGACTTTAATTTTTGTTTGTGTCGTATGTAAAATTGGACTGTTGATAACATCTACTTCATAGGTTGCTGTCAGGAATAATGAGGTAATATATGTAAAGCACATAGAATAGTATCTGGCACACAGTAAAAGCTCAATAAATATCAGCTGTTATTGCTTTCTTACTATCTCCCAGAGGCCGGGTGTGGTGGCTCATGCCTTTAATCCCAGTACTTTTGGAGGCCAAGGTGGGAGGATCACTTGAGCCCAGGAGTTTTAAGACCAGCCTGAGCAACAAAATGAGATCCATTTCTATGAAAAAAATTTTTTTTAACTAGCCAGGCATGGTTGCGTGTACCTGTATTCCTAGCTACTCCTGAAGCTGAGGTGGGAGGATCTTTTGTACCCAGATGTTCAAGGCTGCCATGAGTCATGATTGGCTCACGTTGTCCAGCCCGGCGACAGACCAAGACCCCGTCTCTAAAACAAAAACATCTCCCAGGACAAGGTGGTAAGTTTTCTTCTCTGTAACTCTCTATAGCATCTCATATAGGATTCTGTATTCAGAAGCCTCCTGCAACCACCTCCCCACCCCCAAAATTGTAGGAATTGGCAAACAAATGTGGAGGGGCTAGGTCCCTCCAAAGGATCTACTACCACCCAAGAGAACACATTCTTAGCCCTTCACTTAGAAGCAGGACCTCTAAACTGGCCCTTCTGGGGACACAGGCTACCTTGGCTAGCAGCCCCACAACACTTTGGGCCTGGAATTGTGTCATCCAGTGTTTCTGTGCTCCTTAGGTTTCTCTTTTACCATAGTGTTGGCTCTGAGTTCTATGAAATTTACCCTCAGGGTAGTGATTCTCTTTATTGCCTTCATAGGCAGTCACCCAGCTTCTCCACTTCTCCACAGGGTGTTTCTGGGAAGCATATGATAAAATGGATTATGTTTTCCTAGAGGAAAAATATAAGTGCAAATTACTTTGCTTAGTACTCAATATCAAAAAAATTCTAGATTGGGCCAATACTGTATTAGAAAACCCAGATCTCCTGGCTCCCTGACCAGTGTTATATCTACTATAGCTCATTATCTATGCTTTAAAAGTTTTATAAAATACACATAAATGTTTAATTAGTATATGTGGTACAGAAGACCCTAATGCATTATAAAGTAGATATTCAACATGTTAAAATATGTCTATTATGCCATAAATTTGACATACCTAAAAGTAATATGTTGTTATACACTAAACATTTAATTAACATTAATGTTCCTTACTTTTTACAATTGTAGGGGTCTTGATGGAAGAATTTAAAAAGCTTATCTAAGAATGTTTGAAAAAGAAAGTTGTCCAGAAATGGTTGTGATCTCTCTGAAACCTGTTCCAAACAGGCCTCGCCTCATCTTACACCCTCAAACTGCCCTTGTCATGGTCACCAATTATTACCCCAGTGCTGAGCCCAGTAGTCTGTTCCGAGTCCTCGTCTTGCTTCACTTAGCAGCAGCACTGGATTCAGTTGTTAACACCCTGCTCCTTGAAAGTTGTGTTACTTGACTTCCAGGACACTTGTCTTCTCTGGTTTCCTCCTACTCCACTGGCTGTTTCTACTTAGTGTGTTTTGCCAGTTCCTCCTTCTCCAACCTCTAAAACTGAAGTGCTCTAGCCTTCATCTGTGACCCTCTTTTCTTTTCTATACATACGCATGCTCAAATTTGGTGATCTCAATCAAGTCTCAAGGGCTTTAAACTATTTCTATGCTGAACACTCCCAAATCTATATATCCAGCTTGGACTTCCTTGAACCCCAGCTTCATAAATTCAGTGACCTACTTGACACTTTCACTTCAATGTTTAACAGGAATCCGAAACTTAACATAAACAAAGCCATACTCCTGAGCTAGCCTCTACAATCACCCATCTTCTGCAGTCTTCAGGAGTTTGCCAGATAGTAATTCCAATGTTTTACTTAGGCCATCATTCTGTCATATCCCGCATCTAGTCTGCCAGCAAATCCTGTTAGTTCTCACCTTCAGAATATTTCCAGAACTTAGCAGTAGCAGATGCCTGTAGTCCCAGCTACTCAGGAGGTTGAGGAAGGAGGATCTCTTGAGCCCAGGAGTTTGAGACTGCAGTGAGCTGTTAAAATTGAAGCCCAAATTAAAAGTCACAGTTGTGGCCAGGTGCGGTGGCTCACACCTATAATCCCAGCAGTTTGGGAGGCTGAGGTGGCGGATCATTTGAGGTCAGGAGTTCGAAACCAGCCTGGCCAACATGGTGAAACCCCATCTCTACTAAAAATACAAAAATTAGATGGGTATGGTGGTGGGTACCTGTAATTCCAGCTACTCGGGAGACTGAGGCAGGAGAATCACTTGAGCCTGGGAGGCAGAGGTTGCAGTGGGCAGAGATTGTGTCACTGCACTCCAGCCTGGGCAACAGAGTGAGACTCTGTCAAAAAAACAAACAAACAAACAAAAAACAAAAACAGGCTGGGTGCGGTGGCTCATGCCTGTAATCTCAGCACTTTGGGAGGCTGAAGTGGGCGGATCACTAGAGGTCAGGAGTTTGACACCAGCCTGACCAACATGGTAAAACCCCGTCTCTACTGAAAATACAAAAAGAAATTAGCCGGGCGTGGTGGCACACACCTGTAATCCCAGCTACTTGGGAGGCTAAGGCAGGAGAATCATTTAAACCTGGGAGGTGGAGATTGCAGTGAATTCCTGAGATTGCCCCATTGCACTCCAGCGTGGGTGACAAAAGCAAAACTCCATGTCACCAAAAACAAAAAGTCACAGTTGCTACACGAGCCTACAAGACCCCACATTATCAGGTACCCTATCTTCTCTTGGACTATGTTATATACTCTCTTCCTTGTTTTCTTCACTCCAGGACATGCTTTGCTGTTCTTGAACACACAAGGGATAGACTTTTGCTGCAGGACCTTTAAACTTGCCGTTCCCTCTGTTGGCAGCTTTTTTTCTCCAGCTTGTTTCCTCACTTCCTTCAGGCCTCCACTTCTATTCCGTTTTCTCAGTAAGGCCTTAGTAAGGCCAAACACCCATCTTCCTTCTGTTTTGTTTTTCTTCATAGTATTGATCACCACATAACCAAATATATTTTACTAATTTATTTTGTCTTTTTAATCTGTTGTCTCTATCTTTCCCCACTAAAATGAAGCTCTCTAGCACCTAGAACTGTACTTGGTACATAGTAAATGCTCAGTAAATATACTTGTAAGATTGAAAGGATGAACTTTCAATGTTTGTAGTTTCCAAAGGAAAGGAATCCGTCCATTTAATTGAGACCTAAATGACTGAAAGGTTTGTTTCCTAGTAGTGTTTATGTTTGAAAATGTTGCCTTTTTGGCCGGGCGCGGTGGCTCACGCCTGTAATCCCAGCACTTTGGGAGGCCGAGGCGGGCGGATCACAAGGTCAGGAGATCGAGACCATGGTGAAACCCCGTCTCTACTAAAAATACAAAAAAAAATTAGCCGGGCGCGGTGGCAGGTGCCTGTAGTGCCAGCTACTTGGGAGGCTGAGGCAGGAGAATGGCAGGAACCCGGGAGGCGGAGCTTGCAGTGAGCCGAGATCGCGCCACTGCACTCCAGCCAGGGGGACAGAGCAAGACTCCGTCTCAAAAAAAAAAAAGAAAATGTTGCCTTTTTGGTAGAAACAGGAGATGTTTTGATTACTACTTTTTATTTCTTCCTCCACTGAACTCATGCACTGTCCCATCACTCCCATGCCTCTGCCAGAATTAGAATTATCTACTTGCCATCTTAGTTCTGAAAGGCTATCAGCTATACTTTGCACCTTGTACAATTTCTCCACTTCAACGGTTTTTCTGCTGCCCAGGCTTATGCTGAGGACCCAAAGTATGTGAAAGCCGTTTTTTATGTATTAAATTGCCATAAGCTGCAATCCAGTAGTAGTCTGTCCATCCATCTTCCCTCCCTCCTTCTTTTCCTCCCTCCTTCTTTCCCTCCCTCCTTCTTTCCCTTCCTCCCTCCCTTCCATCCCTCCCTTCCTTCCTTCCTTTTTTTTTTTTTTTTTCCTGTTTGGCCATACTGAATCAAGTAGTAGTATTCTTCAAGCTAGATCCTTTCTACAAATGTTTTCAAGTTTCAGTCAGTGCTGTTGATGTGGGTGAAAATATCCTCCCTTCGTATCCCAGGAGATCCCTGGGTTTTGGAACCAGTAGGCTTTGTTTAAATTAGAATTGCATCTTCAATACTTACATAGCTCTATGTGACCTTGAAAAGATTTCTTAAAATCTGGAACTGAGTCTGACATGTTACCTTTCAACATAGGTTACTTTCCTTTTCCTTTCCTTCCCCTTTTCGTTTTGTTTTCCCATTCCCCACCCAGAAAAGAGACTTGACCACTGGATTTTTCAAAGCCTAAATACAGAGATCCTATTTGGACACTGTCCCCTGCTTAAAAATTGTATTTTAGTTTACTGTTGAACATTTCAGTATAATCTTCGACCTTAATTATCATTCATGAAACCTTGTTCTCTACGTGAACTCTGTACTAAGCAGAAAGCCTGGAATCTTTACAAGCATTACAAAGTAAGACAGATATGTCTTGGGTATAAGATGAAAGATGAAACACATCAGAAAACATGTGGAAAGGGCATTACAGTTTTCACAGTCTTTCTCAAAATGTCTTTTTTTTTCAAAGAAATAACAATAAACCCAGAAAAAGACATACATTATTTTCACGTCTACTTTTCAGTGAATAGAAGTAAAAATTAATAATAATGGGAAAAGAACATGAATCCAGATAAGGTATTTGCATCGTCCTGTATTTCTTCCTCTAAAAACGGTTGTGAGCTGGCAAATCCTGCAGTTGATAAACTCCAGAGCCATGGGGGACAGGGGTAAGATACTCACTAGGACCACCCCACTTCTCTATCGTCAGCAGTTACCAGCTGCTGTGACCCTCCCATCGCTACCCTGAGGCAGTGGCGCACATCCAGGGGAGCTTTGTCATTAGCATCTTTGGTCTCCCCCTGTCTTCGTGTCACGTTGACCTTTCAATCTTTAAACATATACACGTGGTCATAGTTGACTCTGTATTTATATATTCATACTCCTTAAGCCTTGGGTTTATTGTAATTTGTATTAATTAGATGCTTAATATGCATTATCACCAACCCAGCCTTTTTTGGTACTGTGTTTGATTCTGCATCTTTAGGAGGATAAGGGAAAAACTGGCTTGCTTTAGATATCACAGAAAGCCAGGAAAAAGCTGAGTGATTGAAGAGTGGTACACATATACATATTCCTATGACTACAACTATCATCATTGTAGACTTGTAATTTATAGCACTTCCTGTTTACAGATACTGAGAGAAGCTCACTCTGTGACTTGAATAATGCCGACAACCATCAGTCAGAGATGCTGTTCTTACTGAGGGTAAAGCCGAGGAGTCGGGAGCGCAAGCAAGGCATTCAAACCTGTGTGCTCTCTTCTTTTTATGAAAAACTCCTTGAATGAGAAAGTTGATGTCAACATATATTCAAATTAGAATTGGGGCCAGGTGTGGTGGCTCACACCTGTAATCCCAGCACTCTGGGAGGCCAAGGCAGGCGGATCACCTGAGGTCAGGAATTCGAGACCAGCGTGGCCAACAGGGTGAAACCCCATCTCTACTAAAAATACAAAAATTAGCTGGGCATGGTGGTGCACGCCTGTAATCCCAGCTACTCAGGAGGCTAAGGCAGGAGAATCACTTGAACGTGGGAGGCAGAGGTTGCAGTGAACCGAGATCGTGCCAATGGCACTCCAGCCTGGGCAACAAGAGTGAAACTCCATCTCAAAAAAAAAAAAAAAAAAAAAAATTAGAATTGGGATAGATATTATTGCTTCATTAGTTTCACATACAGAAGATTCTATAGCCCTTCTTCTCAGTGTTGGACAATAAAGTATTTATAGGAAGTAGAGTGGGAAATTTAGATTTCAGACAGGAAATTGGAATGTGTCTTTTTGGGTGTTCTTCATTCTACTGCTTTTGTTGACTATGGGCAGGAATCTTTACCTCTTAACTTCATTTTTTACATTTAATGAAATGGTACTTTCTGTTTATCTACTTATCAGTACTAGGCAGATTCTGTATAACTTTCAGTTTCAAGATATTTAAGGAATTTATGACATTTAATGATTTTGCTCCAAATTGTTAACTTTGTACTCAGAATGTTAATATTGAATGTCCCCATGGGTCTGTGGTTATACCAGGATACTCTCTGGGCTGGGTGTGGTGGCTCATGCCTGTAATCCCAGCACTTTGGGAAGCCAAGGCAGGCGGATCACTTGAGGTCAGGAGTTCGAGACCAGCCTGGCCAACATGATGAAACTCCGTCTCTACTAAAAATACAAAAATTAGCCGGACACAGTGGCGGGCACCTGTAATCCCAGCTACTCAGGAGGCTGAGACAGGAGAATCGCTTGAACTCAGAAGATGGAGGTTGCAGTGAGCCAAGATCGCGCCACTGCACTCCAGCCTGGGCGACAGAGTGAGACTCAGTCTCCAAAAAAGGAAAGAAAGGTTGGTCTGTGAGTATTTTTGGTGCAAAAGCTGGCTGTTTTTTCTTTTCTAGTGTGTTCTAGATTTTTTTTTAAGAACAAAACTTTAACCATGCTTTGCTTTTTCGTTTTTTCTTTTTTTTTCACTGCAACCTCTGCCTCCCAGGTTCAAGTGATTCTCAGCCTTAGCCTCCTGAGCAGCTGGGATTACAGGCACTGCCACCACACTGGGCTAATTTTTGTATTTTAGTAGAGATGAGTTTCACCATATTGGCCAGTCTGGTCTTGTGCCATAAACCTAAGCCTGGTCATTCTGATACAGTAGCCTGCATTAGTCTACTGAGGATATGAAACATAGGGCATATTAGCAATTAACTTCCCCCCCCCATCCCCCAAGACAGAGTCTTACTCTGTCTCCCAGGCTGGAGTGCAATGGCAAAATCTCAGCTCACTGCAACCTCCACCTTCCGGGTTCAAGCGATTCTCCTGCTTCAGCCTCCCAAGTAGCTGGGATTACAGGCACGTGCCACCACTCCTGGCTAATTTTGTATTTTTAGTAGAGACAGGGTTTCTCCATGTTGGTCAGGCTGGTCTCAAACTCCCAACCCCAGGTGGTCCACCTGCCTCGACCTCCCAAAGTGTTGGGATTACAAGCGTGAGCCACTGTGCCCAGCCAAATGCACCATTTTATATAAGGGACTTGAGCATCTGCAGATTTTGTTATCTGCCGGGGTCCTGAAACCAATCTCCAGTGGATACTGAGGGACTAAAGTATACATATATCTGTCTATATAAAACAACTAAAACAAAATTTAATGTATAATCACAAATTTCCTGAATGATAGACTACTACTAGGGAGAGTGTGTAAGATAAAGCTGCTTGAATTTGAATTCAGTCTTTTGTTGACAAAAAGAGTCAAACTCTGTAAGATATTTGAAGAGATTTATTCTGAGCCAAATATGAGTGACCATGGCCCGTGACACAGCCCTCAGGAGACCCTGAGAACATGTGCCCAAGGTGGTTGAGGTGCAGCTTGGTTTTATACATTTTAGGGAGGCATGAGACGTCAATCAAATACATTTAAGAAATACAATGGTTTGGTCCAGAAAGGTGGGACAACTCGAAGTGGGGCTGGGAGGTGTTCTAGGCTATAGGTACATTTAAACATTTTCTGGCTGACCTTGGTTGAGTTTGTCTAAAGACCTGGGATCAATAGAAAGGAGATGTTCAGGTTAAGATAAAAGATTATGGAGACCAGGGTTCTTTTGAAGTCTAGTAGTGGCTGACCTTAGAGACAATAGATGACAAATGTTTTCTATTCAGACCTTTAAAAGGTGCTAGAGTCTCTGTTAATCTTTCAGATTGGGAGAGCATGGAAGAAAAAGATCTAGCTATGTTAATAGAGATTCTTTACAGATGCAAATTTTGCCCCACAAAATTTTTTTTGCAGGGCCATTTCAAAATATGGCAAAGAAACTTGGGGTAAAATATTTTTATTTTCTTCTTTATCACATAATGCTATACCAGAGTCAGATTGGAAAGTAAGTCAGAATATATAGTGTTAAGTAAAACTCATCTGCTGAGAATATATGGTTTGTAGGGCATGACTCCCCAGACCCCTTAGAGAAGAATTTGGCCAGGATAAGAAAATCAGAGCTTAGTTCTCACTTTCAGCAAATACCGACTGAGTGCCAGGCACTGTTCCAGTCATGAGTATACAGCAGTGAACTCAACAAATGTGGTCTCTGTTGTTATGGAACTTACATGTTATGGTGGAGGAAGGGAAGACAATAAATAAACAGTGAAATAAACATGGCAATTTCAGATATGATGAATGCTAGAAGAAAATAAAACATGGTAGATGTCACGCATGTCCATGTGAAGAGACCACCAACAGGTTTTGAGCAACAAAGCTGTTTATTTCACCTGGGTGCAGGCGGGCTGAGTCCAAAAAAGGAGTCAGCAAAGGGAGATAGGGGTGGGGCTATTTTACAGGATTTGGGTGGGTAGTGGAAAATTACAGTCAAAGGGGGTTTTTCTCTTGCGGGCAGGGGCAGGGGTCACAAGGTGCTCAGTGAGGGAGGTTCTGAGCCAGGAGAAGGAATTTCACAAGGTTAATTGCTCAGTTATGGTGGGGCAGAAGCAAATCACAATGGTGGAATATCATCAGTTAAGGCAGGAACTGGCCATTTTCACTTCTTTTGTGATTCTTCACTTGCTTCAGGCCATCTGGATGTATACGTGCAGGTCACAGGCGATATGATGGCTTAGCTTGGGCTCAGAGGCCTGACATTCCTATCTTCTTATATTAATAAGAAAAGCAAAACAAAATAGTGGCAAAGTGTTGGAGTGGCAAAAAATCTTGGGGGTGGTATAGAGAGAGAATGGGCAATGTTTCTCAGGGCTGCTTTGAGTGGGATTGGGGTGGCATGGGAACCTAAAGTGGGAGAGATTGAACTGAAGAAAGATTTTGGGGTAAGGGGTGATATGGTGGGATTGTTAGAAGGAGCATTTGTCATACAGAATTGTTGGTGATGGCCTGGATATGGTTTTGTATGAATTGAAAAACTATATGAAAGACATAAGGTCTGAATAAGAGAAGGAGAAAAACAGGTATTAAAGGACTAAGAATTGGGAGGACCCAGGACATCTCATTAGAGAGTGTCTAAGGAGGTTCAGTGTAATTACTTATTTGGTTGGTGAGTTTTGGGGCTGTATTCTTGACAGAGTCCTTTTTGTTAAGTTGGAGGCTGAGCTTGGTGAGGTGTGTTTTTAAAAGACCATTAGTCCGTTCTACCTTTCCTGAAGATTGAGGACGGTAAGGGGTATGAAGTTTCCACTGAATACCAAGAGCCTGAAAAACTGCTTAGGTGATTTGACTAATAAAGGCTGGTCCATTATTGGACCGTATAGAGGTGGGAAGGCCAAATTATGGATTATGTCTGACAAAAGGGAAGAAATGACTGTGGTGGCCTTCCCAGACCCTGTGGGAAAGGCCTCTACACATCCAGTGAAAGTGTCTACCCAGACCAAGAGGTATTTTAGTTTCCTGACTCAAGGCATGTGAGTAAAGTCAATTTGCCAGTCCTGGGCAGGGGCAAATATCCCCAAGCTTGATGTGTAGGGAATGGAGGGGGCCTGAATAATCCCTGAGTAGTAGTAGAATAGCAGATGGAACACTGAGAAGTGATTTCCTTGGGATAGATTTCCACAATGGAAAGGAAATGAGAGGTTCTAAGAGGCGGGCTAGCGGCTTGTAACCTACATGGAAGAGGTTATGAAATGACGAGAATAGGATGGGCCTCTGAGCCTGGAAGGAGATATTTTCCTTGATCCAAGAACCATTTGCCTTGTGTGGGAAGAGATTGATAGGTGGAAGTTTCAGTGGGAGAGTAGGTGGGAGTGACTGATGAGAAGGAGAAAAACTGGCCGTGAGGGACAGAAGTTGGAATGCTAGCTGCTGCTTTAGGTACCTTATCAGCATAAGCGTTGCCCTGAGCGATGGCATCTGATGCCTTTTGGTGGCCCTTGCAGTGTATGACTCCAGCTTCTTTGGAAGTAAAGCAGCCTTTAAAAGAGTTTTTATAAAGAGGCATTAATGGTGGAGGACCCTTGCGTAGTGAGGAAACCTCTTTCAGCCCATGTAACAACATGGTGGTGCAGGATATGGAAGTCATATTTAGAGTCAGTATAAATATTGACACATAATTCCTTTGCAAGAGTGAGGGCTCAAGTTAACGCAATGAGTTTGGCTTGCTGAGAGGTAGTGGAGACGGGCAGAGCAGTAGCCTCAATGATAGATGTGGAAGATACTATAGCATAGCATGCCTTTCCTGGTGTGTAGCGATTAGGCCTGGTGGAACTGCCATCAATAAACCAAGTGTGATCAGGATGAGGAACAGGAAAGAAGGAAATATGGGGAAATGGAGTGAATGCCAGGTGTATCAGAGAGATACAGTCATGGGGGTCAGGTGTGGTATCAGGAATAATGTGGGAGGCCGGGTTGAAGTCTGGGCCAGGAACAATGGTAACTGTGGGAGACTCAACAAAGAGTGAGTACAGCTGAAGGAGCCAGGGAGCAGAAAGTATATGTGTGAGGTGTGAGGAAGAAAGTAGATTTTGGAAGTTGTGAGAACTGTGAGAGTGAGTTGAGCATAGTTTGTAATTTTGAGGGCCTCTGAAAGTATTAGGGCGGCAGCTGCCACTGCAAGGAGACATGATGGCCAGCCTAAAACAGTAAGGTCAAGTTGTTTGGACAAAAAGCCTGCGGCATGTGGTCACATTCGTTGTGTAAGAATTCCGACTGCGCAGCCCTGCAGTTTGGCTGTGTGTAATGAAAAGGGTTGGGATGAGTCAGGGAGAGCTAGTGTGGGAGCAGTCTCAAAAGCTGTCTTCAAGGAACGGAAAGAGGAGTGGGGAAAAGATTTAGGATCTATGGGGTCAGCTAGGTTTCCTTTTGTGAGTTTATATAATGATTTTGTTAGGATGACAGAACCAGGTATCCAAAGGCAGAAGTATCCAACCATGCCCAGGAAGGAAAGGAGTTGTTGTTTTGTAGAAGGGGTTGGAGTTTGAGAGATCAGTCGGACACTATTGGCAGGGAGAGCACGTGTGTTTTCATGAAGAATTATGCCAAGGTAGGTAATGGATGGAGAAGAAATTTGAGCTTTGGAGGGAGATACCCAATATCCCTTGGAGAATAAATGTTGAAGGAGCAGGAGAGTGTCTGTTGAGAAGATTCAAAGGAGGGGCTACAAAGTAGAAGGTCGTCAGTATATTGAATAAGGTGAGAAGCAGTGGGGTGGAAAGAAAGTAAATCATGAGAAAGAGCTTGGCTGAAGTACTGAGGGCTGTCCCAGAAGCCTTGTGGCATGGGCAAGGCTTGTGGGATGGGATACTGGCGTTGAGTGGGGTAAGAGTGATTAGGTTTTAATGGGATAGTAATGGGTGTGTGATCAGTTGCCAGGGAGGGAGTGGAGGTATCCCATATTTGTGGGCTAAGGTGGGGGGATATGACGCGAAGGAGGCTTTGGGTTGGGAAGAAGGGTGGCAATGAGATGTGGCCATAGTACAGGAATAATCAGGGAAGCAGATAATTTGGTTAAAATGTCTCAGCCTAATAAGGGAGCTGGGCAGATGGGGATAACTAAAAGAGTGCATATAAGAGTTTTGTCCAAGTTGGTACCAGAGTGGGGGAGTTTTAAGGGGTTTTGAAGCTTGGCCACCAATACCCACAACAGTTATGGGGGCAAGGGAAACAGACCCTTGAAAAGAAGGTAATGTGGATTGGGTAGCCCCCATATCAATTAAACAGGGAACAGACTTATCCTCCGCTGTAAGAGTTACCCAAAGCTTGGCATCTGTGATGGTCCAGGGCACTTCCGAGGTGATCAGGCAGCATCAGTCTTCAGCTGCTAAGCTGAGAAGATCTGGGAAGGAGTTGGCCGAGGAACATTGGGTTTGGGTTCCAGGGGCTTTAGGAGTGGCAGCGATGTAAGTCGAACAGTCGGACCTCCAGTGGGGGCCACACAGACTGGCACGGCGTAGGAGGAATCCTGGGCTGTGGGCATTCTTAGGCTCAGTGGCCAGGCTTTTGGCATTTGAAGCAAGGTCCATGAGGATGTTTCGAAGGAGCCCCTGAGAGCTGTGTCTTGGATATTCTGAAGTTCTTATATGTTGGAGATGTGGTTGTGGGCTGTCTTGCAGCGGAGGCAAGTAGTTGTAACTCAGAAATGCGTTGCTGTCTAGCTACCTCCTCTCTATTATTGTACGCCTTGAAGGCGAGGTTGATTAATTCCTATTGTGGGGTTTGAGGGCCGGATTCCAATTTTTGAAGCTTTTTTCTAATGTCAGGGCTGACTGGGTGATAAAATGCATATTAAGAATAAGGTGGCCTTCTGGCCCCTCTGAGTCTAGGGCAGTAAAGCATCTAAGGGTTGCTGCTAAACGGACCATGAACTGGGCTGGGTTTTCATCTTTACCTTGGGTCGTTTCTTTAAGTTTGTCATAATTAACAGCTTTGTAAGCTGCCTTTTTAAACCCTTCAACTAGGCAGGAAACCATGTAATCTCGCCTAGCTATACCTGGGGAATCTGCCTGATAGTTCCATTGGGGATCTTCTCAGGGAACTGCTCTAATGCCTTCCTGGAGATCTGGCTCATGAAGCCAGCGGTTATCAGCGTGAGATTGGGCTAGAGAAAAAACTCTTTCCCATTCATCTGGGGAGAGGGTAGAAGTCAGGATGACATTTAAGTCACTCCAGGTTAAATTGTAGGACAGAATTAGATATTGGAATTCCTGTATATATTTAGTGGGGTCTGATGAGAAAGAGCCTAAACGCTGGCTGATTTGGGAAAAGTCTGATAGAGAAAAAGGCACGTGTACCCTGACCGTGCCTTCAGCTCCAGCCACCTCTCTAAGAGGAAATTGTTGGGCAGGTCAGGGAGAGCTAGTTGCAGAATGAAACTGTAAACCAGTCCGGGTATGGGGAGGGGAGGTAATAGAAAGGTTATAGGGTGGGGGAGCAGAGGCTGAAGAAGAGTTGGAGCCTGGATTCAGCCTGGCAGGGAGAGACCTGAGGAGGAGCAGTCTGGGAAGGAGGTGAGAGGTCAGATGGGTCAGTAGAAAAGGAAGATTCACAAGACTCAGCGACGCTTGGCGTTGGAATGGGAGGGAAAGGAGGAGGATTTGGGGCAAGTTGCATTGGGAACAGAGACTAGGGAGGGAACTAAGTGTGAAAAATGCTTGGACATAAGGCACCTCAGACCATTTGCCTATTTTTCAACAAAAATTATCTAGGTCTTGTAGGATGTAGAAATCAAAAGTGCTGTTCTCTGGCCATTTGGAACCATTTTTGAGTTTGTGTTGGGGCCAAGCGGTGTTGCAGAAGAAAATAAGAAGTTTAGGGAGATTCAAGGGTAGCGAGAGAGGCTGGAGAAGAGAGTGAAAAGGCCACTTACCTGATTTGAAATTGGCGAGCTGGTTGGTCTGAGGACCCAAGGTCGTAGGTGGATCACTTCACAGAGTGAGGGTGAGGACAGGAGACTGGTCTCCCGAAGGAGTCCCTCTGACCCAGGTCTTTGGCACCAAATGTCGTGTGTGTCCATGTGAAGAGACCACCAACAGGCTTTGTGTGAGCAACAAGGCTGTTTATTTCACCTGGGTGCAGGCGGGCTGAGTCTGAAAAAGGAGTCAGCGAAGGGAGACAGGGGTGGGGCTGTTTTATAGGATTTGGGTGGTAATGAAAAATTACAGTCACAGGGGTTTTTCTCTTACTGGCAGGGGCAGGGGCCACCAGGTGCTCAGTGGGGCAGGTTCTGAGCCAGGAGAAGAAATTTCACAAGGTTAATCACTCAGTTAAGGTGGGGAAGAACAAATCACAATGGTGGAATGTCATCAGTTAAGGCTATTTTCACTTCTTTTGTGGATCTTCAGTTGCTTCAGGCCATCTGGATGTATACATGTAGGTCACAGGGGATATGATGGCTTAGCTTGGGCTCAGAGGCCTGATGGTAGCGGGATGAGAAACTTTGAGTTGGATCATCATAGAAGGTAAAGTTTGAGCCGAATCTTAACTGACATGAAGGAATTAGGCAAGTAAAAATCTCAAGGGGAAGCATTCCAAGCAAAGGGAGAACTTTGCAGAATCCTCAAGGATGGAATGAACTTGGTATACTCAAGGCACAGAGGAAGGTCTGTTTGTGCAAGAGGTAGCACAAGTGGTAGTATGTGAGGCTGAAGATGTGGCTGAGAGCCTGATCATTTAGGGCTATCTTACTCAGTTTTCTGTTGCTATAACAGAATACCTGAGACTGGGCAATTTATAAAGAAAAGAAATGTAATCACCTAATGGGTTCTTCCTACCTGCTGCACAGAGAAAACCAATTCACTGAGACTGTGCTATTGCAGTAGAGAAGAGTTTTATTAACGTGAAGCTGGCCATGCAACAGAACTGTAGGTATCACTCAAAGCAGAAGTTAAGGTTTTTCAAGGATAGTTTGGTGGGCAGGGGACTAGGGAATGGATGCTGCTGATTGGGAATGTAATCATAGGAGTGTGGAAAATGGTCCTCATACACTGAATCTGCCTCTAGGTGGGGAGGGTGGGTGCCACAGGACCTGTTGAATCATAAGTCATTAGTCATGAGGTCAGTGGGTCGCCAGAATGCAAAAGTCTGAAAAACATCTCAGAAGACCAATCTTAGGTTCTACAATAGTGATGTTTTCTATAGGATCAGTTGGAGAATTCACGAATCTTATGACCTCTGTCCACATGATTCTGAGCAGTAATGGGATTATAGAAACTATGCCTACATTTTAGCAGAATTCAGGACCCTCCCATAATCCCAATCTTGTGGCCTCTGATTAGTCTTACAAACACTGTCTCAGCCCCAAATGAGGAGGGGATGTTTTAGGGAGGGACTGTTATCATACTTAATTCCAAATTCCTCCCATGGTTGGCTTGGCCTATGCTCAGGAGTGAGTGAGGACGGTCAGCCTGTGAGGCTAGAGGCAAGATGAAGTCAGCCATGTGAGATTTCGCTCACTGTCATGATCTTTGCAAAGGCAGTTTCAGAACTATATTTGGCTCACAGCGCTGGAGGCTGGGAAATCCAAGGGCATGGTGGCAGCTTCTAGCAAGGGCTTTTTGACCCCATCATAACATGGTGAAAAGCAGAGGGACAAGACAGCTTGTGCAAAAGAGACAAAACATGATAGCCTCGCCTCAAAACAACCTACTCTTGAGGTAGCTAATCCAGTCCTGTGAGAGGAATAATTCACTTACTTCCACCAGAATTAACCCAGTCCCAAAGAGGAACATTAGTCCCTCTTAAAGATCTGATCACCTCTTAAAGGCCTCACTTCCCAACACCACCATACCAGGCACCAGATTCCAACACATGAATTCTGAGGGACACACTCAAGCCATAGCAAGACCCCCATAGGCCATGTCGCAGGGTTAAATTGTATTCCAAATGAGATTGGATGCCATTAGATTTTAAACAGCTTTTTAAAAACGAAAAGTGTTTCACTCTTGCTGTAATGGGGATATAGACAGACAAGAGTAGAAAGCAGAGAAGCCAGTAAGGAGGTTCATTTATCATTTATCACTCTAGAGAAGTGATAAGTGATGTGCATTGGGTGCTAGCAGTAGAAACGAAGACCCATGGTCAGAGTCAGGTTATATTCAGAATTTGCTGACAGAGTAGATAGAGATTAGGAGATAAATTTTTTGTTTAAGTGAGGGTATGACTGATGGTAGATAAGACAATGGGGAGGAGCAGGTTTGAGGGATGGGAGTCTAGGGTTTTTTAAGGCTATCTTAATTTTTAAATGCATGGTTCTGACATTTATTACTTGTGGAATATTGAACAAATTATTTCAATTTCCTCATCTGTGAAACGGGGTTGGTACTAGTATGTATGCTCTATGGTTTACATGAAAATTAAATGTATTAATGCCCTGAAGCACTTAAAACACAATTGGACACATACTGTGTTCTCAGCAAATGTTAGGTATTGTTGCTGCTACTGTTATTAATAATATTATTACTATAACCCATAAGTATAATATTAGTGTATATCCAAATGAAATATTGAAGAGGCAATAGGATTTATGAGTCTGGAACTCAGGAGAGAAATCAGGACTTTGAGAGTTATTAGCATACAGATGGGTATTGAAAACCATGGGACTGGATGAGATTTCCTATGGAGAGAGGAGATAAAAGAAGAAAGCAAAGGCCTGAGGAATAGGGCTCTCCACCTTTAGAGGTCAAGACAAAGAGGTAGAGTCAACAAGGAAATGAGAAGGAGCTGTCAAGGGACAGGAGGGAAACCTGAAGGGTACTGCATCGTGAAAGCAAAGTATAGAAAGCATTAAAAGACAGAAGTCAACCACATCAAATGATGCTGTGAAGAGTAAGATCAGGACAGACCTGACTGTTGGGTTGGCAAAGGATTAATTGATGGCAGCCTTGACAGGAAGCATTTCAGTGGAGTGATAGGAATGAAAATCCTATTGGAGTAGCTCACGCCTGTAATCCTAGCACTTTGGAAGACTGAGGCTGGAGGATCACTTGAGGCCAGGAGTTCGAGACCAGCTTGGTCAACATAGGGAGACTCTGTCTCTATAAGCAATTTAAAAAACAAAAATTAGCCAGGACTACTTAGGGTAGTCCCAGCTACTCAAGAGGCCTAGGCAGGAGGATCACTTGAGCCCAGAAGTTCAAGGCTGCAATGAGCTGTGATCATGCCTTTGCACTCCAACCTGGGCAACAGAGCAAGACCCTGTCTCAAAAAAAATATTTCTTTTTTTGGCCAGCTGCAGTGGGTCACGCCTAGCCCTTTGTGAGGCCAAGATGGGAAGATAGCTTGAGGCCAGGAGTTCAAGATGAGCCTGGGCAGCATAGTGAGACCCTGTCTCTAAACAAAACCTGTAAAAAATAAGTTGGGTGTGGTTGTGGCACAAGCCTGTGATCCCAGCTAGTTGGGAGGCTGAGGCAAGAGGATCCCTTGAGTCCAGGAGTTCAAAGCTGCAGTGAGCTGTGATCATGCCACTGCTCTCCAGCCTGGGCAACAGAGTGAGACCCTATTTCTAAAAAAATAAAATAAAAAAGTTTAAAGCTGCATTCAGAATAACTGGAAAAAAAGTAAGGAAAAGTATAGTCCCTACCTAGGAAAAATCATCTGATGTTATTTGCTGTCAATGACAAAACAGAATTATAATCTCCTACCTTACTTTACTTTTCTTCAGTAAGGAGTTTGGCCTTCAAACAGGAAAGGGAAAAACAAACATGTTTGAGAAGATATGGGAGCCCAGCGTAGTTAAGACAATCAAAGGGCGATTAAATGAGTATCTGCCACTTTAAATTAATTCTGATCTCTAGGTTCTGCTGAATTACATCCCAGGAAGCTCAGAGAACTTTCAAATCTGATCTTGGAATTTTCATTCAGCATAATTTTTAGCAAGAAGGCTAATATTACATGTGATTGTTTTTTCCCCAAAAGGAGAAATTCTCTATGCAAAGAGGCTTGGCTTTTATTCCTGGTAGTCATTCTAGAACTAGTGATTAACCCCATAGTTTCTGAGCATTTGAGAAAAAAAAATGTGTAACACTAGTAACCAACTTGAATTTTCTGAAAATAAGTCATTCCAAAATAGATTTTCCTTTAGGGTTTTATTGTTGGAAAATTGGAGCAACACTGTAGATGCAGTGTAACTTGGTTTTAGCCAAGTATTTGATGGAGTTTCTTATGACCTTTTGCAGATAAGAGGAAGGATAGGTTAACATTTAAGTACATATGTGTGCACGGTGCTCAATAAGGTGGTAAAATTATATTCATTCTTTTTTTTTTTTTTTTTTTTTGGAGATGTAGTCTCGCTCTTGTCACCCAGACTGGAGTGCGATGGTGCGATCTTGGCTCACTGCAACCTCCGCCTCCCGGGTTCAAGCGATTATCCTGCCTCAGCCTCCCGGGTAGCTGAGATTACAGGTGCCTGCCACCATGCCCAGCTAATTTTTGTATTTTTAGTAGAGATTGGGGTCTCACCATGTTGGCCAGGCTGGTCTCGAACTCCTGACCTCAAGTGATCTGTCTGCCTCAGCCTCCCAAAGTGCTAGGATTACGGGCGTGAGCCGCCATACCCAGCCCAGTTGTTGGTTCTTGAATCAGTGACACCCATGAGGTATTTAATGGGGTATCACAGGATTTTGCTCTTGGCTCTCTCCTGACCAGAAACCTAGAAGAAAATATAATAGGCAAGTGGAAAGAACTAATGCAGTAGATGACAGAGTCAAGTGAAAACTCATTCCAATGCCTGAATAAGCTGTATTATTTGGGAACCATTCATTGGTTCATTCATTTACTCATTTTTATTGAGAGTTTTGTATCAAACACTGTTCTTGGTGTTGGGAATACATGAGAAAACAAAGAAACAAGTCATGGACCCTGTGTCTTCAAGGACCTTATAGAGTGTGCCAAAATAATGCGTTAATACAGATCACTCGAGGCCAGGAGTTCAAGGCTGCAGTGAGCCGCGATCATGCCACTCACTCCAGCCTGGGCAACTGAGACCATAGTTTTAGTGGGGAGCGGGGGAGTGGGGGACATAACAGAGCAAGTGCTAACATGCTAACATAGAGTTGTGTACAAAGGTTTTTGGGGGCCTAAAGATGGGAGTGATCCGTTCAGCCAGGATGCTGTTCTATTGCAATGCTGCTTTTCCCTTCAAGTGCCCAGCTCCTGAAGAAGCATGGATGGCCACTTCAAACTTCTCAGTCCCCTTTTAAAAAGTCCTTCATGAAGCACCTCTTGATGTTTAAATGTCAGGGATGTATCTCGTTAATCTTTGGTGCCTGTTCTGCCCCACTGTTTTATCCCCATCACCCAAAGAACTCCCTTCCTAGAACCTCCAGCCCTCAGAGTAGCTGCTCTTTGTTCCTCATTCCTTTGAAGGGGCCTGCTTACCTCTTTTTATGCAAATATAGAAAAGTACCTTCACTTATGCAAATGTTGAACATTAACACTTCCTAGTGCCCAGGAGCAATGTTCCCTCAAACATTACACTGTTCAGGAGTAACAAACTATGAAGGTTAAGCGTACAGGAACAGTTTAATCTTGCAATCAAATAAAACTTACTCTAGTTAACGCAGTACAGGTGATAACGTACTTCATCGTTATTGTGCTGCATTGTAATTAGTCAAGTAGAGAATGGTTGACCTAAGAGAATGCAATGAGTACTTATTTTATATGGTGAAAACAGATCTTTGTGGGTTTTCCCTTCTTTTTGTTAGTTCTCCATTACCTATAATTATCTTTATTGTTGATAGGGTTTTTTTTTTTTTTTTTTTTTTGAGACCACTATAATTTAATCTTTTTGTTCACTGATAAGCACACACACAAATACTTTGAAACACAGGTTAGAAAAACAAAACTCCAGCATTTGTTTCCTCTTTTCCTTTCTAGGGAGGCATCTTTTCTGTGCATGGCTAGCCCATGCAGTATATGGTTGCTCTAGCTCCCTGGTGTGTGCTTTCCTCAGCTCCAGCTGTGCATTGGAATCATTTGGGGAGGTTTTACAAAAGCCCAGTGCCTAGAGCTCACCTCACAGAGAACCTAATGAAATTGGTCCGGGGTGGATCTGCTATCGGTATTTCTTTTTTCTTTTTCTCTTTTGAAATGGAGGTCTTGCTATGTTGCCCAGGCTGGTCTCAAACTCCTGGGCTTAAGCAGTCCTCCTGCCTCAGCCTCTTGAGTAGCTGAGATTATAGGTGGGAGCCACCATACTCAGCATGGCATCAGTTTTTTTTGTTGTTGTTTGTTTGTTTGTTTGTTTGTTTAAGCTCCTCAGGTGATTTTAATATTCAGCTATGGCTGAACTGCACTGCCGTAAAGAGATAGAGAGGTACAGTGGTTTCTTGGTTATTTGTCCAGGAGAATGGACGTGGGTATCAGGGTGCTGTGGAAGGCAGAGAGGTCCTACAGCCCTAGGATGTGGGATACAGAACGTAGAGTCTCTACCTGGGAATCTGGGGAGATGGGGAATTGAAGCTTCATTCAGGCATTTCAGGGGACACTGGAGGCTTGATGGTCTCTCTCTTAGTCCAGACATGATACTACACCAAACATTCTTCATTAATTACTGCATCCCCTGGGAACAGGCTTGAAGCAGCTCTGGACATCCCCTCCTCTCCACCTGGAGGTCTATCCTGATCCTGCTTTTTGTAAAGACGTCAAGAATTGTATCACACGTAGCTTCTGGACTGGGCTTGCTTTTGTTTTGTGGGTTTTTGTGTTTCTTTTTTTTTTTTCTTGAGATAGGGTCTCACTCTGTCACCCAAGTTGGAGTGCAGTGGCTTAATTATGGCTCACTGCAGCCTTGACCTCCATGGCTGAAGCAGTCCTCCCACCCCCACCTCCCGAGTAGCTGAGACTACAGGCACACACCACCAAGCCCTGCTGTTTTTTTTTTCCAGTTTTTGGTAGCGATGGGGTCTCACTGTGTTGCCCAAACTAATTTCAAACTCCCGTGCTCAAGAGATCCTCCCACCTTCGCCTCCCAAAGTGCTGGGATTACAAGCATAAGCTATCATGTCCTGCCTGGGTTTATCATTAAATAATATGTGATTGCAAGGGACAAACTAGAACTCCGTCTCCTATTCCTTCTCCCTGTATGCACCTTACACGTAGAATCTCAGAGCTTAAAATGAATCCTACATAATTCCTCTAATTTTTAGATAAGATATTGAAACTGGTAGAAATTAAGTGTGCTGCTTACTGTCACACTAGTGTTATAAGTGTTAGAACTAGGGCCGGGCTCGGTGGCTTATGCCACCTGAGTAGTGAGATCCCAACACTTTGGGAGGCCGAGGTGGGCAGATCATGAGGTCAGGAGTTTGAGACCAGCCTGGCCAAAATGGTGACCCTATCTCTACTAAAAGTGCAAAACTTAACTGGGAGTGGTGGCACGAGCCTGTAGTCTCAGCTACTCAGGAGGCTGAGGCAGGAGAATCACTTAAACTTGGGAGGCGGAGGTTGCAGTGAGCTGAGATCGCACCACTGCATTCCAGCCTAGAGGACAGAGCAAGACTCAGACTCAGAAAGAAAAAAAAAAAGGCTGGGCATGGTGGCTCACGCCTGTAATCCCAGCACTTTGGGAGGCCAAGACAGATGGATCACCACGACCAGCCTGGTCAACATGGTGAAACCCCGTTTCTACTAAGAACACAAAATTAGCTGGGTGTGGTGGCGTGTGCCTATAATCCCAGCTACGGGAGGCTGAGGCAGGAGAATTGCTTGAACCTGGGTGGTGGAGGTTGCAGTGAGCCAATATTGTGCAACTGCACTCCAGCCTGGGGAGCACAGTGAGACTGTGTCTCAAAAAATAATAATAATAAAATAAAAATAAAATAAATAAGCTGGGTGCGGTGGCACATGCCAGTAATCCCGACTTTGGGAGGCTGAGGCGGGTGGATCATCTGAGGTTAGGAGTTCGAGACCAGCCTGACCAACATGGTGAAACCCTGTCTCTACTGAAAGTACAAAAATAAGCCTGGCGTGGTGGTGCACACCTGTAATGCCAGCTACTTGGGAGGCTGAGGCAGGAGAATCTCTTGAACCCGGGAGGCGGAGGTTGCAGTGAGCCGAGATCGTGCCACTGCCCTACAGCCTGGGCAACAGAGCGAGACTCCATCTCAGAAAGAATAAAGATTCACACCTAGTAAGTTGATAGCTCTACCTAATATTTGTGGCCCATAGTTGGCTAAAAATTTACAATGAGCTGGAGCCTTGTCATTAAGCCAGTTGTTGGGTGGTATTATAGTTTTTTCTGTATCACAAAGAATTTCTCAATTGCTTCCACATTTGTTCCTTATAAACTGAGTGGACCATATGACCTTGTGAGATGAATTTTCAATGAACTATGCTGTCTGCTTGCCGATACCTGAAGTTTCTTTAAAGTAACCAGAGACTTTTATTCCTCAATGAGAAGTAAAAGCCTATAATGCAGATGCCTTGGAGATATAATCCACATGAAACTCATTCAGCCATTCACAAGTTTTCATTAGTCAATGAATGAGTGTAAAATTCATGCTAATGGCCATCACTTATTTAGTTCCTCTTGGGTACCTAGCCCCTAGATGCTTTGAATACATATCTCCATTAATTCATACAACATGTTGGATGCCAGTATTATTTTCATTTTGCAGAGAAGGAAACCAAGCCTCTGAAAGGTCAAGTAACTTGTCCACGGTCTTGTAAACAGGAAATGAAAAAGCTGAACGTGGCACGGGCCTTGTCGTAAACTATTTAAAAATATAGTCATTTATTCATCTTAGACCACCAAGACTGAATTGAATTTTTAATTCTGAAGACATTCTTTTAACACATTGTATCTGACTTAAAATTTTTTACTATATGATTTAACTACAAAATCCCAATACTAACTTTTATGCTTTGACCTGGTGAATTTCACGTTTTGTTAATTATTTTGGGTCCACTTCCCAAGATGAAGGATTTACTTATAATAACCTGTTTGGCATTAATATTTGTGTCTTTTGGTCATTTTATGATAACTTGTAAAGGAGTTGGTCAGGTACAGTTGCTCACACCTGTAATCCCAGCACTTTGGGAGGCCGAGGCAGAGGATTGCTTGAGCCCATGAGTTTGAGACCACCCTGGGCAATATAGTGAGACCTCATCTCTACAAAAAATTTAAAAACTAGCGAAGCATGGTGGGACAGTCGCCTGTAGTCCCAGTTTTGAGGGAGGCTTAGGTGAAAGGATCACTTGAGCCTGGGAGGTGGAGGTGGCAATGAGCTGAGATCATGCCACTGCACTCCAGCCTGGGTGACAGAACAAAACCCTATCTCACTCTATTTCAAAAGAAAAAAAAAAGAAGATTTTAATTTTTGTTTTTTTGTTTTGTTTTGTTTTGTTTGAGATGGAGCCTCACTCTGTCACCCAGGCTGGAGTGCAGTGGCGCGATCTCAGCTCACTGCAAGCTCCGCCTCCCAGGTTCACACCATTCTCCTATCTTAGCCTCCTGAGTAACTGGGACTACAGGCACCCGCCACCACGCCCAGCTAATTTTTTTGTATTTTTAGTGCAGACAGGGTTTCACCATGTTAGCCAGAATGGTCTTGATCTCCTGACCTCGTGATCCACCTGCCTCAGCCTCCCAAAGTGCTGGGATTACAGTCGTAAGCCACCACGCCCGGCTGGTTTTAATTTTATGTAATTTTTTTTATTTTTTTGGGGGACAGAATCTCTCTCTGTTGCCCAGGTTGGGGTGTACTGGAGAGATCTCGGCTCACTGCAACCCCCGCCTCGCAGGTTCAAGTGATTCTCGTGTCTCAGCCTCCTGAGCAGCTGGGATTACAGACATGCACCACCAAGCCTGGCTAATTTTTGTATTTTTAGTAGAGATGAGGTTTTACCATGTTGGTCAGGCTGATCTTGAACTGGCCACATGTGATCTGCCCACCTCAGCCTCCCAAAGTGCTGGGATTATAGGCCTCAGCCACCACGCCCAGCCCATTTAAAAAAAATATTTAAATAGAGATGGGGTCTCACTCTGTATCTGACTTACCTGGTCACTATGTTGACCAGGCTGATCATGAATTCCTGGCCTCAAGCAATCCTCCCATCTCGGCCTCCCAAAGTGCTGAGATTACAAGTGTGAGCCACTGCACCCGGCCAAAAAGACGATTTATAAAGGAGTTAATGGATTTTGATAAAGGACGTCAAAATATACCAGTGCCTAGAAAACTCTGTGTAATAGTGAGGCAGATCGTGACATCTGAGAAAGTTTTTTAAATGGAGATATTCTCAGTGATCATCTTGAGTTTTATTTTTCATAGAAGATATAGTCTTAGAATGTTAGATCCCTATTCTACAGTGATCCCTATTCTACATCTTCATTTCATTTACAATATTGGTTCTTATCCCTATCTGCACCAATATTCCCTTTTTAAAAGAAATATTATCCAGTGCCCCTTACTGTCCTGAAATGAAATTTATAGAAAGTATAACCTATTCACACACACAAACTTTTTTTAAAAAGTCGATATAACTCCAACTGTTTTTAGTGGAATTTAATGGGTTTATTCTAAAATGTATAAAGTATAAAGATTAAAAGTAGCCAAGTTACCTATGAAGGAAAAGAACAGGGTGTAAGAAGGGGCACATGAGGGCTTCTGAGATGCTGGGTAGGAGTTCATTTTACAGTAGCTTGCTAAGTTATTCCTTTATACGTTATCCATTTTTTTATATATTGGTTCTGTCACAGAAAGGGTGTTTAAATAAATCAATATTATGCTTTAGCTGTGCCATAAAGGAGAAATGAAAGGAAATAATTAGACTAGAAGGGTAAAGTGCTCCAGCAGAATCCAGAATGCTCCCCAGAATGATACTACCCCCAATGAAAACCCCTGATTTGGAAAATTAGCTTGGTATGGAGGTTTACAATTGCGTTTGAAGGCACTGGCTTTTTGTTTAATGAATTGAAAAACTGTTTTTAATTAGTTATCCTAAATCCCTTATGCTTCATTCTGAACCTGTTATCAGTGAACTTAATGGAATCCAAGAGTAACTGATCATTACTTGCAGTCACAGACATGCATATTTTTTGCCAAGTTTTCTGCATTTCATATTTATACTCTCCATTTACTTTTCTTTCTTTGTTTCTTTTGCATTACTGATATACCCTGTACTTGTCATTAATGAACTTAATTATTTCATTGATAATTTAACTTTGGTCAGAACTTCTAGTGTCTGGCTAATGCCTTACTGTTTGTTGTCATCTCAAAATTCAGTGGAGTCTGCCTCTCATCCGTTTATCTGGTCATGGATGAAATGTTAGACATACAGCATGATTATGACTAGCTATATTACTATGAACCACTAAAATCCGCTACTCCATGTGCTTTTATCCTGAGGCCAATATACAGAAGCAGGCATCTTTGAGATGGGCTGTCAGCAGCCTTAGACGTATATGTACAAAGGAAGACTGAAGTCAGGCTTAAGAATTATTAAATTATTAGTAGATAAAAATTTTGAAACCAAAACACATGTTTAAAAACAAATGAATAAAATAATCTTGTCTTCTAAATAATCTTGCCTCCTATAACTGTTTTCTTGTTTGTTTGTTTGTGTTTTTGAGATGAAGTCTTGCTCTGTCTCCCAGGCTGGAGTACAGTGGCACGATACTGGCTCACTGCAACCTCTGTTTCCTGGGTTCAAGTGATTCCCGTGTCTCAGCCTCCCTAATAGCTGGGATTACAGGCACCCACCACCACGCCTGGCTAATTTTTTTTATTTTTATTTTTAGTGGAGATGGGGTTTCAGCATGTTGGCCAGGCTGTTCTTGAACCCCTGACCTCAAGTGATCCACTTACCTCGGCCTCCCAAAGTGTTGGAATTACAGGCATGAATCACTGCACCCAGCCCTGTAACTCTTTTCTAAAACATTTTTATTATTAAATACTCTTTAAGACATCATAAAAGAAAGGACCTTAAAAGCTTTAGACAATCTTATCACTGTAACTTTTTTTTACTGTATTTGACAGTTATAAAATGCATATGTTATAAAATGTATACAGTTTTTTTTTTTAAAGTTTGTGCTTTTCTTTTTCTTATGCAATTTTTTAAATTGTGTTATTCTAGGATGTTTTTATTATTATTATTATTATTTGAGACAGAGTCTTGCTCTGTTGCCAGTCTGGAGTGCAGTGGCATGATCTCAGCTCATTGAAACCTCTGCCTCCGAGGTTCAAGTGATTCTCCTGCCTCAGCCTCCTGAGTAGCTGGGACTACAGGTGTGCGCCACCACGCCCAGCTAATTTTTGTATTTTCAGTGGAGACGGAGTTTCACCGTGTTGGCCAGGATGGTCTTTATCTCTTGACCTTGTGATCCACCCGCCTCGGCTTCCCAAAGTGCTGAGATTATAGGGGTGAGCCACTGTGCCCGGCCTAGGATGTTATTTTTTTTTTTTTAAACCTTCTCCATGTAGCCATCACAGGTACCACTTTTAATGACTGCATGATATTCCGTTATTTCGAGAAATCCTACTGTTGGATTTGGATTTAACAAGTGAGAAACATTCACAAAGATCCATGACCCAGGGATTTTATTGATGCGCAAGTTTGAGTCACTGCTGGTATTACCCCATGTGTGCCAAATGCATTTCTCAGCTTGTGAGTATAGTTCCCTGCCCAGTTTAAGCGTTTCATTGCCACTCTGTTGTTTTCTACTGGTCCTTAATATGCACAATAACTCTTATAAAGTCATTAAAGAAAAATCTCTTCAGAGACTTAGATAAGTTCCTGGATATCAGTCATCATAGTAATGATGTAGAATAGTGTTCATTTTAGTGGCAAAATTGGCATTATTAGTATTATAAATTGTTGTAGTCTTCTACTTACAGAATAATTAAAAGCTTAGAAGGATTGATTTTTTTTTATTACTTGTTTGTCAGGAAATGAGATGTCAGTGTTTTTTTCAGAATTTGTAGATTTATGAGTACCTTGGGATAAATCAGTTTTGACTATTTCAGGTCTAGTATCATTTATTTATATTCCCTTGTTGTTACACATTTAGTTTGTTGAAAGGAAGATTGCTTTGAATACCATAAAAAGTGTTAAAATAGTTTCCCTTAGTAATTTTTTTGTTTTGTTTGAGATGGAGTTTTGCTCTTTTTGCCCAGGCTGCAGTGCAATGGCGTGATCTCGGCTTACTGCAACTTCCATCTCCCGAGTTCAAGTGATTCTCCCGCCTCAGCCTCCTGAGTAGCTGGGATTACAGGCATGTGCCTCCATACCCGGCTGATTTTGTATTTTTAGTAGAGATGAGGTCTCCATGTTGGTCAGGCTAGTCTCGAAATCGCGACCTCAGGTGATCTGCCTGCCTTGGCCTCCCAAAGTGCTGGAATTACAGGCATGAGCCACCGCACCCAGCTCCCTTAGTATTTTTAAGCGAGTATTTTAGAGTCTTCCTAAATTAGCATTTTCCCTTCTTTTATAAATAGATCATATTCGGATTCTTTTAATCACAATGAATTTTAAGTTTCAGATCAAGTAAGAGATTGACAGACAGGTCTCATAAATGAAATGTACAAATATTTTTAAATTATTAGCACTATTTTTTGTAACAGCTTTATTGAGATCTAGTTTATATATCATACAACTCACTTGTTTAAAGTATATAATTCAGTGATTTACAGTACCAGAGTAAATTTTAGAACATTTTCATTCCCTCAGAAAGCACCCTCACAGGTTTGATATAATAGTGGCCCATGTCCTCTGAGCCACTATTTCAGTAGATCTTAAGTAAAGAGACAGGGTCAACACCTAGAAAGATTATAAAATACATGCATTAAAATAGTAAACTATTAATAGCAGTATTCTAAATAAAGGTAAATTCTTTACTGTAATTTCATCTGCTATTTATTTTCCTTAAATACAAACATACAGCTATTTACTGATCTTTAGCCTGCCTGTCTTGCTATTTTGTAAGAATGGGTTTAGTGATCTTTAGCACACCTTGCTTCACAACAGTGGTTATCATAGTTGTGTCTTCTAGTCCATGCATTCCCTTTTTATTTATTTTTATTTTTAGAGACAGGGTCTTACTTGTTGTCCAGGTTGTACTCAAACTCCTGGGCTTAAGCAATCCCCCTGTCTTAGCCTCCCAAAGAGCTGCTGGGACTATAGGCACGTGCCACTGTGCCCAGTTGCTATTCTAGTCCATGCATTCTCATCCAAGGTGGTATCACCCCAAGGGAGTGAAAATTCATTCCTGAGGTCTAAAATAACTTATTCTTTTTATGTATAAAATACAGATATACATATAGTACACAAACAGATACACAGTATAGCTGTGGGACTAAAATTTCTTGGGGGGTAGGGAGCAGTTGGGGAAAAAATGTTTTAAAAAACTCCTTAGGGTGGTCATAATTAAAAACAGGTTGAACAATACTGCCATGAGAAAACTCATTACTTTAGAGGGACCTGAGAAATTTCAGGTTCTATTAGAAGATTTTCGGGCCGGGCACAGTGGCTCAAGCCTGTAATCCCAGCACTTTGGGAGGCCGAGACGGGCGGATCGGATCATGAGGTCAGGAGATCGAGACCATCCTGGCTAACACAGTGAAACCCCATCTCTACTAAAAAAAATACAAAAAACTAGCCGGGCGAGGTGGCGGGCACCTGTAGTCCCAGCTACTCGGGAGGCTGAGGCAGGAGAATGGTATAAACCCGGGAGGCGGAGCTTGCAGTGAGCTGAGATCTGGTCATCGCACTCCAGCCTAGGTGACAGAGCGAGACTCCGTCTCAAAAAAAAAAAAAAAAAAACAAAAGAAGATTTTTCCTAAGGTTCTCCTATAGCAACCAGCAAACTCACTCACTTACTCACTCATCTTTGGTACACACATACCTCTTCTCCTCTCTGCATCCTTTTTTTCCTCTTTGGTGGGGGAGGAGCAGAGTGGAAGTGGTAGAGATAAAGAGGAGAAATGGCCAGCATACACTTGGGTAGATAAGTCCACACTGTCTGATTCATAAAAGGACAGCTTTATATACAATTAGGCCAATTTCTGCATCTGAACCTTAACACGTTTACATGGTAGTTGCGCAACCCTAAACGTATTTATCCCTGTATTTAGAGTCAGAAAGAGTGATTTTGTGTAATTTATTTCTCTTGGAAGGCTCATCTCATACCAACGCTTCTGTTTCATCAAGATCCTTTATATTTTTCCCTTAAATTTCCAGTGCGGTTAAATCTGACTTTTTATGGGCCATAAACAAGACATAAATGATAATAGAAAAAAGCATTCTTCAATTACAGGAGGCAAGAATTCTAGGGTACATTGTTCAGCTGCTTTCTTTCCCATGGTAGAAAGCTGATAAATGAATGACTTTTAAAAGGTATGCCTTTTAAAAAATCTTCCCCTTTGGGAAAAAGTTAGCTATGATCATTGGCTATCCAAAACAAAGACTGCTTCATATTATGGGAAAATGAAAGTCAACTAAAACTAATATTCATATACTTATTTATTTGAAAAGTACCACTTATGTGTCAATACTTTTTTTTTCTTTCTCTCTCTCTCTCTCCTCAAGACAGGGTGTTGCTCTGTCGCCCAGGCTGGAATGCAGTGGCGCAGTCGGCTCACTGCAGCCTCAACCTCCAGGCTCCAGTGATCCTCCCACCTCAGCCCCCAAGTAGCTGGGACTATAGGCACGTGCCACCATGCCCAGCTTATTTTTGTATTTTTTGTAGAGACGTGGTTTTGCCGTGTTGCCCAGGCTAGTCTCAAACTCCCAGACTCAAGTGATCCACTAGCCTCAGCCTCCCGAAGTTCTAGGATTGCAGATGTGAGCCACTGCACTGACCTATATGTCAACACTTTATTAAGTGCTAGGACACAGAGGTGAATAAGACAAAGCCTTACCCTTTAGGAGATTACATTCTAGGCGAGGATATGGGTTTAAAAACAGTTAACTGTTACATGTAAATTAGATAAGTGCAGTATTAGAGCATGTCCCAAGCAATGTAAGAGTACAGAGGGGGACACCTGACTTGTCTACAGGGCCAACTACAGCATTACTTCTTAGGAGCTGCCCTTACAAATAGAAGAGGTCAGTGTGGGTAGGGTAGCTCATGCCTACAATCCTAGTGCTTTGGGAGGCCAAGGATCCCTTGAGGCCAAAAGTTTGAGACCAGCCTGTGCAACATAGTGAGACCCTGTCTCCACACACACACACACGCTCACACACACACACACACACGCACAAAATTAAAAGGAATAATTAGCCAGATGTGGTGGCATATGCCTGTAGTCCTAGCTACTTGGGAGGCTAAGGTGCAGAGCACCTTGTTTGAGCCCAGGAGGACAAGGTTATACTGAGCTGTGATCGCACCACTGCACTCCAGCCTGGGCAACAGGGCAAGACTCGGTCCCAAAACAAACAAACAAAAAAACAAAACAAAACCACGAGGTCCTTGGGCAAAGGATGGGACCTGCATGTCACACATAGAGCAATGTAGCTTCCAGATCTAGGGCAGAACCAGTAATTTGGCACCCTTTCTGGATGTGTTGTTTAACAGTACTTAAGAGATACTGAGGGCTGGAGAGGACAAGGGCTGAGCCCTTTGGTGACTGTGCCCCAAATTGCAGAACCTCCTCAGCCATGTGCAGAGACTGAAAGATGTGAATAAAGTAAGTGTGACATTAGAGAGTGGCCCCAGGCAATGTAAGAGTACCAAGGGGTACACCTGACTCCTCCACAGAGCTGACTACAGCACTACCTCTTAGGAGCTACCCTTACAAATAAAGAGGTTGGGGTAGGCAGGGTAGCTCATGCCTGTTATCCCAACTATCTACAACTCAACATCTTACTGTGCCACTGAAGAATCTCTTTGGGGCTTTCATTCCACCCTACCCTCCCCTCCCCACCTCCCAGTGGCTAATCAGAAGTGGTTTTTCTCCAGCCTCATGGAGTACTTGATAGTATGGAATTCTGTTAAATGTAATTTTCCTCTCTTTCTTTACGTTTCTAGCAATGTATAGTGCCTCAGCAATGTTTTGATGCTATGTCTAGCCAATCTGTCTGGTTCTGGCCAACTTCTCTGGCTCTGATAGGATTTCATAGGCTCTGTTAGGGTGTTTGAACTTGATCCTGAAGTCAGTGAGGAGCCATTTGAAGAAATATGAGTGGGGCAGATTTTTTTTTTTTTTAAAGGCCTGCAGCCCGGGCAGCCTGGCAAGAATGGAGGATCAATGGATAGGAATGGAGATAGATGAGAGTGCCAAACTAAAGACAAAAACCAGTAGGAGGTTGTGATAGTCTAGATAAAATATTATCACGTTGCAATAATGGGGATGAAGAAGAAGAGGAATTGGATTTGAAAGTTATTTAGGTAATAACTGCTGCAATGCTTAGAGAGTAATTGAATAGAAGTAGAGGATAACTCTCCACCTTCTGCCTTGGGTGCTGTATTAGTTTCCTACTGCTGTTGTAACAAATTACCATAGACTTCATGGCTTAAAACAACACGAAATAATTATCTTGGAGATCTGGAAGTCAGAATTCTGAAATGGGACTCACTGGGCTAAAGTCAAGGTGTTATCAGGGCTGCATTCCTTTCTGGAGGCTCTAAGGGAGAAAGCATTTTCTTTGCTTTTCCAGATTCTAGAGACTGCCCATGTTCCTTGACTCATGGCTCCCTTCCCTCTTCAAAGCTGGCAATCTCTGCCTTCCTCTTCCACTTTTAAAGGTCTTTGTGATTACATTGTTCCCACCCAGATAATCCAGGGTAAATAATTCCCCATTTTAAAGTCGGCTTATTAGCAACTTGAATTCCATCTGCAACTTTAATTCTCTTTGCCAAATAATCTAATATACTCACAGATTCTGGGGAGTAGGACACGGATGTGTTTGGGGAAGGTCATTATGCTACCTACGAAAGGTATGCCTTTGTAGGTGGCTAGGCCTATATTGATAATGATGCCATTTGCTAGGTTAGAAAGGGAAAAGAAGTAACTGTGGGAGCATGGAGATGATAACTTTTATTTTAGATGTTTAGGGTTTAAAGTACCTGTAGAACCTTTTAGGGGAAGTGTCTAGTAGGCAATTGAAAGCATGGGTCTGGAGCTTAGTAATTTGGGTGTCAGTAGCTTAAGGAGAATAGCTAAAATCATGATATAGATGAGATACCTAGGACAGGTATATAAAGTTAAAGGAGAAAGCCAGGCACAACTCTTAAATAGCACCCATGTTTATGGGACAGCAGAAAGGGAGAAGACCATGCATAAAAGAGAAGGATACTGATGAAGAGCATAGGAGAGGCAGGAAGAAAAAAGAGAAAGAGTGATATCACAGAAGAACGGGGTAGTCAGTCACATTAAGAGTGCATAGCAGTCAGCAGGGCTGAAAAATATCCGAACAGATCCCATGGACTAGTGGGGGCAGAAGACCAATGGCAGCATGCTGAGGAATAAGTGGGAAGAAAGAAAGTGGAGATTGATGTGAAGGAAAAAGAAAAAAAGAGAAAGGGCAGTAGCCAGAGGGAGAAAAGGGTCTTTTTGGTGATTTTTTAAAAAAAATGATATATGGTTGGGGGGAAAATGATGAATTCAAATCATCAGGGCCTTGTGACTTACATCCTTCATTATTCAGGGAATAAGTACAATTTATTGGGAGAGCCACTATTAGCTATTATGTATGAGATGCCATGGAACACAAAAGACAGCTGTAAGAATGAGAGAATACCTTCTGGATGACTCCAGTAGTTATGGATGTCTTCCTATTCCACATAGCAGGGAGAATATTACAACATACTATCAAGCAGTCCACTTAGATTAAGCACCTTGACAAGCAAAGGTACTGAATAGCAATGATTTTGTTTTTGTAAATGGCGAATTTTGTCAGTTCAGTCTCTTTTAGTGATAGACAGTCCGCAAACATAAAGATAAGGTGATAAATGTAACACCTAAACTTCTGTGAAACTTTTGGGGGTACTCTGAACTGTGTTAAATGAGCATATAGCTGCATAATAGCTACAATAACAGCACTTGTCAGTTTGTCTGGAAAGTGTATCTAGGTGCCAGGCATTATGCAGAACACTTTACACATAACAAATCATTCAATCTTCACAAAAATACCATCAATAGACACCTTATTACAACCATTTTATTATTATTATTGTTATTCTCATTTTATGGATGGGGAACTTGAAGGTTACACAGTAGGTCAGTGAGACAGAAGGACTGAACCAGGCATCAAAGTAATAGGTTTCTAATTAGAATGTTGTTTAAAAAATAATAATAATTGTGTGACCGTGGGCAAGTTCCAGCATAGGATGGGATACACTACTCTTTAAAAAAAGCACGAGGTCTTAGAATGCTTTACAGGAAAATGACATGTAAAACAGAGATGTAGCAGTCACATCACATTCTTAGAAAATTATGTCCCTTTATTTCTCTGTATTTTGAAGGTGATGAGTAACTGGCTGGTCTCGAGAAGAGCAACCTAGATGATTAATTGGTTAAAAAATAAGCCTGCTGAGAAAAGATTCAAAACAGGCCTTACCAACTAGAGGTCTAAACAGTGGCATTTTTGTTTGGCCTATACAGTGTAAGGAAATCAGAATTGGATGCCAGCTCTTAAAAATTGGGAAATTTCTCATAAAAATATCCAAATCACCAGCTGCTCTTGAAAAACAGGAAACCTTCTCAACATCAGCTCCCCAGCCCCCGCTGCCTCACTGCAGTGAGTATAAGCATATGTTCTCCAGTCTACCCTCATCCAGCTCGCATGCCACCCACGTGGATATTTCAGTTTGTCTTTCCTAGTTTAAGCCACGTTACTGAAGAGGAGTCTAAGTTTGGGAAAGAATACTTTTAAGAGGGATGTTATTGTCCTCCCTGAGGACATAGTTAAGAAAAAAGAAGGAAGGAAGGAGAGAAGGAAAGGATGGAGACAGAAGGACCAAGCTTAATTTGAATCAAAACAAGAGTTTGGTAGGAAGAAATGATTTCCTGAGGGTTAGGTGGTTGACAGCAGGGCCACACATTGAACAGTTCTAATAAGTACCACTTTCTATACTCCATGTGCAACTACTCATCTTACACAACTATATACAGTGGGCTAGACTGGGAATTTCTAAGGCAGTTGACAAAATTTCCAACTGGGATTTTTTTTTTTTTTTTTTTTTTTTGAGATGGAGTCTCACTCTGTCACCCAGGCTGGAGTGCAGTGGCCTGATCTTGGCTCACTGCAACCTCCACCTCCTGGGTTCAGGCGATTCTCCTGCCTCAGCCTCCTGAATAGCTTGGATTATAGGCACACGCCACCACACCCAGCTAATTTTTGTAATTTTAGTAGAGTCAGGGTTTTACCATGTTGGCCAGGCTGGTCTCGAACTCCTGACCTCATTTGATCCGCCCACCTCGGCCTCCCAAAGTGCTGGGATTACAGGTGTGAGCCACCGCGTCCAGACAGACTTTTTTTTTTTTAAGGTAATCCAAATGGCTGCTGGCTTCTTTGTACACTGTTACATAGTCATAAGACTTCAGCTGCACTCAAATGTCCCCAGTTCCTACCCGCAATGTATGAGAGGGCTTGTTTCCTCACACTCTTACCAACAGAGTATGTTTTTCAAACTTTGAGAGCTCTAGTTGGTGAGAGCATTTCATTTCTGTTATCGGGAAGGAAGTTGAGCATATGTTCGTGTGTTTCGGGGATGCTTGCCGATCTTTTCTGTGAACTCCACTTGGTTCTGTCTTCCAGTTTTCTACGCAGGCTTTAGCTCTTTATTTTAGGAATTCTTTATATATTAGGAATATTAATCTCTCTGTGATAGAAGTTGCAGATGTTTTTTCTCAGTTTGTTGTTTGTACTTTTGTGTTGCTTTTTTTTCTTTGTTTTTACTATGTAGAATTTTGTTTTTTATGTAGTCAGATTGACCAGTCTTTTTCCTTTTTGCATCTGGATAATGAGTCACATAAGAAATGTTTCTCTACGTTCAGAATATAGAGGAATTGACCCATTTTTAAATAATTTTACTTTATGTGTGTGTGTGTGTGTATATATATGTATGTATGTATGTGTGTGTGTATATGTGTATATGTGTGTGTGTATGTGAGTGTGTACACACATATATATAGGCAGAGGCAGAGTCTTGCCCTGTTGCCCAACTGGCACAATCTCAGCTCATTGTAACCTCTGCCTTCCCGGTTCTATCGATCTTCCCACTCCAGCCTCCTGAGTAGCTTGGATTACAGGTACACACCACCACATCTGGCTGATTTTTAATATTCTTTTTATAGAGACGGGATATTACCATGTTGCCCAGGCTGGTCTCGAACTTCTCAGCTCAAGCAATCTGCCCGCCTCAGCCTCCCAAAGTGCTGGGATTACAGGTGTGAGTCACTACACCTGGCACATTTTTTTTATGTTTAATATTTTTTCATGTTTTATATTTAAGTCTTTGATTCATTTGGAATTTATCCTCATGTACAGTATGAAGATGGATCTGATTTGTTGTTGTTTGTTTGTTTGCTTTGGAACTAAAGCACATTGAGAAAGAATGTATCTGATTTTATCTTTTTCCATATGGCTATCTAGTTAACCCAACAATACTTATTAAAAAGTCCATCCCTGATTTGAGTTGTTGCCTCTATTAAATAATCGTACAATTTCAAATGTAATTGGGCTTTATATCTTGGGTTTTCTACTCCACACCACTGAGCAGTCAATTCATGTGGCAATACCACATTATTTTATTTATAGAGGCTTTATAATATGTTTTAATACATGCTCTTCTTTTTCAGGGTTTTCTTGGCTATTCTTGCATGATTGCTCTTCTAAATTAGCCTTATAATCAACTTATCTAATTTTGGTGGGGAATGGGTTATAGTATTTTTACTGAGATGTTATTAAGTTTAGAATTAGAGAGTAGTGGCATCCTATGATCTTTAGTTTTCCTCTCCAAGAACATAGCGTGCAAGTCTACTTTTATGCCATGTTCTTTCTTATGCATGTTGCCCCTCAGTTTGGGCCAGGTTGAGTTCAAAGAGTTGGTAAGGATATTCAAGTAGATGTTCAACTACCTGGTCAGCAATCAGAATGTGGGACAGGAGGTCACGAGAGAGAGGTTGGGCTGGAGATACGTGCAGGGAACCACTTTCATGAATAATATGTGAATTCATGACATGATATTTTCTTGTTTTTTAAAAATTATTTTTTATAGAGACAGGATCTCACTGTATTATCCAGGCTGGTCTTGAACTCCCAGGCTCAAGTGATCCTCCCACCTCAGCCTCCCAAAGTGTTGGGATTACAGGCATGAGCCACTGTACCCAGCTCTCATGACATGACATTGCACACTGTTGCATTGTTAAGTTAGTCATTCAATATCATTCTCTAAGGAACTTCCTCACTGAAGATGTTTAATTCATACGTGTTACATGACCAGGTAACATTTTCATGTTTTCTTATCAATGAAGGTTAATTTAGAGCTGTTCATTTAAAAAAATCTTCCACAGCACAGTTCTTCAGTTTCATGGAATAAAAAATGCTAAGTTTTTGAGATTATTCCATTAACATTATTTTTTATTCCTTGTTTGTTTGTTTGTGTTGAGACAAGGTCTCACTCGGTTACCCAGGCTTGAGTGCAGTGGTGTGGTCACGGCTCACTGCGGCCCCAGCCTCCTGGGCTCAAGTGATCCTCCCACCTCAGCTTCCCAAGTAGCTGAGACTACAGGTGCATGCCACCATGCTTGGCTAATTTTAAAATTTTTTTGTAGATTTGGGGGTCTCACACAGTTGCCCAGGCTGGTCTCAAGTGATTACTAGGCTCAAGTGATCCTCCTGCCTCAGCCTCCCAAAGTGCTGGGATTTTAGGTGTGAGCCACCATGCCTGGACAACTGGTTTTTTGTTTCTAATTCTAAGATAAAAAGATAGATGTTTTGGATTGTATCAACTATGTAAAAATATTCAAGGCCGGGCGCGGTGGCTCAAGCCTGTAATCCCAGCACTTTGGGAGGCCGAGGCGGGTGGATCACGAGGTCAGGAGATCGAGACTATCCTGGCTAACATGGTGAAACCCCGTCTCCACTAAAAATACAAAAAAAAACTAGCCGGGCGTGGTGGCGGGCGCCTGTAGTCTCAGCTACTTGGGAGGCTGAGGTGGGAGAATGGCGCGAACCCGGGAGGCGGAGCTTGCAGTGAGCCGAGATCACGCCACTGCACTCCAGCGTGGGAGCACAGCGAGACTCCATCTCAAAAAAAAAAAAAAAAAAAAAAAAAAATTCAAGTAAAAACCCTTGATATTGTTTAAGTCATTAATTTCTTGAGCAAGTGGAATGATTTTTTTAAAAATAAAAACGCATTGATGTGCTATAGCCCAGAAAATATAATGGTTTAGCACTAGAAAATGATTACAGAATTGGGTTCATGCTAGGGAGATAACTGACTGGATGAATTAGTTTGAATTATGCCTTGTTTTTGGTTTTATACTCAGGACATCACACACTTGTACAACCACCCATAAAGTCACATATTTTATTAATTAATTAATTAATTTATTATTATTATTATTTTTGATACAGAGTCTTGCTCTATTGCCCAGGCTGGAGTGCAGTGGCATGATCTCAGCTCACTGCAACCTCTGCCTCCCGGGTTCAAGCCATTCTCCTACCTTAGCCTTCTGAGTAGCTGGGACTACAGGCACATACCACCACACCCGGCTAATGTTTTGTATTTTTAGTAGAGATGGGGTTTCACTGTGTTAGCCAGGATGGTCTCAATCTCCTGATCTCGTGATCCATCCACTTCGGCCTCCCAAAGTGCTGGAATTACAGGCGTGAGCCACCGCACCTGGCCAGGTCACATATTTTAGAGATAGCCTTTTCAAGAAATTCTTAATCAGTGAACAGGAGTTTATGAACATCTGTTTTCCTGAATTTTAGAAATATAGATTAGAAATAAGTATTTCAAAAACAACTACAGGCTACTCTATCTTACATCTTTTCTCCCATTTCAAAACTAGTGAACACTTATTAAGCCCTTATAGAATATCTCAGAAAAGTATGCCCATTAAGCCTGCTTAAGGAATTAAGTTAATTCACATTGTGTTGTAGGCCACCAGTTATTTCTCTTGGATTTGGTTTGGTTTTGAGATGGAGTTTCTCTCTGTCACCCAGGCTGGAGTGCAGTGATGTAATGTCAGCTCACTGCAACCTCCACCTCCCTAGTTCAAGCGATTCTCCTGCCTCCGCCTCCCAAGTAGCTGGGATCACAGGCGCCTGCCATCATGCCTGGCTAATTTTTGTATTTTTAGTGAAGACAGGGTTTCACCTTGTTGGCCTGGCTGGGCTCGAACTCCTGGCGTCAAGTGATCCACCTGCCTCGGCCTCCCAAAGTACTGGGATGACAGGCATGAGCTACTGCGCCTGTGTACCAATCATTTCTCTTTGATCTTTTTCTATAGCACTGGTAACTGAACTAGTACCTAAGTATTAGAATTTCGTATCACTCTCCTTTGGATACTTTCTTTGGGCTCTATGCTTCTTGAGAATGGACTGAGTGAGGGAGGGATGGTAGAAATGCTACTGCTTTTAGCCTTAGTTTTTCTGACAAAGAGGGGTAAAGACAAAATTAATTTGGAAGCCTATTGTTGGTAAGACTTAGGAAATAATAAAAGATGTTCTCTCTTTGCATACATTCTTTTTGTGTTGATTCTACACAGCAACTGTTTACTTTGGAGTATTTATAGTTTGTATGTTCAGTAGTTTTTCAGGGATTTTTTTTTGTGAAGCCAACATGCAAATATAGTGACCCTAACAACTATCTTTCATGATGTAAGGCTAAGGTGTCAATGTGGCAGTCTTGGAATTATTTCCACCCGAGCAAAGGAAAACCGAACATTGGTGGGTTCATCCCCTATCCATATCCCAAAGCTTTGGATTCTTTTTGGATTCTCTTCAATGTATTTAACCTTTGAGCATTAGAATAGTTGGCAAAGGAAGTAAGAGAGTATGAGAACTGTTTTTTGGATTTTGTTTCTTTTGTTTTGTTTAGAGACAGGGTCTTGCTCTGTTGCTGGAGTGCAGTGGCACGATTATAGCTCACTGCAGCCTTGAACTCCTGGGCTCAACTGATCCTCCCGCCTCAGCCTCCCAAGTAACTGGGACTGCAGACGCATGGCACTACACCTAGTTAATTTTTCTATTTTCTTTTGAGATGGGGGTCTCACTATGTTGCCCAGGCTGGTCTCGAACTCCTGGCCTCATGTGATCCTCCTGCCTCGGCCTCAAAGTGCTGAGATTACAGGCATGAGCCACCATGCTTTGCCAATGCCATAATTTTAAATCAATGTCCTTCAAGTGTTAGTAAGTAAAGTGGCCTAATTTTAGGTTATATATCAGCTGTTTCATTGGGATTCCTTTTTTAGGAAAAATAAATTATCTCCAAAAAGAAAGCAAAAACAGCTTTCCTTTGATCTGATTATACATCAGAGTTGTCCATTGAGGACCTTGAATGCAGGATTTCTTGAATTTATCTGGATGGAAAGGCAAGCATGATTGATGGATTTTGTTAGTCTTCTAATTGAATCCAGTTTTGATAATTATTTCCATAGCTATTTCAGAATTTACTATTGATCATTTTATAGTCATGAACATAGGAAAACATTGTGAAAATACCCATGGAAAATGAAATAGTTTTTGGTTTTCGTTGAAAGCAGTCACTTAGCTGATTTTGTCTCGCATATTTCCCCACATTGAACTTTACCCAACTTAGCTCCCCTTTTCCAAGTTAGAACTGAAGTCTAGCACATTGGAAAAATGACTTTTATTAAATGCATGACTAAAATTCTTCAAAACCCCGGCCAGACTCTGCAAGGAGCTGCTGCAGGTTGCATACAGGAAGAACTGTGGCTGGTCTGCTTCTCGTCCTGATCTGGGCATAGCCAGTCTTGTATACAGGCATACCAGATAAGTAATTGGTCTTAAACATAACATTTCAAAGAACTAGAACTCAAAAGTGATTCCCTACTGAAAGAGCTTCCTCTTTTATTGCTCTGAAATGATCTCTCAATTTGGCTCATTCTGAAAGTTGCCATTTGAATTGGACTGGGAACAAAAGTTGGAATTTATTGAAAACAACTCATTGCTTAATCTCTGGCAATTTTATTTTATATGTGATCAACAGATGTGATGCAAGTCGGATTCAGAAGGAAAATAAAAGTTTAAACAGTTAAAATGTGGTCATCAAACACTTTTCCAAACCTGCAGGAAAATAAAATTAAAATCTATTTGAGAAATACTCAGGTGCAACATAGATTTTTATTCTGCTTTCTTCTTGTTCACTCCCATTTCTGCCTCCCATTCTCCTTACGTTTGCATGTTAATTACAGAAGACAGCCAGGTAGTGGAAACAGAACAAGGAATTTGAACTCTGAAGACTTCACTTCCAGACCTGGTTCTGCTGCTTACCGTGTGAATCCTTCTCAGACTGGCCATTGAGCTTCCCTGAGCATGGTGATAATCCTAGCCAGGCATAGTGGCACTCGCTTGTAGTCCTAGCTACTCAGGAGGCTGAGGCAGGAGGATTGTTAGAGCCCAGGAGTTTGAGGCTGCAGTGCACTGGGATCGTGTCTGTGAATAGGCACTGCACTCCAGCCTGGGCAGCAAAGCGTGATCCCCATTTAAAAATCATAATAAGAAAGTACTTTGTCCTATGTTCCTCACCAGGGTGATTGTTGATTTCAGATGATATGATACCTGTAGAAACTTTAATTTCTCCTAGTGTGATTCTTCTTATTAAAATTGCATATCCAGGACTAGTCTTTTAATCTTCTGACATTGTTTTTGAGAGTAAGAGTATCAGAAAATTATTTTTCCACTTCTTCTAGTACTACCACTGGGAATTGGGAATGCCAAGTCCTTACTGTAAATGAAAATGTATCCCTAATCTAAGAGGTCTATTCCAAGTACCAATTCTGACAAGAAATTTAATGGAATGGTAATGTATGTATATTCCTATACAGTGTGATGTGGGGCTTGCTTAAACTTGCTGACAGTCAGTAGAATTTGGAGATTTAAAAAAAAAAAAAAACTACAATCAATTCTCGGGCTTTAGATCAAAATCTCAATAGCACTTACAGCTTGGCAAAGAATTTTGCCTTTGGCCTATGCTGATGCTCCTTCTGGTTACTCTCCTCTGAGACTCCAGAATGTTAGATTTGTGTAGGAACCATGATTTATAAGAAGGTGCTAGGTCCCTCTCCTCAGAGTTGTGAAGAATCTCTTTCCTTATCTTCCCTTGCCTTTTACCTAAGGACCTATGAATGTGTGTTGGATCTAAGCTCAGGTTTTGGGTTGAGAGGCCTAAAGTTGAGCCCACTTGAATGGTAGCTTACCAATACACGTCTCTGCTGACGTCATAGCTCGTTAACATTCTCTCCACTGTTGTTGACCTCTGAAGCATCCACAGTTCACTGCCCCTCCCCCAACATCTTCACAGAGCTTTTACTCCCCCAAAGACTTTTTCAAAATTTCATTTGTAGCTGTTGTGCACAGATGACATGGAGAATTATTCTAAGTGCTGAATTGTTTATCACTAGAATATTTAGACCAACACTAGAATATCTGTGATTAGTATGGAAACTCAAATAGGCTTTATGGCTACTTTTCCTGATTGCATTGACTTCTATTTATTTGGGAATATTTAGTTTTAAAAAATTATAGAACAAATATGGATAAAATAATTTGACGGTTTTGCCATCACAAAACCATGTATCATTTGCACTGAGAATGTAACACTAGCTGGGTGTTATTGTTTTTTTTTTTTTTAACAACAGAACCAATAAAATGATTAATATGTGTTTTTGCAGGAGCTTATTTCTCATTATAGCTTCAATATTGGAGGAGAGATTAAATTTCTGAGTATAAATCTGATTTTTCAGACTTCCAGCTTCCTATAAGTTTTTATGTGCTGATGCAGAGTTGCTGTTTTTAGGTCATAGCAATTTGGCTTTTCTAGAAGCTATTCTTTTTCTAAGTGACTGGCAGGAATCATTACTCTCTATAGCAAGAAACCAGAAGTTGGCAGGAGCCCTACAATGACTGTCCAATTGTTTTTGGTTTGTTTATTTTTTAACTGTTTTGCCAGTTTCCAGATTTTCCTCCCTTGTCTTACAGGGTATCAGGTTCAAAGCTAGTGATACACATGTAGTCACAGACCTGCCCAGGTCAGGTATGAGGGGTCAGGCCCTTCCTCAGATAGACTGTCTATTTAGCATTCTGGACAGAAGCCAGAGATCATGGTACGTTCCTAGAATTGCACAACTCAAAGCTACAACCATCAGGCAAGTTTTGTATGTGTTCCTGAAACTCTTACATTGTGACTTTGATTTCTTCTGATTGTTTAGAGGTATGAATCAAACAAGGATCGTTTCGTAACGATCGACAATAAGCACTAAAAGCCTCAGTGATTACAGTAATATTTCCTACCTCAGCCTCTTCCCAGTATGAATTTTACAATGAGGAAAAGGGCTAGGGCTCTAACCTGAAGAGATTTCTGAATTTGCCTCTTTTCTGACAGAATTAACTGAAGTAGAAACTATTTCAAGTGCGGGCCACTCTGGAACTGAGCTCTACCTTTTTACCTGGAGTTAAACCATCCCAATTTTATCCTCTGCTGGCCAGGGTCAATTTCATAATAACAAGCCCAGAATGAAACACGTCTGTTTATCCCTTATCTGCAGTAACAACTAGAAATGCTTTTGCTTGTCTGAGCTTTGCCTTCCCTAGAACCTTGATATTTGTTTTGAATTTGGTTTTTGGCAGAATGAGATCCCATGCATGCCAGGCAGGCTCAGGGATGTAGAGTTAGTAGTTTGGGGCTTTGTTTTTTATTGACTTGCTCTGGGCAGAAGCTTTCAGTTTTTAAATATGTGAGTCTTCTATTGTCCTAGCTGTGCTGTCAGTAATGAATGCATCCTCTATTTTGGAACTGTGCCAGATAAGATGCACATTTGTCTATTCTACTTCTTTATCAAGTAAAGTTACCTAACTGGGTCTACCACTGTTTTAAGATATTAAAGACAAAATCATGCTATGGTAAATGAAGAGTACTTGTTCTCTAAGTCTGCTGAGGAAAGAAAATGTGCTAGTGTGCTAAAGGAACGGATTCATATTAGCTGCTTGTTTTGGAATTTTAAAAATTGAGATATAGTTAATATGCCATAAATTCACCATTTTAAGGTGTACAATTAACTGGTCTTTAGTATATTCAGAAGATTGTGCATCCATCACCACTAACATTTTTATCACCCCAAAAAGAAACCCTGTACCCATAAGCAGTCACTCCCCAATCCCTTCTCCCCCCATCCCCTGGCCACCACTAATCTACTTTATGTCTTTATGGATTTGCATATTCTGGACATTTCATGTAAATGGAGTCATACAATATGTGGCCTTTTGTGTCTGGCTTCTTTTACTTCACATAATTTTCTCAAGGTTCATCTGTGTTATAGCATATATCAGTACTTCATTTCTATTTATAGCTGAATAATGTTCCATTGTATGAATATACAGTATTTTACTTATCCATTCATGAGTTGATAGATATTTGGGCCATTTTAATCTTTGGGCTGCTATGAATAATGCTGCTATACACATTTACGTACATGTTCTTGTATGGACATATGTTTTCAGATCCCTTGGGTGTATAACTAGGAGTAGAATTGCTGGGTCATATGGAAATTCTGTCTTTAACTTTTTGAGGATCTACCAGACTGTTTTCCATAGAAACTGTACCATTTTACATTCCCAATAGCAGTATGGAATGGTGCTAATTTCTCAACATCCTCATCAACACTCATTGTCATTATCAGACATTTTTGATTATAGCCATCCTTGTGGGTATATCAATTGTGGTTTTCATTTGCATTCACCTGATGGCTAATAACATTGAGTGTCTTTTCATATGGTTATTGAGTATTTACGGGGTTTTTTTGGAAAATGTCTTATCCAGATTTTTTATCCCTTTTTAAATTAAGTTGGTTTTTGTTTAGGTGCCCATTGTTTAACTGGATTTTTTTAAATTGTTGAGTTTTAAGAGATATATATGTATATAATACCAGATGCCTATCAGATATATGATTTAATTTTGTGGGGAAATATCGTCTCTCTTTTTGTGAGTTGTCTTTTTGCTTTCTTGATAATGTCCTTTGAAGCACAAAAGTTTTAAATTTTGATGAAGTCTAATTTATTTTTTTCTTTGGTTGCTTGTGATTTAGGTTTTTCATTTCTTTTCTTTCCTTTCCTTTTCCTTTTCCCTTTCCCTTTTCCTTTCCTCTCCTCTCCTGTCCTCTCCCCTCCCCTCCCCTCCCCTCTCTTTGGACAGGGTTTCACTTTATCACCCAGGCTGAAGTACAATGATAGCTCACTGCAGCCTGTGTGTCCCAGGCTTAAGCAATTCTCCCACCTTAACCAACTGAGTAGCTGGGATGACAGGTGCACACCACCACAGTCCAACTGGTTTTTTTTTCTAATTTTAGTGGAGATAGAGTCTCACGATGGTGCCCACTCTGGTCTTGAACTCCTGAGCTCAAGCAATCCTCCCTCTTTGGCCTTCCAAAGTGCAGTTATTATAGGCATGAGCCACCAAGTCTGGCTGATTTAGCTTTCATTGCTAAGAAACTGTTGCCTAATCTAAGGTTATGATAATATACACCTGTATTTTCTTCTAAACATATTATAGTTTTGGCTCTTATGTTTAGATCTTTGATCCATTTTTAGTTACTTTTTATATATGGTGTGAGGTAAGAGTCTAAATTCATTCTTTTGTATTGGACATCCAGTTGTCCCAGGCACATTTCCCCCATTGAATTGTCTTGGCAGCCTTGTCAAAAATCAATGACCATAGATGTATGAGTTTATTTCTGTACTCTCAATTTTATTCTGTTGGTTTATATGTCTATCCTTATGCCAGTGTTAGGCTATCTTGATTACTGTGGTTTGTCACAAGTTTTAAAATCAGGAAATATGAGTCTTCTAACTCTTTTGGGGATGGGGGATTGTTTTGGCTATTCTGGGTTCTTTCCGTATGAATTTTAGGATCAGATTGTCAATTTCTACAAATAAGTGTGTTGGGATTTTGAAAAGGATTGCATTGAATCTGTTGATCACTTTGAGAAGTATTGCCACCTTAACATATTAAATATTTTAATCCATGAACACAGGATTTATTTAGGAGTCCTTTAATTTCTTTCAACAATATTTTATACTTTTCAATGTACTAGTCTTGCATATTTGCTAAATATGTTTCTAAATATTTTATTCTTTTTGATGCGATTGTAAATGAAATTATTTTCTTAATTTTATTTTCATTTTTTCATTGCTTATTTATAGAAATACGATTGAGTTTTGTATATTGATTATATTAGCAATTTTAAAGAACATCTTCTGGTTATAATTTCAAATATATTGGAACCAATATAGAAAGCCACTTGTAGTCACCCTTGGGATTCTTTTAAAGAGTAGAATATATATAGTTAACATTTGTTGAACACTTATTAGGTGTCAGGCATTAAGCTGCTATGTATGTTACAATGAATTATTCTCATTTAATGCTAACTTTTGTCTTCATTTTATAATGAAGAATCCTTGCCCACAGTCCTACAATAAATCAGTGGCAGAGCTGGAACTTGAACCCAGGTTACTCACTCCAAAACCTGTTTTCTTAACCATTTGACTATACATACTGCCTTTTTGTGAATAATTCATAATAGCTCTATCCTGGAACCTAGACAATAGATTAAGCAACATGGAAATATTCTCCAGGTCTCTACTGCTTGTCCCTTTGCCAGGGTTGATCATTTCACTTTTGTACAACAGTGATTCTGTTCCTCCTTTGGGAAATTTTAATTTCAAAGAATCCTTCAGCAAGACTGTTTGAGCCACTATAGAGCCTGGAGGCAGACATAGTAAACAAAAGGTGTATAAATACTGTATTAGTCCTTTTTCACACTGATATAAAGATACTACCTGAGACTGGATAATTTATAAAGGAAGGAGGTTTAACATTGACTGGCAGTTGTGCACGGCTGGGGAGGCCTTGGGAAACTTACAATCATGGCAGAAGGCAAAGGGGAAGCAAGGCACATTTTACATGGTGGCAGGAGAGAGAAGAAGAGAAAGAGCAAAGTGCCACACTTAAACCATCATCTCTTGTGAGAACTCCTTCACTATCATGAGAACAGCATGGGGCAACAGTCCCCATGACCCAGTCACCTCCCACCAGGTCCCTCCCTTGACATGTGGGGATTACAGTTCAAGATGAGATTTGGGTGAGGACACAGAACCAGACCATATCAAATACCAATTGTGATACATATTATGGAAGGGAAGAACAGGGTGCTATGACAGAGAGTAATATGATGTCCTGATCTGGAAAGAAGGTCAGGGAAGGAAATGACTCTTGAGCCATGACCTGGCCTGAAGTAATTAGCCTGGTTTAAAGTGGTGGAAGGAGCATTGTAGCAGAAGGAATAGGAGATGTTTATCTCATAGGATTATAGTGAAACTTAAATAAATAATACACATGAGAATTCCTAACCTACACCAGGCACAAAGTAAATTCTTTTAAAAAATTATTTTAAACTTGTTACAGTAATCATGAATACTTTTGTAATCAGGAAGACAAATAAACATTTAAAAGTAGTTGATGCTCTGAGAGAGACTAAACTACCTTGGATTGTGTATTTGCTGAGACAAGAGGGAATCTGGGCTGGTATCCTAGGGAGTGATCATTGGAGTAAATAAAAAGGATAAGGGTGCAAAAGAACCTGAGAAGGATTGGTCAGAGAGGCATTAGAAGAACCTGGGGAAGATGTTACAGAAGGCAGAGGAAAGAAGGCTTTTGAGGAGAAAGGGTGGTTAATCATGCTAGATACCTGTAAGGCTGTCAAATGGGATAAAGACTGAAAAGAGGCCATGGGGTTTGGCCCTTAGAGGACATTGAGTGATTATTAAGATTAGTTTCAGTAGAGCAAAGGAGAAAAGGAACAGAGACGCTAAGCCTATGAGAAAGTGGAAGGTGGGTATATGAACTATGGGTTCTAGAAGTTTGATAAGAAAGGGGAGATAAGAGGGACTGATTACTTAAAACAGGTGTGTTTTTTAAGGATCTGGGCTGAGAGGAAGTGGCTAGCAGTGAGAGAGCAATTAAAGATACTACAGAGAAGAAACAGCTGCTGGGACAGTTGGAAGAAGGAACTGGTGAAGGAAACAGGACCCGATGGGGTCAGGAACCCAGGTACAGAGGTATGCCTTGGAAAGGAAGAGTGACAGGAAAGGCGAAAATAGTGAAAAGTTCAAAACAAGCCAGACACAGTGGCTCACTCCTGTAATCCCAGCACTTTGGGAGGCCGAGGTGGGCGGATCAGCTGAGGTCAGGAGTTCAAGACCAGCATGACCAACATGGAGAAACCCTGTCTCTACTAAAACTACAAAAAAAAAATTAGCTGGGCATGGTGGCACATGCCCATAATCCCAGCTACTCTGCAGGCTGAGGCTGGAGAATCGCTTCAACCCGGGAGGCGGAGGTTGCGGTGAGCCGAGACCGCGCCGTTGCACTCCAACCTGGGCGACAAGAGCAAAACTCTGTCTCAAAAAAAAAAGAAAGAAAGAAAGAAATGATCAGAACATAGCTGCAAAGGACTTTGGGAAGTACAACCTTTATTCTAGGCAGCTATGGGTTCAGCTTTAAAAAAAAAAAAAAAAAAAAACTAGGTTGTTTTACTTAGGAAAAAGAGAATAGATGGATTCTTGGATAGGCAACTCACAGTCTCTGCCATAGATTACCAAACCCATCTAGAGTGGTTGGTGAACCTGTATAGGGAATTTAAATTATTTATTATTTACCGGTAACCTCATTTTATTGACAGATAAACTGACCCAAAGGTTAAGTAAGCTTCCGCAATTCATACAGTGAGTAGAAAACATAGCAGAAACAAAAGTCTTTACGCTCCCAAGTCCAGCATTCTTTCACTTGCACTGTTGCCTTTCATGTGATTGTGTGTGTATAGTATTTGTAGTTGATCTAGTAGACAATTTTAAGATTTAGAGATTTACTTCCAGATATCCTAAATATTCGATATCTAGGTAGTATTAGGTGCATTATATTAAAGTCTAGAAAGATTAAGAAGTCAGTGGGATTTAAATGTAGTCCATTGAAAAGCTTTTTATAATGGATTTAATTTAGTTTTTGTTCAGAAACCCATTTGGCTGTTGAGACACAGTCGTTTCTCAGTGTTTTTGCAAAGTGTTTGCAAATTCTTCTCACCATAGGACCTGCTATTATATCATAAGGAACACTGGTGAAAGCTATTCCTGAACACCATTTATTTTAAAAACAAACCTTTTCCTAGTAAAAACAAACGTTTCTCTCTCTTAGTGTTATGAAATGTTTCATCTTAGAAAACCTATGATGGAATGAAAAGTAGTGTGATGGCAGAAGGCTCTGAACTGAGGGCAGGGAGTGTGTATCTCCACAAGTCACTTCTTCTGGACACAAATTAAATTAAATTAAATAATTACATTTTAAAATGGGTATAAGAATAAATTAGGAAAAAATGATAAGTGCTTTGATGAAATAAAGTTGAAATAAACAGATAATGTTAAACTCTGTTTCAGCCATTAGCTAATTTTCTTCTCCTTTGTTGTCATAGCTAACTTCTTTGGTGGTTTCTTTCTTTTCATTTCTGGACCTGTGTGCCTATGAGGGGAGGGTGAGTGGGCAATGGAGTCATTAAGAGCCAGTGAGCAGGTAGATGGAGGATGGTGAAAGGGCCTGGATGAGGCCACTGCAGAATAATCAGGCTGTGACTTGTATTGTTTCTTTTTAGTTTGGATGGTTTAATGACAGCCCTCAAGAGGGTATTTACTTCCTCCTGCCCATGTATTTTGTCTGAATATGTGACATTGATTCCTTGGTATGGCCTCATATTCCTAACATTCAGGCTTGCCATGCACACGGTTATCTGAGTGTGAATGAGGGGAGGGTTGAGACAGAGAAGAAAGAGAGACTTGTGAACCTGGCACAAGTATAGTTTTATATTTCTCTTACTGATCTTTTTACCACAGACTGTTTAGGTTTAAAGGCCTAGAGAAGTCATTTAACATAGTGTTTTTAAAATTGTGCTTCATGGAACCCAGTGATATGTCAGAACCAAGTAGGTGGGGCCCCTTGTAGTTAGGAACATGTACCTTGAAGAAAGTTGTAAAAATCGAATGAAGTCATGTCACTCCTCTACTAAAACTTCTCAGGACTCCTCTTTGCCTGTGGCCTTAAGTCCAAGTTCCACAGCTTAAAATGCAGAGCTTTTCAAGATCTGTCCACTCTGTGCCCATGCAGTTTCTCCTGTTCCATTCCTCCTGCTCTATTATATATTCTAGTAGTACCAGACCCGTGCTCCTTCTGTAAACCTGTCAGGCTATTTATAACCTCTGCATTTGCACTTGACGTTTCTTCCACAAAAATGCTCTGTTTGTCCAGTGTACTTCCTTGCTCCCATCTCATTTATCCCCAAGCTTAACTAACCCCTCAGCCCTATCCCATCACTCACTATCTTCTGATTCTGCTCTGTTTTCTGTATAACACCTATCACAGTCTAGAATGATATTCTTAATGTGTTTGTGTCCTCCACTTTTCTCACTCTGCACACTCTTTCTTAGCAAATTCATGGGTTCACATGGCATCTGTTAATAACACATCTTCATCTCCTGCCTAGTTCTCTCTCCTGTGCTTGCGGTTAGCACGCTGAAATATGGCCACTGCATAGCTTCACTAGTGATGCACCTGAAATTCACAACAGAATGCCTCAAGGTAACTAATCCTACCTTCTAACATGTTCTTCTTCCGAAGTTCTCATCTCAATGAGTTGTCCCAGCCACAAAGCTGGGCGTCGTCTTTCATTCCTCCCCTCTTCCACAGCCAGTCATTTCTATTTGGCAATGCTTTGCCCTTAAATTCTTTTCCAGTCTTCTTTTCTGCATCTCCATTGCAATAACTAATTGCCGTTTTCTTGCTTAACTTGTGTACTGTCTTATTCTAGGTCCTCTAGAACAGTGCTGTCCAATAGAAATATTATGTTATTTTACATTTTCTAGTAGCTATATTTAAAAAGATAAAAAGAAGCAAGTGAGGTGGTGTGGTGGCTCACATCTGTAATCCCAGCACTCTGGGAGGCCAAGGCAGGCGAATCACTTGAGGCCAGGAGTTCAAGACCAGCCTGGCCAACATGGCCAAACCCTGTCTCTACTAAAAATACAAAAATTAGCCGGGTGTGATGGTGCATGCCTGTAATCCCAACTACTTGGGAAGCTGAGGCATGAGAATCACTTGAACCCAGGAGGCAGAGGTTGCAGTGAGCCGAGATTGCGCCACTACACTCCAGCCTGGACGACAAAGTGAGACCTTGTCTCAAAAAAAAAAAAAAAAAAAAAGGAATCAAGTGAAATCAATAATGTATTTTATTTAAACCAATGTATTCAAAATATCAATTCCACATGTAATCAACATAAAAGCGGCGTGTTTAAAATTTCCTTTTAAATACTAGTCTTCAAAATCCAGTGTGTATTTTACACTTAGAGCTCATCTTAATTTAGATTAACCACATTTCTACCTCTATATAGGTAACTATGGGCAGTGACTACTGCAGTAGGCATTAACAGCTGTAGGAGGTAGAACCTGAAGCAAGAATTAAAGTGCTGACATTTTTTTGGTAACTTCCAGCCCAAAGTGGCAAGGGTAAAGGATAAAGGAAAATCAAGGAGGGAAAAGTATGATATAGCACCTTACCTTCTTGGCCACGGCAAGACACATAGCAGGTTTTTCAGACATGACTTCCCCCTAATTTTCTGCTTCCCATTGACTTCCTCCAACCCCTTGGCAACTGTTCAGAAAGCAGTATGATATTTTATCCAAGTTCACAGGTAGAAGGGTGACTCAGTATATGTTAAAAAGAAAGTTGGTAGAGGTTGAGAGAATCTTAGAGACATAGCAGGTTCACATTCAATACACTAACTCAGTTTTTTGGTTTTGGTTTTATCTTTCTTCTGTTCAGTTCCCAAACAAGAACAATGTAGCCAGATATTCTGCTAAATGTAGCTCTGTCATTTCCGTCTTTTAAAACGTCCAGTGACTCTCCATTGTTTTCATGATAAAGGCCAATATCATTTCATTAAAATTTTTACTTGATCTGGCCCTGTCTTTTTAGCTTCTTACCTCAGTCACCTTCCTCTCATCTTAAATGCTGTGTATATTAATTTTATATTGCTGTGTAACAGACGACCCCAAACATAGTGACTTAAAACAAAGCCAGGCGCGGTGACTCACGCCTGTAATCCCAGCACTTTGGGAGGCCGAGGTGGGCAGATCACAAGGTCGGTAGATCAAGAACATCGTGGCTAACATGGTGAAACCCCATCTCTACTAAAAATACAATAAATTAGCTGGGCTTGGTGGCACATGCCTGTAATCCCAGCTGCTTGGGAGGCTGAGGCAGGAGAATCACTTGAACCCAGGAGGCAGAGGTTGCAGTGAGCCGAGATCACGCCACTGCACTCCAGCCTGGGCGACAGAGTGAGACTCCATCTCAAAAAAACAAAAAAGCAGTAAACATTTATTATCTCACAGTTTCTAGGGATTAGGAATTTGAGAGTAGTTTAGCTGAGTGGTTTTGGCTTGAGGTCGCTGTGTTAGTCTGTTCAGGCTGTTACTAACAAATACTATTAACTGGGTCGCTTATAAACAACAGAAATTTATTTCTCACAGTTACGGAGGCTGAGAAGTCCAAGATCAAGGTGCCAACAATTTTGGCATCTGGTGAGGGCAGTTGACTGATATATAGGTGGCGCTTTCTAGCAGTGGCCTCACATGACAGAAGGGACGAAGAAGCTTTCTCTGGCCTCTTTTTTTTTGAGACAGGCTGGCACGATCATGGCTCATTGCAGCCTTGAACCTCCCGAGTTTAAGCAATCCTCCCACCTCAGCCTCCTGAGTAGCTGGGACGATAGGTGCAAACCAACACGCCCTGTTAATTAAAAAAAATTTTTTTGTAGAGGCAGGGTCCCACTATGTTGCTCAGGTTGGTCTGTAACTTTGGGGCTCAAGTAATCCCACCTCAGCCTCCCAAAGTATTAGGATTGCAGGTGTGAACCACCACACCTGGCTCTCTGGCCTCTTTTTATAAGGGAACCAGTCTCATTCATGAGGGCTCCTCACTCATGACCTAATCACCTCCCCAAAGCCCCCACCTCCTAATTCTGTCCATTGGGGGTTAGTATTTCGACATATGAATTTTGGGGGTGGGAAATAAACATTCAGATCCTCACAGTCTCTTCTTTTTTTTTTCTTCCTCTCTTTTTTGATTTTATCTTCTGTCAGCTCATACCTACATCACAATCTCTTATAGGATTAAAGTCAAGATGTCAGCCAAGGCTGTAGTCATCTGAAGTTATGAATAGGTTTGACAGCTTCATTTTTCAAGGTGGCCCATTTGCATGGTTGGCAAGTTGACACTGACTGTTGGCAGATTTTCCACATTTTCTTATATAGAGGGCTGCTCAAGTGTCCCTACAGCATGGTGGCTGCCATCCTCCAGAGAAAGTGATCCAAGAGAGAAAGCAAAGCAGAAACTGCAATGTTTTGCTTTTTTTTTCCCTAGACTTGAAAGTCAGATATTGTCATTTTGGAACTGACCTTTGTAACCAATAGGATATTAGTATGAGAAGGAATCATATAAAGATATGAATAACAGAAAACAACCATTGGGCGCCATTTTGGAGGCTGGCTATCACTGTATGATGCATCTGTAAAATGTCTTTTTAGCCCTTCTGGCATGCCCTGACTTGTCTCTGGATATTGCTACGTATTGTTCTTTCTTACCACAAAAAACTTCTGTTTCTCTTCTTCTTGCTTGTCTTTCTAACTTCTTTTTATCCCTCAAGTTCCAATTCTGATATGTCTTACTGTGAGAAGCATTCTTTTCACCAGGACAGCCCCCACCCCATCATCACCATCAACACCAATGGCCTCCTTATTCTATGCTATTAGAATGCCCTGTCTTTCTCCTTTCTTAGTACTTACTATATTTTATTATAGTTGCCTGTTTCCTGGCCTGACTTCCCCACTAGACTCTTAAGTTCATGAGGGCAAGGACTACATCCTTCTGGTTTATTGTTATATCCTCAGTACCCAGCATAGTACTTGACAACACATCATAGGTTCTCCGTAAATAGTTGCTGGTTGTTAAACATGAAGGAAGGGATACGTGGGTGAGTGGATGGATGGATGAATGACCAAATATCTTGTCTTTTCTACTAGACTCTGAACTCCTAGAGAACTGTGCCCTCATCTTTCTGTTTTTGTATCCCCAGGATATTACATGGTGCCCAAACAGATAATAGGCCTCTATTAAATATCCCTTTCTCCTTTCTTCTCTTTCTCCCAATTCTTAATAGAGTGAAGATTTTGAGAGGCTCCACATCTCTGTCTGTCATTAGTGGTAAATCTGATTATGTCAAAAATTCACCTTTTGGTTATTTTTATTGTCAAATATTGCAGATATTCCCCTGGAAGTCAACATTGTAATATGATTTCAGATAATTTGTATTTGTAATGAGAGGGTATAATAGCCCTAGCAGTGTTCATTCAGGCTTTAGCAAGTACCTTGACCTTGAAAGGTGTTTTGTGAATGATTGACGAATAAATTCCACATATTGCTAAGTGCATTTTATTGAGTAACTATGTTGTGGCTTAGTATAAGAAGTGAAAAGTTTTTCTTAGACTTTTTTTTTTTAGACCAAGGGATTCATGGCATAGAAGTTGAGTAAGTTCTTTCTGTTTCCGGATTTGAAATTTAAGAGAAAATTCACCTCTTATTGTGGCTTCAGTTGTTTCTTAGGCCATTTCTCTTCTAGCTCGGCTAGCTTTGTGGAAAGGCAGCAAGCAAAAGGGAAACTTGTCGACAATGTTGGCCCTGCCTCCTCCCCTCAGAATATGCAGAACCCAGAGTCAGTTTGCAAGAACCTCCAGAATGAAAGCAATAACCTTCAATATGGCTACATATTCCTCCTACTCTTTTTATTCTCATTACAAATCTTTGTCCTGGCTGGATGCAGTGGCTCATGCCTGTAATCCCAGCACTTTGGGAGGCTGAGGCGGATGGATCACCTGAGGTCAGGAATTCAACACCAGCCTAGCCAACATGGCGAAACCCTGTCTCTACTAAAAAATACAAAAATTAGCCGTGCATGGTGGCACATGCCTATAATCCCAGCTACTTGGGAGGCTGAGGCAGGAGAATCATTTGAACCTGGGGGGCAGAGGTTGCAGTGAGCCAAGATCATGCCACTGCACTCCAGCCTGGGTGATAGAACAAGACTCCATCTCAAAAAAAAAAAATTCATTGTCTTAAGGATGAGCAAAATAAATAAATTTTTAAAAATCAGTGTCTTGTTTTGTATTTTTCTCTGTTTTTGTGCTTTATAAATTAACTCTATATTTTTTGGTGTTTTGTTTTGTTTTCAGTTTCCCTCCTAGAGGTTCATTAAAAGGGCAAGGTCTTTGGAATTAACCAGAACTACATTCAGATTCTGACTGCCATTTCTTTCCTGCTGTGTGTTGTTGGACAGATTACTTTATATCTCTGAAACTTTTTCTTTTTAGTATGGCAAATGAGGATAAAATTAGCTCCTTCACAAGATTGTCATCAGGTTCAGTGTAAACTGCCTAACAAGGTCTTTGATATACAGTAGGTGCTCAATCAAGATTGGGTAGCACCCCCTTTTCCTACGCTGTATTCCCCAGCTTGAAAAGGAGTTGCTGTGTCTTTCTGGTCATGTGATTGTTGCCCCAGGAGTGAGGGACTCACCCATTCTAGCAGAGAGGCAGTTCCCTAAGCCATCTGACAAAACTCCTAGTCTATTCTCTTTCTTGGGTCATTTCCCAACTAACCAAGGTAACGCAGTCTGGATATATTGTGTTTTTCCTGTAATTTTTTTTTCTCTTTTTTTGCATTCCCTTTTCTTCTTTGACTCTGTTTTTCTCTCTGTGTTGATGATTGATATTTTTAACCCTCCTTGCTTCCTCTTGCTGGTCCGTGCCGTAGAGTCTAGACTCTGGGAGGAGGACTCTCCTCTTGGAAGCCTTTGCTCCAGAAACTCAGAGCTGGGATTAGCCGTTCTGGACTTTACTTGGTGTCTTGCCAGAAAGTGGTCTATTGCATGATGTTTCCCCTTTTTTTTCTCCATATGATCTAAAGAGACATCTGTCTGGGAAGAATGTGATGGACCCCACAAATAGACTGTCTGGGGTATCCAAATCTTGAGTTGTGTGGCCTGTTAAAACAGCTCTGTGTCAAAAGTGATGAATAGTTTTTGTAGATTTTGAGCAAGTTGCCAATCGATCAGCTACTGTTTAATGAGAGAGAGGCACTGTAAGAGGAGCAAAAACCCAGCTGCCTGTTCGGGTGCCACCTGTCTTTTCTCTTTACTTCATTTTCTTGCTAATGAAGGAACCAATTGGTTTAGAGCGATCAATGCTGACCTATTAGGATCAGACATTGTTTTGGCATTGCCAAGGCAATTAAATTCAGCAGGGTAAGGATTAGAGAGAGAATAGCTATAAAACAAAAAAAAAAAGAGAGAAGCAAGTTTTTATTCAAAAACAACCACTCTGGTGTTTGAGGTATCAAAAAGATTAGTTAAGAAAGAATTAATCATTACAGCATTTTCTTTCTTGGTAAAATAATAGAAGATTTGTTGACATTAGTTCTTAGATGTAAGAGGATAGGAAGCTCTGCTTCACTGATCTGACTTCAGGTATGACCTTCGTCATTGCCTTCTTTCCTATTTAAAGCTGTGACTCATCCAAAAAGCCTTCTCCAAGAGACTGTGTATCGTGTAATGAGTACTGTGACCTATATGTGCTAGATTTTCCAAAGCAGCTCTGATTTAAAATAGTCTGGCCCCTCATCATTCTATTAACGGATGATGTGATTAGGAAATTGTTAACCAAGTCTATAACTTAAGACTTGATAAAGAGGATAGTATGTAAAACCCTTGAGAGTAATGTTCATGAGCTAATCATCTTGGCATACATTCCTCACCCTAATTCCATTCCCCTCAGCCTGATGCCTTCTTAGATGCTCAGTAACTGTTTGAGTAAACTGACTGAATGAATGAGTAAGATGTGAAGTCTTTAAAAATGGGTAAGGTTTGAAGCTTTGATATTCCAGGATTAGGGAGACAATAAGTATAAGCATATAAAAGCAGGAATGATAGAGTAAATTAGGGAGACCTGAGGTCTTTTCTAGAGTGGAAGGTATGTACTAAAGCAGGAGTTCCCAGACCTTTGGATTTCACAGGCCAGTGCAATTTCCAAAAGGAATTTTGCTAAGTAAAGATGTTGACTGTCACTGTTGTTCTATAACACCAAAATGTAGAGTGGATATAATTTTGGCAAAAAAAGACAGTTCTTTAGGCCAGGCGCGGTGGCTCAAGCCTGTAATCCCAGCACTCTGGGAGGCCGAGGCGGGCGGATCACGAGGTCAGGAGATCGAGACCATCCTGGCTAACACGGTGAAACCCTGTCGCTACTAAAAAAATACAAAAAACTAGCCGGGCGAGGTGGCGGGCGCCTGTAGTCCCAGCTGTTCGGGAGGCTGAGGCAGGAGAATGGCGTAAACCCAGGAGGCGGAGCTTGCAGTGAGCTGAGATCCGGCCACTGCACTCCAGCCCGGGCGACAGAGCGAGACTCCGTCTCAAAAAAAAAAAAAAAAAAAAAAAGTTCTTTAAATTGCTTATGTTTGTATTAAGGAAGTGACTAAAGCATCACCATCTACCTCTTTGTAATGAGAGTGGAGCCATGTATCAGTTTAAGCAGTGGTGACAATGTAGGTGATACTGTGCATGTTCCTTAGAGTTGTATAATGTCCTGAATTTGGAGGTACTGTCTAGACATTCATGTCTGGTTGATCTTTGATCCTCCATTGGTTTCCTATGCTTTTTGTCTTCATTTCACCTATCAGTGTTCTTTTTTCTTGTTCATGAATATTTCAGTATCTTGAACATTAGCTGTTATTGTTTCTTCAGAATGCTTTTTGGGGTTTATATTGGATAACTGCTCCTGAAATTGCTAGAGAACTTTATGCCAGGGGTCTCACAACTTTTTTGGATCATGTACCCATTAGTAAAAAAATTTACACATGGGCCAGGCGAGGTGGCTCATGCCTATAATCCCAGCACTTTGGGAGGCCAAGGTGGGCGGATCACTTGAGGTCAGGAGTTCGAGACCAGCCTTGCCAACAGGGTGAAACCTCGTCTCTACTAAAAATACAAAAATTAGCTGGGCATGGTAGCATGCGCCTGTAATCCCAGCTACTTGGGAGACTGAGGCAGGAGAGTTGCTTGAGCATGGGAGGCAGAGGTTGCAGTGAGCTGAGATCGGGCCACTGCACTCCAATCTGGGTGACAGAGTGAGACTCCATTAAAAAAAAAAAAAAATTACACCTGAAGAAGTGATCAACATCATTAGTCATGAGGAAAATGCAAATCAAAACTTGTGAGATACCACTTCAACCCAGGAGGACGGTTAGAATCAAAAAGTCTGATCCTTGTTGGCAAGGATGTGGAGAAATTAGAACCCTTATAAACTGCAGGTGAGAATGTAAAAATGGTACAGCTACTTTGGAAATAGTCTGACAGTTCCTCAAAATGTTAAATATAGAGTTACCACTTGAGCCAGCAGTTCCACCTCTAGCTGTATACTTGAGAAATGAAAACATATATCCACATAAAAACTCAGCATGAATGTTTATAGCAACACTAATCATAATAATAACCAAAAATGGAAAGAATCCAAATGTCCACCAATTGATGAATAGATAAATAAAATGTGGTATATCCATACAATGGAATATTATTTAGCCATTAAAATGAGTGAAGTACTGATACATGCTACAATGTAGATAAATCTTGAAAGGATTATGCTAAGTGAAAGAAGTCAGTTACAAAATATCACACATTACATGCTTTCATTTATATGAAATCTCTAGAATAGGTAATTTATAGGGACAGAACATAGATTAATGGTTGCTTAGGTCTGAAAGAATGAGGAGGTGACAGCTAAAGGATACAGGTGTTTCTGAGATAATTAAAATGTTCTAAATTGTGATAGTTGTCAAACTCTGTAACTATACTATAAACCATTGAATCCTATACTTAAGTTGGTGAATTGTATAGTATATAAATTATATCTTATTAAAACTATTACAAAGAAGATTTTTGAGTGAGGTCCACTGACATATTTATTCATTTACAAATTATATACATGTACTCCTGAACTAATATGTGCATTATAAAACATACAAAAATATAGGCATTTTAAAAGTATACAATAGCAGTAATGGGGCCAGGTGCAGTGGCTCACACCTGTAATCCCAGAGCTTTGGGAGGCCGAGGCGGGTAGATCACAAGGTCTGGAGATCGAGACCATCCTGGCTAACTGACTAACACGGTGAAACCCCGTCTCTACTAAAAATACAAAAAATTAGCCGGGCGTGGTGGCAGGCGCCTGTAGTCCCAGCTACTTGCGAGGCTGAGGCAGGAGAATGGCATGAACCCGGGAGGCAGAGCTTGCAGCGAGCCAAGATTGCACCACTGCACTCCAGCCTGGGCGACAGAGCGAGACTCCGTCAAAAAAATAAAAACAGAAGAAGTAATGGTAAGATAGATTCTAGTATTTTCTTTTTATAACCAATGAATCAGAATCTTACAAACCCCTGGAGTGTATGCACCCCACTTTGGAAACCATTCTCTTTGACCACATGATAGAGATTAGTCTGTGTGAAATAAGCCTTTGTAGGTAAGCTAGGTTTGCCAAGTCCAAAGAGCCTGATGTGTTGGTACTGTGAAAATCTTTGGGTGACCTGTAATCCGAGCACTTTGGGAGGCAGAGGCAGGTGGATCACCTGAGGTCAGGAGTTTGAGACCAGCCTGGCCAACATGGTGAAACCCCATTTCTACTACAAATACAAAAATTAGCTGGGCATGGTGGCAGATGCCTGTGATCCCAACTACTCAGGAGGCTGAAGAAGTCTCAAAAAAAAAGACAGAAACTCTTTGGAAGTATCTCTATATCCTGAGGAAAATGAAAACCTTCTGTGTTGTAGCCCAGCGCACTCTGAGATATGTGACGGCGCCAGCAGAGAGGTATTTTCAGGCACTTCATTGTACCATCAGGAAGGAGTTTGAGTGGCATATGATGACAATCAGTGATGGCCCTATAACCTCGTATTTCATAATTACCACTCGAATATATTCAATATGTCTGTGGGACTCTACGGAGAGAGAAAGGAAAAAACTCTATTCCCAGCTGCATAACATAAAGGTGTATTTTTATTAAGAGCTTTGACTGACAATGTAAATCATAAATCACCAACATAAAGCTTAAGACACCAGAAGCCAGAAAGAAAATATAACCTGTAAAATGTACAATACTGGTGTAGTTTAATATTCACGGTTCCCAGGATTTTAAAGCAATGACATACCAAATTAAGACAGCTAATTTATTTATTCAATATTTTCTTTTTTCAGGTAAGCTAGTCTTCTTGATCCTTTGTGCCATTTCTGTGTCATGTCAGCTGACAATAATCAACTTAGATATATACGCATTTGAGTAATTCATTCTTGAAAAAAGGTGGTAAAAAATTACAGCACATTTGTTGTAAAAATATTTGTATACCATGAAGTGACTGTAAAGCATAGTCAATTGTGAATGAAAGTGAACACCCAACGCCATCCAGCACGGGGCTGTATGTGTAGTGCAGGTGCTTGCTTCATATATGTTTACTGGTGGCATCTTTGATGCTGAAAGGTTAAAGAGAGAGTATTTTGAAACTTCCTGGCTCTTTTTGGAATGTACAAAGAAGACAGTATTGCATTTGCCTGTTTTTTGATGCAGTAATGTATCATTAACAATTTATTGTGGTGTATCAAGCCATGAAACAGACCACATCTGAGCATATTTCTCTGACAGACAAAGGTGCAGATTTTATGTATTGAGTTAAAGGAAATGAAACTTTCCCAGCAAGGGTAAGTAGAAAGAAATTTGGCCATAGATATAATATATGTCTTAAAATGTGGTGAAAATAAGTTTAAAAGATTCTTTGTTAAATCCTCACCTCTATTAATTAATCTCTATACTATAAATTATCACAGATTTCCTGCCAGTTAGAGACAGTTAGAAGATCTAGTAGAGAGTTTGGTACATTACATAGTGCTAAAAATAAATTATTATTGTACTGTTGTCATTTTCCCCCTTTGTTTAAAAAGCTCTCTTGTTAGTATAAAACCTGTGGTATAACAATACTCAGATTTCTTTCTTGAGAAAGGGTAAGACAATGGATCATAAAGCACAATTTGTTAACCTCTTTTAAAATGTAGCTTTTATAATGACACTTTAATATTTCAGAAGTCCTGAAGGTTTAACTTTAGATTTCAGTTTAAATGACCCTCAGGTTCTTGGTATTAGTTCAAGGTTAAAGCTTAGAAACAGAATAGGTGTTTTTATACATATACAAAAAACTACTGGCCAAAGGATTGATGGACACTGTCATTTTCAACACAGTTCATTTGAAAATGGCCATACTGAATCTATAAACACACTAAATTCAGTTGATATATTTTCTTTCAGTCAATATGAACTCTGGTAATACAGTGAGGAGATAGGAAAATCTAATATACCATGTGCAGAAAATACACAAATAGCTCCCTATTCCAAAGCATTTTAGTTCCCTTCTCTTCAGTGGAACACATAAAGCTGAAAACAAATCATTATAAAAGTCTAAGTAGACTGTAATCCTAACAGCTAATACAGGCACTAAGTTACACCATCTTCTTTTTTTCTTTTAAAAACAGAACAAAACAGCCCCTAATGTTAGAGAGCTAATGCTGCTGTTACTGTACAAGTCAAATAGGAGAGGGGCCATAGTTACCAACAACATGGTCTGGCTCCAGCCGGTTAAATTGTGAACCTCAAAGCTGTTGTAATAAAGTAGACTTTTTTTTGGTCAGGGGCATTTATACCAGAAGCATTTTCTTGGAACAAAGTGCACATCTGAACATTTAAATCCAGATATGCTAACAGATGTCTCTTGAGCAAGAGCATCGTAAAACCAGATTTCACTTGAGTGAGGAAAATACTTATTCCATCATTTTTTATTTTTCACTTGGAGATTACATTTCACTCCAGACTACAGTCCCAGGGACTGTGATTAGAAAGGGTATCTGAGAAGGTAGAATTGGTATATCCTATCAGTGTGAAGTGAGTACATGCATTTCAAATTGATGCTACCTAGTTCTGAGAACATGGAATGCTAATGAAGCGGGCCATTATTTTTCTCTCTTGGTTTTCAGGCCTCTTTGCCGCAAATGTCTGACACCCTGTGAATTAGCTCTTCTCCTTTGTGATTCTGCATGGATGTATTTGGCATCTGGGCAAGTCCTTTTCCCAAGAATTTATCTATTGGCTGATTTCTCCTCTGGGCATGAATGGAACAAAATGAATGATACACTTTTAGAAGGTTTCTCCCAAATCCATATTATATCTTGTGGCCGTTACTCACCATGTCTGTCATACTGACTAGATACCAACAGCTGAATCATGCATATTAGATACATGATGCCTTCATATGGCTTTTGTCTTATTTATTATTATTATTATTATTATTATAGTTGTGGTTTTGGGTCTTTTTGAGATGGAGTTTTGCTCTGGTCGCCCAGGCTGGAGTGCAGTGGAATGATCTCAGCTCCCTGCAACCTCTGCCTCCCGGGTTCAAGCAGTTCTCCTGCCCCAGCCTCCCAAGTAGCTAGGATTACAGGCATGCACTACCACACCTAGCTAATTTTGTATTTTTAGTAGAGACGGGGTTTCACCATGTTGGCCAGGCAGGTCTTGAACTCCTGACCTCAGGTGATCCGCCCTCCTCGACCTCCCAAAGTGCTGGGATTACAGGCATGAGCCACTGTGCCAACCAACTTTTGTCTTATTATTCTAGACTTACTATAGTCTCTCCCTATAACAAACAAATATGTTTTATATTCAGAAACATAATTATGGTTGAAAAAGAAACATGATTTGATTGCTTAATTTAAAATTTCTAGGAAGGTGAATGTCCAAGAGTAAATCCTTAAGTGCTTCCTTGTTCTGTCTGCAAGCATCCTTTCTTACTACACAATATAGAATGTCGCTTTAGAGGTGCATCAAATAAACGTTTTTGCCAAATGGAGAATTGAGACCAGTAATATTATCAACACAGAGGGGACTTTTGGGAGACAAGAGTGAATTGGGCCAGACACGTTGGCTTATGCATGTAATCCCAGCACTTTGGGAGCCCAAGGTGGGCCGATGGATTGAACTCGGGAGTTCAAGCCCAGCCTGGGCAACATGGTGAAACCCTGTCTCTACAAAAGTGTATAAAAATTAGCTGGATGTTGTGCATACACCTGTAGGCCCAGCTACTTGGGAGGCTGAGGTGGGAGGATTGCTTGAGCCTGGGAGGTGGAGGTTGCAGAACGCCAAGATCATACTACTGCACTTAAGCCTGGGTGACAGAACAAGACCCTGGCCCCCCACTCCAAAAAAAAGAGTAAGCTGCAAAATGTATCCCAAATATAAATATCACTATAATTTTATTACATTTATATTGATCAGAATTTTAAAATTTGACCTTATATTGCAGGAACCAGAATTCTCAGCACTCATCACCTGCTAAATGAGCCTGTGAGTGCTGTATTGCACATTTGTGACAGTAGACATTTACTTTCAACTGAAGTCTTTGGCAGGAGCAATATATTATATTTTGGAGCATCTCACATTTCTTTAATCTTACGTTATTTTCTTCATTCTTCTTATATTTATTCCACTTAAATTGAAGATAATTTATCATGGATGTTGTTATATATTACCTTGGAGTTTTTCCTTCTTATGAAATTTTGGGGTGGCAAAATTGATATCCTACCCTAAATTTATTCTGACATGAAGATTTCTGAAACAGAATTGTTTCTTGAAACTTGTAGCCTATGTGGAATGAAATAACAAAAATTAAATAGAGGATTTTCGTTTAGGATTACAAATAACAATATTGTCACTGAATAATACTATAAAGATTAGAAGTAAGATCTTATTGTTGGGCGCGGTGGCTTACCCCTGCAATCTCAGCACTTTGGGAGGCCAAGTTGGGTGGATCACTTGAGGCCAGGAGTTTTTGGAGACTAGCCTGGCCAACATGGCGAAACCCCATCTGTACTAAAAATACAAAAATTAGGCATGGTGGCGTGCACCTGTAGTCTCAGCTACTCAGGAGGCTGAAGCATGAGAATTGTTTGAACTTGAGAGGTGGAGGTTGCAGTGATCTGAGATTGCACCACTGCACTCCAACCTGGGTGACAGAGTGAGACTCTGTCTCAAAAAAAAAAAAAAAGTATGATATTATTTAATCTCTAATAGTTTGCCTGTTTTAAAAAAAAATTTTGTAGGCATGTTGATTCAGAAAACATAATGTTCTTCTTAAAGATATCTAGCCAATCTACTGTTTCTTAATATTTGCTCTATTAACCTGTCTCCCCATTTATTTGAACACTCTAGTTTTTAATAATTAACTTTGTACAGAAGTTAATAATTTTTATATAGTCACCATGATTATTGTAACATTTTACTCTTGCAGTAATAAATATACATTCAGACTTCAGCTGACTGTTAAGATTTTAATATCAAAAGTACATAAGGGGCCAAGTGCGGTGGCTCACACCTATAATCCTAGCACTTTGGGAGGCCGAGGCAGGTGGATCACGTGAGGTCAGGAGTTTGAGACCAGGCTGAGTAACATGGTGAAACCCCATCTCTACTAAAAATACAAAAATTAGCCAGGGGTGGTGCCAGGCACCTGTAATCCCAGCTACTTGGGAGACTGAGGCAGGATAATTGCTTGAGTCAGGAGGCAGAGGTTGCAGTGAGCCGAGATTGAGCCACTGTACCCCAGCCTGGGTGACAGAGCAAGACTCCATCTCAAAAGAAAAAAAGTACAGAAGATTTTCACACCAAGTTGTATCTAGAATACTTGCAAAAGTAAGTGAAATAAGCAGATATTTTCTAGATAAACTAGATTCAAATGGCATACCTTGTTCATATTTCTGTAGTTATTATGCTAGTTAGATATGGTAGGAACCTATGTGACCACGTGATCACTGATCCTGAATACATTCAGGGATACCAGAATTGACACTGAAGCAGACCTTAGGCTCTCAGTGCCCCTTCAAAGGCCAAGCCTGAAGCCAAATGACGGATAGCTGCAGTTAAAGCTGAACTTGATTATATTCCTACACTAACACTGGACAGAACTTGCTTCCCTATGTTGTTATTTATGGTAAAAGAATCCTGAACATTTCTGATACAGAGCAAGTATATTTTTGTCAGCTTATTACATACAGGGTGAGGCAAAATTCCCTGTGCACCTAGAGGCCTGTTACCCTGGGAATGTTTTTCTAGGCCACCGTATTTAAGCATTGTCTTCTTGTGAAATGTTAGGTTATTCAGGAGTTATCACATATTACCCCAATCAAATTGTTTTCTAGTCTTCTGAGGCCTGAAACCAGTGTGGTTTTCCTTATTATGTGACTCTTACGAAATACTAGTTGTGAAGACCTTCTAATATGTATTTCACAGAGATGGGTTATTGCAGTTTATAAGTGCTGACTAGTCTAACTTCTGTATGAACTAAGCAGGATTTTGTTGGTGGGATATATTTTGCATATCCGAAAGAACCATTTGCCAAAGGCCTAAGCTCAGAAGAAAGATAAAAAGGGATTTACATCTGATAGCAATCTTTGTCTCTTTTAATACTATTTTATTGAATTCTTCATCAGGTAAAACCTACTCAGTGAGTCTAAAGATACACAAATTAGGTCTAGAGAATCAAGCATATTTGATGTTATAGCAGAGCAGCAGTAAAACTTTATATAATGCAGTGTGTTTTATATTTATATAGCCTAATTCACAGTATCACAAGACACTTCACAGAAAGAATCAATTGCAAGCTTAAAAGAAAAGGAAATTTTTAAAGGTGAGATTTAAGGATAGAATATACTCCAGTTTTGCACTTAGCTTGCAACTGAGTCAGAATCACTGTGCCTTTATAATGTGCGACCATTATTAAAGTGAGGCTTAAGGTTTTCCTGTCAAGCCCTGTGCTGCCAGCCTGCCAAAGGAAGATAACGTATGACTGAGGAGGAGTGCATATTCCCAGGCAGCTTGTCAGCTATCCAATACAAAAGGCACTGTCTGCCACAGCCCACTCAGTCATCCTTGGACTTGGGCAAAATTCTATCCAAAATCACATCCCAGTTCCTAAATACCATCAGCTTCAAGGGGTTAAGATGTCAACATATAAATTTGGAGGAGGGGTGGACACAAACATTCAATCTATAGCAACGAGTTTCAATAAAATGAGGACCCATTACTCACCATTTAGTGTAACAGATGGAACGTTACCAGTTCTTTTGGCACCTTTATAAGGTTGGATCCTCGTATACGTGAACATGGTGTGTTCCTCCATTTACTTTGGTCTTCTTTGCGGTCATTCAACAAAATTTTATAACTTTCTCCATATCTGCCACATCTTTTATTAGGTTTATTTTTAGATGTAACATCTATTTTTGTTGCCATTTTTTACAGTATTTTTTAATTCAATGTATTCTGCTTGCTTACTACAAAATGTGTAGAAATGCAGCTGAACAGAAGGAGCAACAGTGATCATCCTTCTGAAGTTTGCTTGTTCGTGAATTTTAAGGGGAATGCTTCTATCATTTTACCAGTGAGAAAGACATTTGTTATAGGATTTTGGTAGATGCCTTTTAACAAGTTAAGGAAATTGCCTTATATTCCTGGTTTGCTGAGTGTTTGTTAAATTTTTAAATAGTGGTTGGATTTAGCAAATGTTTTTACTGGAAATATTGCGACAATGACAGGGTTTTTCTCATTTAATGTGTGAATTACATTGTAAGATATTCTAATGTTGAATATACCTAGCATTCCTTGAATAAACCTAATTTGGTCATAATGATTATTTATATATCATTGAATTTGTTTGGCTGAAATTTTTCTAGGATTTTGCATTTGTGTTTATGAGGACAGCTAGAATTTTCTTGTACTTGTCTAATTTTCTTTTCAGGTTATATCAGCCTCACAAAATGTGTTGAGGAGTATTCTTTTTCTTTCCCTGGAGGAATTTGTATATATTAAAATTGTTTCTTGAATGTTTGGTAGAATTCACCTATAAAACCTTCTGAGCCTTGTGGGAAGACTATTAACTGTTGATTAAATATCTTAATGTTTATAGCACCACACTGGTTTTCTATTTCTTAATGAGTTGGTTTTGATAATTCATATTTTTCTAGAAATTTGTCCATTTCAACTAGGGTTTCAAATTATCGACTTAAAGTTATTCATAATTTCTTATCTTTTTAATCTCTTTAGCATCTGTAGTTATTTTGTTTTCCTCATGCCTAAAATTGTTTGTCCTTTCTCTCTTTTATTGATCCATCTTTCTTAAATTTCGTCAGCCTTTTCCTTTTTTTTTTTTTTTTTTTGAGACGGAGTCTCGCTCTGCCACCCAAGGCTGGAGTGCAGTGGCCAGATCTCAGCTCACTGCAAGCTCTGCCTCCTGGGTTTACGCCATTCTCCTGCCTCAGCCTCCCAAGTAGCTGGGACTACAGGCGCCCGCCACGTCGCCCGGCTAGTTTTTTGTATTTTTTAGTACAGACGGGGTTTCACCGTGTTAGCCAGGATGGTCTGGATCTCCTGACCTCGTGATCCGCCCGTCTCGGCCTCCCAAAGTGCTGGGATTACAGGCTTGAGCCACCGTGCCCGGCCATCGTCAGCCTTTTCAAAGAACCTTCTTTGGATTTAAAATTATCTGTATTGTATCATTGTTTCTTGTTTCAGTATTTTTTGCTCCTATCATTATTATTTCTTCTTTCTACTGCAGTTGGTTTTTTTTTTTTCTTTCTTTCTTTCTTTTTTTTTTTTTTGAGACAAGATCTGGCTCCCAGGCTGGAATGCAGTGGCACAATCTCAGCTCACTGCAACCTCCCCAGGCTGCTGTGACCAATAATTGTGCCTTTAAATGTGTCCTGTAAAAGCTACTTGGGAAGCCACCCCACTCCTGGGAAGGATCTGAGGCTGGCAGAACAAAGCAAACTCTTGAGCTGGTCCCTAAGGGAGCTACCAGATAGGTTCAAAATCCACAACCACAATTAGTTGAGAATAAGGTTTGTATTGTTCCCTGTGGCACTGGACACCTGCACCAGCAGTGTGGGCTGCTGTCCTCACAGCCACCACAAATCTAAGGTGTTGTGGGAGATAGTATGTGGGCAATTTAAAACACCACACTGCTCTCTTACTGCAGCAGCTTCCTTCTTCACCAAGCCTTCCCCTAATTGTTGGAGGGTTTTAATTAGGTTCCATAGTTCTGCAAAAGTTGATTCTGACAGTTTTTGTCAGTACTAAGTTGAATCTAAAGTAGAGATGGAACCCTGGAGTCCCTTACTATACTATTTTTAGTGATATCATCCCACGAGTTTTAGTAATTGTTATTTTCATTATTATTCTTATGTTATCTAAGTATTTTCTAATTTCCATTACTTATTTTTTCTTTGACCCATGGATTCTTTGAAGATGATTTAGCTTGCAGTTGTACATATGTTTTTGGTGTTATTTTTAAGGTGTGTATGCTTGTGTGTATGTAGAGTTGTTACTGTTTTCCAGTTGATTGTGATCAAGGAAAGTGATCTGTGTGAAACTGAACCTTTAAAAGTTGTTGACACTTGCTTGCCTAGAACATAGTCTTTAAAAATAAAATCCTTTGCATACTTGAAAAGAATGTGTATTTTTCAGTTGTTGAGAACAGTATTCTCTTTATCTTCATGTTATTTTAATTATGTTGCTCAAATATTCTATATTTTTTCTGACTTTTTGTCTGGTTGATCTATCAGTTGCTGAGAGAAAGCAGTAAAATCTGCCACTGATAGTGGATTTCCCAGTTTCTCAGTTTGTTACTTTTTACTTAGTGTATATCGAAACCATATTAGCTGAATACACACTTAGAATTGTTATATATTTCTAATTAAATGAATCTTTTATCAGTATATAGTTACCCTCTTTCTTGAATAATGCTTTTTACTTTAATGTCTGTTTTTTCTGATACTATTTTAACTTTTGCATCTAGGCTTGTTATATCTTCTTCCATACCTTTAGTTTCAGGCTTCCTTTGCCCTTATATTTTATTGTTTCTTATAAATAGCATGTCATAGGGTTTTAATTTTCTTCAGTTTGGTTATCTGTCTTTTAAACTATAGAATTTAGTCCATGTACATTAATTGTGATTCCTAATATAATTGATCTGTTTCTCCCATATCATTTTTTGCTATTTGTTGAACTTTTCTTAATTTTACTTCTCTTATTCTTTCCTCCTCTTATGTTTACTTTTGTATTGTTGCTTTTCTTCATTCTGGTTTCTGACCCCACACTTACTATACTGGAAGTTATACATTCGCTTTCTATTTTAGTGGTTATCCTAGATTTCAGAAATTTTAACATGCATTTTTAATTTACTATTCTAAAGTTAAACCATTTCTTTACCCTCTTTCCTTTTCCTTTTTAGAGACAGGGTCTTGCTCTGTTGCCCAGGCTGAAGTGCAGTGTCATGATCATAGCTCACTGCAGCCTAGAGCGCCTATGCTCAAGGGATCCTCCCACCTCAGCCTCCTGAATAGCTGGGACTACAGGCACACACTACCACTCCCTGCTGTATTTTAAAAAACTCTTTCCTTTTCCTTTTTAGAGACAGGGTCTTGCTGTGTTTCCCATGCTGATCTCAAACTCTTGGCCTCAAGCAATCCTCCTGCCTCAGCTTCCCAAAATGCTGGGATTATAGGCATGAGCCATCTCACCCAGCCTACCCTCTTCTTAGACTCAATAAGGATGTTAGAAGAGAGTTATTTCCCATTACCCTTGATCTGACCTATATGCTGTTCTTTCCTAGAATTTTATTTGATTTTTAACCCACAAGCGGGACAATATTTTTGTTTTATCTAGTCAATGTGTGTTTAGCATTATCCATAAATATTTCCTATTCTTGGCTCACCATTCCTTCTTGCATCTCAGATCTTCCTTCTGGGATCATTTTTCTTCTTCCTGAAGTATATCTTTCAGAATTTCCTTTAGTAAGAGTCTGTTGGTGATGAATTCTTTTATTTTTCTTTGTCTGGAAATTCCTTATTTTTAAATTATGAAAGTTCTATCTTTATTTCACCCTTATTCTTGAAAATAATTTCATTTGATATATGTTTACAGTTTTTTATTTGTATTAAAGTAATAAGGCCTATAGTTTAAAAAGTCAAATAGTACTACAGAGCATATAGTATATAACAAATACAGCAATTTCCACACTCACCTTTCTTCATTTACTCCAGTCTCCATCTCCAAAGGCAATGACTTACCACTCTTTTAGCTCTTTCTTTGGGTATTTATACATACCTATAATTTCCTATGTGGGACATCTTTCTTTTGATTAATCAATTGTAGTCACTTTCTATTAATTTCCTATTATGACAATAGATGACTGTTTGGCTCTTTTACACTGCCATCTCCCGTGCATTCTTTCCCTATCCTCCCAATATGGTTATGTTACAATTTGTAGTAAAAGCAATTTTCACTGTGGTCATGCAAATGTTATTCATATCCAAGCATATGTAGTATGATTGTTCCCCTTCTTGTTTGATTGTTTTTCTTGAAGTAAGTGTTTTATACCTATTGACGATCTTTTTTACACCTGGTAGCATCCAAATACAGTTTTCTTCCAGCACTCTGTTTTATTTTTTTCTTAGAAATATCCTTTCTAGAACCTTCTTTCCCTTCTTGCTTTCTCAGCCTTATGCACAGCTGTCAATCTCAGCCTCTCCTTTGTTGCTATCCTTGGAATTATCTTTGCCTGTCTCCCACGTTGAATTTCATACTTCTTTGATTTCTTCTCTTCCATTTCTTGAATCAATCCCTTGTTTTAGTAGAGCAAACCCCCTAGAAGATTTGTCAGATTACAGAGATTACAATGGTGATGAGAGCCTTTAATGTTCAAGTCTTTTGAATTAAGTTGCTTCAGTCTGAACTGGCTGTCCTCTAAGCTTTCACCCCATTCTCACCTGTATTTCAACCCTATCACCCTGTATTCTCACCTGTATTTCAACCCTATCTCCTTTTGCAAGATAGATTTCTTTCTTTTTTTAAAGTCAGCCACTAAAAATGTTGCCTTTTGGGGAGTCTGGACTTTGTTCAGGAGCCTCTGCTTCAGCATCTCTCCCTATTCAGACCCCAGGCTTTATCTCCTTTCCCCAAACCTACATGCGGCCTGGTAAAATCCAAACTGCTACCAGGGATGAGCAAATGACCTCAGGGTAGAGTGATCATATATCTTGGTATGCCTGGAAAATTATTCATTTGCTGCAGCCTGGTTATTCATACTCAAAAATGTCCGGGTTTGGGCCAAAAATTATATGGTCACCCTACATCAAAGCAAACACCATCTTTAGGCCTTCTCATCCCTGGGGAATGGTTCCTTTTCAATGATTCTTGCCTCCACCTTTTCTTTTTTTTTTTTCGAGATCGAGTCTTGCTTTGTCGCCTAGGCTGGAGTGCAGTGGTGTGATCTCAGCTCACTGCAACCTCCACCTCCTGGGTTCAAGTGATTCTTCTCCTGTCTCAGCCTCCCGAGTAGCTGGGATTACAGGTACCCACCACTATGCCCAGCTAATTTTCGTATTTTTAGTAGAGATGGGATTTCACCATGTTGGTCAGGCTGATCTGGAACTCCTGACCTCAAGCGGTCTACCTCCTTTGGCCTCCCAAAGTGCTGGGATTTATAGTCGTGAGCCACTGCACCTGGCCTTTACTGCCAACTTAACCATACTTTTAAGAGAATTTAAGTTTAAGTGTTTTGTTTAGGGCCAGGTGTGGTGACTCACTCCTGTAATCCCAGCACTTTGGGAGGCCGAGTGGGCAGATCGCCTGAGGTCAGGAATTCAAGACCAGCCTGGCCAACATGGCAAAACTCCATCTCACTAAAAATGCAAACATTAGCCGGGCATGGTGGTATGTGCCTGTAATCCCGGCTACTAGAGAGGCTGAGGCAGGAGAATCGTTTAAACCTGGGAGGCGGAGGTTGCAGTGAGCCAAGATCACACCACTGCACTCCAGCCTGGGCGACAGAGCAAGCCTCCATCTTAAATAAATAAATAAAATAAAAGTTTTGCCTATTATTTTTAGATGTTCTTCATGAGGAGGGGTTTCTCTGCACATAAGTTAGCTATATTACTGTATAAGGAAATCCTGTCAATGATAGATGCGGGAGGCAGATAAGGGGAAGGGTTCCCTGAGAGGCTCCAACCAGCCTGTGCACTCCACTGGGAGGATGGGGTGGAGCCACGGGAAGTTCGGAAGTTCACACTGTTTGCCAGGGGGAGAATCACATGACCAGGAAAATTTAGACACTGCAGACATATAGAAGGGGGAGTAGAGCAGGATTTTAGCTGAACTAAGGGGCAAAATTCTGCAATACCTATATCTTTTAAAAGATCTTTTTCAACAAGGAATCTAAAGATTTCTTTTTTAGGAAGAACTTGGGACATTCCTTTCTTATACCACCCTCTTGATTATATTAGAAAAAGTAGTAATTCTATTAAGAAAAAAATACTATGTGGAAAATTAATATTTTGGATAAATATGATTATGAAAAAGAAGGTAGGAGCATCTAGTTAAAAAATAACCTTTTCAAATATTGCAACTGGCAATTCCAAGGAGAGTCCAGAGTTACGTGAGTGAGGGATAGTTCTGGGTAGGTCTGTTAGAAGGTATGTGTGTGTGTGTCCGTGTGTATGCACGCCTGTGTGCACACATGCATGTTCTTAATTTGTAAGAACCCAAGAGTGAAATGCACAGTAAATTGAGAAATACCAAAGTAGACGTTATATATTGTTCCTTTTACTTGGGTAATAGATTGCTTTGGCCTCAGCTGTAACAGTTGTGTACTATCATTGGTTTCTGATATTCTTCAAATGTATCATAATGAATAATGTCTGTCCTTTCATGCCTAAATAGAGAAGATTTCATTCTGTTATGAGTAATTGTTTCCAGTGGAGACACTAGTCCTAGCCCCAGAGTAGCTTCCTTGCTGTGACTGACATGGTTTCTTCCAAGAAGGATGTATTAGGTAGCAGTATATAGTTATATAATAAACTTCAGCTTCTACAAAGGAGTATGAAAGCATTATGTAAAATGTTTACTTTTTATTTATCTAGAAATGGAAATCGACTGGTAACACTTTGAATGAGAAACTTTTATTTTCTGAACAGAATAAGATGGTTATAAATGAAATACAGTAGGTTCGGGTAAGTGAACCTGATGAAATACTGGAGACCTCATCTGTCAACTAAAAAAATTGGTTTAGATAAGCCTAACTTTGCTCAAGGAACCTATGCCTGCCTTGGAAAGCAGTCTTTAATCTCAGGCCAGGGAGAGGGCAAGTGTATCATCAAGTAGGATAATGCACTTAAAGGAAATTATGACATCGTATATTCAAATGGCAGTCATTGCAATTCTAATTATCCAGTCTATTCAAGGTACTGGATAGCTTTTTACAAGTATAACCACTCCAAGAAGGACAAATATAACATAATAAGCATACGGAGTTCTTGAGTACCCAGAGTACATAGACTAGCCAAGATGAATGATATCAGAATACATCAGCTTGTCTCCAATTTTCTTTGTACATAATTACAGTAAAATTTGATGTGCATTGCTGGGTGTTAGGAGGTTTCTTAGTGGTTAATGATTTATATAATGATTTCTCTTTTATCAGAAAGTTAACACAGCTTTTGTTTCCTGATTTAGAATAATTTTATTACAGTTTTCATTTTGTTTAACTTGAATGTTTATCTGCATACATGCCTTTATCACTTGAGATATGTGTATTTTATACATTAACCTCTTTATGTGGCATTGAGATCACATAGATTATGAGAAAGTTCTAGCATTTAGGATATATTTTCCTTCTTTTAATTTTATTTGTATTTTTTTCTCAGTTCCCTGTTTCCTACCACATTAATATATATTACCCCTAAAATTAATTTTCATCCTTGGAATACTCTTCAGCATTATTTGTAGAGAGCAGGTCCATATTTAGTTGGCCCTTAGTCCACTTGTCTGTGTTGAACTCTTGCAATCTTTCAGCTTAAATCATTCCCCGTGAGCCTTTCTTCACATGCATTTTTCCCCTAAATTTTCTTTTCTTTGTTTAACATCTTTCTTTTGTGGAGGAAAAAAAGCCACATGGGGAATTTTTCTTTTGTGGCTTCCTATTCCTAAGCAGCAAGGGATAATTCAGAGTTAGTTCTTTGCTCCTAAATTTTGGATAGGGTTTCTGGTTATATTGAACATGACATATAAGACAGCAGACTTAGTTTTATTTTCTCATCATAGTTACCCCTACACATTTTTTCTTTTTTTGTTTGTTTGTTTGTAGACTCAAGGTTAATTGCTTTAGGAAAGTTTTAGTTAAGTCCAAATTTACATTTTTATTTTAGTAATAAACTGATGTCCAGAACATACTACTTCTATTTTAAAAGAATTAATGTTGCACCGTATGCAGTGTTTGTGTGTTTATCCTTAGCAACCCAACCACAGCTGGATTTTCCAACTTGCCCTCTTCCACAGACCTTGTCTTCTTTGAAGAAATCTATTCAATAATTCAGATAGTTAAATTCCTCTGAGCAAGAAAAGATCTGATATTGTTGTCAGAGTTCAAATATCTGGTAACCCTTCATACTATGGTTAGCAAGTGATAGACAAAAATGTGGAAGATGTTCCCAGACTCAGCTGTCTGACTTTAATACTTGCTGACTTTTCATCCTCTGTAGTTAATGGATGCAATGACTAGAATTTGGTCCTGAATATTGTAAACATCTTCAGGGTGCAGACTTTCTAACTCACACTAAAACTTCTTAATGCCAAGCCCCTAACACAATAGCATGCATCTTATGATTGATTAGTAAATATTTGATGCTGGGGACAGGGAGAGAAGAAAAAATATTTGATAGTGATAAAAAGCAAGATACAAGCAATTTAGTTGTCCAGATAAACCTTGAGCATGATTTTGACCAAGTCTGTGTTTTATTATTATATTAATTGTCAGTGCTTTACATTCCGAGGAAAAAATCATGTGGACAACTCAACAGTATTTCTTGCATTAACTTTCTAGTTACCTAGTCCTGGCATTACCTAGTCCTGGCACATCTTGCCTCCTGACTTCTTCAATGCTGGTTTTATCAAGGGACTTAGAATTCTATAGATGGAAAGAATATTGAGAATGATTCAGTATATACTCCTACCTTAAAGGCAGAAACATATGAAAGACAACTGTAAGCTTCTTTTTCCCCCCTCAAATCTCCAGAGTGTTGACTATCACATCTCAGCTACGCCTAGTGACTGCCTTCTGTTTTCTGGACATTGTGTTCCAAAGATCACTAAAATGTCGCTGCCAACTCTGACTCCAATTCCTTGCCACTATAGTCGGGGGAAAAAAGCCAATGACACTTCTCTAAGACACAGTAGGGTATCCATAGGTCTATAGTGCTTTCAGGGCCACATAAAAGATATTGATTTTGTGCTGATTTCTATGCAGGGTTAGTTGTCTCTGAAGGTGTCTATTGTGTGTGTGCAAGAGCTGGGGAGTGGGTAATGTCTGAATGTATGCAGAACTTTTTTCCCCCAAATAATTTGTTTTAAATTGAAAGCACTTCATTAATTGATTTGTTCATTTTATTGATTATACTAAAAAAGAGATGTCTCAACTGGGCGCAGTGGCTCACATCCTTAATCCCAGAACTTTGGGAGCCTGAAGTGTCAGAAAGACAGTTGTTTTATTAGGACACAGTAAGTTAAAATTTTTGATTTAAAAATAATGGTTTGATTCTTTAGAAATTTCTGAATATTAGTAAATCTACCTCTGAAGTTTACAGAATATAACTTTTCTGTGCTGTCTCTCCTTACTCTTACGTAGTTCGAGTGTGTGTGTGTGTGTGTGTGTGTGTGTGTATATATATATATATATATATTTTTTTTTTGACACAAGGCCTCGCTCTCTCACCCAGACTGGAGTACAGTGGCACAGTCTTGGCTCACTGCAACCTCCATCTCCCAGGTTCAGGTGATTCTCCTGCCTCAGCCTCCTGTGTAGCTGGGATTACATGTGTATGTCACCACACCTGGCTAATCTTTATACTTTTAGTAGAGATAGGTTTCACCATGTTGGCCAGGCTGGTCTTGAACTCCTGACCTCAAGTGATCTGCCTCCCTTGGCCTCCCAAAGGGCTGGGATTATAGGTGTGAGCCACTGCACCCAGCTGAGTGTAGATATTTAAAAAGCTAATTTTTCAGAAAGATGCTAGGCATGGAAGCAGAGTTAAATGTTACTTGTCTTAACATCTGTATATTCCTTTTTCAGTTTTGATTTTTAATGATATAAACTTTTAAACTTGAATTTTAAACCAAAATTAACAAGTTTTGCTGGGTGAGGTGGTGGCTCACACCTATACTCTTGGCACTTTGGGAGGCTGAGGCAGGAGGTTTGCTTGAGGCAAGAAGTTTGAGACCAGCCAGGGCAACAGACCCTGTCCCTACAAAACATAAAAAAGCTGGATGTGGTGGTGCACACCTGTAGCGCCAGCTCCTCTGGAAGCTGAGCTGGGAGGATCGCCTGAGCCTGGCAGGTCAAGGCTGCAGTGAGCTGTGATCACACCACTACACTCCAGCCCGGGTGACAGAGTGAAACCTTGTCTTCAGAAAACAAGTTTCTATGCACCACCCAACCCTAGGTATAGCAGAATGCCTTCTGAAGTGTGTATTTTATGGTTTCATTACAAAGGAAACTGTCACAATAAGTTTCCTTCAATATATAATGGGGCTTTAAGTAATATACTAAGAACGTGGGAAATATAGAGATGATTTAATCATAATTCCTATATTCAGTTAACTTAAAATCAGGTTCAGTAGAGAAAAATAGATCGTGCACAGAATAATATGTCCCAAAAGCAGCAGACTGGCATGAATAGTCCATGACTAATTATTTATAATACTACTTGAAATGTACAGTCTGCCTGCTAATCAGCTTCATCGGGGATTATTTTGAATCCTAGATTATTTTTGATGCTGTTCAGGGAATCATTGGAAAGAGCAAATGACACATTTTACTGTTTTGATCTCTTGTGAATGTGTAGCCACTGAGGACCATGGTCCTTGTCAAATAGTGGTCCCTAAGTGCTTGCTGCTGGTCACCACACACACAGCCAGCAGCCCTCAAACTGCAGAAGAGTTAATAAAAGGACCTCACTCTGCTCCTCCCCCATAAAAAAAGGAAATGCATGCTTGCAGAACATACAGAGAAACTAGGAATGGGGGAGAAAAACAAGGAGAAGGAAACAAGGAGAAAAGTAAGTCCAGCCAACAGTTTGTATAGAATTCGACGGACCTTTGCTATATATGTTCGTGGCACATAGAAGATCCTTATAGTTGGAGTGGAAGGCGTTTGGATGTGTCAGAGGTAGAAATTGTGTCAGATTTGGGAAAATTGTTGGAATGAAAACTGGAGAGAGGCTCATGTCGTCTGACTGGAGGGTACAGAGGGAAAAGTCAGGGAGTCTGAACAGCCATTCTAGGACCTTCTAGCACCAGACGGGTAGGCCACGGTCTCAATGCTGAAAATGACAAGAACATAGCCCCTAAAAAGGGAAAGCAAACACAGAAAATTATTAATTTGTTGTTCCTGAAAATATGGATGAAAAGGGTTTTATCCTGCTCTGCTTCATACTTAAAAGTGTTATTTTTTTTCTTGAAGGATGTGTAGATTGATGGAGCGGGATTTTCTTCTAGTTGCTGTAGCACTGTTTGATTTTTAGAAAATGTGTTATGTCAGTCCACACCAACCACTAAAACCCCAACTCACAGCTGCAGAAATAGCCTGAGGAAGTGACAAATTAGTGTACCTCATCATACTGCGATTAGGCTTAACGTCTTTTTAATAATGAGTGTGACTCCACGTGGCAAGAGAATAAACTAGCAGTTTGTACAAAGATATTATCTCCCAGGAATTGGGGTAATACTTAAATTTTGATCACTTTAGGTTTTGGTTTATGAGCAAGCTGAGGTGTATCTAAAAATTCTGTCATTCAAGACCCAAAGACACTTGTTTCATTGTTGGCACATGTGACTGATGGTCCAGGAGATGGTGAGTTACGTGCATTGTGTGATTCCCATGGGACCCTGGGAGGAGTGGTGGGAGGAGGACATCTAACTGAACTACTTCTTTTACACTGAGGTGTTGTGATTTGTTATAGTTGTTACTCTGTGGGTAAAATTGCCTTCCACTGTTTTATTTAGCTTGTCTAAAACTAGTATGTACACATCTTCCCTTCAGTTTTATAAAAATTAGAAATTGACACCGAGGCCATAAAAGGTACAAGAATTTTAAAATTTATTAATGTCCCCAGTTGTAATCATAGGTTAGATATTGATATAAACAGTTTGGAGACATTAACGAAAGCAGTCACACCAGACTTATTGAACTCACTATGGCTCCATGCCTTATTTTGTGAGCTGACGTTATTTACATTATTCTCAATGTGCTGGTGTGCAGATTACAGAAAGATTGGGAAGCTGAGAGATTTATTATTTACAGAAGGTGGACAGTAGAGTCTATTGCTTTAGGAAAACACAGCTCAGAGCAGCAGCCAGGCCAACATTAATGAATCATTGCGATGGCAGTGACCTTGAGAAGTCATCCATCGCGTTCACCTCGTGCCTCTGCACAGGGCTGTGTCTCACAAACACCCCTGGGCAGAATGGGCCTGTCTGTCATGTGCTGGATGAGATCCTGGGAAGCAAGGCTCACGGTCTTCCCTAGTCCTTCCAGCCAGTGATCATCTGGTAATCCTAAGTGTTCTTAGCATCCATCACAATCACACTGGGCTGATTTTATTCATTGCTGCCTGATTTGTTGAAACACTTTCAGAGTTTAAATTTCTCTGTCTTTTGGAGAGAGGGCCAAAGTTAAACTCTAACAAAATAAAAGGTCTTGTCTGTGCACAATACACAGAATGGTAAATTGTCCCAGGCGGACTGAATCGTCTTTCAGTAAACTAATACTGCTGAGACCCATTAAAGCAATGGGGGGCTGCCAAGTACTCACATCCCAGACTCATCAACTTGTTTTTTTGCTGACCACTCAGTCAGCAAGAGCAATGTGATAAGTCCTGGATGATAAACATGGTTCTGTTGCAGAGACAAAATGGATCACAGCAGAGAAGGAAAAAATTCTCAGATGAGAAAAACAAATGCCAGGAGCAAGGTCCTTTTAGGTGAGAGCAAGTTCTTTGAGATCTAAGAGAGTCTCATTTTCCATGTGGAAACTGGAAGAAAAAAAGATTTTAAAAATGTCCCGCACCAGGCCCTCAGCCTCAGATACCTGCAGGTTTGCAGACATCTCCAGGGAAACCCATGACTCCGTGACATGTTAAGGGCAAATTTCAGTACTGGCTTAATAGAGTAGACACATTTGTTGCAATGAAATGCAGATCTGCTGTTAGTGTGAATTTATTGTGCTGCTATAGCATCTTTATTATTTCCTATAAAATACAATCTGATTTAAAAATAACTGGTCCTGTGACACTTACAAGGTTGAATCTGATGGGATGTCCACTGCAGATGAATAGCTGTGTAAATAATTTATGTCTTTTGTCACTTGTGTGTGGATTCTCTTAGACCTACAGTAATTAGCAATAAGTTCTGGAGTAAACTGGAGAGTGAAAGTACCAGAAAGTCATGTAGGTTAGTGAGTTCTATTGATTCTTTAAAATAATTTTACGACGACGACTATGGGAAAGAAGCCAGTATCTTTCCACGTCTGATTAATAGCTCATTTAATTCATAAGCCTTAAAGCCCAAAGCAAAGATTCATTTGTTTTCAATTCTGTTTTATGTTTTTTGGAGCATTGAAGCTTGGATAGTTTATTTAAATGAGGTACATTTATGACTTTTAATATGATTGCCCTACCATTTACACAAAAAGTAATATATTATATTCAAAGAGGCAGGTTGAGTGAGTAATACTGGCTACGAAACAAAAGAAGGCGATTGGGATTCCATACTGGATGTCACTTCTCTACTAACGCTGACATAGTCAAGTCCCTTATATTGCAAGGAACAGAAATCTGCTCAGACTGGCCGAAACAAACTGGAATTTACAATCAGGATACAGAGATTGTTGGTGGAACCAAGGAAGGAAAGATGGTCAGGCCTTACTAGAAACCAGAATAGGGACTGGAAAATGGTCACGAACTGATGTTATTTTCGTTGTCCTTCCAGGGCTGTGTAGTCTCCTCTCTCTCGTTACTGTTTTATCCACAGACATCCTCTTCTTCAATGAGAATACATAGCCAATGATAGTTGCCTTCATTTCAGATTTATATTACTTCCCAATTCAAGAAACACCAGCCAACTAGCTGGAATCCTGATTGCTAATTCCAAATTCCTGGAAATAGAACCTGATTGGCCCAACTTAGTCAGGTACCCGAAGAGCCCTGGCCAAGAGAACAGGTAGCCCAGCACCAGAAGGGCAGCAGAGCTAAAGCTCCAATTTTGCCCAAGATATTTCTTGTATTCCTTCTCTCTTCCCCTCCTTACCTACCTCTCTTCTTCTGTGAGTATTACAAACATCTTTCCTTGAAATTACTTTTCAGAGAAGTTTTGTTCACAAGAGCAATCACTTCACAAGGTGCGGAAGGGAAGAAAAGGTGCTGAAGTTGTTTTAGGCAGAGGAAGTGGTGGGCATGTGAAGCTGCACAACGTCTAGAGTGAACTGTTCTCAGCTGGATATTAGCAGAACATCAGGTAGGCAGGGGGATGACATGAAAAGAAGACTTGAGGGGCAGGTGATTTAGAGATTCTATTAGAAATCTAGGAAGCCTGTTTTACCTGGAAGGCCATTTGTATATTTGCGTTTCTTCAGGGGCTTGGTCATTGAAGTATTTTAAGCAGAAATAGTCAGATTTTGTATTCTCAGAAGCTTCCTTAGGGAGAAGTTTGAAGAATGGATTTGATGGAAGAGGGCAAGAGTAGAGGCAGAGATATCATTTGAGTGTTTCAGGTGGGAGATGATAAGCCCTGAACTAGGGCAGAGTGCTGAAAAAGAGGCACAGATTTGAGAAATATTAAGTTAAGACAGTGGGAAGGACTTGTTGATTGGCTATGAAGTGAGGAGAAAGGAATCAAAGATAACCCAGAGTTCTCCCTGAGAAACTAGGAAGGTATGGCGGCATGAATTAAACTGGAATCTGAAAGCAGGTTTGAGTAGAAGACAATGAATTCAGAATTGGACAGTTGAAATTGAAGTATCTGTGGGACATCTAAATGGGTATGTCTTCACCCTACGCATCTGAGTCTGAAACTCAGTGATTGAGCTGTGAATTGTGATTGAAGAATACTCAGAAGTTAGAGAGGTGAAAATGTATGTAGTCACCTAAGGAGAGCATGCAGAGCAGGGACTCTCAGCCTGGGGTCCATGGGTAGGCTCCAGGGGATCCAGTGAATGCTCTGATTGTATATAAAATTTTGTACATATTTTGAACAGGGGGCAAGAAAGGGAGTCATAACTTTCATCAGAGTCTCAAAGGAATACATGAGTCAAAAAAAAGGTAAAGGCCAGGCACGGTGGCTCACACCTGTAATCCCAGCTCTTTGGGAAGTTGAGGTGGGCGGATCGTGAGGTCAGGAGTTGAGACCACCCTGGCCAACATGGTGAAACCCCATCTCTACTAATAATACAAAAATTAGCTGGGCACAGTGGCAGGCACCTGTAATCCCAGCTACTCTGGAGGCTGAAGCAGGAGAATCGCTTGAACCCAGGAGGTGGAGGTTGCAATGAGTTGAGATCATGCCACTGCACTAGCCTGGGCGACACAGAAAGACTCTGTCAAAAAAAAAAAAAAAAAAAAAAAAAAAGGGCAAAGGAGCTCTAGTATAGCGCATGCATCAAAAGGGGCAATGTTTTCCCCCAAAGGGATGGAAATTGGTTTTGGGGGGAAGAGTCTCCCCTTATTTTATGTATAAAGTGCAGATATACATGTGGTACATAAGCAGATATACAATGTATCTGTGGTGTTAAAATTTCAAAGTGGGGCGTGATTAAAAATGTCTTAAAAGCTTCCTTAGGGCAGTAATAATGAAGAAAGAGGTGCAAAACATTGGTGTGGAGCAAGAGGTGCAGTGGGTTCTCTTCTGTTTTACTATTAGTGTCTAAAAGCTAAGAACATAAAGAATCTGTAGTTTTTATTGCTGACAGCACTATTACTATACCACACCTTTCCTCCTTTCTATTATCGCATCACCATCACTACCACCACCACACACATATACTCTCTGAAAAGTTTATTGCAGTGAATTGAGTTTACTATGGATACATAGAATAAGGGGAAAACATGGAGCTTTTCAGGCAGGCAGGGTGGTTTCTTTCTTTTTCTTTTTTTTTTTGCCATTTCTGGTGCAGCACTCTTGCAAGATGATGTACATAATTGCTTTTATGAATATCTACAGTTAGGAGCACATTTTAAAATCAGTCTTGCACGTTAATAGATATGTTTAGTTACCCCATCTGCCCACTGATAAAGAAAGCACCATTTGTGGTCTGAGAGGGCTTGAAATTTCCACGGATTGTACTCTCCAGGGTTTTTTCTCTGTCTCTTCTTCTATAGTTAATAATTTTCTCCTCTGAATAATTATTGAGCCCTCACTGCAAACATGACACCAGATCTGAACGTTGAGTCATTTTACAGAGTTCAAAGAGGGCCCAGTCCAGTCCTTGAGGAGCTTCTCTTCCCCTAAAAGTTGAAACAGCAGTTCCTTTCAGAGGCACGCAGCTGCTATGGTGTAACTGTCAGAAATCGTGCCCTGAGTCCTCCTTCTCAAGAAAACCTAAGTCACTATAAAGTATCAAGAGGCTACCACTTAACTGTGTAATGTATTATGTATATTTCTAATCTTAATTCTTTTGTATGTTGCTTATGAAAAAAGATGGACAAATTAACCAAATTTTACTAATCTTTCTCATATTTTATTTTAATGTAAATTATAGGCCACCCTTAGAGCCAGAGCTGAGAGCAGCAAGTTTTGGAAGGGGAAAGCAGGATCAGCAGGTTTCTGGCCACTGTGGTTCATTAAGTCAGAAATCGTTTATCTGTAACTCTTGTTCTACAGTGTTCACAATTTTGGGTGAGGTTTTTCATAGGGTGTCTGCTTTGTGAACTTCATGAAAAACAACTCGGCCTTTTGAATCTGTGTTCATCTTGAAGTCTTATTACCAACACTGGAGCCTTCATCAGGTCTCTATAGTCAGGACATTGAGAGCACACTTTGTGTGCTTACCTTACCTAACCAAAGACCAGATGCAGTGAAATTGCAATAGCAACAATACAGGGATGCTAGAAGAAATTGAGCATATATCATGTGAAGAAAAGATCATTCTTCTTTCCATTCCTAGTGAATGGTCATAAAGCTGAAAGCCTTCCGTTTCTTATTCTTCCAAAAAGGCCCCATAAGATCAATCACCATTGCATTCATCATTCTTTTCCACTTCCTTCATGGGACCAATCACAGTTGTGTGCTTGCAACTATTTAGGAGCATTTCGATGTTTAGCAGCTTCCAAAATACTTGGTTTTAAGTATGTGTCTTTTGGCCTTAATTCATAAACCAACAATTCTCTTTTGTTAAGGAAAGCCCAGGCCTCTGTTTTACTCTTGGGTTCTGCCCTGTTATAAAGTATACAGTATATACATGCCTTGTATGACATGCTTAGGGGACAGCTTTCCTTTTCAAAACCTGCTTCTTGTGTCAGTTGGCTGGTACTCGCAGTGCTGGGGAAATGGAGTGGTTTCTTGGTGACTCCAGATAGCTGTCAGAATTAATCTATAGATAAGAAAAGATTTTCCTTGAAAGGAAGCTAGAGGCAGGGCAATGCCTGTGTATGTCATTCTAAGGGGACACTTAGGCTATGATGAAAGCAAGGAAGGGGGTACTTATTTTGCAAATTAAAATCATGACCCTCTTATCTAGACAGTGAAAATCAGATTCAATGGAGTTTTAAAAATATTTAACTTGTAAGTTCTTTATGTTTTGATAAATCAGACCTATATACTTATGAAGCAGGTCATACTCTTCTTTTAATTCTGAGTTAGTAAAACTGGTATTTCTTACGCTGAAGCAGTGAAGAACTAGATACCTTTAGGAAGCAAAGATGAGAGCCAGAGTTCAATATAATTTCTTCCTTGTATCCTGTTAACATAGAAATGAAAATCTCTGTTTTCTGTTATTTCTTCTGAACCTTGTTTTTGAAAACCAGCAGTTGTCTACTTTGTGAGCAGTCTCTCCTTCCAATTTTTAAATACAGAAATTCTTTTTCTTTTTTTCTTTTTTTTTTTTTTCTGAGACGGAGTCTTGCTCTGTCGCCCAGGCTGGAGTGCAGTGGCAGAATCTCAGCTCACTGCAAGCTCCGCCTCCCAGGTTCCCGCCATTCTCCTGCCTCAGCCTCCCGAGTAGCTGGGACTACAGGCGCCCGCCACCTCGCCCGGCTAGTTTTTTGTATTTTTTGTAGAGACGGGGTTTCACTGGGTTAGCCAGGATGGTCTGGATCTCCTGACCTCGTGATCCGCCTGTCTCGGCCTCCCAAAGTGCTGGGATTACAGGCTTGAGCCACCGCGTCCAGCCTAGAAATTATTTTTCATTATTTATCTTCAGATTATTTATTGTGGGCCATGTAGAAATGTTACTTATGGGTAACATTTGGCCTTGAGAGATTGTACCTTCAGTATCTCTCTCTTTTTTTTTTTGAGTCAGGATCTGGCTCTGTTGCCCAGGCTGAAGTACAGTGTCATGAGCTTGGTTCAACACAACCTTAACCTCCTGGACTCAAGCAATCCTCCCACCTCAGTCTTCTGAGAAGCTGGAATTACAGACGTGTGCCACCACACCCTGCAAATTTTCTTGTTTTTAAAATTTTTGGTAGAGACAAAAATTTTGTCTCCCTGTGTTGCCTAAGTTGGTCCTTGAACTCCTGGACTCAAGCAATCCTCCCTCCTTAGCTTCCCAAAGTGCTAGGATTACAGGTGTGAGCCGCCACATCCAGCCTATATCTTCAGTGTCTTCAGCAGCCTGTTACTCTTGCTGGTATGGATGGAACCAGCAATGTCAGATTTTTTTTCCTCCAGTTATTTTTACTTCAGTTATAATGTTCTGAAATACAGCCTTGCTGTTCAGCCAGGCCCAAAGCATAGTTCATCACTTCCCAGCTTGTGAGCCTAAACGAGTTAGTTAAACGCTCTGATTATGCCTCACTTTACTCATCTGTAGGATGTGGATAGTAATAATGCCTACCTTGTAAGTTAAGAGAATTTAATGAGTGAAAACAGTTAAGGATGCTTAGTGTAGTGCCTAGACTAAGTATTTAGTGCATAGACTAAGTATTAAACAGGTAAGGTGCTTAGTGTAGTGCCTAAATACTTAGTGCATAGACTAAGTATTTAATACATGTTAATTACTTTTTAAAAACATGTCATAAACATTATAATATATTATTACAAACCATTCAACATTGCCTCAGTGTTAAAAGTGTTACTATTTAGCCTAGTCCTAAAAACACCTTTGGAGACTGGATTACTCACAGTCTCCCCCAAGCACTTTGGAACATCTGCTGTCATAGGACTCCCATGTCCTAGGATGTGATTCATTTACACAAAACTAGTGCCTTGCTGAATGATTTTTAGGATCTCCAGAAGTCTCAGAACAGAAAAGATCTCTCTTCTCAAGATCTACAGGGTCTTGTCTTATTCATCAATCTAGTTGGTTTAGTTTTTCTCCAGTGTATGTTATGTTAGTATTTTCCATTTTATCTTGTTAGGCACACTAAAAAAGAGTAAGGTTAAAGAATTTGCTTTAGGTTACCTGGGTTTGGTAGCAGAACTAGGCACAAAACCATTTTGATTACTATTTGTGGATGTGATTTATTATATAAAGTCCCTCCACAGCTAAGGTAACAGGGGCTATATCACCTTAGCTGCCAAGGTCAGGCAAGGAATATTGCAGTTTTTTTAATCTCCTGGATTGAATTACTTAAGTGTTAATTCTAAATACCTTATCATAAATATTTAAAGCAAATAACCAATTTCCACTTAATCATAAAACACAACTCTTGTTAGTCTGAAAGCATTTGCATTGAAAATTACATATCACTTTAATGTGTTTTCTGTCTGTTTTTGTGTTCATATAAAAATAAAAAACTGCAGATGCATGATGACATCATCATCACTGAACCAAAGAAGGAAGCAATGGAAATCATTTTGGGAGCTAGGGATTTAAACTATTCCCTGTCAGCTTGGCAGTGCTTTTCTTAATATTTTTGCAAGGGAGTTCCTGTGTGTAGCGTCAGCTGCAAGATCAAGGACAGTTGACACTCATTCCTACAAAATGAGCCCCAAATTTAAACACAGTGTCCTCCAAATGTCCCTTGGCACCAATGAATGTGGTTTTTTTTTTTTTTTTGATGCTACATTAGGTTCTCTAATTCATCCCACTCAGCTCCATTGCATTTTCTCTAATGTTGTGTCCAATTTTAAGTGACTTGATGATGGACCTTCCATCTTTTACCTGGCTAGTGTAACCCCCACGTGCCCGGGATTCTCAAGGCCTCATTCCCTGTGACAGCCATACTGCAGCAGACCTAAGACAGGAGAAGTAGAGCCCACAAGGTTTAAATTGCTGTCTAATAGGCTGTAGCAACCTGAACATTTTATTAGGAGGGCATTTAAAATTAGTGTTATTATTCCAGAAGATGCTTTCACACCACAGGAAAAATCATGCTGAGAGAATTCTGATATGTAACCTAATTTCACCATTTTCTTAATTTCTTCCCATTACTCCTATAATATGCCTCTCAAGCCATTTTATTTTCTTCTCTTTGTACTTCTCTGATTACATAAATAATTTTATCTCTTCCCTTTCTATTTTTCCCAAAGTAGTTACGATAAATATAATACTGCCGATAGAATTGGAGTGTATTACATGCAAGCTCTTCAGAGTTAAAGTAACTTTTTTTTGAGACAGGGTCTCTGTCACCCAGTGGTGCAATCATAGCTCACTGCAGCCTCCAGCTCCTAGGCTCAAGCCATCCTTCTGCCTCAACCTCCATAGTATCTGGGGCTACAGGTGTGCACCACCATGCCCAACTAATTTTTTAGGTTTTTGTTAGTTTGTTTTTGTTTTTGTAGAGACAGGGGTCTCACTATATTTCCAGGGCTGTTCTTGAACTCCTGACCTCAAGCAGTCCTCCTGCCTTGGCCTCCCCAAAGGATTGCAGGCATGAGCCATTGCTCCTAGCCTAGAGAAACTTTTTAAAAAGTTGATGCTGGCCAGTACAGTGGTGCACACCTGTAGTCCCAGCTACTCTAGAGGCTGAAACAGGTGGAATCCTTGAGCCCAGGAGTTGGAGGTGGCAGTGAGCTATGATCACATCACTGTACTCCAGCCTGGGCAACAGAGCAAGACCCTATCTCTAAAAATAAAGTGAAATAAATAAATAAAAAGTTGATGCTGATGAATTCCATGAAAGCAGGCACTATTCACTTTCTCATAGCAATAATTGGGATATTTTTTATTTTCAGCTTCTTTTTTTCCCCCATTTTCTTCTATCATGTGGTTCTGTCGTTTCCAGGCCACTCTCTCCTATTACTGAGATTCCTATGAGTGAAAGCCAGATTGCAATATTATTATCCTTCTAGAGAGGAATTTTTATCTCTTTGGTGATTATGTTTGAGCAACTCTGCCATCATACCATGGTTATTTAATTCTGTGGTATTTATAAGCAGTTCTCCAGCCTGCTGACAGTTGTCACTTAGAAACCTTACTGGTGGTTTTCCTTTCTTCTGCTATACTCATCAAATCCTGCTGCCACTGTACATTGTAATGTTATCCCACCAGTATTTGGCTACCTTATAAAAAGGATTTTTGAAGAAAGAAGTACTGTCTAATTGAGATTTATATGTACCAAGCCTTAAGCATCAAGTTTCATACTCTATACCACTGGGAAAATTATTTGGTGTTTGGGAGTAATTTATATTCTTCTAAGAAATAATTTCACATAAATATTATTTGCTGTGATGAATCTTAGCAATCTTTTAAAATTATTGTATTCTTCAATCCAATTCTTACAATGATTACCATTTGTTTACCCACATTGATTCATTCATTTAGTTAACATTTTAGTGCATTCCATGTACTCTACTGGACACTGTATGGGTACTTTGAAAAGGAAAATGAACCAGGAATTGTCTCTGCTTTCAGAAAGATCACAGTCCAGTAGAAGAAGCTGAAAAGTAGACACCTAACTTTCATACAACGTGAGACACACCATAATAGAAGTTATATGAGCACTGATGAGGGAGAAATCAATGCTTCTTGGGATGAATCAGTACTCATGAGAAATTACATAAATATGTGTCATTTGAACTGAGTGAAGATTATGGTTCACTATGGGAGTAAGGAGAGAAGGACATACCCAGGAGCAGAATTGTAAGGCAAGACAGAATGAGTAAGGCAAGATACCTGAAGTACTTTTGGGGAATTACCCATGATTCAAACATAGAGCATATGATAGAAGTAGTTAGTCATAGAGCCAGAAAAGCAAGTGGAGGTATGTTGGGTCCTCTCCATTGAAAAAGTAGACCAGCAGTCCGTTAATCCAAAGGACCTTTAACCTCAAAGTAATTCATCTTTGCGTTTGAAATACATGTGGAGTTTTCTTCTATGGTGGTGATGGTGGTGTTTGTTGTTTCTTTTTCTTTGAGATGGAGTTTCATTCTTGTTGCCCAGGCTGGAGTGCAATGACACAATCTTGGCTCACTGCAACCTCCGCCTCCCAGGTTCAAGTGATTCTCCTGCCTCAGTCTCCCAAGTAGCTGGGATTACAGGCATGTACCACCACGCCCACCTAATTTAGTATTTTTAGTAGAAATGGGGTTTCTCCATGTTGGCCAGGCTGGTCTCAAACTCCTGACCTCAGATGATCCATCTGCCTCGGCCTCCCAAAGTGCTGGGGTTACAGGCGTGAGCCACTGCGCCAAGCTGTTGTTTGTTTTTTAAGAGACAGGGTCTCGTTCTGTTACCCAGGCTGGAACGCAGTGGCATGATCACAGCTCTCTGCAGCCTCCATCTCTTGGGCTCAAGTGATCCTCCCATCCCTCCAGAGTAGCTAGGACTACAGCCTTGTGCCACCACACCTAGCTAATTTTTAAATTTCTGTTTTTGTAAAGACAGGGTCTTGCTATGTTACCCAGGCTGGTCTTAAACTCCCTGCCTCAAGCAGTCCTCCCGCTTCAGCCTCCCAAAGTGCTAGGATTATAGTCATGAGCCACTGCTCCCAACTGAAATATGTGTTTATATTTATGTCTGACTATGGGTGTTTATTATGATTCAGACTAATAGTCCTCACCCCCTAGCTACATATTAGACTTTCTGCCCCATTTCAGTTAAATCACAGTCTCTAAGGGTAGCATCCATATATTTCCAAACAGGGGTGAGAAACACTGATCCAGACCCCTCGATGCTTGAACAGATTCACAGAGGCACCCAAGGAGACCCTCACTGAAACCGGAAAGGGATGCCATTAGGTCAGATCCTGTTCCTCCCTTACACTGATAGGAAACAACAAACTTCATCTCTTTGTTGTTGGCTCTTTCCCTTTGCAGCATTTAAACTTACTAAAATCACTTTTACCTACTAATAAACAAATCCCTCTTTTGACTCTACAGTCTCCCTCTAGCCGTTATCTTGTCGTTCCATCCTGTTGTTCTCTTCACAGCCACACCCTGTGTTTCCGCCTTTACTTCTCCATCCCAGTTGAGTGTAGACTCCAGTCCTACTGTGCTCCGCTGTCTTCCTAAGGTCCTAGAGTCACATTCCTAGATTTTGCACATGTTACTCTTCTGCCTGCATTTTCCTTCCCCATACATTTTTTCCTGGCAGCCCCCCAACCCCCACTCATCTTTCAATACTTAGCAGTCACATCTGGGAAGCCTTTCCTGGTTGTCTCTGTCTGGATTATGTACCATTCCTGTGTGCTGCCATGCTATTTGTGTGGAATTTGTATAACAGCATTTATTAATATGTATTGTAATTTCCTGCCTGCATTAAAAGGGTGGGCCTTTTTTAGAGATTGACTTGTTCATATACGTTTTCATATCTAGTGCCTAAAAGTGCTCAGCATATAGTAGTTGCACAATAAAAATGCTAAATAAATTATGATATATTTATTTAACATTTTTGAGTACCTACTATATGCTGGGTACCATTTATTGAGCACTTAGGATGTTCCTGGTAAAGTGCTGAACACTTAACACATGTATTATTTAATCCCACAAAGTTAGGTACTGTTATTTTCCCTTTTACAGATGAGGAAATTGAGAAGTTAAGTGAATAAACCAAAACCAAATTGCTCTTTCTGGTATCTTTCCCAAATTAGTATTTCACACTTAATCTGGATTGGGGGACCTCTTTAATTTAAGCTGTAAAAATGTTAAAGCATAGTATATAATCATCCAATTATATTTATCTTCTAAATTGTTAGCATTACCAGTTCTTTCTAGAGTTTGTCAAATGACTTTTTAAAAAGATAGGATCTTGTATGGTTTAACTAGTAACTTTTTTTTTCTTTTTTGTCTAGCATTTGTCATTTTGCTAGCCTTTCAATGAAAACAGAGGTCCAATAGTTCATTCTATTTGAGAATTTAGGAGAGATCAAGTGATGAAAATCAACAAATCATGCCACAACCCCCAAAGCTTAATCTTCTATCCCCACCAAAGAACCTCTTGAGCCAATAGTTTGAACACCTTTCCTAGGAAACCTGCTCATAAATAGAAAAATTGGCTGGTTCAACTTTCCCCCACCTTTCCTTCCTCCTCTTCCCTGCTAATGAGCAGTGAAATGGCCTAACGACTTGGGCCAGAGGGAAGGGAGAGCAGAACAGAGAGCCTGAGTAATCCACACACTGAATTATCAGCCCCTGTGTTTTCTTTGGCTTCCTTTTCAGAGTTCAGCGTTTTAAGGTTATTGAGGGATGCACTGTTTCTGTAGGCAGTAAGACATTTCTGCCATGATCATTTTGATTCAGTTCTATCGGGCTAGATGACCTGTGCTTCTGACAGGGACTCCAGAAGACAAGCTGGGAGAACTCAGAATGACACAGTTGCCTTTCTGCTGAGAGTCAAGCACAGAATGGCCTTTTCATGCTCTCGTCTGTTCGACTGAAGAGTGTTAAGGCTGAGGAGAGTTTGTGTGGCAGGAGCGGCCCTGGAAGAAAAGGAAGGTGCTGTGTAGAATTTGAATGCTGCCCAGTTTCATATAGATCCCGGAATGGGAAATGGCTGTTGGTGGTGGCGTAGGAGGAGCAACTCTCCTGGTTTGCCTGAGACTGAGTAGTTTCCTAAGATAGGAGATGTTCAGTGCGAAAACCAGGACAGTTCCAGGCAAACCTGGATAGTTGGCCATCCTGCATATTTAACTTAACTTTCCTTAGCTTAACAAAAAGGTCACAATCCATTGAAATCATTTATTATTGTCTTTAACCTGTCTGACTCATTGAATGACTCAGGAAAACAAACAAACAAACAAACAGGATTTCCTTGACCTCCCTGGAGTAAGCAGTAAAATGGAATGGACCCTTGTTGAAAGCTTTCTTCCTACTCACCTGTGTTTTGCTCTCTACTCCTTTGACTTAGAACTCTTGGCTACCCTGCTCCCCATACCTATGAGGTATTTATTTGTTTTTCCTTCCCTTCCCCTTTTGCTGCTGTGGCAGTAACTCCATGGATTAAAGAGGATGTACAGTATGTACTTTCTCCTACTTTGGCACTCAATTCCCGTAGCTCTGCTTAGATGCAGGTGGCTGAGCTGGGGCATTAGGAAGCCTCCGGGGGATCCACAGCTGAATCTATCAGGTCCTCCTGAAGCAGCTGGTATCTGAAGCAACTGGGCTGTGCCAACAGAAGCAAAGGAAGGGTGCAGTGTGGATGTGCAGGAAGAACACCAGACAAGCCTGTCTCTGCTTGAGAGGATCTAAATCACCCCATCTGCATGTGGAATATAGTGATTGTTCTGGAGAGAGCGGGAAGGGGAGGAGATGGTGTTTTTCCACAGTTATCAAGATAAACAGAGCAGCCAGTGCCGTCTGTGCAGCTGTTTCAGTGTGAGGATGAGCTGAGCTATTTTATTTTTACTCAGTAGGAATGAACACACACCCTCCTTCTTTTAAAGAGAGAGAGAGACTGGCTAACAAAATTACTCAGTGATTTGAATCTTTCTGCAGAATGGTGATAATTTATGGGAATGTCTGGACATATCCTTGTTTGGAACTTAATTAGTGAAAAAACAAGTTCAGAAGATAATATAGCTAAGTAATCTGAGATAGCCATTTGAAGACCTGGTAGAAGGAATGGGATAAGGAGGGGGATGGAGGAGCAGCAACAAGGTGAAATGTTATTTTAAGACAAGAAGGAATAAAGAGTTGTAGCCCTCAGGCTGAAGATGGGAAAGGAAATGAGGAGAAATGGTTATCGTCTCCTGTGTTGTTGTCCTAGTACCGACAGTCTCAGTGGTTGTACCCAAGTGATAGCAGCCTGGAAAGGCCAAGATCTCAGACTCAGTAAGTCCAGCAAAGATCCCTGCTCAAATTTTTATTTTTACAGGAATAACCAAAGGGATGGGGAGAGTGGAGCAGAGAGCCAGAATAATCCATTTTGCTCTTATGAAAAATAGTTAAGGTTTCAGGTTATGATGGCAGATTCTTACTCCCTTCAGAACACATCAATTCTCACTCCCTTCAGAACAGAACTCCACTAAAATAAAGTAAAGAGATTTTATTTTAGGTGTAAACCCACAAGGATAAAGAAAATGGGAAGAGGAGGCAAAAACGTGGAAGAGAAAGATGTAAAGCAGATGAACAAGTGGTAAATGACTTAGCAGGCCCCCAAGAAACTGATTCCTAAGCTGTCAAATCCTCAAAGGCTTAGGAATAAAGGCACCAGGTACCTCTGAAACTGTGATGAATGAAGTGGGTAGGGAAGGGCTACTGTGAGGAAGATTGGTTAACTACATGTTTATGAAACAATCAAGAGCTCTAGATCCTCTCCCCTATTTTATAGAAGTCTGACCGTTTCTCCCTCATCCTGATGGAAAATTGGAAATTTATTCTCTGAGACAGATAAAACAGAGTGTCTCTAAAACAGGAGAGACAACGTGCACAGTTGAGAAAGGTCATACCATAGGAGGAGACCCTACCTCTCAGTAACTCAGTAACACCTCCAACACACATAACCACCCTCCCCAGCACCCCCATCTTAGCTTCGAGAACTCTGGTAGTCAGGCCCATGTCTTCCATGCAAGGATTAGAAACATCTTCCTGGGATAATCTGACCATCTTGAGATGGAAGAGCTAAAGAATCTAAAAGTAGGGTTTTCCTAATGGTGAACCCATTTAGGTAATCCTAACATGAAGCTAAAAGTCTGTGAGCCTCACTATATTCTTAGAATCTTCACTGCATTTCTAGTTTCCCTCCTGACAACCAGACACGTGAGGAAACTAATATGAAACAAAAACACCAAATAGAGGGAACCTATATAAGGATATGGAAACTTTAAGAAGAATTTTGCTATCTTTAAAGAGATTGAGGTACATATGGCAACCCTAGACCAAAAAGAAAGGAACATTTAGAGAATAAGAAGTATAATTAGAAATTTAAAATATTAAAGCAAAAATGGAAAACTCAGGAGGCATGATAGCTGATAAAGTTGAGGAACTCTCCCAGAAAGTAGAACAAGATGACAAAAATATGGCAAATAGAGAAAATATAAAAATGCAGGTCAAGATGAGGGAGTCCAATATTCAAAACTAAGAGTTTCATAAGGAAAAATTAGAAAAAATCCAGGGGAATAAATTAATAACAGTCATTCAAGAAAATTTGCTAAAATTGAAGAACATGGGTTTCAGAATTGCAAGGGCCTTCTGAGTGCTCAGCCCACTGGAATAAAATAGACCCACAGCAAGTCACATCATCATTGTCATGAAATTTCAGAATATAAGGGATGTAGAGAAAATCTACATGCTCCCAGAGCAGGGCATGTTTTTTTTTAAAAAAAAAAAAAAAAAAAAAAAAAAAAAGACAAAAGGAAGAAAATAACCTGATCCAGTATCATAGGGGCTTCTCAAAAGCAAAACTAGAAGCTTCACAGGCAGTAAAACAATATATTCAGAGTCCTGAAGGAAATCTATTTCCAACTTAGGATTCTGTACCCAGCCACAAGACCAATCATATATGAAGGTGGTCTAAGGATAATGTTAACACAACATCTTAAAAATGTTATCTCCTAGAAACCATTTCTCAGGAAACTGTTTGTAAATGTACCACCAAAATGAGAGAGGAGACCAAGAAAGAAGAAAGTGTGGGATACAGGTCCAGGCTGTTTAACACCCGAGAGAGATTAAAGAATCCCTACAATGATGGTGAAGATGGATCCCAGGATGATAGCTTGCTGCAGGATTAGAGGGCAGCTAGACTTGACTGAACTGTTCAGAAGGCCCAAGAAGACTTCTTCAAGAAGAAAAAATTTCAAAAAATGCCTGATGTGTCAGAATGTCTTGAGAGGAGCTCAGTCGGTTAAGGGAGAGTTAGAGGAACGAGGTGAATTAGTGTTGCGCTCATACGAAACTAAGCAAAACAAAAACCAAGATTATTTGTAATTCTCACAGGGAAAACAATTGTGCAGGAAAGAAAAGTACTCCACATATTAATTGTGAATAACATTTACATAGTCATAATGTAAGCACTGAATATTGATCCAACAAAGTTACAGTACAGTCTAACTTGGGGGGATGGGAAAGGGTACACGTGGAGAGGGAAAGCTAAATCCTCATCTTCTATAGTAGTAGGTTGGTGAATAAAGCCTAACATTGAAGGTCAAGATATAACACTAGAAGCATGTTAATTATAGATGTGAGATAAATCCTAAAATAATAAATTTAAACAGGTAAAAATTATTGCCTCTGAGGTGGAGAGGAAATGGAGCATGGAGGAATATTTTTCATAATAAACCTTATAGGCTGTTGGACTTTTTAAACTACATTTATATATAACTTTATTTTAAAAATGTAAAAGAAGAAAAAGAAATAGTGAAACCAGCTTTGTTTTGGTTTAATGAAGAGGCCAAGCAGCACAGCAGTAGCAGCGACTATTAGTAATATGATAGAATCTTCTTGCATGTTAAAAAGAAGTCCTCTCTTACAAAGTACACAGTTTACTTTCTGTTCTTTCCGCTCATTAAGTTTTTCCTTTCCTGAATTTCTGAAACAAGTGTGAGGATTGACATTTTCTTTCTGATCACTGGCTTAGTACTAATGCTCTACCAGCAGAGTCTAGGTCATGAATGGTTGAACTCTCAAGAAGCTTTGGGGAGGGGCAAAAAACAGCCTTGCCAAACTACTCCCCCTCCCAACCTGCTTGCTAATCCACCAGAAATATGGATTGGAGACAGGCTTCAAAATTGAACTTCAACAGTGCATAGGACTCCTAACACATAAAGTGTACATATGGGGAGATGTCTTTTTAAATGATTGGGCAGACTGTTAGGTTTGAATCCCATGTCTGCTCAGCCCCTACTATAAGCAGACTCTGTAGACCACCAAATAGTGCCACTTGGAGCGTCTTGCTATTTTGGTTTCTGTTTTACTTGCATTAAAGTTCTAACACATTGACAGATTTCAGCAGCAAAATCTCTTATACCAGTAGTGCTGAAATTAGTAATCCTTCATGCTATTTGGAAACTGGAGTACAGGCTTCCACAGTGAAATTGGTCATGCACTTCCAGCTTTAACAATCCCTGAGATAGTGTATTATACATATCCATACTAGTTTTGGCACTCAACACAAAAATACTTGTGTGTGTCTCCTCTCTCTCTCTCTCTTTCTCTCCTGTTATTGTTTGCATTTCTGTGCTGTGGTGAGCATTTTCCTCAAGTTTTCTGCAGTATTATTTTTATTTACTTTGACTATTCTGATTCTTTTTGGTAGCTTTATGCATAATTTTATTGATGCTCAAATTGCATGCTAAGTAAATCTCTGGATTTTTTTCTTTAATGATTCTTTCACTAAGTAGAGGTTCAGAATTTCCCAAGGGGAAAAGGAGGGTCCTTGAAATTTTCTGTGAACATTGAAGCAGTCTAGGGATAGTAGGTGGGACTTCAATGCATTGGGCTTGTTTTCTGTAAATACATTTCAGTTAGTTCTCTGAGAAGCAATTGCCTGGAACACAGGTTTCTTTACATAGCTTGTAGAAAATACAGAGGTTTCAAGGGCCGTATGTTCTGTCGAGCTTTTGAAGATGAACCTATATTATTGTCGTATATAATAATACTGTATACATTATACATATTCATTAGATATATTATATATATGAATATATAACACAACTGGTTGTATGAGTGTACAGAGTATGGGTTTTCCATGAAAAGAAATAATGCTGCAGAGGCTGTTTGTACAATATGCAGAAGTGATTAGCTTTTATTTTAATTCCAATGCTAGTTTCTCAGGAGTCTAGAGTAAGGATTTGTGATTTCCTCACTCCCTATGCTCTCTTTATTACGCTCTTGGTTTTGATGCTTAGTTTTCAATTCTGTTTTTTAAGCCATCTTGGGCAATTCCTGTCTGATTTATCAGGGTATATAATGTTTACATTCTTAGAAGGATTCTTAGATTTTTCTTTGGGGAGAGACGAATTCTTTTTCCTTCTTTTGCCTCTCTTCCTCCTCTATTTAATCCTCTACTGTAAAAGAAAAAAAAGGAGAAAAATAGATTCTTCCAAACCTTAAACTTTTAAGTTACAATTAATGGCATATGCCCACCCTAGTCTTAGGTTAAAAAAAAGGAGAAACTTTCCTTGCCCTGACACTAAATAGCAGGCATGTTACAGGTCATAGTCACCAAATGAGTTCTTATAGATTCATAGGGAAACTAACAAATTTAATTTTCTCCTGCTTTTTCTCTAGTTCACAATTCCATTAGACTCATTTGTCTCCATTCATGGAAATGCATAGCTTATTGGATAAACTGGAAAAGATAATGCAGACATTTTGAAGATAAAACTAGTGAAATTCCCTCCCCGGCCCCTAGCATCTTGGGCTAGGGGAAAAGTTAATGAAAAAATGCAAATGTTGAACTTTTGGTAAATTAGTTCTGTTTCTTAAAGTATACTTCATGTTGGTTTCAAATGTTTTATTGAGTAATAAAGTTGGTTAAAATTATTCCCATGTGGGAATTTGTTCACATTAGCACATAACAGAGACAGAGAAGGGGTTGGTTTGTTCATATTCATTTTTCTCTTTCTCCCTTGCTCCTCTCTTTCTCTATCCCCCTCCCTTTTTCTCCCCGTCTCTCTTCTTCCCCTCTCCCTTATTCATTTTTCATTTTATATACTCTACATCTCATTTTCTCTCTCTGTAATCCCTTGAAAATTACAAACTGAAAAAAATGGAAAGAATAAAAAGTAAACTAAACCATGAAATAAGCAAGACATTGCTTGAAATTCAAATCAGTTCCTCTTTCCAGATAAGAAGCCTACTTAATTAGGTTTTTGCCTGTATCCTGCTAAATAGCTGTAATAGGTGTACTATGTCGACACCTCAGACTCATTTACATTATAGCCATGTTCTTAGACAGAGCTAGTTGTACTTTTCCATTTGACTCTTCTTTTATTCCAGAAGGTAGGAGTTTTATGTCTGTTTATCCTTCTAATTTGGCAACTTTGTCTATAAAGTTCAGTGCTAAATAGATCACCTATCAATCATTGGATAATTATTTGATTTTTTAATTTGTTGTTTATCTCAACTTTAAATGTAAGTTCTGTGAGGGAGGGATTTTTTTTTTTTTTTTTTTGAGACAGAGTCTCGCTCTGTAGCCCAGGCTGGAGTGCAGTGGGAGGGATTTTATCTGTATTATTCAGTACCATATTCCAGCACCCAACAACAATAGCTACCACATAGTAAGTGCTCAGTTAATATTTGTTGGATGAATCAGTGATCATGAGTTGGGAAGAGTGGGTAGAAAGATAATTAATTCTCCTTTAGCTATGTTTGTTTTATTTTGGTCTTTGAAGCAAGAGTAGTTCCTGGGAGGACTTTTAATATTCATGTTGCTAAATTCAGTGTTTCAAGATTAAGCTACCATATGTGAATAGGTAATAAACTCTTACGTCCTTCTCTCTACCACTACTACACATGTGGAGCCTGGGATTGAGAAAAATTAAGGAACTTACCCCATTTGTATTAGCTAATGCATTATGAAGCTCTGACCAGAACCTAGGCCTTTCTTTTGATTCAGTTCTATCAAGTCATATAGTTTGATATGTTTTCATCTTGCTTTCCAAACTGTATTATAAATTTGTCCAGATCAAGGCTTATGTCTGATCAAGGCTTCTGGCCGATTCTTCGTGGGGCTTAGCATTATTTCCTATGTCTAGTAGACTTTTTTCTTTTTTTCTTTTGAGACAGAGTTTCACTTTGTCACCCAGGCTGGAGTGCAGTGATGTGATCATGGCTCAGTACAGCCTCAACTTCCTGGGCTTAATTGATCCTCCCACCTCAGTCTCCCGAGTAGGTGGAACTACAGGCGTGCACCACCATGCCTGGCTAGTTTTTTAATTTTCAGTAGAAACAGGGTCCCCCTCTGTTGCCCAGGCTGGTCTTGAACTCCTAGGCTCAAGTGATCCTCCCACCTTGGCCTCCTAAAGTGCTAGGATGACAGACATGAGCTACAGCGCCTGGCCCCTAGTAGATGTTTATTAAATCTTTGATAATAGCAAATTTACCCAGTAAACCTTAAAGGCTATTGTATGGTATATTTGCAAGCAAAAAAATGTACATGAATTAAATACATTTTAGATCTTATGTCATTTTTATATAATTTATGTAAATATTTTAATTATTTTTGATATTAATTCAAAATATAATTTCATACACTGAAGGCACATCAGGCACATCATGGCAAGTTTTAGATTGTGCATATTTGGCGAACAGGAAGAGCCTACAATTCAAAATTCACTTTTCCCCTAAATAAAAAACAACAGTTACAGCCGGGCGCAGTGGCTGATGCCTGTAATCCCAGCACTTTGGGAGGCCAAGGCGGGCAGATCATGAGGTCAGGAGATGGAGACCATCCTGGCTAACATGGTGAAACCCCGTCTCTACTAAAAATAAAAAAAATTAGCCGGGCCTGGTGGCGGGCGCCTGTAGTCCCAGCTACTTGGGAGGCTGAGGCAGGAGAATGGCGTGAACCTGGGAGGCGGAGCTTGCAGCGAGCTGAGATCCGGCCACTGCACTCCGGCCTGGGCGACAGAGCAAGACTCCGTCACAAACAAACAAACAAACAAAAAATTGAATATTTATCTCTAGTATTGGAATGACTTTATGTATTAGTAATTATTTCTACTCATCTCATCCCTTCCATGTACTTGATTCTATGTAGTATGTGTTTTCTTTCAAATACAGGACTTCCTGTTTTGTTTGCTCTTCGGGTTGAACAGTGGAGGTGCCAGGACATGATTGCTCCCTCTGCAGGGCAAATGGTCAGATAGCATCAGGGCTGCTCTCTGAGACAGTAGCCTCTGCTTAGTCCTGTGTGCAGTGTTTAACCTTTCAATAATCCTTCCTCTCCCAAACAAGCAAATGCTGCTGGGTCCCTTTGCTGAAGTCAGTACAGGAGAATCTATAACTCCACAGATCAGCCAGAGGGAAGGTTTTCTAAGAGTAACAAATCTTTTTTTGCAACATGCTTTTTCTAGAAGCTTTTTGTCATTCTGGCAGTAAACTTGTTTTCCACTTGCTGCCTTAGCAACAAGACCTGAAGTCACTCCCCCTCCAGTCAGTGGCTTGATTATAAGAGCACTAACATTATGCACAGAACTAGAAGAAAATTCTATACTGGGGAAACCCACAGGCATTACCTGCTTCTTGGGTTAGAGAATTATTTTTGTATATTCTTAGTATCTCCTTAAAGGAAAAGGTCAAATAGGAATCTTGGAAATGGTGCATCTGAACCTTGGGTGATCTCAAATCTGTAGTGAATGCTGTAGCTTACGTTCTTGTTAGGTGCCTGCCTCTGGCCACAACAAAGAACGGTGTTTCTCCGCAGAGTCCTCTGTGGTTACTGAAGGAAGAGCCAAAATGTTAAGGTTCCCTTCTTTTGTACCAATCTGAGGCTAACTCGTTTTCAGGATTCTTTGTTCAATCCGAGAATATAAAGTTCAAATTGAGAATAAATATTTGTTTACCAAAGAACAGAATTCAGATGGATTTTAGCTTTAGTTAATCCCTTGAGAGCTCATTTAAATATTTCTTACCAAATTCAGTTTTATGTTTTAATAAAACGTGCTCAGTACAGAAGTTAGGTGGTCACATAACTAAGGCAAAGGTTAAGGATTAACTGTAACCACAGGTAGGCTTGTGCTCCACTAGAGCTGAAGACTGCAAAATACTAGGGGTTTAAAGTTGGAATGCACAAGTTGCTGTTTTTCTGTATTTTCTTTAGTATGTTAAAGATGTACTATATGTGCCTTAGAAATTAAATCTGGTAGCATCCTCATAAGCAATGATGGAAAGCTAGATTAAGAAAAGGAACTCCTACCTTCCCAGAACAGGCAGAGAATGCCGTGAAATCTCCAAAGCAAAATGTCTTTAGGTCATAGTACTATGCCGTCTCTCTGTAAAGAAATGCATTTTTTTCTTAACAAATTCAAATTCCTAACTTCCAGGGCTTACAAAAAAAGAACCACGTCACCGGGTATACTTAGCTGGACCACATGGCCCTGAGCAGTCTCCCTGGATTTCACCTTCTCTGCCAAGAAGGGATCCTGGGTTGGAGGAAGGGAGAAGATACATTAAACTTTAAACCCAAATATGGGCAGAAGATTGTTCCCTTGCTTCCTCATGCTTAGTTAAGACAGGTCAAGAACATTTTTTTAAAGGCTAGAGGATTAAAGCGAGAAGTGCCGTAGAGCCAGGAAATCTACATTCTGAATGTTGCTTGCATTCTGAATGTCTATGGCCCATAGTCCCCATACTGTGGTGCCCTAAGAGGAAGGACAAGCCCCTTCCTGTGTTCCTGAAGTCTTCGCCTTGGCCTGCCTCTCATAGATGCACCATTTTAACATCTAAAGTCAGTAACACAGTAATCCCCTCTTTATCCTCAGGGGATAAATTTTAAGACCTTCAGTGGGTGCCTGAAACTATGCATGGTACTGAACCCTATATATACTATATACTGTACGTTTTCCTATGCATACATACCTATGGTAAAGTTTAATTTATAAATTAAGCACAGTGAGAGTTTAACAGCAATAACTAATGATAAATTAGAACAATTATAACAATATACTGTGAAAAGTTACGGGAATGCAGTCTCTCTCCCTCTTGCTCTCTCCAAATATGATACTGTCCTGCAGGTAACTGAAACTATAGAAAGCAAAACCACAGGTAAGGGAGGACTAACTACTATACTCTCCAAGACAACCAGCGTTCTCAACGTCCTAACCAAGAAATTCTGCGTCCTGTAATCTCCTCTTTGAATTTCTGTTTAATGGTATCCTACTCTGCCAAGCACTGCATCTGATATTTTAAATACTTGTCTCATTTAAATACCCTGTAAAGTTCGTGTTATTGACCTCATTTTATAGAGGAGGAAAGTAAGTTTAAAAAAAAAATTGGGGGGGTCAGGTGCGGTGGCTCACACCTATAATCACAACACTTTAGAAGGCTGAGGCAGCTGGATTGTTTCAGCCCAGAAGTTTGAGACCAGTGTGGGCAACATCTCTATAAAAAATTAGCTAGGTGTGGTGGTGCATGCCTGTAGTCCCAGCTACTTGGGAGGCTGAGGTGGGAGAATCGCTTAAGCCCAGAAGTCAAGGCTGCAGTGAGGCATGATCGTGCCACTGCACTTCAGTCTGGGCAACAGAATGAGACCCTGTCTCAAAAATGTATGTATGTATGTGTGTGTGTGTGTATGTATATGTGTATATATATATTTTTTTCTTTTTTTTTTTTTTCCCCTTTAGTGACACACTTAATTAAGTGATGGAACTGAGCTACAAACCTGATTCTGTTGGACGCTAAAAGCCACATTGTGTCAAAACTCTGTAGTGCCTTTCAGTTTTAGAGTGCTGTCCTTGGAGGTTTCAGTTTTATTTTATTAAAGAAGACAGAATCTTGTTCACCCACAATCTTATAGCTCCGAGAAATTTCTGTATTGAAACATTCTGTTCTGAACTATGTTCAGTATCCAGTCTCTGTCAGCTACTTGAAGACAGCTAACATAGGGAAGGGAGGAGAATATTGGAAACAGACTGTTACACTATGGTTCACGTGGACAGCATTCACCCTCATCAGAAATGGCCAATCTGTTGCATATCTGCCTTCCTCTGCACTGTTTAAGTTTTAATTATCTTCCAACTGTCTGAGCTGCTGTTGAGGACCTCAGCAAGAACAAAGGATATTTGTTCTATTTTTCAGCAGTTCTCCTCTCTGCACACTGATGAAGTCACTGGCTGCCAGTGCCCTTATTATCTGGTTAAATCAGAGTCTGACTTGCGCTGAAAAGGCAAAGAAATAAATCTTAAACTTTACCTATATTCAGGATTTCTTGTGACAGAGAAAATGTGATACCTACTTCTCCAGTTTTGGTGTTATGACCCAGAACCAAGTTTTGTTTTGTTTTTCAAAAAAAGCAAAAAGAGAGAGGACTCTCCTATTCCTATCCCTTGGATTTTTCAATAACTTGGGTAGTGATAACTTCTTTTACCTTGGGGTGCTCCACTGTGAGCACCGTTAAGGAAATATGCTCATGATCAAGGATGGTACCTGTGCTGTCTCCTCCCCCTTTCAGTCGTTGCTCATGGATCAAGGCACTACTCCTGTGCTGGACAGGGCCTTTTTTGTTGTGGTGGTTTGTTTTGAGACAGAATCTCACTCTGTCACCCAGGCTGGAGCACAGGGGTGCGATCTCAGCTAACTGCAACCTCCGCCTCCTGGTTTCAAGCGATTCTCCTGCCTCAGCCACCCAAGTAGCTGGGATTACAGGCGCATGCCACCACGCCTGGCTAATTTTTGTATTTTTAGTAGAAATGGGGTTTTGCCATGGTGGCCAGACTGGTCTTGAACTCCTGACCTCAAGTGATCCACCCACCCAGACCTCCCAATGTGTTGGGATTACAGGGCACCACGCCTGGCCCTGAATTCTTAATGTAGAGTTTCAGGCTGCTCCTCCAGTCATTGATGTTGGGCCATTAGTTGAAGCCTTTTGCCATTTCTAGGCTAGATCTTTAGTATGGGGAAAGTCCAGGATGTTTGCAACTTTTTGCTTGAGAAAAAGGAGCTTGGCTTCTTTCTTTTGATGTCACATTTTTTAAAATATGTATTTGAGTAGGGACATTACACCATTTTTGCAAATTATGCTATAATTTTTTTTTCTAGAGACGTAGAAAGCATTGTAGAAGTAGAATAATTAAACTTGTTGTGAGCATTGCATATAACAGGCTGATCAGAAGGTGTGATATATAATGGTGAATTGCTCATTTGACTTCAGGATTATGCAGCAGAGATAACATTATCTTCGTTTACACAGAACTTTTTATCTGGAGGCATCTCTCAATGCATTTCCCACCATATATATTATTTTGTTTGTTATCACAAATACTATCATAAAGGTATAAAATGTATTCCAGTATAACTTTTTATTCTCAGTTGCTTATAACTGCAGGGCGAGAGAGGGGAGGGTTGCATATTTTCTTGCATTCCTAATGTTTGCACTGGGTAAAATTTGGGAAATAAGTTGTCTAAACTTGGAAAACCTGATTCCATATATTGTTTTAAAAAGAAAGAACAGGAGGGAAGGAAGGTTATTGAATCCCCTTAGGTTAGCCTGGAATATATTAACCTTAAGAACCGCCATTGGGAAAAGACCCTGTTAGTCACTTCCTGGCTCTTCTGTGCACAGTAGGAGAGCTGTCTCTCCTTTGGTAGAGATTTGAGCTAGAGAGTAGCAAAATGATGTGATCAAATTCCACTAAACCACATTCCCTCTATTCCCTCCAAGGTTGCAGACAGCAGCACTCAGGCTGTCACAGCCATGTACAGTTGAAAATGCTATGCTGGTTGAGTTTCTGTGGGTTTAAGGAAATGGACAAAATTAGATTCAGGCCAAGGTGCCAGAATTAATACACTCCTTCCCTTCCAGAAAGCATCAGGGAGATTGTCACTGCCAAAGTGAAGGACAATATAGTCTTTACTACCCAGACCAGTAAGAACTTATGTTGAATGAACCTACCCATCCACCCAAACCCAGTAAAAGCAGTACTTTCTGTCTGCCTTGAGGGTTTGAAGGAACAGATTAGGGCCAAATTCCTGCTTAACCAGCGGGCTCTGGTACATGTAGCAGTTGCCTTGATTCTCAACACAGGAAGAGTGGTGTCTCCCTGCAGTAGGTGTGAGCACACTGGACAGGCAGTTCAGGAGATAGCATTAATATTGGTTATAAAGATGAGTGATCAGCTCATGTCAAGGAGCAGATGGCTAAATGAGGTGCACAGGGAATGCCGTGAGAGTCAGGCTTGAAGAATCAGGAGGGAAAATAGCCCATGATATAAAAACCCCAAATATAGTCTCCTTAATGTGAATTTTCTAAATCGGCATTTACATTATACAGTTAACTTGGACTGATGAGAAATGTAAGGAAATTACAGAATTAGTGAATAGCGATTAACTCAGAAGTAAAATTATATCGTCTAAATTGAAGGTTGTTTTACACAGCAGAGGGGTGGAGATTACTAAAACCTTGTCCAGTCTGTCATGTCCTAATTGAAATCTGTTCATTTAATATACCCCATCCTTCAGAGTGCATAGTTCATAATTTGGGAGGCGTTATCAGTTAATCTAGTTATTTTTCCTGGTTCTTCCTTTGAATTCCAGTAAGACGGTGTGTGGCACATCCCTCGTGGAGTCATGTGACACTCAGAAGAGTGAGTTTATCTGTTCATTAACCTGTGAACTGTCAGGTCCCTTTGGAGAGTGAAGAGAGCAAGTTACTCCAAGGTTAATGCTTGTTTGTTGGAGATGAAGTCTCCAGGGAATTAAAGAGGATGAACAGGCCAAGATGCTCAAGGGCTGCCCAGTGAAACTCTGCACTGTGTGCAGGTGCCAGATTGATGTGGCCAGGATGGAGGCTGCAGAGCAGGCTGGGCCATCTCTGCAGATCACTTCCTCTGGTCAGGAGACTTCCCAGCAGTCAAGTGGGAGGCTGGCATCAGTGTATAAGGTTAACTTCCTAACAAAGATTTAGGAGCATTATTAAAATAAACTGTGAGGAGTTTTCAGTAGTTTCTGGATTTTTCCTTTTAAAGAAGAAAGCAATATTGATTTCGTGCATTCATCTCCAATGGATGAAATCTTCCACTGAGCTGGAAAGCATCTGATTGTGCACATGTGCTCCCGCACATTCCTAACCACAAGGCAAGAGCAGAAGCTACTTGGTATTATCTGGTAAAAATGTCTTCAGGTCATGTACCTGACTGACATTCAGGGGTTGAACTGAACAGCACCTGGTTTGGTTTTTTTGGGTAAATCCAATCTAAGTTCTACTTAATTTTCTGCAAAATGACATCTCCCTTATTTTGCTATAATTCTTCTAGGTTCAATTGGAGCTACCCATAAGGAGCAGATACAGGGTCTGAGGTCAAGCTTAGAGTATCCTTTCTTTGGTCTATATCCTGGTGTACTATATGTTTAAGTGACGTGTCTTATTCTGGTATCCTTGGATTGGTTGTGGTGGGAGCTCATTTTCAACAGATTTTCTTTTCTTTTTACCATCAGGTATATTCGAATTGTTGGGACTCACAACACAGTGAACAAGATTTTTCACATTGTGGCTTTTGAATGTATGTTTACAAACAAAACCTTCACTCTTGAGAAGGGGCTGATAGGTAAGTATCACAATTACATTTTTATATATATATTTAGGTATTTTATCCTCGAATACTTTGTTACTCTGTTAAGTTATCTTAATCAGTTCTAAGGACTCTGGTTGATTTAAATGCCTTATTGCTGGGTGACATAGGGAATGGCTTACCTTTTTTAGAAGTATTCAAAATAGCAATTTCAATGAACTTAAAAGAATGAATGTAAATGTTGTACTAGTGCTTAAGAGTTGAAAATATTTTGGTAATTCATTCAGATTTGCTATGTAGCGAATGTTTGTGATGGCCGGGTGAAGCCCCTCACACGAAGGGATTTAATGATAGGTGAGTTTGAAGAGAAGTCTGTATGATATTGGTTGGATGTTCAGACTTTCCATGGCTGTGCAGGTATTTTGGCCTTTGATTTGATAGGAGTGGTATGCTTAGCTGTGGAGGTATCTTCTTTTCATGGATATATAAATTCATATTTGCCTGATGTAGCCTCAAGAAAGTTCAACTCATGAACGTGCCTCCATATAATTTAAATAAGACCAAAGTGACTGAATTGTCACTTTTGAATTGTCATTGCAAAAGTCAAGTGATTGGATGGGAAATACTGCCTGACTGATATTTGGAAAGGGGATTTTAAATTTTGGTGTAATTGTTTGCTTGGTTGTTTTCTGTCTTGTTTTGTTTTTATTTTCAGTAATGGGTAGTCTGGGCATTGTGCACAGTCCATCCCAGGTCTTGACATTCATGAGTAGCTTTGCCCATCCAGACTGCTTATTTTGCTTTTTTTCCCCCCATGCCCATAGGTTTTCACTCACCTGCTGCAAAGATCATGCTTAGATCAATTAGCTCCTTGATTCTGTCCCTTTATTGCAGTTTCCTTTGAGAAGAGACTTCGTATGTTCCGGTGTGGGGATAAGATGACCTTGCCTTGTGGTCTAAAATAGAATTCTGTACCTTTACAAAGGGACTCATGTCACCTCTCCTTCCCAAGTTTTGTTCATGTTGGCACACATGTCCATATTGACCTAAAAGCATGGGAATAACTATAATGAGAAAGATGAGTGTAACTTGCAAATGTTTATTAACTCTTTAAATGGTCATAGCCTAAATTTTCCTAACATCTGCTGAGTCTAAAGCCTAATCCTTTACTTACGGAAATTTGGGAGAATAATATTAATAAAGTAGCAGGAGTGGAAAATTTTCCAATATAGAGAGTATTTGGAGCTCAACTGAAATAGCTGCCTTGGTTTTAATTTTGTTATGAATATACTTTTAACATTAAATATAAATATTAATAATTTGTGTGACTTTTGAGTAATTTGAAAGTTAGCAAGTTTGAAGCATTACCTGATATTATTGTATTTTAATTCTGTAGGCTGTACAGAATTGTGGTGATGGAGGGTTGCTGGGAGGGCATTCTTTTTCACCTGTTGTTCAGGCTCTTCTACAGACTGTAGGCCTCACTGTGTATCTGACTGTGTAGTTAGGAGAGCCCTCAGTGAGAAGGATCTTAGAAACCAAGACCCTTCTTATTTACAAGATGTGTAGCATTTGGCTACTTATTTCAGCTCAGTGCACTGCATTTTTGAACATGCTGCATAGAAGGCATCATCTACATCAGTCAGCCCCCTCTTCTTACTGGAGGAAGAACAGTTTTGTGGACACTGTAATTATGAAAGAAACAAACCTGTCTGGCATGAAACTCAGGATTGGTTGTCATGAGGGGTGCTGCTGTTGGTATGCATGTTTTGTCCAAATTGAACTAGTCAGCATCATCAGAAGCCATAACAGTCTCAGATATGTTGGTGATGAAAGAAAATTACAGAGATACAAAAAGTGTTTTTGGTGCAGGTGCCAGATTGATGTGGCCAGACATCAATTAGACACTCTTCTTCAAGCACTCTTCCATGATGCTCACAAGTTTGACTGCAAAGAGCACTGTAATCATCTGCCTGTTATTGTCCCTCAGCCAAATGGGAGCAGTGGTGCAGGTAGGCAGATATATACATGCGCTTGCCAGAAGATGGTCTGCAGTGGAACCCCCTCTGACCCTCCTTGAACCATCCTCACAGTTCAGAGCTGCTCATCCGCGGCAGTGGTGTGAGTGGTAAGGAAGTTCAGGGGGATTTCGTTATCCTCTGACATTGCAGCTCTGCTTACCTTCCAGAGGTGTTTAAAACAGTAATCTCCAGCTTTCCATGTTGATTATCTCAGGTGCATTTTAGCAACACACAGGCCTTGGCCAGTCACCCTACTGGTCCTTGACAGGTCCTCTACGGGGGTACAGGTATGTCAGAATCACCTGGAGTTATTTTTAAATTGCAGATGCTTACTTCTTACACTTTCTTCTATCCTGTGAAATATGCAGTCCCTTCCTGAGAATCACTGATATGAACTCCATGATTTCTTGGGGAAAAAAAAGTAAAACTAAGATAATGTCATCATAAGTAATTAGAGTGTCAAATCCTACTTTTTTTTTTTTTTGAGACAGAGTTTCACTCTGTTGCCCAGGCTGGAGTGCAGTGGCACGGTCTTGCCTCGCTGCAACCTCTGCCTCCTGGGTTCAAGCAATTCTCCTGTCTCAGCCTCCCAAGTAGCTGGGACTACAGGTGTGTGCCACTATGCCTGGCTAATTTTTGTATTTTTAGTTGAGACAGGGTTTTGCCATGTTGGTCAGGCTGATCTTGAACTCCTGACCTCAGGTGATCCACCTGCCTCGGCCTCCCAAACTGCTGGGATTACAGGCGTGAGCCACTACGCCTGGCTCTCAAATCCTACCTTTATGTTTCTAGATTCAGAATGTTTTTCTTTCACAATTCCTGGTCTTCTTTTCATAGTGCAGGCTCCTATAATTATTCTTCTGTAGGCCTCAAAAATCACTTTTATAATATTTTTAATTTTAAAAAGTCAGATTCTAATGTTATTATTTAAAATATATAATGATGACAGGAAATAACATAAGTAAAAATAAGCACACCCACTATATGAGATTTTAGTCTTCTTTTCCCACCAAAGGGGTTCTTTCCCATTTTTGATGACTGTGTCATGCCTCATACAGCTTCACTGGCACAGATTCATGGGAGGCTTTGAAGTCCTCAGGTTCACATAGCCACAAGAAGAGGCCCTAGTTCAACCGCGTTGCCTGGAGCCGGGCCTTTCTCCCACCTTTGCTGTTGCCACTATGACCTCTTCTCATTTGGTGGCTGCATCTGAATCTTGTTGGAATGTATTCTTTCCTGGGAGAGTCAGCCTGTGATGACTGTCTCCTCTGTGTTAGAAGGCATTTGTAAGAAACCCTAACCTGTCTTACTAGTGAGGCATGGAAGAAGTAATTAGAAGAGATGTGACTGCTATTTCATAAACGTTCAACCTCCCAAACAATGTATTTACTTTGCCTTAGCACTCCACTTTGGTGATACTTGCATAGCATTTGCCAAGTCCTTCTGATTTTTTTGTAATGATTTCCAAATCTGCCTTTTCATTTAATCTTGTGTTTAAATTCACTTTTTAATGCCCTACTAGTTATCCAAGTAGAGAGAGCAGTACCTATCACCCAGCTTTAAAGAATTATCAATTCACAGCTAACCTAGTTTTATCTGTATGTGATCTACTTTGTCCCTATCAGATTATTTTGAAATTAATCTTGGACATTTTATCATTTCATCTATAAATACTTTATTATGCAAATCTAAAAGTAAGGCCTCCTTATTGTAGCCATAAGCACAATGCCATCATACTACCCTAAAATTGAACAGTAATTCCTTAAGAGCATTAAATATGCAGTCAATGTTCCAACTTCCCTAATTGTTTCAAAGTCTGGAGTCAGAATGTGTTTTTATAGGTTGAGTAAATCAGAACTCAGATAAGGTCCATATTATGCAAATAACTGTTGTGATTCTTAAATCTCTTTAAATCTATAGGTTCTCTTCTATTATCTGTCTATCTTTGTCTGTTTTTCTCTAATTATTTATTTGTTAAGAAACTAGGCTTTTCTCGTATAGAGTGTCTACCAGTCTGGATTTTGGTCATTGAATTTCCATGGTAATATTTAGCATGTTTATCTTTTGCATTTCTTGTAACTTGGTAGTTAGATAGAGCCTTAATCAGATTCAACTACTATTTTTTGGTAATAATGTTCCATAGGTAGTGTTGTGTGTATCTGTCCAGAAGCAGAGAAAACCTCTCATTGTCTCTCTCTTTTGGATGTTCACATCCATTGATGATTATTTTCTGGATTCATTATTTCGTAATTTTGGATTACAAATGGTTATTTTCCAAGTATGTCATTCCTTCTTCATTTAGTCCCTAGAAAGACAAAATTTTCTTCAACACTCATTTAGTAACCCTGAGATACAATTCGCTCAGGAAAAGAAGGATAAATATTACATTCTTTCCCTTTGTTCACCAGTTTTCAAAATAAAGAGGTGGTTCCCTAGCATCCTTCAAGGGTGACAAAGGTTTGTTTTGGGATTTGTTAGGGGGAGGTAAATACATATCATTTTGAATTTGTGGGAATAAACACGATTGAAATCTTTTAATCACTTGCGGTTATTAGTAACGATATTCAAATCATTGTATCTTTAGCTTCTTCAAATTGGTTTTTGAGTCTTTTGATAAGACTTTAGTAGTCCTTGATAGCTCCGTGCTTTCTGGCATAACAAGATATACTAGGTTTATTTTGTACATTTCCTGCCCTTGATCTGGAATCAGCCATTTCTTCATGAAGGCTTGGTACTGTATAGAGGAAAATTACATTTGGAAACCTCAGTGTAGATACTGTAGATGATCTTTGCTACTGTGTTTGTTGCTATTTGTAGACCCTTTAGTAGACAGAACTAGGAAATACATGTACATACACTTAATTATTTATATGACATGTATTTAGCAGATGAAATGTATCATGAGTATATAGTGACACTTCTAATTCAAATTCAGTACTGTAAGATTTTTGTTTAAGCTTTTCATCTTTCTTTCATCTCTTTTTCTTCATAGGTAAAATCTTGGTTATCAGTGATACAGTGCAATATTCATTTGCTCTGTCGCCAGTACATACAGAATAGCTATGAACCATATGATTACTGAAAATAGCTTTAAGATTTTTGTTACTGATTTTCAGGTCCTTCTATCTCTAGAAATCTACAGTAAAATGACAATGTTTTAAAGTCACTTGCAATGATTCTCTGTGTAGTTATGCCACTAGTTCAGTATACAATTAGGTTCATCTGTTCCATTTTGCTTTCAATATTTAGGGATTGCCTTTAAAAAACTTTTGTTTCCTAACTATGTAAAATACTTACATTATTCTAAAATCAAATCTACAAAAGAGCTATATTCAGATAAATGAAGCTTCTATTCCTGCCCTCTCTACCTCTGTAAATAATCTCTTTTTTTCCTCCTTTAGTTTGTTGTTGTTATTATCCTTCCATTTAAAAGTGGGAAAAATATATTTATTTCTATATTTATATTTTGTATCTTCCCAATGTCTTTAAACAATTGGTAGCACACTATATACCATACATGTTATATATTTTTTACTTTACTATGCTTCTTTTTCTTTCTTTCTTTCTTTCTTTTTTTTTTTTTTTTTTTTTTTTGAGACAGGGTCTTGCTCTATTGCCCAGGCTGTTCTAGAACTCCTGGGCTCTAGACATCCTCTTGAGTAGCCAATAGGACTGTAGGCACATACCACCACACTTGGTTTCACCTTGCTTTTCTGTACTTAACACTTATTTTGGAGCTAGCTATAGAGAAAGATATTATTTGTTTCTTTTTGTAGCTGCATGGTCCTCATTAGTATAGATATACCATCGTTTATTTAACTGATGTTAAATAAACAGTTTTCTATTGATGAACCATTTGGGTTGTTTTCAATCTTCCACTCCTACAAATAGTGCTATTGCCTTGTGTATAAGTCTTTTCCTATTTTTGCCAGTGTATCTTTGGGATAGATTTCTAGAGAAGGGATTGTATGATCAAAGAGTAAATGCATATAGAATTTTCCTAGATATTGCCAAATTCACTTTCATAGGGATTATAACATTTTAAAATTCTCACTAGTATTGTATGATAAAGCCTGTTTCCCCACAGCCTTGCCAGTGGAGCATATTGTCAAACTTCTGGACTTTTGCCAGTTTGGTAGGTGAGAAATGGTATCTCAGTGCAATTTTAACTGTATTTCTCTTATGAGAGAAATTGAGTATCTTTTCATATGTTTAAGGGCCATTTACATTCCCTTTTTTCTTTTTTAAATGGCTCTTCTCCTCTTATGAGTCTTCTAGATGAATAGAGAATCTGGTTTTAGTAAGACTTGGGGGAGCAGTAAACACTTTACACTCAGATTGGAGTGTGACATTCAGCATTACAGAAGTCTGTTTGTGCTTCCTAAGGTCTCCTGGTTCTCCTGGAAAATAGAAGTTCTCATATGTCCCCCTCCATCCTTGTCCCTGGTTCAACCTCTCTGCTTAAGAGATAATAACTAGAGCATAGAGCTCTAGGTTCAAAATTATGGTTTCATTAACCCTTTCAAAGAATAGGAATAAGATTCTATTATCAGCTTTAGGCTATTAAAGTGTTACTTTTGTGTCTTACCAGCTTGGATCCAGGAAGACTGGTAGCTTTTTGTTCTGTACAGTAGATACCCTTATCTGTGGTTTTGCTTTCCGTGGTTTCATTTACATGTAAGCAACCATGGTCCAAAAATATGAAATGGAAAATCCCAGATAAGCAATTTGTAAGTTTTAAACTGCATGCCATTCCTGGTAACATGATGAAATCTTGTGCTATCCCACTGTGCCGCACCAGGAATGTGAATCATCTGTTTGTTGAGTGTATCCATGCTGTATATGCTACCTGCCTGTTATTGTGTAGTGAAAAACATAGTGTATATTGAGTTTGGTACCACATGAAGTTTCAGACATTCACTGGGGATCTTGGAACATATCCCCTGCGGGAAGGGGGGACTACTGGGATTGATCTAGGGCAACCACAATCAGCAGCATAAGTACAAGAACTCTGTTGCTGAAGCTGTCGGTACACTCACTACTGCCGCCACACCTGGAGTTGTGCTATCTGAACAGAAACACTGGAGTCCATATTCACCTGCTGCTACCTTCAGTACCACTAGAAACAAATAGACAAGAACATGTCTTTTTCCTTCCTCCTATATTTCAGTCTCCCACCAGACTCTTCTGTTGGCAGAACAAAAAAACAGCCTGGTAAGGGGAGTCTGGGTGACTGTAGTTTTCAAAGGTTTAGCCTCTGAGATCCAGTGTAGAACAAGGGAAGGAAGAGAGCTGAAAGCAAACAGATGACTGACACAAAGACAGGAAGACAGGCAGTGTAAAGGAGGCTCCTTCCAACAGGAAACTTACCATCTGATTCAAAGTAGCCGGACAGTCACACTGGCAAGGTGTGGAAATAAGTGGAGTGGAGAACAACAGACAAAGGCATAAACAGGCATGGAGAAAGGTTAAGTATTGATTTGGGCTGCAAAGGAACCCAACATATCTCTTGCCTAGTAAGATAAGGCTTCATGAAGAATGGTATTTTGAGCTTGGCCTTGAAAGATTCAGTAAATATTAAGGGGCATTACAGAAGTGCTCATTTACATAGCAATAATACTGTTTCCTTCAGAGGAGCTGAAGCTAGTAAATAAAAATAGGTTGTCTGTGGTTGCTACTGTCATTTAAAACTATTTTGAGATTGTAACAGTATGTTTAGAATGCTGTAAAATTTCTGGGAAAGTAAACAGAGTTGGAAATCTGGGCTGTGAAGGGTTTTGGCATCCAGTGGCCTAGGAATATAATACGACTTCTGTGCTTCACAATTATGTTTAGTAAAGTGAATGTCCTCCAGAGCAGAAACAGAGATTCAGTAGTGAGAGAGTTCAGTAGCAGATGAAGGTGTTAGAATGTGGCAAAGAAGCAAATGTCCTGGCTTGGCAGAGGGGCCTTAAATGCCTTAATGCAGATAGTTTCCTACAATGGCACTGGTGAGTCTGAATTAGTGTAGACCAGGAGGCTGTGCTTTTCCAAGTCCTATTTCTCTAACCAGATATTAAGGCTGGTTCTGCTTGTCAGTAAAGCTTGACTTCTTTAGCTATTGTAAATTTCTTGGCATTAAGCAGACATTTATTAAGAGGCTGCTGAGTGTATCTTAGACACAGGGGAGAGAAAGACACATGGGTGTAGTTTCTGCCTTGAAGGATCTTAAGAGCTAATAGAGAAGAAAGACACTTAAACAGAAGGTGACAACTCAGTAAAATAAGTCATGTATCCGGAAGTTTCAGCAGATGCTGTAGGAATGCTGAACAGGGGGCATTAACCTCAGCTGAGGGAATGGTATCAGGAAGACCTACTAGTGGAGGGTATGAATTGGGTCAGGGATATGGTTTGGCGGTGTCTCCACCCAAATCTCATCTTGAATTGTGATTCCCATAATCCCACATGTCGTGGGAGGGACCCGGTGGGAGCGCCGTTCTTGTGATAGTGAGTGAATTCTCACGAGATCTGATGGTTTTATAAGGCGACTTTCCCCCCTTGTTTGGCACTTCTCTTTCCTTCTGCTGTGTGAAGAAGGTGCCTTTCTTCTCCTTCCCCTTCTGCCATGGTTGTAAGTTTCCTGAGGCCTTCCCAGCCATGCAGAATTATGAGTCAATTAAGCCTCTTTTCTTTACTAAATTACTCAGCCTCAGTTATTTTTTCATAGCAGCATGAGAATGGAATAATACAGTCAGTCCTTAAGGAAGGGAAGAGTGGGGAAGCTCAGGGGAGAATCACACAAAATGGTCAGTGTGTGCAAAAGCTTATCTCCTACCCATTCCATAGGCAGAGCCCCTTCTAGTGGACCACCTTGCACCCGATGGAGGAATTGGAGTAGAAGTTACAGTTAACTGTAGTCTTTTACTTTTCTCTTCTAGGGTTCTCAGCTTAGTATGTGGTCAGTGTGTATGTATGTGTAGTAGTCCATTTTCACACTGCTATAGAGAACTACCTGGAGGCCGGGTGCTGTGGCTCACACTTGTAATCCCAGTAGTTTGGGAGGCTGAGGTGGGCAGATCACCTGAGGTCAGGAGTTCGAGACCAGCCTGGCCAACATGGTGAAACCCCATGTCTACTAAAAATACAAAAATACAATTATGGTGGCGGGCACCTGTAATCCCAGCTACCTGGGAGGCTGTGGCAGGAGAATCACTTGAATCCGGAAGGCAAACATTGCAGGGAGCTGAGATTGCGCCACTGCACTCCAGCCTGGGAGACAGAGTGAGACTCTATCTCAAAATAAATAAATAAATAAATTAGCTGGACATGGTGGCACACGCCTGTAGTCTCAGCTACTCGGGAGGCTGAGGCAGGAGAATCGCTTGAACCCGAGAGGCAGAGGTTGCAGTGAGTCAAGATCATGCTGCTGCACTCCAGGCTTGGCAACAGGGCAAGACTCCCTCTCAAAAAAAAAAAAAAAAAAAAAGAACTACCTGGAGGCCGGGCACAGTGGCTCTCGTCTGTAATCTCAGCAGTTTAGGAGGCCAAAGCAGGTGGATTGATTGAGGCCAGGGGTTCAAGACCAGCCTGGCCAACATGGCAAAACCCTGTGTCTGCTAAAAATACAAAAATTAGCCAGGTGTGGTAATGCGCGCCTGTAGTTCCAGCTACTCAGGAGGCTGAGCCATGAGAATCCTTTGAACCCAGGAGGCGGAAGTTGCAGTGAGCTGAGATTGCGCTACTGCTCTCTAGTCTGGCCAATAGAGTGAGACTCTGTCTTTAAAAAAAAAAAAAGTAAGATTAAAATAAAATAAAAGAACTACTTGGGACTGGATAATTTATAAAGAAAAAAGGTTTAATTGATTCACAGTTGTGCATGGCTGGGGAGAGGCCTCAGGAAACTTACATTCATGACAGAAGGCAAAGGAGAAACAAGGCACATCTTACATGGCAGCAGGAGAGAGGGTGAGAGAGCAAGGAAGTGCCACACTTTTAAACCATAAGATATCATGAGAACTCACTCACTATAATGAGAACAGCATGGGGAAATTCCACCCCCATGATCCAGTCACCTCCCACCAGGTCCCTCCCTCAACACATGGGGATTATAATTCAAGATAAGATTTGGGTAGGGACACAAAGCCAAACCATACCAATTATGTATCTTATTATCCTTTCCTTTTTTTTTTTAAGAATAAAGATTGCCTGAAAAAAATTTTTTACTGCTCTTGTTTTATAGGATTGACTTCATTTTACAGGATTGAATTTTTGGGCTCTACTTATATATTCCCTTATTATCATAAGGATAGATAGATATAGTAGTACGGATGTGTGTGTGTGAAGGTAAATGTAAATGTGTACAGTTTGTTTTTGTTTTTATTTTATTTTATTTTATTTTTGAGATGGAGTCTTGCTCTGTCACCCAGGCTGGAGTGCAGTAGCACAATCTCAGCTCACTGCAAACTCCGCCTCCTGGGTTCAAGTGATTCTCTTGCCTCAGCCTCCCGAGTAGCTGAGATTACAGGTGTGCACCACCACACTTGGCTAATTTTTGTATTTTTAGTAGAGACGGTTTCACCATGTTGGCCAGGCCTGTCTTGAACTCCTGACGGCAAGTGATCCTCCCACCTTGGCCTCCCAAAGTGCTGGGATTACAGGCATGAGTCACCATGCCCAGCTGTTAAATATAAGTTCTAGTTTCAGATAATCTCTGTGTTCACGCATATGAGCATATGCTTTTAGAAGCAGCCAGTACGTATCTTGAATGCATTGTTGCTTAGAAATGTCTTCCTCCAGATACCCTAACTCATCTTTCTCAAATTTGAAGCTGAACACATCCCTAGAGCAGGGGGCACAGTGCCGCCAGTCTCTTTGTTAAAGAATAGCAAAAGTGACCTTTACTCCAGTTCCCAGTAAGTTCATCATCTGCATCTGAGACCCCCTCAACCTGGACTTCATTGTCATATCACTGTCAGCATTTTGGTCATAACAATTTAACAAGTCTCTAAGAAGTTCTAAGCCTTCCCTCATCTTCCTGTCTTCTTTTGAGCCCTCCAAGCTGTTCCAGCTCTACCCATTACCCAGTTCCAAAGTTGCTTCCACATTTTCAGGTATCTTTGTAGCAATGGCACACTTCTCTGGTACACATTTTTTTGTGTTAGTCCATCTTCACACTTCTGTAAAGACATACCTGAGACTGGGTAATTTATAAAGAAAAGTTTAATTGGCTCGTGGTTTTGTGGGCTGTATGGGCTTCTGTTTCTGTAGAGGCTTCAGGAAACTTATAGTCATGGTGAAAGGCAAAGAGAAAACAGGCACATATTTACATGGCCAGCAGTAGAGAGAGAGAGAGAGTGAAGGAAGAGGTGCTACACACTTTCAAACAACCAGATCTTGTGAGAACTCTATTATGAAAACAGCAAAGGGGAGGTCTGCCCTCGTGATTCAGTCACCTCCCACCAGGCCCCTCCTCCAACACTGGGAGTTACAATTTGACATGAGATTCGAGTGGGGAAACAGATTGAAACCATATCATACATGTATATAAGTTTTTACCAGAAGAGTGGAAATACTGCACAAAACTAACTTAACTGTTTTTTTTTTTCACTTTGTAATACTTGCACATTTTACTGATACTCTCTACCTTTGGCTTTTTGATGAATAAGGAAGGACTTAAGGGAAGGGACCTATGGGTGGCCCTGTCTTTCCCTTTCTTTTTACATCGTTATTTTCAGCATGTGTATTTGGCTAATACAAGGTAATAACAAGAGTGAAAAAGGATATGATAGAAGCAGGAACATCTTTACATGGCCAGCATCTGCATCTGAGATTGGTCATTGGTGCTTCTTGAAATGCCTTTGCCTTCCTTCTGCTTCATCACTAGCCATATTACCAAGAACCATCCACCCCTGGCCTACCTCATGCCATTAGAGATGGGATAATGGTCTGGAACAATGGTGGGGGCAGTAGGATGATGTGCGCTCATAAATTCGGTTGCTATTAAGTGAGCATGACAAGGAGATCTGCTGGAGTTTTTAAACTTTTTCTCCCACAAACAACAAATGCCTACCTGGAAATAAAGTTAATAAATCCACAGGCTTTAATGTAAAGAAACTATAAATCTTTAAAGAGCACTGATTAATGGAAAGAAATATTCCTGGATAGGAAAATTTAATATTGTAAAGATGTTGCTTCGTCCCATTTTAATGTATAAATTTAATATAGTACTACTACTCAAAATCCCAGTTTTGTGTGTGTGTGTGTTTTAATATTTTGCTCAGTTATTTGAAAATATTTTCCAAGAGAATAAATAAGTAGAAATATCTTTTCCTTCTCCCCACTCCTTAAAAAAAGCCTGAAAAAAAAATAAAAAAATAAAATGAATGAGGGGTCTCTTCCCAGCAGGTATTAAAATTAGTACTGCATAGTAATGTGGCATTAATGCAAGAACAAACTGGTAGATAAATAAAGCAATCACCTACACTCTGAATTAGATCCCAGTATGTGTAAGGATGTAATGTGAGATAAAGGTGACATCTCACATCAATTAAGAACCAAAGGATAACACAGCAAATGATGCTGAGACAGTTAACAATTGCAAACAGTTACATGAAATTTTTTCCTCATACTAGATACAAAAGCATTTTCTTGTTAAAGAGGTAGATTTTACAATGTGACTCCAAAAGAGCTGTAGGAAACTGTATTAATAAGTATTTATCTTATCTCAAGGTGAGGAACAACTTCCTCAGCACAAAAGCAAAGGCAGAAACCATAAACAGAATTCAAAGGTGTTTGACAAACTGGAAAAAAATAATTGCAACATACATGACAAAATAAGTACGAAAAAAAAAGATGATTCCCTTACAGAAAATGTATACAAACAGCAGTTATTTAAAAAGAAAGGGCCGGGCACTGTGGCTCACGCCTGTAATCCCAGCACTTTGGGATGCCAAGGCGGGTGGATCACGAGGTCAGGAGATCGAGACCATCCTGGCCAACATGGCGAAAACCCGTCTCCTGAAAATACAAAAACAAAATTAGCCGGGCGTGGTGGTGGGCTCCTGTAGTCCCAGCTACTTGGGAGGCTGAAGCAGGAGAATGGTGTGAATCCGGGAGGCGGAGCTTGCAGTGAGCCGAGACCGCTCCACTGCACTCCAGCCTGGGTGACAGAGCAAGACTCTGTCTCAAAAAAAAAAAAAAAAAAAGAAAGCCGTAATAGTCCATAAACTTGAAAGTATTTCGCCTCGCTAGTAATTAAATAAGTGCAATAACAATTTTTTGGCTTACTTGGCAAATATTTTTCATTAAAATTTTTTATATATATATAAATAAGACAAAGTCATGTCTCATCAAAAATCAAACAATACAGAAGTACATAAGTAAAACATTTCTTTTTTTGCTTTTTTTTTCAGGACAGGGTCTGTCACCCAGGCTAGAGTGCAGTGATGCAATCACAGCTCCCTGCAGCCTTGACCTCCTGGGCTCAAGTGATCCTCCTGCCTCGGCCTCCCAAGTAGCTGGGACCACAGGCATGCCCCACCACACCCAGCTATTTTTGTTATTGTTGTTGAGACAGGGGTCCCATTATGTTTACCCAGGCTGGTCTTGAACTCCTGGGCTCAAACTATCCTCCCAACTTGGCCTCTCAAAGTGCTGGGATTCCAGGTGTGAGCCACTGCACCTAGCCAAAATAAAATGTTTTTGTGTTTCAATTTGCATTAGCCTAGTTATTGCTAAAATTGAGTATTTTAAAATATTTCTTGGTCCCCCCCCTCCTTTTTTTTTTTTTTTGAGAGGGAGTCTCACTCTGTTGCCCAGGCTGGAGTGCAGTGGCGTGATCTCAGCTCACTGCAACCTCCACTCCTGGGTTCAGGTGATTCTCATGCCTCGGCCTCCCAAGTAGCTGGTCTTACAGGCATGTGCCAGCACTCCCAGCTAATTTTTGTAATTTTAGTAGAGATAGGGTTTCACCATGTTGGCCAGGCTGTCTCAAACACCTGGCCTCAAGCGATCCTCCTACCTCAGTCTTCCAAAGTGCTGGGATTACAGGTATAAACCACCACACCTGGCCTGTTGCTTCTTTCTTATTAATTTGTGGATTATGGATATTTATTCCTTGCCTGTTATATACATTGCAAATATCTTCTCTCAGACTGTTACCTTTTACTTTGTTTATGTTTAATTTTAAGTTATTCTTATCAGTCATTTTTTTTGTCGTCTGATTTTGCTTAGAAACTCCCTCCCCAGTTCAAAATATAAAAACATGTTCTTCTGCAGTAGTTGTCAACGATTTGTTATTTTTTTGTTATTGTTATATGTGTGTAAGCATTTAGCTTTTACTCCATTTAACATTTCTTTTGTGTTTGGTCTGAGGTAGGGGGTTTAACTTTTATTTCTAAACTTTGTTGCCAATTGTCTTGAAATTCTTTCTTGCTTATTTTATTCTTTGTTTCATTGATTTAAAATAACATATATCATAGATTTGTATGTCTATTCTAGCTTCTGCATCGTATCATTTAAATCACAGCATCTTCGTCATCTGTTTTGCTCTCTAGTGCTGCAAATCTACATCCATAGTTATTCTAAGTTTTCTAAGCTATTCTTTCCAATTTTCTTTTCCAATGAACTTGAAAATCGGCTTGTCAAGTTTCATTAATTTTTTTTTTTTTTTTTTTAGAGATGGCGTCTCTAATAATTTGATGGTATTTTATTTTTTATGAGACAAGGTCTTGCTGTGTTGCCCAGGCTGTTCTCAAACTCCTGGGCTTAAGTGATATTCTCACGTCAGCCTCCCAAGTAGCTGGCACTATAGGTGCACACCACTGTGCCTGGCTCAAGTTTCATTTTTAAAATTCTGTTGGCAAAGGTAGTTTAAATGAAAATACTGACCAGGCGCGGTGGCTCACACCTGTAATCGCAACACTTTGGGAGGCTGAGGCAGGTGGATCACCTGAGGTCAGGAGTTCGAGACCGTCCTGGCCAACATGGCAAAACCCCATCTCTACTAAAAATGCAAAAATTAGCCAGGTGTGGTGGCACGCCTGTAATGCCAGCTATTCAGGAGGCTGAGGTGGGAGAATTGCTTGAACCCAGGAGGCGCAGGTTGCAGTGAGCCAATATCGTGCCACTGCACTCCAGCCTGGGTGACAGAGCCAAACTCTGTCTCAAAAAAAAAAAAAAGAAAAGAAAAAAAGGAAACATGTACCATCCAAGTCTTGGCAGCATATGAGACTGCCTATTTCTTACCAGTCTCAGTAATACTGAGTATCTTCTTTTTTTTGAGATGGAGTTTTGCTCTTGTTGCCCAGGCTGAGTGCAATGGCGCTATCTCAGCTCACTGCAACCTCAGCCTCCCAGGTTCAAGTGATTCTCCCACCTCAGCCTCTCAAGTAACTGGGATTACAGGCACCCGCCATCACGCCCAGCTAATTTTTTGTATTTTTAGTAGAGGGAGTTTTGCCATGTTGGCCAGGCTGTTCTCGAACTCCTGACCTCAAGACATCTGCCTGCCTCAGCTTCCCAGAGTATTAAGATTACATGTGTGAGCCACTGCACCTGGCCAGTACATGGTTTATAGAAGACAACTTGGCAATATCTGTTAAGAGTCTTTAGGCCAGGCGCGGTGGCTCAGGCCTGTAATCCTAGCACTTTGGGAGGCTGAATCGGGCAGATCACTTGAGGTCAGGAGTTCGAGACTGGCCTGGCCGACATGGCAAAATTCCATCTCTACCAAAAATACAAAAATTAGCTGAGTGTGGTAGCACGACCCTGTAATCCCAGCTACTCTGAAGGCTTAGGCGGCAGAGTCTCTTGAAACCAGGAGGCGGAGGTTGCAGTGAGCTGAGATCATGCCACTGCACTCCAGCCTGGGTGATAGCCAGACTCTGTCTCAAAAAAAAAGTCTTTAAAATACTCCTTGATCTACTACTTTGACCTTTAATAATTCATCCTCAAAGAATATTCAGGAACAGCGTTTCTTCTACATAAATGTTCAGCACAGTGCTATTTATAATAACCCCAAAAGAGGAAGATTATGAATGTCTAATAATATGGCATAACAAAATGAATTATGGCACACTCAACACATCAAAATTTCTGAATATTCATATATTTCATAATATAGGGAAATAACCATAATAGAATATAAAATAGAAGTAGGATGCCATCTTTATAGCCAGATTGATGCCAATATATATATATATATATATTTTTTTTTTTTTTTTTGAGACGGAGTCTCGCTCTGTCGCCCAGGCTGGAGTGCAGTGGCACCATCTCGGCTCACTGCAAGCTCCACCTCCCAGGTTCACGCCATTCTCCTGCCTCAGCCTCCCAAGTAGGTGGGACTGCAGATGCCCACCACCACGCCCAGCTAATTTTTTGTATTTTTAGTAGAGATGGGGCTTCACTGTGTTAGCCAGGATGGTCTGGATCTCCTGACCTCGTGATCCGCCTGCCTCAGCCTCCCGAAGTGCCGGGATTATGGGCATGAACCGCCACGCCCGGCCCTAAATATATGTTTTTTTTTTTTTGAGACGGAGTCTCACCGTGTCTCCCAGGCTGGAGTGCAGTGGCGCGATCTCGGCTCACTGCAAGCTCCGCCCCCCGGGTTCACGCCATTCTCCCGCCTCAGCCTCCCAAGTAGCTGGGACTACAGGCGCCCGCTACCGCGCCCGGCTAGTTTTTTGTATTTTTAGTAGAAACGGGGTTTCACCATGTTAGCCAGGATAGTCTCGATCTCCTGACCTTGTGATCCACCCGCCTCGGCCTCCCAAAGTGCTGGGATTACAGGCTTGAGCCACCGCGCCCGGCCAATATATGTATTTTTAATTGCATGTATGAATTTGCTAGGACAGCCATAAAACACACACACACACACACACACACACACACACACACACACACACACACGGTGGCTTAAATGACCGAAATATATTTTTTCACAGTTCTGGAGGCTGAAAGTCCAAGATCAAGATCAAGGTATTGCCAGGTTTGGTTTCTTCTAAGGCCTGTCTCCTTGGCATGTAAATGGCCACCTTCTTGCTGTACCCTCACATAGCCCCTCCTCTCTCTGAGTGGCCTGTGGTGTTTCTTCCTCTTCTTATAAGGACATCAGTCATACTGGATTAGTGCCCTACCCTTATGACCTCATTTTACCTTAATTGCCTGTTTAAAGCCCCTGTCTCCTAATACAGTCACATTCTAAGTTGGGGTGAAGCTTTAGTATATGAATTCTGGGAGGACACAGTTCAGTCCATAATAGTGCATAAAAATGTAAGGAAGAACATCAAAATGTTCACATGTTTTCTAGATGATGGCATTACCTGAGATTATTGGGCTTTTATTACATTTCCTGTATTTATATATTTTCTATGAATGAAAATATTACATATTTTCAGTGAACATGTGTTACTTTTATAATCAGAGAAAAGTTAATTTAAAAAAAGTTATTTCCACATTGCCTATCCTAAGTGCAGGACAAGGCAGGATGAGCCAGGCCAGCAGCAGTGCCTTCTGGTGCGCTTCAGCACTCCATGTGCTCCCAAATACAGCCATTAAACTAAGAAAAGTCCTATTTCAGGCCGGGCGCGGTGGCTCAAGCCTGTAATCCCAGCACTTTGGGAGGCCGAGACGGGCAGATCACGAGGTCAGGAGATCGAGACCATCCTGGCCGACACGGTGAAACCCCGTCTCTACTAAAAAATACAGAAAACTAGCCGGGCGAGGTGGCGGGCGCCTGTAGTCCCAGCTACTCGGGAGACTGAGGCAGGAGAATGGCGTGAACCCGGGAGGCGGAGCCTGCAGTGAGCTGAGATCCGGCCACTGCACTCCAGCCTGGGCGGCAGAGCGAGACTCCGTCTCAAAAAAAAAAAAAAAAAAAAAAAAGAAAAGTCCTATTTCTGGATGAGATAGGGTAATTTCTTCATGAAATGTAGTGATACACCTGATGATTCTGCTGAATAAACCAAGAGTTGAGAATCTAGATGTTAGATACCAAATGAAAAAGTATGTACTGTGTGATTCTATTTGTGTACAATTCTAAGTAATGAAACTAATCTGTAACAACAAAAGCAGATCTACAGATCTCTGAAACTGGGGGGAGGAATTACAAATGGGCAGGGGATGATAGAAAGCTTTATTATCTGGATTGTGCTGATGGTTTCATGAGTGTCTACATATATCAGGACTCAAACTGTGCAGTTAAAATATGTGCAGTTTATTATATGTCAGTTATGTCTCAGGAAAGATGTTTAAAATGGGAGAGGGCACTGGAAGAAAAGATTTTGGCAGCCTTTGGGGCATTACACTATTACTTATTTATTAAAATAGTGATGTGGGGCTGGGCTTTGCGAACCAAAAGAAACCTTTAGGATTTGGAGGCTATGGGGGCAGATTGCTGTGTACAGTTTTGGGAAGGGGCCTCTAAACCTGCTGGCCCCTTCCTGCCTCATAATCCAATATAACAGGGCTTGGGCTTGTCACTGTTTTGCATAAAAAGGAATGAGTGTATGGGAGTGGAAGCCTGGTGGGTGAGCCAGTCTGAGACACAGCAATCTCTTTAAATGTATTGGCTCGTTAATATTGTGAAGATGGGGATGTTTCTTTTACAGCTGCATTAGATGCTGATTTTTTAAAGACAGGAATTGGTACAGTGCTACAAGAGGGAAATATACTTAAAAATCACAACATTACCTGTGGTAAAAATTATCATAAAAACTACCTAGTGCTCAAGCAGGGGATTGCTTCAATTCTGCCCCTGTAATGACAGGAAATGGTCCTTGGTGAAGTTGTTTTCCATGAAGCTGTGATGAAATCAACTAAAGTGGTAATAAAGCAGAGTGTAAATGTGAGGGACTCAAGTAAGGTGTAAAAGTGCAGAAGGTGCTAGAATGTTTGAATTGGAATCCTCAGGAAATGATTCTGTAAAATATCAAACATGAATTGATTGAGTTCTCAATTCAAAACTGTCAGTAGTACAGGCAGGCCCCACGGCTGTGGGGAAAGTAGAGGAGGAGGCGGCTACCCCTACCCGCAACAACAGCTTATTTTTTGCGGTGATTCTTTGATGAGTTAATGTTCAGTAGATCTCCGTTATAAAAAGTTGGAAGCACATCTCAATAAAACCTCAGTAAGCTGTGGAAACGTAAGTGAAATATACATGATCAGATATATTTTCTAATTATAGAAATAACTTTTATGTTGATACTGTATTCCAAATGACAAATCTGTTCCTTCTTGTCACCACTGCTACTGCCACCCTAGTGCAAGCCACCACCCCTCTCCTCACCGTTGTCATTTCTGTCTACTTACTGGTCTCACGTCGACACTGCCTAGTCTTTTTCACTGTTCTCCACCCTCCTGCCAGTGTTACCTTATCAGGACACTCTCTTATGCAAAATCACTGAGACTTTCTAGTGCCCTTAGGAGAAAGCTCAAACTCTTCACCCTGGTGCTCAAGGCCCTGCATGGTATGGTGCCTACTTATTTGCTTCATCTTGTACCAATTCTCATCTAGCTTTCTATATTCCAGCCACACAGGCCTTTCCATTCCAAAAATACACCATTCATTCTCTGACCACAGGGTCTTTGTGCTTGCTCTTTGCTCTGGAATGCCCCTCGCCCTCTCCTCATCCTTACTCTCACTTTGTCAACCCCCACCCCCTTTATTTAAGATAACCTTCTGTTATACCTTTAAATTTCAGATTAATGTCACTTCTTCAGAAAAGGCTTCCCTGACCCCCTACCCCTAGTCTTGGTAAAGTTTCTTAGTATGATGCTTATAGATGTGGAGTTTTTTTTCTTTCAGAGCACTTAGTTTCATTTGTAACTATACATTTATTTACATGGTTTGATAATAGAAGAGACTGTCTGTTTTGTTCACTGCTGTATTCCCAGCGTTTGGAACCCTGATACTCAGTGTGTGTTGAATGAATGAATAAGTGGAATGATGTGTTGCGTTCTGAGGACCAGAAGATCAACCCAAATCCTGGTTTCCGCTCTGCAGCTGATTTACTATGTAATAAATAAGACAATCTTTCTGAGCCTCAGATTTCTCAGCTATAAAATGAAAAAAACTAACCTAATGAGCTGGGGCTCTTCGTTTTGTTTTGTTTTTTATTTTTTGAGACAGAGTCTCGCTCTGTCGCCCAGGCTGGAATGCAGTAGCACGATCTCAACTCACTGCTAGCTCTGCCTCCCGGGTTCACCCCGTTCTCCTGCCACAACCTCCCGAATAGCTGGGACTACAGGTGCCCGCAACCACGCCCGGCTAACTTTTTGTATTTTTAGTAGAGATAGGGTTTCACCATTTTAGCCAGGATGGTCTCGATCTCCTGACCTCGTGATCCGCCCGCCTCGGCCTCCCAAAGTGCTGGGATTACAGGCGTGAGCCACCACGCCCGGTCTCTTTGTTGTTTTTAAACAGGTATCCATTAGGTATAGAGAACTGTGTTAATTGTATATGCCATTCTTAGTGGTCCTTCTTTTTTACCTTCTCTTTTACTCATATTTTTTCTTCTTTGAACCCTGCTTCTGTTCCCTTCTCTTTATGATACCATCTCTAGTATGTTTATTTCCTTAATATATACCTATTCTTGTAAAAATCTATAATATTGGGCAATTTTGTATATGTGTTTTAATTTTCAGAAATGTTTTTATATTATAGATCTTATTCTTTTTTATACTTTCTCACCCAGTTTTAAAATTTATATATCATGTGTCTTAATGTTACTTAATATTCCATCATAATAATTATAAATGTATTATTAGAAAATTTATATAGTTCTTACCGTGTGTCATCACTGTTCTAAGCAATTTACATAAAGTCATTTAACCCTTGCAACAGTCTTGCAAGGTAGATACCATTATTTTTCTCATGTTTCATTCATTGATTGCCCTGGTGATGGAAACCTAGGTTGTCTTCAGCTTCCTGTTCTCAAAAACAGGACTGCAATGAATTTCCTTGTGTCTGTCTCCTTTGCACCTGTGTGATAGTTTCTTTGGGACCTTTATCCAAAAGTGAGATGCCTGAGTATTAAAGTATGCACATATTTAATTTTGCTTCATACTTCCAGATTGTCTTCCTGCCAGTTCATACTCCCAGGGCCAGGAGTACAAAAGAGCCCTTTTCCTCCCACGTACTCCTTGCCATTATGAAGGCCATAAAGTAGTATATCACTGCTGTGATTCCTGGTCAGTTTCTCACCACCACTACTGCTATTACCCTAGTGCAAGCTACCATCACCTCTTCTCCCCGTTGCCATAGTCTGTCTACTCAGCGGGCCCTGCATCTTCTCTGGTCCTTCTCATCCTTCTCCGCACTTCAGTCAGAATAATCTTACTAGAACGCTGTTTTGCTCAAATCACTGAGCATTTTTTCTTTAATCCATTGAAATGATAGATGTTCTAATGATGATCCATACTTGCATTCCTAGGACACTTGCTACCTAGACATGACATTTTCAGTAAGTAATTATTGGCTTTGGTTGGCTAATACGTATTTTAGAATTTTTGCATCTGTTTCCTTAAATAAAATGGGTCTATAAATTTCTTTTCTTGGCCTGTCTCTAAGCTGTTTTTATAAACAAAGCTATATTAAAATGGCTTGAACAGCTTTCCCTCTTTTTCTGTTTTCTGGACCAATGTATAACAAGATGTAAATTATCTGTTTCTTGAACTAAATGCTCCTCAAAGTTCTTTCTTCCCTTCCCCGCACCGCAAAACAGGTTGTCACCCAGGCTGGAGTTCAGTGGCCCGATCAAAGCTCACTGCAGCCTCCACTTCCTGGGCCCAAGCAATCCTCCCACAGCCTTTTGAGTAGCTGGGACTACAGGCACATGCTACCACACCTGGGTAATTTTAAGAAAAATAAAAATGTAGAGACAGAGTCTCCTTATGTTGCTCAGGCTGGTCTTGAACTCCTGGGCTCCAGCAGCCTCCCACCTTGGTCTCCTAAAGTGCTGGAATTACAGGTGTGAGCCACCACACCTGGCCTTTACAAAGTTATTTTTTCCTTTACAAAGTTATTTTTCACTATTCATTTTATGATTTGGTGAATCACATGCTTGTGAGATTCTTAGTAGGCCTTCACCAGTTGTGTGAATTAGGCAAGCAAATTGACATGTATCTAAGACCTCAGCAATACTAGGAGAGAGAGTTAACCTACTATAAGTAGAAAATGGTGTGTTTTCTCTCATATGCAAATTGACAACTGTAAACAGAAGTTCAGTAGTCCACTGATACCTATTGTCACTCATTTATTTGTTTTACTAAATTTTTGCCACAAAACATATGATGTATACGTTGTATCTAATAGAATATTAAGGAGCTTTCCTGACCTCATACTCACCCCCACCCAGCTGACTTCTTGGCTCTTCTTTCCTTCCCCATGGAGACACACTGCTTTGTTTTACTCCTACTGTACCCCTTGTGTCCCTCTGCACCCTTTTTCTTCCCATCTGTTTGATTTTTATGGCTCTAGAGGAAAACTGAGTTCTTTGAGCCTAAAGACAAGGGGATTGCCAGAAAGGGTAGGTTTGGCAAAATTACAAAATTGAAATAGTGGGTAGCAGAGGGAGGGGATTTGGTCTCTGTAAATTTGGCAGGTGATGGGAAAAAATTATCATGCTGCTGTGTAATTTCATGACCCAAAGATTTTAGAGTACATATGTAATGTTATTGTAGACCCGTAGCAGCTTTGGAGAACTTGGGCAGTGCACACCCATTCTTGTTAAACTACTTCGATAAGCTTTGTATCATGATTCTCTGAATCTCAGTCTCAGCTAGAATGAAATCAGAACACATGAAGTTACTATTCAGACATCTCCCATTCTTCTGAGTACGTATTACTTTAAACCATATTAGTAATTTTCATATCATGTTAGTTTTATTTTTCAATTGTCTTGAGGATATAGTACATGAAGAAAAGATTATTTATCAGACAGTAACTGTCTGGCACACACAGGCTACATTATGTAGTTAAGCTGAGATCCAAAGACTGACAAACAAGCTATAAAAGCTAAAAGGCAGTATTTCTTGTGGCAAATCAGTTATAATAATTTTAAATCTCAGTGCTTTACATTTGTGACATTTTGTATAATAAACAATTAACTGCCTGCTTTTGACATTTCAAAGTTAATGTGAAGTGAGTTATAAAACAGACGCTGTAAACGTCATGTCCCAAAATGGAGAGGTAAATGGCTATTGGCCTCTGGGCGGGTAAGACCTAATTATTCCTCACTGTACCCTCTGTACCTTTTTACTACCAGTTGGTGTTTCATTGTCTTTGATAAACAAGATAATTGATATAAATGAATGCGATGCTGTAAAATAGTTCCCCAATTGCAGATTTTCATGCTGGAGTTATAATTTTCCTTATGGCACGTTGCTGTTAATCTTTAAAGGGGTAGATTAGTTAATCTGCGTTCCACAAGAATGCATTAGGTAAGTCACAGCTGACAAAAACATTAGGTGTAACTATGGCACAGGAAAAAATGACTAATAGTCACATTAGTGAGCAAGAGCATGTGGATTTTTAAGCGGGAGGTTTAGAGTTGGAAATAACAGAAGAATATCTTGGAGATGCAGTCCTCCCCAGGAAGAGGACCAAGGCAATGTACAGTGAGAAGGGGTACAGCTGGGCTGTCTCTTCTCCTTCCTTATCAGCCAGAATGCTGATTTTGCTGCGCTGACTGACTTACAGGCTGAGGATCCTAAACAAGGAAGCCTTAATGTGCTTTCTTCCCTCTCATTTGGTGGAAAAGGGCTAGGGCTTGGCAAAACTACCATTTTGTCTCATATACTAATACTCAGCATTCTCAATCCTTTGCTAGAAGGCTCTTTTTAGGAAATGTCAAGGACCAAGCAAGCAGAAGAGCAATGTAAGTTTGCACCCAGTAGGAAAACTGGGATGAAAGAATTGACAGTGACTGCTTTGAAAAAAACTGTTTCTCTTTATATGTATGGAAATATGTGTGGTGCGTAGTTTTGTGTGTGTGTGTGTGTGTGTGTGTGTGTGTGTGTGTGTAAAACAACAAGAAAGAATGAATGAAAAAGAAAGTAGGCAGACAGGAGAAAGTGTAATGTGGCATACCCTTGGCTTCCCTTAGAGGAGTGTTGTGCAGCTTATCACTTGAAGTCATGGTGGTATGAAAAATAATCATCATCATCATCATTTACTTGTCTAAGGAGTTCTAATATTTAGTGTTAGAAAGAAATTTAAACTCATGACAAGGAAAGCGACAGTGAAATGAGATTTCTCCCAGAACAGTTTTCTTTGGCAGTGTTATCACACAGCCTTTCAAAGATCCAGCATGTTAAGGGTGGTTTGCTGTCCAGTTTAATGTCATCCCTTCGCCGAATGGATGGGCTGCTTCCCTCCCCCTCTTCCTCTCTTGAAAGGTTAGCCTTTCTTCAGAATAGTACAGGTTTTTCCTACAACATCTGTCAACTTGGCAACAAGCACACCCTAAGGAAATTATGAACATTTGAAGACCATCTAAATACTGTAGGGAACCTTTCCTTCTTTCTCTCCTCTCTCCCTCTTCTCCCTCCTGCCTTTCCCCAAGAAGAATGGAGCAGCCACATGGCAATGTCACTGTCTGTCTCACTGATAAATTATAAGCCCGTTTGCGTCTGTGCTTCATTTAATATGTTTTGATTTGCTCATTCTTTTGTGATAGCTCTTGAAACCTTAAAGCAGTGACAATCGTAAAAGGCAGACTGTGGGAAGACCCCTTTGTTTAATGAAAAGAGACCTACCCTAGCCACTGTACTGTTAGCACAAAGAGGCCACTTTGGTCAGATGACTCAGATGATCTTGATCTGATTCAGTAGGTCAGAAATTGCTGTCCCCAGCAAATATCGACCAGAAGGAACTGCTTTCTCAGTTATTCTGAAACTGCCAGCTGCATATTACACTAGCAGGTGCTCATAGTTTTTTGCAGGTCAGTAGAATTGTTATTGGTTCTTCCTTTGCCTCTTATCCTTTAAGACGGCTTGTCTCCCATCTTGTGTAATACCCAGATTTATGAAATACTGGTCCCACCTACCCATTCCACATGGGGAAAAATCTGGCTTTCTGTATCTGGGGAAGTGCCAAGCCTAGGTCTTACGCTTCTCTGAAACTCTCAAAATTCTTTTGTAAATGTTATCTAACTTATTCTGTCAATATTCATAAAAAGATAGGGGGAAGAGGGGATTACTATCTTTATAGGTATTAAAACAGAGTCGCAGAATGGTTAAATGACTTCCTTGATGTTCTAGGAAGCTGTTTACAGAACTGAGCTTCGTTCTCTGAATGCCTGCTTTCTAGTCCATTGCCGTGTCCAGTGGACTTTCAAGCAGAAGCTGGGAAGGGAAGAGCAACTGTTTTCCTCCCACATAATTAATATGTAGATATAATGGAAAGAGAGTTAAAATGCAGAAATAAGATATTCCTTAAAAGGCAGATACGAAAATGTAGTAAAGTGTCATTTAAAAATACTTGTATTGAGAAGGAGGCGGAATAAGATGGCCAAATAGAAGCCTCCACTGGTCATCTTCCCCATAGGAACACCAAATTTGACAAGTATCTACCAAAAAAGCACCTTAATAAGAATGAAAAATCAGGTGAGTGCTCACAGTACCTGGTTAACTCAATCTCACTGAAAGAGGCACAGGAAAGGATAGGAATGACAGCCTTGAATTGCTGATGCCACCTCTCCCCTAGTAGCCACATGGCGTGGAGAGAGAATCTGTGCATTTTGGGGGAGGGGGAGAGTGCTGCGATTGTGGGGCTTTGCATTGGAACTCAGTGCTGCCAACACTGGGCAAAACACAGCCAATGCCCGTGGAAGGAGCATTTAGACAAGCCCTTGCCAGAGGGAAATCTCCCATCCCAGCAGTCAGAACTTGAGTTTCAGCATGCTCACCACCATAGGCTACAGTGCTCTGGGATTCTAAATAAACTTGAAAGGCAGTCTAGGCCACAAGGACTGTAACTCCTGGGCAAGTCCTAGTGCTGTGCTGGGCTAAGAGCCAGTGACTTGGGGAGTATGCAGCCTAGTGAGACACCAACCAGGGCGGCTAAGGGAATGTTTGCACCATCCCTCTCCCAGCCCCAGGCAGCACAGCTCACAGCAATGCAAGTGACCCTTTTCTCCTGCTTGAGGAGAGGAGAGGGAAGAGTAAAGAGGACTTTGTTTTGCACCTTGAGTACCAGTGCAGCCACAGTAAAATAGACACTGGGCAGAGTCATGAGGCCTCCATTCCAGGCCCTAGCTCCCAGATGACATTTCTAGACACGCCCTGGGCCAGAAGGGAACCTGCTGCCCTGACGGGAAGGACCCAGTCCTGGCAGGATTCATCACTTGTTGACTACAGTGCCCTTGGGCTCTGAATAATGAGCAGTGGTGACCAGGTAGTACACACTGTGAGCCTTGAGTGAGACTCTAAGATATGCTGGCTTTGGGTGTGACCCCGCATATTCACAGCTGTGGTGGATGTGAGGAGAGGCTCCTACTGCTTGAGAAGAGTATACATATGTAACAAACCTGCACGTTGTGCACATGTACCGTGGAACTTAAAGTATAATAATAGTAATTTAAAGAAAGAAAAAAAAGAAAAGGAGACGGAATAATAAAGGGATTATTATCTTTATTTTATAGGTAGAGCAACATCTTGCAGCTTAGGTACCAGCTTGGCCACAGTGAGGAAGAGCACCAAGTGGGCTCCTTAGGTCCCCAATTCCAGGTCTTGGCTCTTGGACAACATTTCTGGACCTACTCTGGTTCAGAGGGGAGCCTATGGCCATTAAGGGTGAATGCCAGGCCTGGCAGCATTCACCCAAACTGACTGAAGAGCCCTTGGGCCGGAAGTGAACATCAGTGGTGCCCTGGCAGTACTCCCTGTGGGCTTGTGGTGGTAGTGGACATGAGGAGAGACCCCTCTGCATGGGGCAAGGGGTGGGAAGCACTTTGTCTGTGGTTTCACTGCCAGCTTAGTCACAGTAGAATAGAGCACCGGGTAGATTTCTAAGGTTTCTGATTCTAGGCCCTGGCTCCTACACAGCATCTCTGGACCTGCAGGGCCTGGGGGAGCTCACCGCCCTGAAGTTAAGGACACAAGACTGGCTGGCTTCACTACCTGTGGATTATAGGGCCTTAGGGCCTTGAGCAAACATAGGTGGTAGCTAGGTAGTGGTTACAGTGGTCCTTGGGCAAGATCCAGTGCTGTGCTGGCTTCAGGTCTGACCTAGCACAGCCCCAATAGTGGTGGCCACAGGTATGTTTGTGTCACTCTTCCCCCAGTACAAAGCAGAGAGAGAGAGAGAGACTACATTTGTTTGAGAGAAAGTAAGGGAAAAGAACAAGAGTCTCTGTCTGGTAATCCAGAGAATTCTTCTGGATCTTATCCACAACCAAGTCAGTACCTCTATGAGTCTATAAGAACTACAGCATTATTGGGCCAGAGGTGCCCCTAGTGTAGATATGGCTGTAGTGACCAAAAACTTAGATCAAACACCTAAGTCCCTTAGAATACCTAGAAAACCTTCCCAAGAAGGGTGGCTACAAATAAAATACCTACCTTTTCAATGCCCAGACACTGACAAATATCTACAAGTATCAAGACCATTTAGGAAAACAACCTCACCAAACGAATTAAATAAGGCACCAGGGGCCAATCCTGGAGAGACAGAGATATTTGACCTTTCTTTTTTTTTTTTTGAGATGGAGTCTCGCTCTGTCACCCAGGTTGGAGTGCAGTGGCCGGATCTCAGCTCACTGCAAGCTCCGCCTCCCAGGTTTACGCCATTCTCCTGCCCCAGCCTCCCGAGTAGCTGGGACTACAGGCGCCCGCCACCTCGCCCGGCTAGTTTTTTGTATTTTTTAGTAGAGACGGGGTTTCACCGTGTTAACCAGGATGGTCTCGATCTCCTGACCTCGTGATCCGCCCGTCTCGGCCTCCCAAAGTGCTGGGATTACAGGCTTGAGCCACCACGCCCGGCAGATATTTGACCTTTCAAACAGAGAATTCAAAATAGCTGTTTTGGCTGGGCACAGTGGCTCACGCCTGTAATCCCAGCACTTTAGGAGGCTGAGGCGGGTGGATCACCCAAGGTCAGGAGCTCGAGGTCAGCCTGGCCAACATGGTGAAACCCTGTCTCTACTAAAAATACAAAAATTAGCCGGGGGTGGTGGCGAGTGCCTGTAATCCCAGCTACTCAGGAGACTGAGGCAGGAGAATTGCTTGAACCCAGGAGGTGGAAGTTGCAGTGAGCCGAGGTTGCACCACTACACTTTAGCCTGGGCAACACAGCAAGACTCCATCTCAAAAAAAAAAAGCTATTTTGAGGAAACTCAAAGACATTCAAGATAACACAGAGAAGGAATTCAGAATCCTATCAGATATATTTAACAAAGAAAATAATTAAAAAGAAGCAAGCAGAATTCTGGATTGAAAAATGCAATGGACATACTGAAGAATGCATTAGAGTCTCTTACTAGCAGAATTGATCAAGCAGAAGAAAGAAAAGCCTGAGCTAGAAGACAGGCTATTTGAAATTACACAGTCAGAGAAGACAAAAGAAAACAGGATAAGAAAGAATAAAGAATGCTTACAAGATCTAGAAGATAGCCTCAGAAGGGCAAATCTAAGAGTTATTGGCCTTAAAAAGGAGGTAGAAATAGGGGTAAAAAGTCAGTTCAAAGAGATAATAATACAGAACTTCCCAAACTCAGAGAAAAATATCAATATTCAAGTACAAGAAGGTTTAGAACACTAAGCAGATTTAACCCAAAGAAAATTGCCTCAAGGCATTTAATAATCAAATTCCCAAAGGTTAAGGATAAAGAAAGGATCCTAAAAGCAGCAGGAGAAAAGAAACAAATACATACAGTAGAGCTCAATATGTCTGGCATCAGACTTTTCAGTGCAAGCCTACAGGCCAGAAGAGAGTGGCATGACATATTTAAAGTGTTGAAGGAAGACCAGCCACAGTGGCTCACACCTGTAATCCCAGCACTTTAGGAGGCTGAGGTGGGCAGATCACGAGGACAGGAGTTCGAGACCCGCCTGGCTAACATGGTAAAACCTTGTCTCTACTAAAAATACCAAAAATGAGCTGAGCACAGTGGTGCACGCCTGTAATCCCAGCTACTCGGGAGGCTGAGGCAGGAGAATCACTTGAACCCGGGAGGCGGAGGTTTCAGTGAGCCAAGATCATGCCATTGCACTCCAGCCTAGCAACAGAGCGAGACTCCAACTCAAAAAAAAATTAAAAATTAAGTGCTGAAGGAAAAACCTTTTACCCTAGAATAGTATATCCAGAAAAAAATATCCTTTAAGCATGAAGGAGAAATAAATACTTTGACAGACAAACAAAAGGTGAGGGATTTCATCGACACCAGACCTGTCCTATAAGAAATGCTAAAGGGAGTTCTTTGCTCCAAAAGCAAAGGATGTTAATGAGCAATAAGAAATCATCTAAAGGTACAAAACTCAATAATAAGTACACAGAAAAAGAATATTTTAAGACTGAAATTGTAGTATGTAAACCACTCATATCTTAAGTAGAAAGATGAAAAGATGAACTGATTAAAATAACTTCAACAACTTTTGAAGACATATACAATACAATAATATATAAATAGAAACCACAGAAAGTTAAAAAGTGGGGAGATGAAGTTAAATTATAGAATTTTTATTAGTTTTCTTTTTTCTTGTTTATGTAATCAGTGTTGTCAACAGTTTAAAATAATGGGTCATATTACCTGCAAGTCTCATGGTAACCTCAAATCTAAAAACATACAATAGATACAAAAAATAAAGAGCAAGAAATTAAAGCATAGCACCAGAAAAAAATCACCTTCACTAAGAAGACGACGGAAAGCAAGAGAAGACCACAGAACAACCAGGAAACAAATAATAAAATGGCAGGAGTAAGTCATTCCTCATCAGTAATAACATTGTATATAAATGGACTAAACTTTCCAAAGGACATAGAGTGGGTGAATGGATAAAAAGGCAAGACCCAACAATCTGTTGTCCACCAATAACACACTTCACCTATAAGGAAACACACAGACTGAAACTGAAGTGATGCAAAAAGACATTCCATGCGAGTGGAAACCAAAAAAGAACAGGGCTAGCTATACTTTTATCAGACAAAATAGATTTCAAGACAAAAACTATAAAAAGAGACAAATAAGGTCATACATAGTGATAAAGGGGTCAACTCAGTAAGAGGATATGACAATTATAAATATATACGCACCCAACACTGGAGCACCCTGATATATAAAGCAAATATTATTAGAGCTAAAGAGAGAGATAGACTCTAATACAGTAATAGCTAGAGACTTCAGCATCCCACTTTCAGCATTGGACCGATCATTTAGACAGAAAATCAATAAAGAAACATCAGACTTACTCTGTGCTATAGACCAAATGGACCTAATAGATATTTACAGAACATTTCATCCAACAGCTGCAGAATACACATTCTTCTGCTCAACACATGGATTATTCTAAAGGACAGACCATATCTTAGGCCGCAAAACAAGTCTCAAAACTTTTTTAAAAAAATGAAATAATATCAAATATGTTCTCTGACTACAATGGAATAAAACTAGAAATCAATAACAAGAGAAATTTTGGAAACTATCCAAACACATGCAAATTAAACAGTATGCTTCTGAATGACCAGTGGGTCAAGGAAGAGATTAAGAAGGAAATCGAAAATATTTTTGAAACAAATGATAACGGAAACACAACATACCAAAACCTGTGGGATTAAAAAAAAAAAAAAAAGGAAAGAAAAGAAAAAAACACCTGTGGGATACAGCAAAAGCAGTACTAAAAGAGAAGTTTATAGCTATAAGTGCCTGCATCAAAAAAAGAAGAAGAAAAACTTCAAATAAACGACCTAATTATTTATCTTAAAGAACTAGAAAAGCGAGAGCAAACCAAATCTAAAGTTAGTAGAAGAGAGAATAAAAGATCAGAGCAGAAGTAAATGAAATTGAAATGAAGAAAACAATACAAAAGATCAACGAAACAAAAAGTTGTGTTTTTTTGAAAAATAAAATTGACAAGCCAGTCTAACTTAGAAAAACAGAGGACCCCAATAAAGAGAATCCGAGGCCTGGCGCGGTGGCTCTCGCCTGTAATCCCAGCACTTTGGGAGGCTGAGGCGGGCGGATCATGAGGTCAGGAGATCGAGACCATCCGGGCTAACACGGTGAAACCCCGTCTCCACTAAAAATACAAAAAATTAGCCGAGTGTGGTTGCGGGTGCCTGTAGTCCCAGCTACTTGGGAGGCTGAGGCAGGAAAATGGCGTGAACCTGGGAGCTGGAGCTTGCAGTGAGCCGAGATCGTGCCACTGCACTCCAGCCTGGGCGACAGAGCAAGACTCCGTCTCAAAAAAAAAAAAAAAAAAAAAAAAAAAAATCAGAGATGAATACGAAGACATTGCAACCAATACTGCAGAAATTTAAAGGCTCGTTAGAGGCTGCTATAAGCATATATATACCAATAAATTGGAAAACCTAGAAGAGATGGATAAATTCCTAGACACTTAACAACTTACCAAGAGTGAACCATGAAGAAATCCAAAACCTGAACAGACCAACAACAAGTAACAAGATTGAAGATGTAATAAAAAGTCTCCCAAGAGAAAGAAAAGAAAGAGAAAGAAATAAAGAAAAGCCCAGGACCCAATGGCTTCACTGCTGAATTTTACCAAATACTTAAAGAAGAACTAATGCTAATTCTACTCATATTATTCTGAAAAATAAAGGTGGAGAGAATACTTCCAAACTCATTCTACAAGGTCAATGTTACTCTGTTATCAAAACCAGACAAAGACATAAAAAAAAATAAAATTACAGGTCAATACCTCTGATGCAAGCATCCTCAACAAAATACTAACAAACAACAAATGCGATGTTGTTAGTATTTTGTATTTGAAATGCATAAATGTTTTAAATACAAAATACTAGCAACATCACATTAAAAGATAATTTACCAGGCACAGTGGCTCATACCTATAATCCCAGTGCTTTGGGAGGCCAAGGCAGGCCTCAGGATCACCTGAGGTCAGGAATTCGAGACCAGCCCGGTGAAACCCCATCTCTACTAAAAATAGAAAAATTAGCCAGATGTGGGGGTATGTACCTGTAGTCCCAGCTACTCAGGAGGCTGAGGCAGGAGAATCACTTGAACCCAAGAGGCGGAGGTTGCAGTGAGCCAAGATGACGCCACTGCACTCCAGCCTGGGTGATAGAGTGAGACTCCATCTCAAAAAAAAAAAAAAGGATAATTCATCATGATCAAGTGGAATTTATCCCAAGGATGCAAGAATGGTTCAACATATGCAAATCAATTAACGTGATACATCATATCAATAATAAAGAACAACAACCATGTAATTATTTCAATTGATGATGAAAAAGCATTTGATAAAATTCAACATCCCTTTATGATAAAGTTCAAGAAACTGGGTATAGAAAGAACATACCTCAACATAATAAAAGCCATATAAAACAGTCCCACAGCTAGTATCATACTGAATGGGGAAAAACTGAAATCATTTCCTCTAAGATCGGGAACATGACAAGGATGCCCACTTTCACCACTTAGGACTTTTAACATAGCAGTGGAAGTCCTAGCCAGAGCAATCAGACAAGAGAAAGAAATAAAGAGCATCCAATTTGGAAATGAAGAAGCCAAATTACCCTTGTTTGAAGACACGATCCTATATTTGGAAAAACGTAAAGACTCCCCCAAAAAATTTAGAACTGATCAATTCAGTAAAGTTGTAAGATAGAAAATCACCAGTAACATTTTTATATGCTTAAACAATCTGAAAAAGAAATCAAGAAAGTAATCTTATTTACAATAGCTACAAATAAATATTTAGGAATTAATCAAAGAAATGAAAGATGTCTACAATGAAAACTATAAAACATTGATTAAAGAAATTGAAGAGGACACAAAAAAAGTAAAGATATTTCATGTCCATGGATTGAAAGAATCAATATCGTTAAAATGTCCATAGTGCCCAACGCAGTCTACACATTCAATGCAATCCCTATCAAAATACCAATGACATTGTTCACAGAAGTAGAAAGACCATCCTAAAATTTATACGGAACCACAAAAGAGCTGGAATAGACAAAGCTGTCCTGAACGGAAAGAACAAAACTGAAAGAATCTCATTACCTGACTTCAAATTATCCTACAGAACCTTGGTAACCAAAACAGGACGGTACTGTTATAAAAACAGACACATAGACCGATAGAACAGAATAGAGAACCCAGAAATAAATCCACACAACTACATGAACTCATTTTCAACAAAGGTGTCAAGAATGTATACTGGAGAAAAGGTAGTCTTCAATAAATGATGCTGGGAAAACTGGATATCCATATGTAGAAGAATGAAACTAGACCCCTATCTCTCTTTCTCCATATACAAATATCAAATCAAAATGATTAAAGACATAAATTTACTATCTCAAACTACAAAGCTAGTAAAAGAAAACATTGAAGGAACTCCCCGGGCCATTGGAATGGGTAAAGATTTCTTGAGTAATAACCCACAAACACAGGCAACCAAAGCAAAAATGGATGATGGGATCACATCAAGTTAAAAAGCTTCTACATAGCAAAAGAAACAATTAACAAAGAAACATTCCACAGAATGGGAGAAAATATTTGCAAAGTACCTATCTGACAAGGGATTAATAACCAGAATATGTAAGGAACTCAAACAACTCTATAGGGAAAACAATCAAATAATTCAATTAAAAATGAGCAAAATATCTGAAGAGACATTTTTCAAGAGAAGGCATAGAAATGGAAAACAGGCATATGAAAAGGTGCTCAGGTTGGTTGGGCACAGTGGCTCACTCCTGTAATCCCAGCACTTTGGGAGGCCAAGGCGGGTGGATCACCTGAAGTCAGGAGTTCGAGACCAGCCTGGCCAACATAGTGAAACCCTTTCTCTACTAAAAATAAAAAATTAGCTGGGCGTGGTGGCACTTGCCTGTAGTCCCAGCTACTTGGGAAGCTGAGGCAGGAGAATCTCTTGAACCTGGGAGGTGGAGGTTGCAGTGAGCCGAGATCATACCACTGCACTGTAGCCTGGGAGGTTGCAGCGAGCTGAGATCACGCCACTGCACTCCAGCCTGGGCGACAGAGTAAGACTCCATCTGAAAGAAAGGAAAGAAGGAAAGGAGGGAGGGAGGGAGGGAAAAAGGTGCTCAGGTACTCAAAATTATTGATCTTCAGAAAAATGCACACCAAAACTACAATAGGATATCATGTCACCCCAGTTAAAATGGCTTTTATCCAAAAGACAGACAATTACAAATGTTGACAAAGATGTGGGGAAAAGGGAACCCTTGTACACTGTTGGTGGGAATATAAATTAGTACAACCACTGTGGAAAACAGTTTGGAGGTTCCTCAAAAAACTAAAAATAGAACTACCATATGATACAGCAATCTGCACTTTGGGAGGCTGAGGTGAGCAGATCACCTGAGGTCAGGAGTTCCAGACCAGCCTGGCCAACATGGTGAAACCCTGTCTCTACTAAAAATACAAAAAAAATTAGCCAGGCGAAGTGGCACCTGCGTGTGAACTCAGCTACTCAGGAGGCTGAGGCAGGAGAATTGCTTGAACCCAGGGGGAGGTTGCAGTGAGTCAAGATCGTACCACTGCACTCCAGCCTGGGGCGACAGAGTGAGACTTCGTCTCAAAAAAAAAAAACAACGAAAGAACTAGAAGGGTATAATTGGATTGTTTGTGACACAAAGTAAATCATTAAAAGAAATTAAAACAATAGTAAAAGGCTCTTTTAAAATTACCTTTTATTGTACTTTTTCATCACACATTCAGTAAGTCTACTGAAAAACATAGCATGATTTTGTTTCCTCAATCTAGATTAATTTTGGCCCCTAGAAGGTAGTTATTTTTGTTGTTATTTCTTTTGAGACGGAGTCTTGCTCTGTTGCCCAGGCTGGAGTGCAGTGGTGTGATCTCAGCTCACTGCAAGCTCCACCTCCCGGGTTCACGCCATTCTCCTGCCTCAGCCTCCCAAGTAGCTGGGACTACAGGCGCCTGCCACCTCGCCTGGCTAATTTTTTGTATATTTAGTAGAGACGGGGTTTCAATGTGTTAGCCAGGTTGGTCTCGATCTCCTGACCTCATGATCCGCCTGCCTCGGCCTCCCAAAGTGCTGGGATTACAGGCGTGAGCCACCACGCCCGGCCTACCAGAAGGTAGTTATAAATTGTATATTTTTCCCAGATTTTTTTTTTTTCTGATAACTACTTCAGAAGTCTGATTAAGGTCATTCCAGGTGACTTGGCAGACTTTGGCTGCCTTTGAAGCCAAACTGCCCCAGGTCTCCAAGTTCACAGCTCAGGAGGCGTCCTTCACACTCAGGGATTTGCCCAATTTACCCACAGGCCTGGACTGGTGCCGCAGGGTAGAACTGAGAGTGCTCAGTGGGACAAGTTGTTCCCTCAGGCACCCTTTGTGGTTTAAGGAGTCTCAATTCTGAATGCAGTATTCAGAAGTTCGTACTCCCTTTCCCCCCTGGTGTGTTTCTTCTACATTCCAGTCTTACTTTCATGAGATCTGCAGAGATTCTTTCCTTCTCACACCTCTCTCTCAATCAAGGATGGTTTGTGAGGGTACAAACATACTTGATTTGCTGTTAATGTCTCACCTTTTTCTCTCTGCCTCTAAAGGCTCTGGCAGGAAGATTCGGCCAAAGTGGGATTGTAGGAGCATACTTGCCACAGATCTGATGGGGACATTTTCTCTATAACATACCCAGCTCCATTTAATGTTAAACATCTCACTGTTAGTACTACTTTTAGAAAAAAATCAAATTTTGTAGTTATTGATGCGTTTTAAAGAAATGTTAATGTTTGAACCAGCTACAGCCACTAGCTTAAAAAAAAAAAAGAAAGGCTACTACTTTATTCTTTATTAAAGGATCGTTTTTAAAAAATTATTAAATAGGCTGGGCACAGTGGTTCATGCCTGTAATCCCAGCACTTTGGGAGGCCAAGGTGGTCAGGAGATTGAAACCATCCTGGCTAACATGGTGAAACCCCTTCTCTACTAAAAATTAGCTGGGCGTAGTGGCAGGCACCTGTAATCCCAGCTACTTGGGAGGCTGAGGCAGGAGAATCACTTGAACCAGGGAGTCAGAGGTTGCAGTGAGCCGAGATCACATCACTGCACTCCAGCCTGGCAACAGAGAGAGATTCCATCTCAAAAAAAAAAAAAAAATGGTATTAAATAAACCACCACTTCATTGTGGGTTGTGTGTGTGTGTGTGTGTGTGTGTGTGTGTTTTGTTTGTTTGTTTGTTTGTTTGTTTTGGAGATGGAATCTCACTCCGTCACCCAGGCTGGAGTGCAGTGGTATGATCTCGGCTCACTGCAGCCTCCGCCTCTGGGTTCAAGCGATTCTCCTGACTCAGCCTTCCAAGTAGCTGGGATTATAGGCATCTACTACCATGACCAGCTAATTTTCGTATTTTTAGTAGAGACGGGGTTTCACCATGTTGGCCAGGCTGGTCTCAAACTCCTGACCTCAGGTGATCCACTCACTTCAACCTCCCAAAATGCTGGGATTACAGGTGTAAGCTACTGTGCCTGGCCTTTTTGTGGAATTTTTAACAACCTTTTGCATATCCTTTGTTCTCTGTTCAGTGTGAATGAGAAATATTTCCCAAGCTGTGGTGACATCTCTGATTTGAGTCATGAAATTGTTGTGACCCGACGACCCTTTAAACGGCCCTTTATTTCATAGTGTGGTACAAAAATAACTCACTTGGCCCAGGCGCAGTGGCTCAGGCCTGTAATCCCAGCACTTTGGAAGGCTGAGGCAAGAGAAATGCTTGACCTCAGGAGTTTGAGACCAGCCTGGGCAACATGGCAAAATCCTGTCTCTACAAAAAAAAAAAAAAAAAAAAAAAAAGCCAGGCTTGGTGGCGTGTACCTGTAGTCCCAGCTACTCCAGAGGCTGAGGTGGGAGCATCACCTCATTGCTGTGAGAGGTCGAGGCTGCAGTGAGCCGTGATCATGCCACTGTACTCCAGCCTGGGCGACAGAACGAGAGCCGCCTCAAAAAAACAGAAACAAAACAAAACTCTGTTGATTTTAACTAGGAATCCTGCAACAATTTGAACATCTTTTAAGGAAGAAGGAAAAATAAATTCATGTGAAACTTACGATACTACTCACAGAAAAAGATGCCCTTTATATTAAAACTTCTTAATTTTTTTGAGAAATCGTTTTGAAAACTTGCAAAACCAGTTTAAGTGACTATTTGTATGTTGGTTATTCCTTTTCCTGTGTTCGTATAAATCACTTGTATGTTTACAGTGCGGATGTAAAGTCTCTTCCCTGACAAGTTATGTCCGGAGGAAAGAATAAAAAATCACCCACAGAGATATTGCCTGTTAGTTCAAACACAGAATTGGATGTTTGGGGTATCTTTTTTCTTTATACCTGGAAATGCCTCTGTCCTCAATTTCAAGGCCTCACCTTCAGAGTGAATCCCTCTTTGATACACTGCAGTGGTTATTGCTGCTAACATCTGATGCTTGATTCTTTAAGGCCTTTGAATTGATTTTCTCAGCTAAAACCTCCAGCATTTAAACTACAGGATTGTCAAACTACACATAAGAGAGTAAACCATACAGTTATTTTTGGAATGTGCTTTCATTCAAAGGCCTCAGTGTGAGGAGAGAGAGAAAATTCACTGATCCTGGTGAACTTGTACATTTGAGATCTACTGTTGCCACATCACCTCACCTAACCATCTCTGATTTCTCATCTTCTAGAAAGCAGGCCACTTCCTCTGAAGTGTTTAGAGCTATAGCTTCCTAAAATTTGCATGTGTTTGAGGGGCAAGAGGTGGAGGGGAACATATCTGAAGTTTAGGGAGGTGTTAACCTCTTCTTATCACTGGGTAAAATGGACTCAGCATGATTTTCGGAGCCCTTATAATCTTAAGATGTGATTTGGGCAACCTTGGCAATGTAAAAATTGGAGCTAGAACAGGAAAGATCAGAATACTGAGATTAGTGCTAATTAAACAGACAAAATAGAAAGCAAAAAAAGAAGGAAAAATCAATTAGGGGAAAGGGGCTCCAGTTTTCAAAAGGCATGGCCTGTTTTTTAGCCATGGGCTTCACCCACGGGTGTGGAGAGGTGGTCAGGACTGAATCTTCTGGAAGTGTGTTCAGAAGCAGCCTTCTCAGAAGCAGCTGAGGGAAACTTTGGGAAAGGAAAAGCTTAAAAATTATATGCCATATATAACCCATGGTTTTTCTTTGATAATGTGATATATGATTGAAAAGTGATTTTCTTAACCGGATAGATAAAACTAGGAATTAATGTAACTTAAGTGCCTGTGTTGTAGAATACATTTTTACAGCTTTTTGATGGTTTCCAAGAAAGATGGGCTTGTTCTCTAATTAGCTATTGTTCTTTTACAGCTGTTAAGACAGAACAGCTGTGGATATTTTTTCCTTTTGAATAATTTGACAGAAGGTTGGATTACAGTTGGGTTAGAAGCTTGCCTGATCAGCAACAAACTCCTGTGTAGGCCTGGGGCTAGGCCACTAGTGTGTTTCCCCCTTTTAAAAAAGGAGTGTCTGTGGGAGGATATCTATGTAGGAGCTTAAGCTAATGGTTATCTTCTTAAACAGGAAATGCTTTGTATCTCTGTGAAAATCTTGGCAACAGAGAATCATCTACTCTGAGATTATTAACCATTCGTTTGCAGCATGAACCACTGTGCTGTTAGAAAACAATTTTGTAGTGAAAACAGCCAGGGAAACATTGAATAAAGCCCAACAGAGCACAGTTGTTGAAGATGACAGTACTCTGTAACTGCTAAGTGTTATTTCCTTTCACAAAATCTGCTTCGAGTGGGCTTTTTTCCCCACCTCTCAAAGGTGATCTCTGGAGACAGTTAAATAACATGTCAGTCTTATCTTTAAATATAGCTGGTACAGGTGGCCCTCAGGTCATGTCCTACTGAAGTAATACTGCCTTTTAAAAAATTTATTACTCCTGAATTAAATTTACTGGCAAGTCGTTGGCCACCCCTGGTGCTATGTAAGAACAGAAAGCAGTAAAATTGTTTTCAGATCACTTTTTCTGCAGTTCCCTGCAGTCTGAATCATTCCAATATTCATACACTTTGCAAAATGTATACACTTTGTTAACATGCAACTTTTGCATTCAGAAGCAGCAAATTAAATTTGAGCAGAATTGCTATGTGTACAGAGGGGGAAAAGTAATTTCTGTCCAGGCGGTTCCCCTTTGCCTTTTGCTCCTAGCACAGGCTGTTGTAATAGGGATATAGGTGAAGGATGGCAAAGGAACACCAGAAAGTGACAGACGCAAGACACTGGGTTTTGGCAGCATGATTTTGTAAACAAAGTGACACAAATTGGGGCAGAAATTCCAGTGGGACAAGGGAGGAAACTGGAAGACTAGAAATACAGCAGAAAGCTGAGTCCCATCCAGATGGTGTTTTTAATAAATTTATCAGACGCATATGAAAGATGATAATGAACATTCAAAATGGGGAGTGGCCCAGTCCCTCTGGGAAGAAAAACAGTATGAAACCTTCTGTGTGCTGCATTCAGATATAGAATCACTCTCTAATTTTTCCCAGTGAAAAAGACCACAGAACTTCAAACCATTGAGTAATTGTTTAAGGCAGTCCAACTAGGTAGGCTGAGGTTTGTGTTTCTAGAAAGAAAAATTCATAACAAAATTATTCCCTGCTGAAATGGAGGATGTGGCTTATGTATATTAGTAAACCAATGGTGACATTTGGGACAAACATCTGTCACAACTATTATAAGTGTGACTAAATCAGACATTTCTCCCCTTTGGGCATAAAAGACCTTTTATAGTCTTTAAGGGTCAGGCACGGTGGCTGACACCTGTGATCTTAGCACTTTGGGAGGCCGAGGCAGGTGAATCACTTGAGGTCACGAGTTTGACACCAGCCTGGCCAACATGGTGAAATCCCATCTCTACTAAAAGTAAAAAAAATTAGCCGGGTGTGGTGGCGTGCCTCTGTAGTCCCAGCTGCTGGGGAGGCTGAGCAGGAGAATCGCTTGAACCTGGGAGGCGGAGGTTGCAGTGAGTCGAGACCATGCCACTGCACTCCAGCCTGGGCAACAGAGTGAGACTCTATCTCAAAAACAAACAAAACATACAAAAACGATAACCTTTTATAGTCTTTAAAAGCTACACTGTTATCTACACCCTTCTCACTTTTGCCCCCCAAAATGTTTTCTCCATCAAAAAAGTTTAGTCTACCATGAGTGACCAAACTTTCTGCATGTGGGGCAGACTTTTAGGGGAGAAGTTGAGAAACAGAAGGTGTTGGTAGTGCTTAGATAGCAACTCTTCTACCATGGGCATATTTATTTTCTTTTTAATGTTTAGGTCAAGACCCAGAGATTGATCATATTTTACTTTTCTAAGAAAACTTCCACTGATAAAGCAATTTTTTTCTGCTTTATTCAGTAACTTTTAGATTTTCTTAGCTTTGGTAAGGAACTATGTTAAGCAAGGTTAAGCACCACAACCTTACATAGGCATCGTTTTCTAGCTTTGATTCATTTACTCAGCAAATATTTATTGAGCGCCTACCATGTGCTAGGCATTGTTCCTTGGCAATGGGAATACAGCTGCAGGAAAAAAAACAAAACAAAACCGTTCCTTCCCTTATGAAACTCACATTCTGAATCTCTGGTTGTCAGGTCAGGTCAGTTTGAAGTACTGATTTGGATATCAAGAAGTGGGACAGTGCTAGAATGATTGTCTCATCTTGGTGATTTACAGAAGGTAAATCCACTGGGCTTGTGCTTTAGGTCCTTTTCTTCTTCCTTCCAGGTGTCAGCATCATTTGGTCATTATACTGTTAATTTGACTTATTAGCAAAAAGTAGGAATCAGAATTAAGAGAAGGCCAGACACGGTAGTTCATGCCTATAGTCCTAGAACTTTGAGAGGCCAAGGTGGGAGGATTGCTTGAGCCCAGGAGTCTGGGCCACATAGCGAGACCCTGTCTTTATAAACAAACAAACAAAAAAAGAATTAAGAGAGGTGGTATTCTTTTGATGTTGGTTTTTTGGTTTTTGTTTGTTTGTTTGTTTTTTGAGATGGAGCCTTGCTCTGTCGCCCAGGCTGGAGTGCAGTGACATGGTCTCAGCCCACTGCAACTTCTGCCTCCCGAATTCAAGTGAATCTCCTGCCTCAGCCTCCTGAGTAGCTAGGACTATAGGTGCCCACCATCATGCCCAGCTAATTTTTGTATTTTTAGTAGAAATGGGGTTTCACTATGTTGGCCAGGCTGGTCTTGAACTCTTGACCTCCTGATCCGCCCACCTTGGCTTCCCAAAGTGCTGGGATTACAGGTATGAGCCACCATGCCTGGCCTTTTGGTGTTTTGCCTTATGAATTAGATAGTAGAGTTGATTATCAAATTGCTAGTTGATTTCTAGTAAAAGCTGTTTCTTGAAAGGAAATTTAGGACTTGGGGTATATTTCACTGATATACACATATCCATATGCATATATATCACGGATATATATACATATGTGTGAGTGTGTGGAGTGTGTCTGTATGTGTCTCTGTTGGGCTCCTTTTGTAGATCCGTACTTTGACTAATAAACATTAATGAATAATTACATCGAGATCAAAGTAGAAACAATAGTATGCTATTCACGAGCAAATATATATATTTGCTTTTTTATGCCATAAGACTTTTGTAAGAATTCCTTCTTAAAAAGACAAAATTCTGGTTTTGTTTGTTTTTGAGACAGGGTCTCACTCTGTTGCCCAGGCGAGGATCAAGTGATCTTCCTGCTTCAGCCTCCTGAGTAGCTGGGACTTCAGGCATGTGCCACCATGTCTCGTATTTTTTGTGGAGATGAGGTCTTCCTTTGTTGCCCAGGCTGTTCTCAAATTCCTGGCCTCAAATAATCCTCCCACCTTGACCTCCCAAAGTGCTGGGATTGTAGATGTAAGCCACCACGCCCAGCCACAACATTCTGTAATGTAGCAGCGTTTTAGACCACCTCAAGATTCCAGAGGGCCAAAGGATGATATTACTAGATATTACCAACTTAGAAAATACGTTAGAGACAGAAATAATCTGTTTAACAAATCCATTTGTAAATGTGTCTGCAGAAAAGGAATTCTGAGTGCTGATCCCAGCCGTTTTTCCCCAAAGAGCTTGAAAGCATATCAGTAATGATTTTGTGATAGTCTGTGATATTGATGCTCTAATTGAATTAGATTACCTAGAGATAAAATTGTGAAGCAGTAAGGCATAGCGTAGGTGGAAACTGACAAACTAACACAGAGTCAACAGAGACAACTGGTGAGACCAAGCTGTCTACAGAGGATATCAGCACTCAGCATAATCATAAAAGGTTTTATACTTTCAGAGGCTTGCCATCTTTCTGGTTTTCATAAAAACAGTGTTAAGATGTATGAAACTTTTTAAAAACCAATATTCCATATGCGCAAAAGAACATAAATACAATACATGTAAAGTTTGGTGAGCAGGAACACTCGCCTACTCACCATGCAGCCTAAGAAATAGAATGTTACCTATACAAAAATAAACTCAAAATGAATTAAAGACTTAAAAGTAAGACCTGAAACAATAAAACTATTAGAAGAAAACATGGGGGAAATGCTTCATGACATCGGTCTGAGCAAGAATTTTTTGGATAAGACCCCAAAAACATAGGCAGCAATAGCAAATATAGATAAATGGGATTACACAAAACTAAAAAGCTTCTGCACAGCAAAGGCAACAGTCAAAGAGTGAATAGACAGTTTACAGAATGGGAGAATCTATTGCAAAGTATGCATCTGAATAGGGGTTAATATTCAGAATATATAAGGAATATTCTCAATGGCAAAATAAATAAATAATCCAATGGAAAATGGGCAAAAGATCTGAATAGATAGTTCTCTAGAGAAGACATACAAATGGCCAGTGGGTATGTGAAAAAATACTCAGCATCACTAATAAGGGAAATGCAAATAAAAACCACAGTGATATATTACTTCACCCAAATTAGAATGGGTGGTATCAAAGACAGAAAAATAACAAATGCAGGCATGGATGTGGAGAAAGGGGGAACTCTTGTACACTGTTGGTGGTCATGTAAATTAGTACAGCCATTGTGGAAAACAGTATGGAAGTTCCTTAGAAAACTAAAAATAAAACTACCATATGACCCAGCAATCCCACTACTGGGTATATATCTAAAGGAAATGAAATCTGTGATAGAGATATCTTCACTCCCACGTTTATTACAGCATAATTCACAATAGCCAAGACATAGAATCAACCTAAGTGTCTATCAGTGTATGGATGTATAAAGAGAATGTGATATATATATATATACACACACACACAATGGAATATTATTCAGCCATTAAAAGAATGAAATGCGTCATTTGCAGCAACATGGAAGAATCTGGAGACAGTTAAATGAAATAAGAAAGCCAGGCACAGGAGGACAAACCCTGCATGATCTCACTCATATGTGAAGTGTAAAGAAGTTGATCTCATAGCTATGACAGTAGAGTAGTGGTTACCAGAGGCTGAGAAGAGTTGGGAGGTAAGGAGAAACTGGTCAACTGGTACAGAGTTACAGTTAGAGAGGAGGAATAAGTTCTGGTGTTCTGTTGCACAGTAGGGTGACTGTGGTTAACAGTGTTGTACTGTATATTTCAAGATAACTAGAAGAGAGGATTTTGAATGTTTCACTACAAAGAAATGTTAAATGTATGAGATGATATGTTCTGAAGACCCTGCTTTGATTTTTACACAGTGTATACATATATTGAAACATCATACTGTACCCCATAAATATGTACAATTATGTGTCAGTTTAAAAAGAAAAGAAACTGCACATCACGAAACCTTTGAAGCCCTCTGTGTGTTCCTCCTCCAATTGCATCCCCACTCTGTTCCTACCTAGAGGTAACGACTAATCTGAATTTTAGTGTCTACTATTCCCTAGCTTTCGTTTCTAATTCATCACATATGTATGTGTCACTAAACAATATAAAAGGCATTGTTTTCTATGTATTTTTCTGTCACTTGTTCTTCTTAACCAGTTTTCTTTGTGAGATTGACGTTTGTTGATATATGTATTAGAAAAACAACAAACACTTACTCTTTTCTTAAATAGTTAACATACACACTTGCAGTCACCAAAATGTGTGTAGGGCAAGTGTTTTCCCCCACATTAAGCAGTTCTCCAGCAGACAACAGCAGGGTGTTCTATAGTTCAATTCAATTATAGCAATAATATAGAATCAACCTAAGTGCCCATCAATAGGCGAATGAATAAAGATGTTACTTATATACACAACAGAATACTATTTGGCCATAATAAAGAATGAAATCCTGTCATTTGCAGCAACATGGATGGAACTGGAGGTCATTATGTTATGTGAAATAAGGCAGGCACAGATAGACAAATATCGTATGTTGTTACTCATAAGTGAGAGCTTAAAAAGTTGATCTTATGGAGGTAGAGAGTAAAATAATAGGCACCAGAGGCTGGGAAGGTTTTGTGTGTTTGGGCTTGGAAGGGTGAAGGGATAAAGGGAGATTGGTTAAAGGGTACAAGCGTACAATTAGATAGAAGGAATAAGTTCTAATGTTTGATAGTAGAGTAGGGTGACTACAGTTAATAACAATGTATTGTGTATTTTAGAATACCTTCAAGAGAGGACATGAAATGTTCTCAGTACATAGAAACAACAAATACTTGAGGTGAGGGATACTCTGACTTGATTATTGTACATTCTATGCATGTAACAAAATATCACTTGTACCCCACAAATATGTACAAATATGTGTCAAGAATATTTTTAATTGCAGACATGTGTTAAGGTCTTTTGGTCAGGAGAAGGGATATATAATTATTAATTTTAGGCATTACTAAATCTGGTATGCTTGCCTAAAATGTAAGAGAAGTAAAAGGATAAAAATGTAATATGTATATATAACTTCCAAACCAAATCAGTTGGGATAACTGGTGGGAGAAATGAAATAATCTACCCATTCATTAGAAAACTGGAGCAGAATAGGCAGAAAGGTAAGGGAAACAGCAAAGAAAAAACATGTAAATAGAAAATAAAAGCGAGTTCAAATAAATTAGTAATAACAATTAATGTGAGTCATGTAAATCTGCCAGTTAAAAGACACACTGCCAGTTAAGGACACTGAATCTTTTAAAAATCTGTTATATGTTATTTACAAGAGACCAGAAAAATAGAAAGTGACATGATACTAAGGAAATAGTAGACAATGTAAAGGTGTTATAGTTACTTGACATCAGACAACATAGACTTTAGGGCAAAAACATTATTAAGAATAAAGAACGATAATACATAATGTTGAAAGGTTCAAGCTACCAGGAAGATATAATTTCTAAAATGATATACATGATGATATGGTCTCAAAATACATAAAGCAAAAATCAACAGAATTGTAAGGAAAAACTGACAAATCTATAGTGATAGTCATGGCAGGAGTTGTTTTTTTTTTGTTTTTTGTTTTTTTTTTGAGACGGAGTCTCGCTCTGTCGCCCAGGCTGGAGTGCAGTGGCTGGATCTCAGCTCACTGCAAGTTCCGCCTCTCGGGTTTACGCCATTCTCCTGCCTCAGCCTCCGGAGTAGCTGGGACTACAGGCGCCCGCCACCTCGCCCGGCTAGTTTTTTCTGTATTTTTTTAGTAGAGACGGGGTTTCAATGTGTTAGCCAGGATGGTCTTGATCTCCTGACCTCATGATCCGCCCGTCTCGGCCTCCCAAAGTGCTGGGATTACAGGCTTGAGCCACCGCGCCCGGCTTTTTTTTTTTTTTTTTTTGAGACGGAGTCTCATTCTGTCGCCCAGGCTGGGGTGCAGTGGCGCAATTTCAGCTCATTGCAACCTCCACCTCCCAGGTTCAAACAATTCTCCTGCCTCAGCCTCCTGAGTAGCTGGGATTACAGGTGCCCGCCACCATGCCTAGCTAATTTTTGTATTTGTAGTAGAGACAGGGTTTCACCATGTTAGCCAGGCAGGCTGCTCTCTAACTCCTGACCTTGTGATCCGCCCACCTTGGCCTACCAAAGTGCTGGGATTACAGGCGTGAGCCACCGCGCCCAGCCGCAGGAGATTTTAACAAACATCTCCCAGTAATCAGTAAGCATATAAATATTTGAATAATACAATTGGGAAGTTTGATCTAATAAATATATATAGAACCATACATCCCCCAAATTAGAGAACATACATTCTTTTCAGGCACACATAAGACATTAATAAGGGCTGGGCATGGTGGCTCATGCCTGTAATCCCAGCACTTTGGGAGGCCGAGGCTGGCGGATCACAAGGTCAGGAGATCGAGACCATCCAGGCTAACATGGCGAAACCCCATCTCTACTAAAAATAACAAAAAATTAGCCGGGAGTGGTGGCGGGTGCCTGTAGTCCCAGCTACTCAGGAGGCTGAGGCAGGAGAATGGCGTGAACCCAGGAAGTGGAGGTTGCAGTGAGCCGAGATCGCGCCATTGCACTCCAGCCTGGGTGACAGAGCGAGACTCTGTCTTAAAAAAAAAAAAAAAAAAGACATTAATAACAATTAGCCATATACTAGATCACAAAGTAAATCTAAGATTTTACGAAGTCACATCAGACACACCACAGTTTTTTGTCCACATTGCAGTTTAATTAAATATCAGTAACAGAAAGATAACTTGAAAAACGATATTTAGAAAGTTGAAAACATACTTCTGAATAATTCGTGGGTCAAAGGAAAAATGATAAAGGAAATTATAAAATATTTAGAAACGATTAACTTTTAAAATACTATATATCAGACAAACCCAAATTGAGGGACATTCTACACAATACCTGACTGGTACTCTTCAAAACACTAAGTATCAAAACTTAATTATAAAGGTAAAACAGGAGTTAGAAGTAAAATATTATATTAGCTTTAAATATATTTTTTAGAAAATAAAAAGATTAGTGAGTTAAACATTCATTTCAAGTAGTTAGGAAAAAATAGAATAAATCCAAAGGAGCAGGAGGAGGAAAATAATAAAGAGAAGAGAGGAATTTAGTAAAATAGGAAAGAAAAGAATCAACAAAACCAACATTGGTTCTTTAAGAGCACTAATAAAATAGACAAACCTATATAGAACTGGACCAAAAAAAGGGCAAGGTATAATAAACAACATTTTGAATGAAAAAGAGCTATACTGTGAAATAATGGATGCCAGTATGTTTGAAAACTTAAACAAAATGAAAAATTTTCCTGAAAGGGCCAAGACTATATGATAATGTAAAAGAAAAAAGAGAAGGAAAAGGAGGGGGAGGAGACAGCTAACTAAGATTTACAATTGCTTTAAAATTATGGTAATTCAGACAGCATGGTAAAGGCACAAGGCTAGTCAAATCGACCAGTGAAACAGAATACAGATCTTTTTTTGTTTTTGTTTTTTTGAGACAGTCTTGCTTTGTTGCCCAGGCTGGAGCGCAGTGGCGTGATCTCGGCCCACTGCAACCTTACCCTCCCGGGTTCAAGCGATTCTCCTGCCTCAACCTCCCAATAGCTGGGATTACAGGCATGCACCACCACATGCAGCTATTTTTTGCATTTTTAGTAGAGATGGGGTTTCATCATGTTTGCCAAGCTGGTCTCAAACTCCTGGCCTCAAGTGCTCCTCCTGCCTCTGCCTCCCAAAGAGCTGGGATTATTATAGGTGTGAGCCACCGTATCCAGCCTCAGAATACAGATCTTAAATGGAGATGCAAATATATACAAAAACTTCATATGTCACTAAAGTAACATAAATTAATGGGGGAAAGGATGGGCTGTTCATTAAATGCTATTGGGGAAAGTAGTCATATTTATAAATAAAAGATGAAAATCCCCATCTCAAAGCATACTAAAACTAAATTCTGAATAGATTAAAGAACTAAACATAAAAAGAAAAAAATTGAGAACTTTTAGGAGAAAATTAGGAAAATATCTTTATGAATTTGGTGTAGGAAAGAACTTATAAACAAGAAAGGAAAAGTTTGCCAGGCATGGTGGCTCATGCCTATAACCCCAGCACTTTGGGAGGCTGAAGCAGGAGGATTGCTTGAGCCCAGGAGTTGAAGACCAGCCTGGGCAACAAAATGGGATCTTGTCTCTATAAAAATATTAAAAAATTAGCCAGGCATGGTGGCACCTGCCTATGGTCCCAGCTACTTGAGAGGCTGAGGCAGGAGGATTGCTTGAGCCTGGGAGTTCAAGGCTGTAGTGAACCGTGATCATACCACTGCACTCCAGCCTGGATGACAGAATGAGACCGTGTCTCAACAACAACAACAATAATCAAATTATTTTGAAAAGGGAAAAGCACAAGTCATAAAAAGATTAAATGTTTCAACTCAATAAATTGACCTATAAAAGCCTGGCATCCTGAAAATCAATTAAAAAGATAATAGAAAAATAGGCAAAAGATAAAAATAGACAGTTTACAGAAGAGAAATTGAGAATGATTCCAGAGGGAAAAAAAGGTTCAAGTTCACCTAACAAAAAAGTTAAAAACTAAAATCGCCGGGCGCGGTGGCTCAAGCCTGTAATCCCAGCACTTTGGGAGGCAGAGAAGGGCGGATCACGAGGTCAGGAGATCGAGACCATCCTGGCTAACACGGTGAAACCCCGTCTCTACTAAAAAATACAAAAAACTAGCCGGGCGAGGTGGTGGGCGCCTGTAGTCCCAGCTACTCGGGAGGCTGAGGCGGGAGAATGGCGTGAACCTGGGAGGCGGAGCTTGCAGTGAGCTGAGATCCGGCCACGGCACTCCAGCCTGGGTGACAGAGCAAGATTCCGTCTCAAAAAAAAAAAAAAAAAAAAAAAAAACTAAAATCACATTGAGATCCCATTTCACACTCATTTGTCTGACATTACCAGGAGTTGGTGAGGATGTGGAGCAATTAAATGAGAGTATAAAGTTTTGTTTTGTTTTGTTTTGTTTTTTTGGCACAAAATTTTATTTTATTTTATTTTTATTATACTTTAAGTTCTGGGATACATGTACAGAACATGCAGATTTGTTACACAGATATACACGTGCCATGGTGGTTTGCTGCACCCATCAGCCCGTCATCTACATTAGGTATTTCTCCTAATGCTATCCCTCCCCTAGACCCCCACCCCCTGACAGGCCCCGGTGTGTGATGTTTCCCTCCCTGTGTCCATGTGTTCTCATTGTTCAACTCCCACTTATGAGTGAGAACATGCGGGGTTTGGTTTTCTGTTCTTGTGTTAGTTTGCTGAGAATGATGGTTTCCAGCTTCATCCATGTCCCTGCAAAGGACATGAACTCATCCTTTTTTATGGCTGCATAGTATTCTGCCACATTTTCTTTATCCAGTCTATCACTGATGGACATTTGGGTTGGTTCCAAGTCTTTGCTACTGTGAACATATGTGTGCATGTATCTATAGTAGAGTGATTTATAATCCTTTGGGTATATACCCAGTAATGGTATTGCTGGGTCAAATGGTATTTCTGGTTTTAGATCCTTGAGGAATTGCCACACTGTCTTCCACAATGGTTGGACTAATTTACCCTCCCATCAACAGTGTAAAAGTGTTCCTATTTCTCCACATCCTCTCCTGACGTTTTAATGATCATCATTCTAACTGGCATGAGATGGTATCTCGTTGTGGTTTTGATTTCCTTTTCTCTAATGGCCAGTGATGATGAGCTTTTCTTCATATGTTTATTGGTCATATACATGTCTTCTTTTGAGAAGTGTCTGTTCATATCCTTTGCCTGCGTTTTGATGGTTTTTTTTTTCTTGTAAATTTGTTGAAGTTCCTTGTAGATTCTGAATATTAGCTCTTTGTCAGATGGATAGATTGCAAAAATTTTCTCCCATTCTGTAGGTTGTCTGTTCACTCTGATAATAGTTTCTTCTGCTGTGCATAAGCTCTTTAGTTTAATTAGATCCCATTTGTCAATTTTGGCTTTTGTTGCCATTGCTTTTCATGTTTTAGTCATGAAGTCTTTCCCCATGCCTATGTCCTGAATGGTACTGCCTAGGTTTTCTTCTAGAGTTTTTATGGTTTTAGGTCTTACATTTAAGACTTTAATCCATCTTGAGTTAATTTTTGTATAAAGTGTAAGGAAGGGGTTCAGTTTCAGTTTTCTGCATGTGGCTAGCCAGTTTTCCCAACACCATTTATTAAATAGGGAATCCTTTGCCCATTTCTTGTTTTTGTCAGGTTTGTCAAAGATCAGATGGTTGTAGATATGTGGCATTATTTCTGAGGCCTCTGTTCTGTTCCATTGGTCCATATATCTGTTTTGGTACCAGTACTATGCTGTTTTGGTTACTATAGCTTTGTAGTATAGTTTGAAGTCAGGTAGCAATGATGCCTCCAGCTTTGTTCTTTTTGCTTAGGATTGTCTTGGCTATGCAGGCTCTTTTTTGGTTCCATATGACATTTATAAGTAGGTTTTTCTAATTCTGTGAAGAAATTCAGTGGTAGCTTGATAGGGATAGCATTGAATCTATAAATTCCTTTGGGCAGTATGGCCATTTTCATGATACTGATTTTTCCTATCCATGAAAAACAAATGGAATGTTTTTCCATTTGTTTGTGTCCTCTCTTATTTCCTTGAGCAGTGGAGAAATTCACTCAAAACTGCACAACAACATGGAAACCGAACAACTGCTCCTGAATGACTACTGGGTAAATAATGTAATTAAGGCAGAAATAAATAAGTTCTTTGAAAACAATGAGAACAAAGACACAACATACCAGAATCTCTGGAACATAGCTAAAGCAGTGTTTAGAGGGAAGTTCATAACACTAAATGCCCACAGGAGAAAGCAGGAAAGATCTAAAATCGACACCCTAACATCACAATTAAAAGTGCTAGAGAAGCAAGAGCAAACGAATTCAAAAACTAGCAGAAGACAAGAAATAACTAAGATGAGAGCAGAACTAAAGGAGAGAGAGACACGAAAAACCCTTCAAAAAATCAATGAATCCAGGAGCTGGTTTTTGAAAAGATTAACAAAATAGATAGACCACTAGCCAGACTAATAAAGAAGAAAAGAGAGAAGAATCAAATAGACACAATAAAAAAAAAATGATAAAGGGGATATCACCACTGATCCCACAGAAATACAAACTACCATCAGACAATACTATAAACACCTCTAAGCAAATAAACTAGAAAACCTAGAAGAAATGGATAAATTCCTGGACACATACACCCTCCCAAGACTAAATCAGGAAGAAGTCGAATCCCTGAATAGACCAATAACAAATTCTGAAATTGAGGCAGTAATTAATAGCCTACCAACCAGGAAAAAAAAAAAAAAAAAAAAAAAGGCCCAGGACCAAAAGAATTCACAGCCAAATTCTACCAGAGTTACAAAGAGGAGCTGGTACCGTTCCTTCTGAAACTATTCCAAACAATAGAAAAAGAGGGACTCCTCTGTAACTCATTTTATGAGGCCAGCATCATCCTGATACCAAAACCTGGCAGAGACACAACAAAAAAAGAAAATTTCAACCGGGCGTGGTGGCTCATGCCTGTAATTCCAGCACTTTGGGAGGCTGAGGCAGGTGGATCACCTGAGGAGTTTGAGACCAACCTGACCAACAAGGTGAAACCCCGTCTCTACTAAAAATACAGAAAAATTAGCCGGGCGTGGTGGTGGGCACCTGTAATCCCACCTACTTGGGAGGCTGAGGCAGGAGAATTGCTTGAGCCGGGCAGATGGAGGCTGCAGTGAGCTGAGATCTCGCCACTGCGCTCCAGCCTGGGCAACAAGAGCGAAACTTCATCTCAAAAAAAAAAAAGAAAGAAAAAAGTAAATTTCAGGCCAATATTCCTGATGAACATCTACACAAAAATCCTCAATAAAATACTGGCAAACCAAATCCAGCAGCACATCAAAAAGCTTATCTACCACGATCAAGTCGGCTTCATCCCCAGGATGCAAGGCTGGTTCAACATACGCAAATCAATAAGCGTAATCCATCACAGAAACAGAGCCGATGGCAAAACCATATTATCTCAGTAGATACAGAAAAGGCTTTGGATAAAATTCAGCACCCCTTTGTGCTAAAAACTCTCGGTAAACTAGTTATTGATGGAACGTATCTCAAAATAATAAGAGCTATTTATGACAAACCCACAGCCAACATCATACTGAATGGGCAAAAGCTGGAAACATTCCCTTTGAAAACCAGCACAAGACAAGAATGCCCTCTTACCACTCGTATTCAACATAGTGTTGGAAGTTCTGGCCAGGGCAGTCAGGCAAGAGAAGGAAATAAAGAGTATTCATAAGAAGAGAGGAAGTCAAAGTCTCTGTTTGCAGATGACATGATTGTATATTTAGAAAACCCTGTCATCTCAGCCCAAAATCTCCTTAAACTTATAAGCAACTTCAGCAAAGTCTCAGGATACAAAATCAGTGTGCAAAAATCACAAGCATTCCTATACACCAATAATAGAGAGCCAAATCATGAGTGAACTCCCATTCACAATTGCTTCAAAGAGAATAAAATACCTAGGAATCCAACTTACAAGGGATGTGAAGGGCCTCTTCAAGGAGAGAGTATAAAGTTTTACAACCACTTTGGTGAATAATTTGGCAATATCTAGGCAAGTTGAAGTTAACTCATAGTCATGAGTCTAATTCCACTTCCACATACATAGAAATCTTAAGTATTCCTTTAAGAAACTCTTACCCGGAATATAAGAAGACATCTTTGTAATGGCAAAGAAAACAATGGTAACAATCTAAATGTCCCTCAGCAAGAGAATAGATATATAACTCTTAGAATATTCATACACTGAAATACTTTATGTACTTGAAACAGATGACCAGATGTACCTGTCCATTGAATGCTCTTTCATCCAGCCTTAATGTTTGTGGTAGACGTTAAATGTCGTTCACCAAATACTCCATTTTTTCTCCCTGGAGCTTTTCCCAGGCACACAGCAGGGTTGTGCTTTCTAGTCCCCTTTGAAGTTAGGTAAGGCCATGTGACTTGTCTTAGACAATGAAATATGTGCAAAGTGACATGTATTACTTTTGGGGAAGAGTTTTAAGAGCCTGTGCCCAGCTTACTCTCTTCCCACTGTGGCTGTGATTTGGGAAGCACATGTCAATATGAAGCCTCTGTCACTGGGATTCCAGAGTGATACAATGAGCAGAGCCTCCTGGCTGATCGTTGTAGAATACATAGGGTGAGTGAAAAAATAAATGTGTGCTGTGTTAAGCCACTGAGAGAGTAGGGGCCTGTAAGTTGCTGCAGCATAACCTGTCTACAGTGTTATGTCTCCGCCCAATTTACTGTACATCTTATACCACTTCCTTTCGTTCTCTCTTCGAAATCAAATACTGCCCTTTTTCCAGGAGATAGAAGTACCATAACTTAACTTCTAAATATAGTCCACTTCTGTTTCTTTCCAAAGTCACAGGGAGCTTCTCTCTGAGCTCCTTCTCTGCCAGGAAACTGTCCTTACAGGTAATTTCACCAGTGTTTTTGCTTGTTGCTTTGGAATTAAGCTTCATAATCAAGGAATTCATCACCAGAAAAATTCATCCTCTTTCCCTCGTCTCCCTTCCTTTCTTCTCTGTGGGTGGCTTTACTCAGCTACAGAGAGCAAAGCAATTAGTGAAGGCATACGAGATGAGGGCTTAAGTACAAACATGTCCAACTTTGGAAAATAAATGAGTTGCATAGAAGATATATGTAAAATTACTTTTTTCTTTTCCAGTCTACTTTTAAATTATCTGATGTAAGCTACAAACCTTGAATGTAAGTAGGTTTTGGTTAAATAGCTTAAATGTCTGAAGAAAATTATAGGTTTTTATTTTAAATGCACAGAAAAGGTCCCAGGGGACTTAAAAGGCCCTTACCTTTTATTCTCTTCTCAGTGTTTAGAGAATTTACATCATAGTGAGCATCCATCATTTTGAGGAAGTTCTTGACTTTTATAAATGAGCAGGTTGATGTAGACTTGAGTTATAGAGAGAGAGAGACTCAAAACCAGAACAGCTGGGTTTTTAAGATGCAGCAGTTCATGAACAATGGGAAGAGCATATCTGTTGCAATGCACAGAATAGTAAACAAAAAAAGAAATGAATCATGGCTGAGGGCAACTGTATATTCTGAAATGGGTTTGGTACCAGGTCCTGCATCGCTTTCCTATTATGTGAGTTTCGAAATTCTGAATTTAACATGTTTCTTTAAACAGACTTTCAGAATAATAGATAAAATATCTGCAGCTTAGAAACTACTAATAAAACAAATACCTATGTACCTACTAGCTAGCTTAAGATATAGAATAAAACCAGTTTTTATTAGACATAAAATCAATTAAAATGTTTTTGCTTTTTTTTTTTTTTTTGAGGAGTCTCACTGTGTTATTAAGGCTGTAGTACAGTGGCATGATCTCAGCTCACTGCAAGCATTCCCTCCCAGGCCCAAGCAATCCTCCCACCTCAGTAGGCCGAGTTGCTGGGACCTCAGACGTGCACCACCACGCCTGGCTAATTCTTCGTATTTTTGGTAGAAATGGGGTTTCACCACATTGTCCTGGCTAGTCTTGAACTCCTGAACTCAAGCAGTCTGCCCTCCTGAGCCTCCCAAAGTGCTGGGATTATAGGCATGAGCCACTGTGCCTGACCCAATTAATATTTAGACCTTTTCGTGCGGGGTGGGAGGGGGAACCTTCCAAAATTTCCCCTTCCCTCTTCCCAACCTATTTTTAATTTTATTTTTTTCTTTTGTTCTTTTGTTTTTTTTTGAGACCGAGTCTCACTCTGTTGCCAGGCTGGCATGCAATGGCACGATCTCTGCTTACTGCAACCTCTGCCTCCCAGCCGGGTTCAAGTAATTCTCCTGCCTCAGCCTCCCGAGTAGCTGGGACTATAGGCGCGTGCTGCCACGCCCAGCTAATTTTTGTATTTTTAGTAGATACGGGGATTCACCATGTTGGCCAGTATGGTCTTGATCTCTTGACCTCGTGATTCGCCTGCCTCGGCCTCCCAAAGTGCTGGGATTACAGGCGTGAGCCACCGCGCCCGGCCGCTATTTTTAATTTTCTGTATTAATTTCCTAGATGCCGTTTTTAGTTTTGCATTTATGTATATAGCTCTAAACAAAGTATGTTTTAGTTTTGACTTTGTTGAAAACTTTGTATAAATGAATACATAGCCTGTGTTTTTCTATGCCTTGCTTTTTCTTTTTTTCTTTTTTTGGAGACGAGTCTCGCTCTGTCACCCAGGCTAGAGTGCAGTGATGCGATCTTGGCTTACTGCAACCTCTGCCTCCTAGGTTCAAGCGATTCTCCTGCCTCAGCCTCCCAAGTAGCTGGGACTATAGGCACATGCCACCACGCCTGGCTAATTTTTTTTATTTTAGTAGAGATAGGTTTGCACTATGTTGGCTGGTCTCAAACTCTTGACCTCAAGTGATCTGCCCACCTCAGCCTCCCAAAGTGCTGGGATTACAGGTGTGAGCCACCATGCCCACTGGGCTTAACTTTTTTTTTTAAAGCTACTTGGCATGGAAAATGTATTAATATCTGAAGATAATCCAAATGTTCTAATTTTTCTTTTATCATTGATTTGAGATAGCAATTAATTAATTTTGTTCTGAGCACACTATTGAGATATATTTGGCTTCTCTTATCCTGATGCCAAATCTTGTTTTTGGATTCACAGTTCCCATGGAGAACGTTGCAACAATTGCTGATTGTGCCAGCGTGATTGAAGGAGTCAGTCGGAGCCGAAATGCCTTGCTGAATGGGGACACTAAGAATTATGATTGGGATTCTGGCTACACATGTCACCAGCTAGGAAGTGGTGCGATTGTGGTTCAACTAGCACAGCCATACATGATTGGGTCAATACGGTAAGAAGATTCCTCCTCATTCATAAGTTTTAAAATGGAAGATACACATATAGATCGTATTTTGGTAAAATGATAATCCTAATAACTTCAGTGAAGACATTGTACTGTTCTTTGCTCTAAATATCAAGAAAGGAGTGGGAGCCGAAGGAAGGGACAACAACAAGATATGGGGTGCTTGTTTGGATTTTCCGCTGGGGCAGTACACTGAAGTTGGACTCATGGAGGAACTAGACAAGAGGCTTCTCCCTGGGTGACTTATGTCCTTTTCCAGTCTCAATTTGTATTGGTTAGAGACTTACAGGATAATGTCAAGATAGTTATATAGAATGAAAAAATCATTTTCAACTTTAATGAATTACATATGAACCAAACAGATCTGAATTCGAGATCTGGTTCTGAACAATCTTAGTGATCTTTGCGCTTAGGCTTTTTGTTGTTCCTTTTTGTTTTAAGAAGGGAACTTTAACCTTGCCTGCTTTATAGGATTATATAATTTTTAAACGTGAGACTGGTGATATCCCTCAGAGGATATACAGTCATGCATTGCTTAATGGCAGAGATACATTGTAAGAAATGCACTGTCAGCCAATTTTGTCACTGTGGAAACATCATAGAGTGTCCTCATGCAAACCTAGATGGTATATAGCCTACCACACATCTAGACTAGATGATATGTCCTGTTGCTCCTAGGCTACAAATCTGTACAGCATGTGACTGTACTGAAGACTGTGGGCAATTGTAACACAGTGGTAAGTATTTGTGTATCTGAACATGTCTAAACGTAGAAAAGGTACAATAAAAATATAATATACAAGATAAAAAATGGTGGCTGGGCATGGTGCCTCATGCCTGTAATCTCAGCACTTTGGGAGGCAGAGGTGGGTGGATCGCTTGAAAGCTCACGAATTTGAGACTAGCCTGGGCAACATTACAAGATCTCATCTCAATTAAAAAAAAAAAAAAAAAGAAGATAAAAAATGGTACACCTGTGTAGGGCACTTACCATGAATGGAGCTTGCAGGACAAGAAGTTGCTCTGGGTGAGTCAGTTGGTGAGTGATGGGTGAATGTGAAGGCCTAGGACATTACTGTACTGTAGACTTGAAAACATTGTACACTTAGGCTACTCTGTGTGGTGTGTGTGTGTGTGTGTGTGTGTGTGTGTGTGTGTGTATATATATATATATATATATATATATATATTTTAGATGGAGTCTCACTCTTGTCACCCAGGCTGGAGTGCAATGGTGTGATCTTGGCTCACTGCAACTTCTGCCTCCCAGGTTCAAGCCATTCTCTTGCCTCAGCCTCCCAAGTAGCTGGGATTATAGGTGCCTGTCACCACAGCTGGCTAATTTTTGTATTTTTAGTAGAAACGGGGTTTCATCATGTTGGCCAGGCTGATCTCGAACTCCTGACCTCAAGTGATCGGCCTGCCTCGGCCTCCCAAAGTGCTGGGATTACAGGCATGAGCCACGGCGCCCAGCCAACACTGAATTTTTTAAATAAAGTAATAGTGCTACGACATTATGGTGTCACTAGGCGATAAGAATTTTTCAGCTGCATTATATCTTACGAGACAATCATAAATGCAGTTCGTCCTTGACTGAAACATCTCATTATGCAGTGCATGACTATACTTTTAGTTCAAGATTGCCATTGGGTCTTAAGCTGCTTTTTCTTTTCTCTTCTTTTCTTTTTTTTAACATTCTAAGAAGGTCTCCGAAGGGCTAATGAAAACATGTAATGTTTATATATTTATGTATGTGTGTATATGTATATGTATATGTGTATGTATGCGTATATGTATATGTATATCAGCCCTCCTGGAGTAAAGGTGTTGGCAAGACATGACTGCCTTTCCCCCATAATGTTCCACCACATTTACTTTGTTGTTTCCTGTTCTCATTTTAAAGTCAGTATATATAAAGAAAGAAATAGCACAAAAAATAAGGTGCTAATATTCTAATAAGCAAAGGTTTATTGATGTTTAGGCTAATAGCCACAGAAGTTGATGCCGCTTGCTGGTTCCCCAGGGCACCCTAAGGAGTTGATGCTGGGTTTCTTGGAGAATTCAGACTGTGGATTCTTCATTAAAATTGTTGACCCTTTTTTATAAAGGGCCACATTACAGGCTGAGTAGCATAGGCAACAAATCACAGATAGAGAAGCCTCGAGTTTGTACCACAGGCCAGATCAGCTTACTTTGTGCTTAGGAAGGGAAAGAGACAAGCCACATCAGCTACATGTACAAATAAACTTCCGTCGAATAGCAAATAACACCCCACCTTCCTTTCTCTCATCTGTATGCATTAACTAAAGTACTCGTAAACCATCTATTTAATAAGCTATTCTAGAATTTTTGTTAAAGATGATGTGAAACTTACCTCTATATTTTCCATTACAATCTATCCCTTTTTACTTAAAAAATCTGGAAAACAGTTGTCTTTCTTTTGTCTTCTGGCACTCCTGATAGCCTCCACAATTTCTTGAAGATTACCAATCGTGTCTCTGAGATTACATCTGCAATTTCTTTCAGCAGGCTCAGGGTGTAACTCATCTGAGTCAGGAGACTTGAAATCATTTAAATTGACTAGATACTCTCTTTCACTTCACCTATTTGGGACTTCAATTTTCTCTTTATTATGTTTGTTCTGACATTTCTAATTTGAAGACCAGTCTCCTTGCCAATGAAGATTGAAGCAAACGGGAAGTTTAGTAGCTCTGCCCACTCTCTTTTAATGTTCTCCATTTTCCATTTGCTTACCTGGTTCCCCACACTTCCCTCTCCACCACCGCCACCATCTAACTGTTCTATGCACATCTCAAACCAAGATGTCTAAAATGGAATTCCATTATCCTTCCCTCCCTGGTCAAGTCATGTTATGTCATGATTCCCCATCTCATTCAGTGGCACCATCCATTTGTGCCTTACTTGAGCCAAAAACTTGGGAATCTTCCTGATTTCCTTCCTCTCCTTCACCCTCCTCTCTCATCCAGTCAGCCATAAAGTTCTGTCAGTATGGCCTAAACACACAAATCCTTCCCCTCTTCTGTGTCCCACCACGTCACCATAGTTGCACAATATTTGTTTCACTTTTCTACCCAATCTTCCAGACCTCCATTGGGCCCCCCACTTCCCCACCCACAGCCATCCCTCCCATACATCCTTCTCTCAGAGGATTCATGGTTAATACTTGCCTTCAGGAGAAAGTTCAGACTGAGGCATTTGAAGAACTATCTGACTTACGTCTGTCTGTACAGCCTTGTGTCCTGCATCTGCACCCCTTCCCGCCCTCCCCAACCCTGTGCTACTCTGGACTCTGTCACAGCCTATCCAGTGATTAAAAGCATTACACATGGGTCCTGCCCTCTCTTACCCTCTTACCTCCAGTTCTTTGATCGTGCTGACGTCATTGTTTGCATCTCTCACTACCTTCTCATTACCTCCTTTTTTCCCTGGCTCTTTTTTTATTCCCCCCTTTAGGCTCCACTCCTTTGGGAATTATTTGCTAACCATCCATTATCTCCTGAACTTATTGATAGATCCCTCTTCAGTAATCACATATATTTTGTATACAATTTCTGTTGGAGCGTTTGTAATATAAATGTTCATTTGCTACCTCCTCCCAGCCATACCTGATACATAAAAGCCTGTGGCAACTCAGAATATGCTTCCCTTGAAAGATTCAGTGTACTGATGAGGTAGTCTATCAAGAAAGAAGAGGAAGCTGTGGGGAGTACAGTGGGAAATCTAGAATCTAAAATCTGTTGTGGACTGCATGAGGTTGTTATCAGGCTGACAACTCAGAGAGACAAACAGGCTCTTCATGTGGCAAGGCCACCTTGGCCTCTAGCTCTACCCAAAGAATCAGAGATGTTGAATCTGACTCCAGAAAAGGCTGTCACTGGGGTCTAAGGCAAGAGAGAATAGTGCCCATTTTTTTTTTTTTTTTTAATGTGGATTGAAAGTGGTTCTCCCAAACAATTTTTCTTTTCCTGACTCAAAGCAGGGATGATGAGCATGAACACACCAAAGGCAGCATTGTGTATCTCAGCACAGTATGAAGCCTCCAACTTCCTTAAGCCCGCTTTTTTTTTTTTCCCCCAGTAAAAAAAAATCCATGTAATTGAAGCTCTGTATAACTGGCTGAGCCTTCAAAGAGACACGTCTCTGTGAAACTAACGTTATGTTGTCAGGAACTGCATTTGCCTCTTCTGTGACATTATTAAGAGGAAAAGGAGAGAGATTTATTAGCCACCAATGCTTGTGGACAATGCTGGAGATCTTGGCAGGCTGCAGTTAGCGACAGTTGATGTGGCCAGATAGACATTTATTGACAGGAAACTAGATGAGTGGTACCCCTTCATAGGGATGAGTAATTGACCAATGACAGGTTGATTAGTCAGTGACATTTGACCCCAGCTTCTATTGCTTGTGATGGCTGACTTGCTTTCCTAGACATTGTATCTGAAGAAACCCAGTGATTCTGAATCAACACCAGAGGGAGAGTATTACAGAGCCCAGTGACTTAACAGTTTCCCTATCTAGGAGGGAGGAGATCTGGAAATCCTGGAAACCCTCTCTTACCATAGCTGAGGTAGGGTACAATCAATGATATATTGGTTTTAAATATTCAATTTCCTTTATATTTGGTGACTACAAAGGCAACGGTCTCAAACATGATGGTGTGATCATGGCTCACTGCAGCCTTGACCTCCTGGGCTCAAGCAATCCTCCCACTTCAGCCTCTTGAGCAGCTGGGACCACAGGCATGCACCTCCACACCTGACTGGTTTATAAATTTTTTTTTTGTAGAGACAGGGTCTTGCTTTGTTGCCTAGTCTGGTCTCGAATTCCTGGGCTCAAGTGATCCTACTGACTTAGGCTCCCAAAGTGCTGGGATTACAGGCGTGAGCCCCTGCACCTGGCCAAACATGAATTATCTTAGTCACTGCATTTGCTATTGCTAAGTGAAGGACGTAATTGCTTTGTGAATAAGGATTTCTTTTGTTTGGCTGTTTTCATCCCCAGGAGCCATTTCTTCCTTTTCTGAGAGTTTACTCTGTTGTTGGGTAGGCAAGTAGAGCCTTCTTTCTTGACAGAAAATGTTTGGACTTAACTAAGCATGGTCAGTGGCTGTCTAATCCTCTTAGTGAGTCAGATACCAATATCCTGTGGTATACTAGAGAGGGTGGACTCCATACATGATCTCTGACCCTCTTGCTATACCCGCATTTTCGTTGATTCATCCAACAAAAATTACTAAGCCTCTTACTATGTGCTAGGCACTATTGTAGGCACTGGGGATACAGCACTGAATAAACAAAATAAACATTGGTGGCCCCATGGAACTGACATTCTAGTGGGGTTGAGGGGAGATAATAAACAAATGCTATTTGTAAGATGGCTGATATTTAGAAGTGCCGTGGGGAAATCGGGAGGAAAAACCAGGTTGGAGACGCAGTCCAGTTTTAGATTGGGTGGTCAGGAAGGCCTCACTGAGAAGGGTGAAGTGTGAGCAGATCTCGAAGGATGGGGAGAGTAAGCCCTCTGGGGATGAGCATCACAGGCAGTGCCAAGCCCTGGAGTGGAGCTTGCCTGGCAGGCCACAGGAGCAGCTAGGAGGCCAGTGTGGCTGGAGCAGGAGGGAGGGAAGAGCACGGCCAGCCGGGTGATAGCTTTGAGAGGTGACAGCCTGAGATGTTTCCATCCCACGCCCCCGCCACCACCCCCGTTTCAGTGTTTCTTCAGCGCCATCAGAGCAGAGGAGGGGCAGGGATGGGGAGGCCCTCATAAAGCCACCTTCTCTGCTCCTGACCTTCCTTGACCCAATCTGCTCCTAGAAAAGAAGCAGCAGGAGGTGCCCTAACTTTTACCATTTCACAGGAAGCTCTCTCATCTCTTGAATTTCTTTCTCATTCCCGACGTAGCACAACTGGGAAATAAAGGGGTTTGTCCTTGGTGTTGCTAGGTTTACAAGCACAGCAAAAGTTACTCATTTTATTTCCAAGAAAAGAGAGAGAAATTACCTGAAATGTGTCTTAAAAGTGGATAATTGAGTAGTAATTGTATCATTTTCATGCCATTTTAAAAACATTAAAATTTAAATAACAGGAAATCTTCAGAGGCTTGACCACATAAAAAGACCAGAGTCGAGTCATAATCACTAACCAAATCCACCTAATGTCTTAGTTTATAGTCCCTCTGTCGCCTTAGTTTAGGACTTACTATCTTTCTACTTGCTAATTGTGATATCCTTTTTCGTATTTTCAGGCTAGTATGAGAACTCAAATATGCTGTGCATTAAGTATACCTATCATCCAGTCTTTTCCAGCTAATGACAGCACTTTGTTGAAACCCTAATTATAAGACAGTCAATTAAATTAACAATTTTTACATTGACTTGAATGATGTTTTTGCAATTGATATGTGCAATAGTGTAAGTGAAATACCCCAAATCTTTTAAATAACAAACCTCATAGTAAGTACGTAGGCTGTCAAAAGATAAGACTGTGTAGATAGATGCAGCTAAATAAACCCATTGTCTCTCTGGGTATTATGAGTATTAAGAAGTTAATGACACAAAAATATTTTGAGTTCTTCAATTTGAAAATGTTATATAAATGCAGTATGTTAGGACAAAAGATGTCTAGCCCAAAGTAGGTTCTTGATGGGTATTCATAATCTCTTTAGCCTGCGGGGTGAAGCTCTTTTTCTTTTGCAGAAGGAAAAAACAATTCTACCACTTTAAAAAGTTAATCTGGCACATAATGTCTGAACCACAAATCAGTTTATGCCTTGTAGTTATTAAGTAGATAAAAAGAAGTAATAGCGAATTGATCCTAAAAAAAAAAAAAAAAAAAAAAGAATTACATATGCCACTGCGGTCCTTATTCATCTGGTATATTTTACTTTCTCTGTGAACTGTCAAGCCCATGCCAAGTTCAATTGTCCTTTCACTATTGTGTGGCTACAACCAACTCTAGATTATCTATTCAGTTTGTAAATTACCGTGACCTCCTTTAGACTGCTATTTTTTCTTCTTCCTGCTGCTTACCACCCTGCCTAACTGTTGCTCATCCACTTCCCTCCAGAAGGATAAGCACAGAAAAGAAAAAGGAGAGGAACTGCAAAAAATGCCATTTTTTTCCTGCTTAATAGCCAAATGAAGGCTTAGTCGATAAGGGTGGGTAGAGGAATTGGGGCTAATGACTCAAATAATGTTTTGTAATTATTTGAGTACTTTCTACATCTGTGCTGCACTCAATCTCTAGTAGGACCACGGATAATCTCATGTTGAAGATAGTGATTTTTTTAATATTGTGATGGGCTTGAGTCTTTGCAGCAGTTTCCAAATGCATAGTACGGTTCTCTGTGCTGTGAGTACTCAATAAACACTCATTGACTAAACTGACAACATAGATGCTAGTGCAACTAAAGGGAGTTCTATCTATCAACTAAATTGGACATCATATTTGCTCAGTGTGTCTCATCTAAGTGTATGTGAGGAAACTGCTAAAGATCTGGCATATCCAGCAAATGACTGAGATTGAGCTTTGGAGTTAGGCTCTGACATTAGCACAGGTGATGATATTAGCACAGGTAAGAATGCCTCACTTGTTCCATGCCGCTTCCATTTCATTCTGTCTGAGTACTGCACAGGCAAGCAGTACATCTATTTACATTAAGACAGCCTTCTTTGCAACCTAGAGAGTTAGAAATTTCCTTTTTATAGTCTGAAGAATACAGCAAACATCTAAATATATGACTCTTCTGGCTTGGATTAAGATTGCCTATCATTCTAGTCAAAATTGGAAAGATATTTTACAAAATTTGCTTCATATCAGTCATGTTGAATATCGTCTGTCACAGCCCTGAACCAAGGAATTCTTCCTTGTCTCGCTGATCCATGATTTATTACTAAGTGTTGTTTCTCTCTGAGCCTATCTGCATCACAGTAAAGTCTTCTTTTATCACCCTCAGACCTCAGAGCTCTGGTTCCCAGAAAAATCATAGAGCAAATAATTTTATCTATGGTTCCCAGTAGGTGCTGAAGTCTGAATTGTGTGAATGCTTAGAGGGCCAGAAATCCTGGATCCTGGAAACAGATAGCAGGATAGTTTGGGGGCATGGTAAATATGCCTCAGCCAGTTTCATCCTAGAGGTATTTCAAGACCAGAAAGTATTGCTATGGCAACTAAGTTGTGTGTTAAAAATACAGGAGGGGCACTAGAATTCAGATGTTCTTTGGAAAAGCAGGAAAAGTTAAATGCCTCTCTCTCTCTCTCTCTCTCTCTATATATATATATATGTATGTGTGTTCATGTGTGTGATTTACCTCACATGTCAACCATTTACTTCTGTTGAGTGATTGGAGAACTTGGCAAGTAGTCATCATAAGATATAGCTGGATATATGAAAAGAATCCTTTTAGCTTTCCAAGATTTTAACCCATCTAGAAGACATTTTTACAGAGGATTTCGGCCCCATCTGACCCATTATTTCATGCACACTCATGTTTAATAATTATCTAGAATTGTTAAGAACTCTTTAAAACAAATACTTCACCAGTAGTGATTTCAGCAATCATTTTAAAAACCAGAATTATTCACCTTGGAAAACGAAATGAGTAGAAAGCATCAGCCTCCTCCTTCTGTGGCAGATGTTTTACATGCTGCTGCCCCAGGATAGGCCACACGGGGTCACAGAAATGCAGCTATTCTCATGAGGGCTAACAGAAGCGTAGGACTTTGAGCAAACTGAAATTTCTACACATTTAATACATCAAGTCGCTTTAATATAGCTTTTGAGTATTAAATGAATAAAGCTATTCTGCAAAAACTGATGAAGGGTCACAGTCATTTAAGGTTAATTCTTGAATTAATTCAAAGCAGTAATCTACCTTTGAAAATCTTCATATTCTTTCCCCAAGTACGCTTACATCAGAGACTCTTTTCCCAGGAGCCCAATTTTGTCACTTTGTTCAGATACTTTTGGTACATCTTGATAGCACCTGATGTCAGCGTATCTCTCTTTTTAAAAAGCTTAGCCCTTTGTACATTGGTAACCACAGAGGCACTTGACCAACACATACTTGTATATCTACTTAAGAACAAGCAGAAGCACTGAGACCAAGAAAAACTCTTCCACCTCCTCTTCTTGCCTCTCCTCTCTGTCCACCTCCATTTCCACATTCTTCTTCTAGGAAAGATGATTATGATGACAGGCTGGCTGGTGCCCGTCAAGGACTCCTTTCAGCAACTTTCCTGGACACTCAGGGTCTTAGCTCTAGCTGAGGAATCATTATTTGCCTGCTGCATTGCCTCTTTCAGCAATGTATCAGATTCAGTATAAGGGGGATCAGTTACATAGATAAATGCAGAGTATGCTTTTACTTCTCCCTGGATTTACTTTCCTTGCTGCCCTTAAGACTTAATGGTCAGGATCTTCTTTCTTCCTTTTACCTTACTATGCCTGAAACCATATCCCTCAATGGTTTTGATATTACCTGCCTTGCCACATTATTCTTTTACTGTAACCAAACACCAGCCAAGAGTCTTTAGACCTTCTGTACAGTTTAATGTTTAGAAATGGCTAATGGTTCTTTTAGTTGCCATGTCTTGCAGTGGTTCTGGAGCTTTAGCTGCTCTCACTGTCTACATTTACAAGATGAAGACATTAAATCATAGTTTGAGTTTCATCCCTTTCTCTCCATCAGGAGTAGGACAGCACAACCCATGGTAAAACTCCAGCTCCAAAGATTCTAATTTGTTTCATGATCCTGCAGAACCTCCTATAGCCTTAAAACAAAAGTGAGAGGAGCCATCACATCTTATGGTTCAATCCACCCTTGTTTTCTGTGGTCATAAATTATAGAAACTTCCATTATATGTTGCAACTAAGATTTTACATTTGTTTTACTAGTGGTCATTTGCTCCAAAGGAACTTGCATTTGGCCGCAAATAACAAATAATCTCACTGAGAAAGACATTTTTTTTTTCAGTTTTATTTTTTGTTTTGTTTGTTTTTGTGTCACGTAACAGAAAGTCCACAGGGGCATGTCTGCCCGTATTGGTTCTGCAATTCAGTGATCTCTACAATTTTCTTGGTCTTTTCCATGTGTATTTTGCCCCAGAGAAACAAGATAGGGACGAAAGTTTTAGCTACCATGTCTGTGTTTAGGCAGGAAAAAGAAGGACAAAAGGATACAAGGATAAAAGCCTACCAGCCAAGTTTGTTCCTTTTTTATTAGGAAAATCCAAAGCTTTATTTGAAGCTCTACCCAGCCAACTTTCACTTAGAATTATTAGGTAGAACTATGTTATACGGTCAGCCCTAGCAAGGTTGGCTAAGAAACCGAGGGTCATGGTAAGGGGGTTGGCTTATCTCGCCAACAGCTCTGCCACAGAACACTGCCTCCCGCTTGACATTTCACATGTGCTTTGGAATTTTAACACATCTCCATATTTCATGTGTTCTGTTTATTTTTTAAAACTACTTTATTGAAATATAATTCACATGCCATATAATTCACCCATTTAAAGTATATAATTCAGTGGGGGCTTTTTCTCATTTATTTTTAAAAGCTTCCCTTAGAGTCCACAGCTTCTGGATGTATCTAAAACAGTACTATAATAATAATATTTTCTGTTATTCTCAGCTTCAGAAATGTTCTGTAGCTGGCCGGGCGTAGTGGCTCACGCCTGTAATCCCAGCACTTTGGAAGGGCAAGGTGGGTGGATTGCCTGATGTCAGGAGTTCAAGACCAGCCTGGCCAACATGGTGAAACCTTGTCTCTACTAAAAATACAAAAATTAGCCAGGTGCAGTGGTGGGTGCCTATAATCCCAGCTACTCAGGAGGCTGAGGCAAGAGAATCACTTGAGCACAGGAGGCGGAGGTTGCAGTAAGCCGAGATCGCGCCACTGCACTCTAGCCTAGGTGACAGAGTGAGACTCCATCTCAAAAAAATAAAAAATAAAAAGTTCTGTAAATAAAAGCCTATGTCTGCTTATTGCACAATTCTGACCCAAAATGAGAGGCTTCATTGATTATATATGTTTGATTTCATATTCATGACACTTACTTCTTGGAAAAACTTCAAGTTTCTGTTGCAAACACTTAATATACTGACTTTCTGTAACTGATCTCCTGTGCTTTGCCGGCATAGTGATAATTCATGCCGTGATGAAATTTGGGAGGCAGGGCAAGATCACCAGTACCTCCTGATTAATCAAAATCAGAAGAAATTTTATTTGGTTTCATTTTACTTTAGTAAAATATAGTTTATCATATCCAAACTCTTATCTAAATTGTCAGTTTACATGGAGTCTGTTAACCAGATGTATTTGGTCAACCAAAGCAGAGTTGACTATTCTTATTTACATACAAAATTCCAATATCAGAAATTTCACTGCATATCTCTATTATTTTGTAGTGACAGATTAATTATATCAAAAGTCCCGCTAGAAATGGTGTTTTCAGTCTTTAAGATCTGGAGTTGAAAAAGTCAAGTCTGTTTGTCTTGGAATGAAGTGATAGATTTTTTTTTTAAAAAAGACCTCTTACTTTCAAAGAAGATACAGGCAATGACTGTCATACTACCTCCAGTCTTTTCCTTTTCTAACTTCTTGGTTAATGTGGTTGGTTTTTTGGTAGGATTATAATGAGTATTTCTGACTTTGGAGACATTTGAAACAAGAAGTACAGTCCATGGGAGGGTAATTATAGCAATAGGACAATTTTAAATCTTGGGAGAAGAAGTACAAATACACTCTGCTTTTCCTTCCACCACTTCTTCATGCCTTCCCCTATATCCATCTTCACTCCTTCCTAAAATTGTGGTCAAGAAGATGATCAGATTAGTTTGTTTGCAGCACTCAAAGTAGGCTCAGAATAGTTCAGTGGAATCACTTGTGTCTTTGGTCTCCCTCTGGGCCCTAAGAGGCATGAGCTAGGACCACTACAACCTAGAAGGAGGCCCTGCCTTTCCGCTTTGTACTTCCCTCTCCTCCATCTCTCCTGACTCTTCTCCTTTATTCTGTTCTTTACAACAAAGTGGTAAGCAGATCCATCCTTTTCTCTCCTTGGATACCCTTAGTTTCTCTTTCCTAGGGCAGTGAGGGTAACAATCTTTAATGAAACCAATTTCTAACTCAGCTCAGCAGCAGCTCAGTGCTAGGCAGTGCAGGGGCAATGGTCTCCTTATATTTACTCTGATTCTCTGGCATGGTCGTCCCCTTTTATCTGTGCTTGTGCTTTCTGTGGTTTTAGTTACCTGCAGTCAACTGTGGTGTACAGTATTATATGGAAAATTCCAGAAGGAAACAATTGAAAAGTTTTAAATTGCATGTCATTATCTTCACTTTTGAATTGCGTGACTGTGTGATGAGATTTCACACTGACCTGCTCCATCCTGACTGGAATGTGAAGCATCCCCTTGTCTGACATGTGCAGCTGGACAGAAGTACAGCATATCCAGCCAGGAGTCACTTAGTAGCCATCTCAGTTATCAGATCCAAAAAACATAGTATACAGTATATAGGGTTGTATACTATCTGTGGATTCAGCCATCCACTGGGGGTCTTGGAATGTACCCCACATGGATAAAAGGACATTACTGTACTACAAAGTGTACTGGGTTGATTCTTCCTTACATTATAGTGGTAAGAACCAAGAATAAGCTTTGGATGTTGACAAAGGGACAGAGAAGGCCTCCTGACTTGCTTTGGTTTGAAGCTGTTCAGGCGTAAGCAACTTGGGAACAGGGAGTGCTCCATGTCCTATACCCATTGCATTAGGGTTTTGGGCCAAAAATTGTACAAGTACCAACAATAAAGTATCCCTTTGCTTCTCATTTGCTGGAACTTTCCTTGGCATATACTTACCTCAAGAACCTTGTGAGAAGGGTTGGTTGCAATCTAGAACGATAGCTCTAATTCCTTTAGACAATTATATACCATTTAATTGTCCTCATATTCAATACAAACCTCTTGTCATTTCTTTTCCTGATATCTGACCTTTCTGTATTCATCTCCTCTCTGAGATTAAGAGATAATAAAGAACATATAATCAAGTACTGTTTTTATTAGAAAGTTCATAGTAACCCTGTTAGAAATAGATAAACCATCATCTATAAAGAATTGTTTGAGAACTGGTGGTAACCAGATAAATAATATCTTGTTGATAATAGCCCTACTAGTAAAATAGGAAAATGGCTTTGTCACGATTGTGTTCACTGTAGTGAGATTTTAGCTGTATACATTAGACTCAGAGACAAGCAGAAAATTCATGGAGATTAGTTGCATCTATTTGGGAAGAACGTGTTAAACAGAGTCATCCATTTAAAATTGGTTTCATTAAACAGTCTAAATGAGTAGTTCTGTTAAAATGCCAAGTACTATAAGGTTTTTATTGTTCTGTGGTCAGAGACTGCCCTGGCCAGCTATCTTGTAAAATGCTTTTTATAATCACAATGGACAGAGCTGGCAACAGGATAGATCTGTACAAATCCATTTTCTCCTGGTGACCAACAAACAACTCAGCACTGTGTACTTAATTGGTGTGTTTTAGTCTGTAGTGTCATCTTCCTCTATAACTGATGTAGTATTATTTTACTACTGTCATATTAACTGCCTTATCAATGACTATAAAACTTTATTTTTTTGACATATTGTTTATTGACTTTAAATGTCTCTGTAATTTCTTCCCCCTATCCTACTGCTTCCATCCCCTTTAGTAGGGATCTAGAGGGTAGTGGTCAATGACTATCTCATCAGTTTGAGAATGTAGCTCGTGGGTACTTTATCAGTTCAGGGAGTAAGGAGGGTTTGGGAATGGGAATGGTTTTCATTTTTAATTGGAGCTGCTGCTGCTGCTTCCCCCCCCCCCCCCCCCCCCCGCCCATCACCCCGCATTTTCTTTGTAGTTCTTTTAGGAGAAATACCAGAAATTTAGGGTGAAAGGCAAGCCAAGAATTGCCACTGCAGTTGTCACAGTAACAAAAATGAGATTGTGACTACACACAATCTAAAAGTTCCATGTAGAATTCACTGCATTAAAATCTATTGAAACAACAGAAGAAAGAGACTTTAGACATTTCTAGGCTAAGCTCAACCTTAAACTGCATCTTTATTTCTTACCTTGGTGCCATAACTCTTTACTGCTCGAATAGAACAGCTTTAGTTTTCTGTCTATGCCTGGGGTTGGTAAAGTTTTTCCATAAAGGGACAAGTAGTAGATATTTTAGGTTTTGCAGGCCATACAGTCTCTGTGGTGCAACTATTCAACCCTGCTGAGGGGCATGGCTGTGTTCCAATAAAACTTTATTTACAAAAATAGGCATCCATAGGCCGTGACTTACCAATGCCTAATCCATTCAGCTCCTTTCCTCACTAACATTTCTGGCCCATACAGGTAAAAGTGAAGAGTTAGGGAAGTTCATTTGCCCCTCATGGTTTCAAAAGAATGTGAAGAATAATAATAAGCCTGTTATTGAAAGGTAGGAATATTAAAAATCAGCATTTAGTTTGGGGACAAGATATAATACCATGACCACTGGGTTCTTCCTACTGTGTTTTGTTATTGAATGAGCCTTGTGGGCTGCCACAAGGAGGGGCCAATAGGAAGTCCTGGCAGATGAGGCTTCAGTCCCCAACTCTGACCTCATAAGAGCAGTTCTACTTTTATCTGTTTTAGATACGGAGATTCTGCCAAGATGTTGTTTGTAAAAGAGATTCTGCTGCTAAAGAATATTTTTTAAAATACTGGTTTATATTTCTTTGCAAGTTGTATAATGCCTCTTGATAATGGATACTTCATAAAACTGCCAAAGATTTATCATATATCACTTTGTAATTAAAAGGGAAAAACAGACTTGAAAAAGGAATCACAAATCACATACATTAAAATCCATCTCCCTCCTTTCCCCTCTCCCCCTGCCACCCACTTCCCAGATTGTAAATCTGAGAGGATACAGCTGTGGAGCAAGACAGAGGCAGAGTTGGGACTCCTGCCTCCTATCTGATGCCACTGCCATTCATGACACATTCCAAGGAGTAGACAGGAGCCTTGTCCATCAGAGGCTCAAGGAGAGTCCTTGGAACCCTTTGTGGTCCTAATAGGCTAAGGAAATAACTAGTAACTTCACTGGTTTCCTCTTATCTGCTCATGCTACCTCTTCCCTTTGGCTGCTAGGAGCCTCCAAGCTCCTCAGTTCCCCCCAGGCTACTCCTGTGTATCCTTTGCACACAGTTCCAGCACCAGCTTCTTGGAGGTTACCTCAGGGATATTTCCCAGCCCCTGACACCCAAACAGTCTCATGTGTGACTCAGATAGGCTGGGGTCCTCTTCTGCTCCACTGCAGAACTATCAATGCTGGCTCTTGGGGATCTAGTGCCAGAGTGGGAGGATCCTGAGAAATCTGAGATCTCACCCACCTTTGGCATGATTTCTTTCCTGGCTTGTGAAAATTCCTGATCTTTTGTGTCTATACCTTCCTGAATGGGAGTCAGGGCAGTGATGCAGAGAGGTAGTGGGGGGCGGGGGGTGCTTGCATGAGCATTGGATGCCTGCATGGCACAAGGACCGTGTTCTCGGGATGCCCGTGTAGGACCTATCAGCCAAAATTAGAAGAAAGTTAAAAGGGGTCCAGAAATAGGATTATAAGGCATAGGATTATAAGGCATAAATGTTTGTTCTTGATGAGGAAGAGTGAGCTGGCTGAACAAAAGAAACAGTTGAACTTGCAGAGTGCAATATTCTAATGAAGCCTCATGCTGTGCTTGAGTCAATGTCGCAAGGTCTAGCTACAGCAGGGCCTTAGCTAGATAGGAGTGATTTATTCATCTCTGCTTCCATCACTCAGATTTCCTTCTCTCGGTCATCCAGTGTCTATCATCGGAAAGCCTGGTTTCTGTAGAGGAGTTTACCCTAGTAGCTTGCCTGGAATACATTTTGAAGGATTAGTGTACATGGCACGGAGACTGGCCTCTGTGCCCAGTACACTCTGGTGAATATTCATGTCGGCACCTGGGAGGGTTATTTCTAGAAAGGCAATTCTTGCAGAATACATTCCGAAGAGGGAATGCTTTTCCTGTCTGATGTTCCCTCAACCAAACAAATGTGGAAGAGGGGAAGCTACTCTGCAGTTCTGGGGAGTATTCATGAGACAGAAACAACATCCTCACATCTTCTGCAACAGTGGGGAGACCTGCAGACCTTCCCTTTGCAGAGCCTTTGCCTGGGCCTCCTGTTCAGTATAGGTGATCGCAGGGGAAAGAAAAAAAAAAAAGCAACTGCCCATTTAGCCTTTGGTCCTAAAACCCACACCAGTTTGGTTTAATTACAGCTGTTCAGCAGTTAGGAAAGCTAGCGTTATTAATGTTCAGCTGAAAACGTTTCAATTAAAACTTGTGATCCCAGCTTTGAAGACCTGGATCAAGAAAACTATACTGAGTGGCCAGTGATCAAAAGAATTGCACTGAAAAACTTAATGAGCCATTTTTTCCTCTAGCTGTTACAAAAAAATACATAAAATATTGCTTTATTTTTCTGGCTTCTCACCATTCTTCAAAAGATTTATCACACAGTTACGTATTAAATTGATTAATTATCTTTTGTTTATAAGAATTTATAGTTGGTAGTTAGGATTTTCACCTTTATATACTGGTGGAGATGTTGCTATTATTTTTCTCATTAATGCTGTCTTTTTTAATGGTAAGTCATGTACCACATAAAGAATTATGATTTATCACACACCTCAGCTTTCAAACAGAACAATGTACTTATTCTAAGTGTTTAAATTGTATAGCACTTGCAACTTATTATAGTTTTCTTTTGTGTTTTAGAGGGTAGTTGTTTTCATGTGAGAGCCTTCACAAACTATTTCATGAAAGAAGTCCTTTAGAGAAGGGACTAACAGGGAATTCCAGAACAAGGAGATAGAAAGACAGATAGCATATCATTGTCCATGAAGCGGAATAAACAGATTTGGGAATGCCGTGAGAGGAGGGCAGTAGTAACTCGCGGAGCGAGAACCTGAGGGAGGAAGGAGTCGCAGCTCACACGGGTGGTAAGGCTGAAGGAGGTCTGAATTGGATAGGCAAGTGTTTTAAAATCATTTCTAGCAAGAGCTCAAGACTTTGTAGATTGTGCTCTGTGGGGAAAAGAAGATGATTTAAAGCTGGAGCAAAGATTGAAACCCAGATCTGATTTGGGTGAAAAGGTCAGTCTGATAAGAAAGGGAATGAGGTGTGGGAAAATAGTACTGGTTGTGTTAAGAGAGACCAGAGAAGAGATTTGGTAAGAACAAAAATGGAGAGATTACATGATTGAATAGGAAGAGTTTTGCCAGTTGTTCATCCCTGCTGGAACATCCTCCTGACTGTAATGTTCAGAGTTGAGCCTTCCCACCTGTTTGCCCTTCCTTTCTTTCCCTTTGTCACCAGGTCAAGAGAATCAAAGATCTGCATGTAGCTAAATTATGAGTTCTCCCATAGACACAATTCTTGTGAAAACTTGACCCAAGGGAGCCGGGCGCGGTGGCTCACGCCTGTAATCCCAGCACTTTGGGAGGCCGAGGCAGGCGGATCACGAGGTCAGGAGATCGAGACAATCCTGGCTGACACAGTGAAACCCCGTCTCTACTAAAAAAAAAAAAATACAAAAAATTAGCCGGGCGCAGTGGCGGGCGCCTGTAGTCCCAGCTACTCGGGAGGCTGAGGCAGGAGAATGGCGGGAACCCAGGAGGCGGAGCTTGCAGTGAGCCAAGATTGCGCCGCTGCAACCCAGCCTGGGCAACAGAGTGAGACTCCGTTTCAAAATAAAATACAATAAAATGATCGCCATTCTAACTGGTGTGAGATGGTATCTCATTGTGGTTTTGATTTGCATTTCTCTGATGGCCAGTGATGATGAGCATTTTTTCATGTGTTTGTTGGCTGTATGAATGTCTTCTTTTGAGAAATGTCTATTCATATCCTAATCATTCAAAAGTCAGGAAACAACAGGTGCTGGAGAGGATGCGGAGAAATAGGAACACTTTTACACTGTTGGTGGGATTGTAAACTAGTTCAACCATTATGGAAAACAGTATGGCGATTCCTCAAGGATCTAGAACTAGATGTACCATATGACCCAGCCATCCCATTACTGGGTATATACCCAAAGGATTATAAATTATGCTGCTATAAAGACACATGCACACGTATGTTTATTGCAGCACTATTCACAATAGCAAAGACTTGGAATCAACCCAAATGTCCATCAGTGACAGATTGGATTAAGAAAATGTGGCATATATACACCATGGAATACTATGCAGCCATAAAAAAGGATGAGTTTGTGTCCTTTGTAGGGACATGGATGCAGCTGGAATCCATCATTCTTAGCAAACTATCACAAGAACAGAAAACCAAACACCGCATGTTCTCACTCATAGGTGGGAACTGAACAATGAGATCACTTGGACTCGGGAAGGGGAACATCACACACCGGGGCCTATCATGGGGAGGGGGGCGGGGGGAGGGATTGCATTGGGAGTTATACCTGATGTAAATGACGAGTTGATGGGTGCAGCACACCAACAAGGCACAAGTATACATATGTAACAAACCTGCACGTTATGCACATGTACCCTACAACTTACAGTATAATAATAATAAATAAATTAAAAAAAAAAAAAAGAAAAAAAAAAAATAAAATAAAATACAATAAAATAAAATAAGAAGAAAAAAAAAGAAAACTCGACCCAAAGGAACAGGAAGGAGCCATGGCACTTATTAAATTTCCCTTTGGCGCTGCTGCTTTGGTGCGTTGTAGGCCACGCATGCAGGCACATATTAGCATGTGGTCAGAGGATGGGCAGGAGAATAAGCTCAGTGGATGAAACAGCAGTCAGAATGGATATTTTTCATAAGCTTTCACTTATGTGAGACTCTCCAAAATGGTGTTGGGACTAGGGGTGAAGTACTGGCTGGGGGAGGTTATTTTTGCATTGAAACATAATTCAGTCTATAGAACACTGAAGATACTGTACAGTCTTTTGAGGAGTGATATATCTATAGTTGCCTCTCTGCCTCTCCTCTTTCCATCATAAGTCGGCTCTTCCACTCCCCATTTCTCCTTAGGTTTGTTTTTTTGTTTTGTTTTTTTTTCCTGAGACGGAGTCTGGATCTGTCGCCCAGGCTGGAGTGCAGTGGCGCCATCTCGGCTCACTACAAGCTCCGCTTCCCGGGTTCCCGCCATTCTCCTGCCTCAGCCTCCCGAGTAGCTGGGACTACAGGCGCCCGACACCACACCCAGCTAATTTTTTGTATTTTTAGTAGAGACGGGGTTTCACTGTATTAAGCAGCATGGTTTCAATCTCCTGACCTCGTGATCCTCCCGCCTCGGCCTCCCAAAGTGCTGGGATTACAGGCATGAGTCAATGCGCCCGGCCCCTCTCCTTCGGTTTAACTCAGTAGAGCTTATGATGCCTAAGGCATTGTGCTGGGAAATACCAAGGTCAATAGCCATGCATGGTCCCTGCACTGTAGAGCATGGTCCAGTGGGCTCTCCTGAATGGACTTGGTTTGAAAAGCTGAAGGGAGGGGCCACCGGATGGTGTTATGCAGGGAACCTGGAGCCAAGGTGATTCTACTCCCCTACCTGTTGAATGAAGGCCTATGATGGGGCCATTTTTTTCACAGGAGTCGTAAATGTTAAGTAAAAATCCAAGAATTCTTAACACTCAGCTGTAGATTAGTACATTTTGAGCTCTTTTAATATGTCTGTCTGTTCTTATCGCCCTTCTAATCATTTCATAGAATTGAGGACAGAGAACAGAAAAGCTCACACAAACGCATATTGCCTTCAGCTATTAACAGGAGAAACTGATTCTGGCCTTTTAAATTCACAACAGCCCGTAATAGCCTTCCTAGCAAATGAAGCTAAAAGCCAGCTGGACCTGATGCCTGGGAGCTAAGCCCTATGGTCTGGGCAGGACCTCGGCGTTTCTGCCTCTTACACATCCTTTTCTGATCCTGCGGGTGAGCCAAATCAGGCTGATCTCACTGATTGTGTATACTCATCATGAGGAGGAAGCTGCTAGGAGCAAGGCAGATGGCCTTGCTGGAGAGGGGAATTGGTGATGCCAAATTTAAACACAGGGGAAGATCTGTAAAAGCTGCATACCTGCCTAGTGTGTCACTGCCCAAAAACTCTGTAACATATTGTGGCTTCACCTTTTAAAATATCATAAAACCATTTGAGGGGTTCCCAGTATTTTTGATGCCAACATTTTGCTTAAGGAAGGGGCTGTATTAGAGTCACTTTCCAAAATGTAAGAATGCTTTTCTTCTCAAGGGCCGCTTGGCCTGGACAAATTTTATCATATTTCCACATTGAAAGCATAAAATGAAATAATTTTTTTTTTCTTTTTCTCTTTTTCTCTTTTTCTCCTTCCTTCCTTCCTTCCTTCCTTCCTTCCTTCCTTCCTTCCTTCCTTCTTTTCTTTCTTTCTTTTTCTTTCTTTCTTGACTGAGTTTTGCTCTTGTTGCCCAGGCTGGAATGCAGTGGCACAATCTCAGCTCACTGCAACCTCCTTCTCCCGGGTTCCAGTGATTCTCCTGCCTCGGCCTCCTGAATAGCTGGGATAACAGGTGCACGCTGCCTCGCCCGGCTAAGTTTTGTATTTTTAATAGAGACGGGGTTTCCCCATGTTGCCCAGGGTGGTCTTGAACTCCTGACCTCAGGTGATCCACCCACCTTGGCCTCCTAAAGTGCTGGGATTACAGGTGTGAGCCACCATGCCCGGCCGAGAATTTTCATTAAATTGGACTGTGTAGTATGAAGTCTAGATCATAAGCCTGGGGCAAAATTTATTTGTTAAAAGAAAAAGAGTTTGTCAAGTGACTAAATAATCTGTAAAAGATTGCTTGGGCAGTGTTTAGCCCATGTAAGAAAATTAACCAGGAAACTTAGAAAAATAGATTTGCTTTGAAAGCAGGAAATGTGCTGATTATAAATTGTTGTTGTTTTTTTTTCCAAATGTGATAATGTATGCAAAAACATTTGGAAACTAGTGAGGTCTGTGTGAATGTGAGGTGGGACTATGATTAATTGTTCACCATTCATTCCACACTCAGTATCTAATGAATATTGCAGCTGCAGCCATGCTATTTGGTAATATGGTATTAGCTTTTATGTTATCACCTGAAACTTGAAATTAAAAACTTAATCCGTCTAAGATGTGAAAAGATGGTCTTAGTTAGCTGTTAAAAGTTGGTCATTTTAGTCAGGCGTGGTAGCTCATGCCTGTAAGCCCGGCACTGTGGGAGGCTGAGGCAGGCAGGTCGCTTGAGTCCAGGAGTTTGAGACCTGTCTGGGCAACATGGCAAATCACCTTCTCTACAAAAAAATACAAAAAATTAGCCGGGCATGGTGGTGAGTGCCTGTAGTCCCAGCTACTTGGGAAGCTGAGGTGGGAGGATCACTTGAACCCAGGAGGCAGAGGTTGCAGTGAGCCAAGACTGCACCACTGAACTCCAGCCTGGGCAACAGATTGAGACCCTGTCTTAAAAAAAAAGAGAAAAAAAAAAAAAAGATTGGGAGTTTTGTATTGTCTCCAAGTTTTGTCAAGTTTTGCCCCATCTAGCTATCCACAGTTATATCCTCCAGGCATATTCTCCATTGGTATTTTACCACTTTCAGATAACTTACCTAGATTGTACTATATCTCTCATGGTGTGTGGGCTTTAAATAAATTATAAAAAGTATACTATATCGAATGTAAGATTTCATGAGAAGGAAAACCCCTCCTATCCCTTTCTCAGTGAGCCAGCCTACACGGTGGAGCCAACGTGTACACTTACCACCTCCTCACATGTTTGTAATCCTGGGCTTCAGTTGACTAAACACAGAAACTACATATGCCAGACACCCGAGAGCTCCTGCTTGCCTTTTCTCTGGCTACCTGCAAGAGAATATTGTTAACCAGTGCCATTGTTTCATCCCCTTTTAGAGAAATCACCCTCCACGTCCCAGATATGAGAGATTAAACACTATGAGACAGCAGGTAGACTCTCTGACGTCCTTTGACTAATGCACTTCCCAAAAACCCATTCCATCTGATGAGCAGCTGGTTTTTCCCTCCTCCTGCTATTAGGAGACTGGTGTTCCCTTTGCCCTGAAAGGTCGTGGCCCATTCATAGGCAGGCCCCTGCAGTGGCAGCACCTCAGGAGTTCTCATGTCTGGAATCTTCAGGGCAGCCGCCTGGTCTACTTCACACACTTTTGAGGACAAACATTGTTACTGGGCTCTAGGCTCCCGCTGAGAATCTCATTTTGGACTTGGCATCCTCCAGCAGCTCTTCTCAGCTGGACCTTGCTCTCCACCTGAGGGCGAAGCTACATCATCGAACCCTGTGACAGCTGACAATAAGGAGCCCTCTCATCTTTGGGAAAGTCCCTCTTTCTCACCAGCAAAGTTGTTTATCTGAAGCTGTATTAATTCCTTCTGGAAGCTGTTACAGGCTCCCTCCTGCCCCTCAGTAGCAGAGATTAGAATAGGGCCCCTAATGTGTTGTTTGTCTTCTGCTTCTCATCCAGAGGAGCGGGAACGGAACTCTTCCGATTTAGGTAAAAGTGCTGAAGCTTCCCTTTGTCACCACAACTCCTTACCTCTCTCCCTCACCTTTCCAGCTGTCGCATCTGTTCTTTGCATCATGACCTCCAGTCTCTCTCTGTTCTGAACATTAGTCTACCATCTCTGATCCCACTTACCTCCTCAGCAGCCTACAAGTGGTCATTACCTTTCCTGGCCCTTCATTCCTTGACCCTGGCCTGTTTCCTTCTTGTCACTGTTGGCCCTGCTTCCCCAGTGCCACTGCTGAGGAGAGTTATAAACTACACTGATTGTTCCATCTTTGCAAGGCTCTCTCCCTACAGCTCCACTGATGCCACTGAGCCCACTCCAAAGCCTGTTTTGCCTTGCCACCGTACACCACAGTCTTACTGCTCTCAGTTTCTGCATAGAATCCTCTTTCATAATTGAATGAAAAGATTGCCATCGTAAGGGAGGTTTCCCACCACCCCTGTACTTTACCTCAGTGTGTCTCTGGTCATCTCGGTATCATTGCCATCCTCATTGCCATAACATCTACTCTTATTGAGTACCTTTTCTGTCCAGTGCACTCCACTAGGAGCTTATCTTTGGCCCTTTTAGTTCCAAGTAACAGAAACCAAGTAAAGATATCTTAAGCCACAAATGGTAACTTTATTTAAGTGATTAGAAGATTTTTCATGGACTACTAGGGCAGAAACTTGAAGGGCCCTAGTAGGTTTTGAAACCAGACATTGGAATCTGTCAGGACCCCACGTAGCTCTCCCTGGACTGCACAACCTGTGGTCTCTGCTTCTCACTGCAGATGTCTTTCTTTGCTTCTGTATGCCTGTGATCAAAGAGACTCACCCCCAGAATGCCTATATTTTCATCATCTCATTTCAAGTGAACAGAGCACATTAAGCTGGAATCTCACATAATTCTAAATTTTTGAGAAAGAAAATCTGATTAGCCCAGCTTCCAAGTCCAGAGGATAAACTAAGCTCAGGAATCTCCCACGTCCACCTTGAGGTTGGTCTGGAAATAGTTGTCAAAGACAGGAGTTACTGTGTAACATACAGACATACCAAAAAAACCTCTGCATATGCTATAACGGAATTATTAAATGTTAGAACTGGAAGAGTGCTGAGAAGCCATCAGATCTCGACATTTAATGTCACAAAGGATGCAACCAAAGTATAAGTAAGTTAAGTGACTTGCCTAATGTTACTTAGTAGTTATTCAGTAAATATTTTTTGAATTGTTGAATGGAGGACAATTATTTCTGAGGAACTTAAAGGATCTTTACCAAAGAATATACTGTATACATTTTTGAGGTCAGGTGTATCTTTGACTTTAACTGAAAGATTAGGAATGGATTTGATCAGAAGTTATTGCACTATCACTAATATCCTGGTTGCTGATCTTCCTTTAGTTTGTTTTCACCCAAATGAGAAAATTTAGCAACAGTGGCATTGTGGTCCCAGGCCTTCCAGTGGAATTTCCCACAAATGATGGACAGTTAGAAACAGGCACAACAGGCACTTGCTTCTGGTCTAAAAGGCACCAATTCAGTGGAGAAGCTGTTGACCTCAACTGTTAAACCTCAGCCATTGTTCACAATCTGGCACAGTATTAATCCCTTAAGAAAAGGATGAAAAAAGTGCCATTCAGCACAACATAGTTTGTCATCGCATGCATAATGCAGACCTTCCAATTAGAATGCTACGATTTGGAAACTTTCTTCACAGACTGATGAGAGAACAAATGTTTTAAAGACGGGAAAACTCAGTCCACTGGGTTTGCCTTGAGTCACTTCTGACTCAAGCCACAAAACAAGAGTTTTGAAAACATATTCGCTATTGAATTTTGTATCAAAATACCAGCAAGGAGAGCAATTAGTTGCTGTAAACTGAACCCCTGGTAATCAATGGTATGCAGCCAGCCAGAGCATTTATGGAAGATGTAAGCAAAATCACATCTGCTAATCAATTAAAAGAAAAAAAGCCCAGCTCTTCACTGCTTTTAGGGAAACTTCACAGTGAGAATAAGGGAAGACGGAGGAGACAACATATATAATATCACCAGGCATTTCATGCTGGGCTCATTAGTTAGAGAGGTTTGTGGCAACAGCTAAACACCAGCCTGACCTGCATCGATAAATCTTGGCCAGCAACTTCCTTTATTCAGCCCCTTTTGAAAATGGCTTCTGATCTGTGGGTGGAAGTGTGCGGTATATGTTTAAGGAGCTCATCTCAGTTAAGGTCATAGAGAGTGTCTGTCCTAGGCGAGCTCACCATGCAAACATTCCCAGCTAGTTTACAAGTCAGAAATAGCTCTCTGTTGTTGCAGGTACAAAAACATAAGAATACACTTTTCAGGCAGCCAAAGAAATGAAGGGAACTGGTAGAACAAAATTCCTCTTAATGGCAAAGCAGAGATTGAATCAGTTTTTCCTTTAGTGTTCTTCAGCTGCAGTTGCCTTTTTCAATCAAATCACCAAAGGGGTTTAATTCCTGCCTAAGCCTAAATTCCAAGCAAATGTGCGTCCTGGGCATGAGTTAGAAGTCCTCTTTAAAACTTCAGCATGTAGGTTGAGTCTGAGCTCTAGGCTCGATGACCTGAGATCCATCAGTGTCCCTTTTCCGCTCAGGAGTCACCATGACCCCACATCTCCAGTCCCTGAGGACTCTTAATAGAGGAATAGAGAGAGGATGTCTTAACCAGTATGAGCACTTGGCTGCTGTTCAGAAAAAAAGAATTTAGGCCAGGATAAATTATTGAGGTAAAGATCGATAGACTAGGCTAATAAAAATTAATACCTTCAGCATGCAAACTATGATAGGCAGTAGATTAATATCTTTAAATATAGAGGACATTTTGTAAGTCATTAACAAAAAGATAAATGTAAGTAGAAAATGGGTAAAATGTTCAAGCTCAATAAGTTAAAAATTGCAGATTAATGAGATATTCAGCTATCAAATTAGCAGTATTTTTAAACATAATACATAATATTGGTGATGATGCACAGAAACAGGCATTTGTTAGGCAATGCTGGTAGCGTTAATATAAATTGGTATAGATTTTTGCTTGGGGTTGGGGGGAATAGAAGTATACAGCTATTTTATGATATATATCAAAGCCTCGAGATGTTATATGCCCTGCTCCAGGAGTTCCACTTACAGAATCATTAAAAGACAATAATCATAGATTTAGCTTAAGAATGTCTATTGCAAAATTTTCATAATAGGCTGGACTCAGTGGTTCATGCTTTTAATCCCAACACTTTGGGAAGCTGAGGTGGAGGGATTGCTTAAGGCCAGGAGTTGGAGACTAGCCTGGGCAACAAAAAAATTTTTTTTTAAATATCAGCGGGGCATGGTGGTATGCAGCTGTAGTCCTAGCTACTCAGGAAGCTGAGGCAGGAGGATTGCTTGAGTCCAGGAAATCGAGGCTGCAGTGAGCTATGACTGTGCCACTTCATTCTCCAGCCTGGGCAACAGAGCAAAACCCTGTTTCCAAAGGAAAAAGAAAAGAATTTTCATAACAGTGAAATATTAACTGCCTAAGTGTCTAATAATAATAGATAGATTAAATAAAGTATGAGACATCCATACAGTGAAATACTATTCAGTACATATGATGTAGAAGAATATTTGATGATACAAAAAGATATTCGTAATAGACCATTAAGGAAAAGTAGCCAGTTACAAACCATATGTACTGTGTGTGTATGTTTTAAAAGTTACTAGAATTTCAGATTACCTTCATTTTAAAATAATAATTTGCCTTGAAACAAATTGGAGCACTTTTATAGAATAAGCTACTTACAGAGCATGATATATACACCTTAAAATTTTCCTCAAATATATTATCACTCCAAGAATATCTACTAGAACATACATGATACTCATAATTTATCCTCCATTTTTTTATCTTCTCCATATCCCATATCCTCAAGGCAGTCATTTTCCATGAAATATTTTGAGATCTGGTTAGGTTCTATCCCAAAAGGGACTTACTGTTTTCATTTTAATCCTCTGTAGAAACACTAGCTTATGATTATCTAGAAGGATAGGGAATATGATAAACCTGGCTCTCCATAAATAATTTAAAATTCCATTGGGGAAAGTAACCTCAACATTATCTTCCAACAACAGTTCTGTTGCCAGAACTGTTAAATGAAGATAATTATTAATTGATTTTAAGTTTTCCCCTAGTTTTACTCTACTATGTCAGAGTTATGAATGATTTCAATCCAGAACATACATGGAACATATGCCATGAACAGAGCCCACATGTTTGAAGCAGAGTTTTTAAAAAGAGAAAGATAAACATCTTTCTAAAGTTCTTATAATCAAAATGAGAGCCAGATAAACATAGAAGCAAAAAATACACTTTTAAAAGTTACTCAAAATAAATATAAATTAGCATAGGCTAACTGCATAAAAGTGCTTAGAGACTAGGATAATATTTGAGGAAATGACTAATGAAGGAAATGATTCATATTCTTATAAGCAAATTAGTGTAATATAAGAGTAGGATTTTGGGACACTTAAGAACAACAGAGTGGAATCCTTTCTGATTCATTCAGGGTACTTTGAGAGATTAAACACTCAGGCGTATTAAAGAGAATCAGTAGGTATCATCTGCTAATGCTTTCCAAACCCATTTAACAGTTTTCTCTACTTAAAAGAGGAGTTCAAAAATATTAGGTAGTATTGGTTTAGTAATTGATAGCAAACAGAGTTACAATAGAAAATAAGGAATGAAAGGGAAGGCGAGCCCTTTAGGAGGCCAGGCAAGAGGGTAGCTTGAGGCCAGGAGTTTGACCCCACCTGGCCAACACAGTGAGACCCTATCTCTACAAAATAATCTTTTTGTTTGCTTGTTTTTTAATTAGCTGGGTGTGGTAGTGTGTGCCTGTAATCCCAGCTCCTTGGGAGGCTGAGGCAGGAGGATTGCTTTAGCCCAGGAGTTTGAGGCTGCAGTGAGCTATGATTGCACCACTGCACTCCAGCCTGGGCAGCAGAGAGAGAAGCTGTCCCCTCAACCTCCTCCAACAACAAAAAAAAGGTAAGGGTAAAGGAAAACAGAAAATACAGGCAATCCTAGTCCTCAGTAATAGCTTTATATATGACACTAAAGTGAACTTGTGCAAAGGATTTTCACTGATTATAATCATAAGATTAAGGGAAAATAATACAAACCACTGATAGGTTAGAGGTTGTAAATTGGGAACCAGATATATAAACTAGAGTAATGGAAACATTTGACAGTGGGATTACGGAAATGGGCTTTTGGTGAAGGTACCAGGTGAGAACCTTGTATCATTTCCATCACTTAGTTACTGTATGAGTTTAGACAGGTTACTTAACATGCTTTAATCCTTACACTTTCAATGTCTGTAATTTCATAATAATAATGCTTGCTAAGAGGATATTTAGAAGGATTTTAATAAGACAAATTGTATAGAGCACTTAACATAGGGACTGATACACAGTTAACATTAAAGAAATATTAGCCATCATGATCATTATTATTGATTTTTTTTTTTTTTTTTTTTTTTTGGAGACAGTCTCGCTCTGTCGACCAGGCTGGAGTGCAGTGGTATGATCTCAGCTCCCTGCAAGCTCTGCTTCCCAGATTCAAGCGATTCTCCTGCCTCAGCCTCCCAAGTAGCTGGAATTACAGGTGCCCCCCACCATGCCCGGATAATTTTTTATATTTTTAGTAGAGATGGTGTTTCACTATGTTAGCCAGGATGGTCTTGATCTCCAGATCTCGTGACCCACCTGCCTTGGCCTCCCAAAGTGATAGGATTACAGACGTGAGCCACCACGCCCAGCCATTATTGTTGTTGTTAACAAGAATGTATTTGCTCAGCAACCACTGACTGAGTTTAAGCTCCATGTGAGACATTCTGTCAGTGGTATAGAAAAAATCAGTAAGACATAGACACTGCCTTCAAGGAGCTTACTATCTATGCCAGCTGGTAGAGGAAGCAAACACATATGACCAATTATAAAGCAGTAAAATATATAGTTTGTATGAGAAGGACTTTTAAGGCTGAAATAATAGAAAACAATATCTGTCTCCCCTGTGGCACTGTCAGAAGCAAAATACTAATCCTGTACTGCAATGCTTAGATTCTTTTCTAAAATTATTTTTTAGGCCGGGCACAGTGGCTCACGCCTGTAATCCCAACACTTTGGGAGGCTGAGGCAGGTGGATCACTTGAGGTCAGGAGTTTGAGACCAGCCTGGCCAACCTGGTGATACCCCATCTCTACTAAAAATACAAAAATTAGCTGGGCATGGTGGTGGGCACCTGTAATCGCAGCTACTCGGGAGGCTGAGGCAGGATAATCACTTGAACCCGGGAGGCAGAGGTTGCAGTGAGCTGAGATTACGCCATTGCACTCCAGCCCGAGAGACAGAGTGAGACTCCATATAAAAAAAAAAAAAAATATATATATATATATATATATGTAAAATGGAGGAGTAACACACACAGAGTGAACAGATCTTTTATGTATAGCTCAGTGATTATTTACATGCATAACTACCACTCAGATCAAAATTAGTACTTTTCCAGGATTCTAGAAAATTCCCTTTTACCCTTTCCTAGTCGATACCTCCCCCAGAGCTAACCACTATTCTGATTCCTTCACCAACAGATAAATTGTCTGCTTTGAGCTTCATGTAAATGGAATTACACAGTTAATGCTTAAGTTCTTATCTGGGCAGAAAAGGGGGTTAAGAACAGGACCAAGGTAATCAATTTCTAAATAATGAAAGTTTTGCAAATGAATGTGTGTTTGCCTATATCTCCAAATCAGATAATCCTACTACAGCTATGTAAAAATCCTGGTGAGAATAAGAAGGAAGCTAAAACATGATAATAAAGGTGATGGGGTTATAACCAATTAGAAAATACTATAAGAAATATCAATTAGACCAGCACAGCGGCTCACACCTGTAATCCTGGCACTTTGGGAGGCTGAGGTGGGAGGATCACTTGAGGCTAGAAGTTTGAGACCAGCCTGGGCAACATAGTGAGACCCTGACTCTACATAAAATTTAAAAATAGCCAGGCATGGTGGTGCATGCTTGTAACTACTTGGGAGGCTGAGGTAGAAGGATCACTTGAGCCCAGGAGTTGGAGGCTGCAAGGAGCTATGATCACACCACTGCAGTCCAGTCTGGGCAGCAGAGTGAAAATGTGCTCTAAAAATAAAAATAAAAATATCAATTAGGCTGGGCACAGTGGCTCATACCTATAATCTCAGCACTTTGGGAGGCAAAGGTAGGAGGATCACTTGAGACCAGGAGTTCAGGACCTGCCTGGACAACATAGTGAGACTGTGCCTCTACAAAAAAATATAGTGTGCACCTATAGTCCCAGCCACTCAGGAGATTGAGGTGGGAGGATCACTTGAGCCTAGGAGTTGGAGGCTACAGTGAGCCTCCACTGTTTACACCACTGATTACTCCGCTGATCACACCACTGCACTCCAGCCAGGGTGACAGAGAAACACCTTGTCTCTAAAAATAGAAATGAAAAATAAAGGCCGGGCGCGGTGGCTCAAGCCTGTAATCCCAGCACTTTGGGAGGCCGAGACGGGCGGATCACGAGTTCAGGAGATCGAGACCATCCTGGCTAACACCGTGAAACCCCATCTCTACTAAAAAAATACAAAAAACTAGCCGGGCGAGGTAGCGGGCGCCTGTAGTCCCAGCTACTCGGGAGGCTGAGGCAGGAGAATGGCGGGAACCCGGGAGGCGGAGCTTGCAGTGAGCTGAGACCCGGCCACAGCACTCCAGCCTGGGCGACAGAGCAAGACTCCGTCTCAAAAAAAAAAAAAAAGGAAAAAGAAAAATCTATTTGAAGTCACAGATTCTCCCATGAGCAGTGGTCAGCCGAACCAACTGGAGAGGAGAGCTAGAGGAAACTGGAAGGATGATCTGGGGACATCTCTCTCCTAAACCAGTCTAAAGAACTTTGCCACCAGTGGGGCAGAGGCTGCCTGGGATTGGGGGACTTGTGAAAAAAAACTAAAGATTAAAAGCCTCTCACTGCAGACTGACTCGGCCTGTTCATGCTTTTTTGGGATTCACTTTGTCCAGTCTTAGAAATGTGCTGGACAAAGGAGGTGGGTGGGAGGGATATGCCCGCAGCCTAAGGAAACAACCAGTTAAAATGTTTACAGCAATCTTACATTTTTCCCTTTGTTCAGGTTACTACTGTGGGATTGTGATGATCGAAGCTATAGCTACTACGTTGAGGTTTCTACCAACCAGCAACAGTGGACCATGGTTGCTGACAGAACTAAAGTCTCCTGCAAGTAAGTTGTGTCTTTTCAGGAATGTATTCCTATTGAAAAGACAATGTTCCCAGTGGATTGGGAGGCTCCAAAGAAGAGTCATAGAATCACCAAATTACATTCTTACTTGGAGATTGAAAACACACTCCAGTGATCTTCTCTTCAGTTTTGACTATTAAATACTTATATGAAATTTACTTGATGTCACCAAATACTTACATGAAATTTACTTGATGTTCTCTATTCTGTGGTGTGAATTTGACTCACACTTTTGAAAATGGCATGTGTGCCTAAATAGGGGAAAAAAGGATACTTTCCTTATGCAATCCTCTCTCAGAACCCCTCCGCTCCACCCTGCCACAGCACCCACCACACACCACACTTTTTTTTTTAATACTTCAAGTTCTAGGTACATGTGCACAACGTGCAGGTTTGATACATACATATACATGTGCCATGTTGGTTTGCTGCACCCATCAACTTGTCATTTACATTAGGTATTTCTCCTAATGCTATCCCTCCCGCAGCCTCCCACCCCCCAACAGGCCCCAGTATGTGATGTTCCCTTCCCTGTGTCCAAGTGTTCTCACTGTTCAACTCCCACCTATGAGTGAGAACATTTTTTAGGATTGTTTTCTTCCTTAGAGAACTTTGCTGAAGCAATATATACTTTCGTAGTTATTATGGAGCTCTATCCTATTCCCCACACTCATAGCATTCTCAGGGCTAGCGTCACTGTTTATTTATCTCATCTCGTTGTTAACTATGCTGTTACTCAAAGTAAGGAAAGCCTTGTACCTTATTTCTCCACATGCAGACAGAGGCATTCAATGCATATGGCACTGGGGCTATTTGGACTTGTCTGCTTGCAGCAGAAGATAGGAAGAAGTCTGCGAGTTCTGAGCAGCCTAGAATCATGGTACATGAAAAGAGCTCAGTGCCTCTTTGTGTCGAGCCAGAATCTCTAAGAGGCAAGGTGGAGCAAATGCATTTCTCTTTTTCTTTTCTTTTTTAAATCGAGATATAATTCACATACCATAAAATTTACCCTTTTAAAGTGTACAATTGAGTGGTTTTTAGTATATTCACAGTGTTGTGCAACCACCACTGCTATCTAATATTCCAGAACATTTTCATCACCCCAAAAAGAAACATTTTCTCCATTAGCAGTCACTCCCCATTTCCCTCCAACTCTCCCAGCCCCAGCATCCAATAATCTACTTTCTGTCTTTTCTTTATGGATTTGCATACTCTGGACATTTCATATAAATGGAATTGTATAGTATGTGACCTTTTGTTCCTTGCTTCTTTCACTTAGCATAATGTTTTCAAGGTTCATCTGTGTTGTAGCATATATCCGAATTTCATTTTTTATGGCTGAATAGTATTCCATTGTATGCATATACCACATTTGTTTATCCATTCTTCAGCTGGTAAACATTTGAATGGTTTCCACTTCTTGGCTATTATGAATAATGCTGCTATGAACATTCCTGTACAAGTTTTTATGTGAACATATATTTTCGATTCCTTTGGGTCTATATCTGAGAGTAGAATTGCTGGGTCATGGGATAACTGCGTTTAACTTTTTGAGGAACTGCCAAAATTTTTCACAGCAGCTGCACCATTTTACCTTCCCGCCATCAATGTTTGAGGGTTCTAATTTTTCCACATTCTCACAAGTACTTGCTATTGCCCATCTTTTTGACCATAGCCATCCTAGTGGGGATGAAGTAGCATATCATTATGGTTTTCATGTGCATTTCCCTCATGGCTAATGATGTTGAGCATCTTTTCATGTGCTTACTTGGGGTGGGGGCAGGGTCTCACTCTGTTGCCCAGACTGGAGTGCAGTGGTACGATCAAGGCTCACTGTACCCTCAAACTCCTGGGCTCAAGTGATCTTCCCCTCAGTCTCCCAGGCAGCTGGGACTATAGCTGCGTGCCACTGTGCCCAGCTAATTTTTTTTTTTTTTTTTTTTGTGGAGACAGCACCTTACCATGTTGCCTAGGCTGGGCCAAGATTTCTTAACAGTATTAATGATGACTTGTTTAATGCAGTGTCTGACACCATCACCATTATTATTTTTAGTAATTATCAGCATATATATATGTTGGTTAGGTTAACTCTTGCTACTGTAACAAATAAGCTTTAGTATTTCGGTGACTTAACACAATAGTTTATTTCTGTCATGGGACAGCCCGTGTGTGTGTTCATAGTTAAGTGATTTTCCCAGAAGTGACTGAGGAACCCAGGCAGCTTCTTTCTTGTGGTTCTGCCATCTAGTTCCTCCTCAGCATCAGCCACATTTAGCTGGCAGGAGAAAGAATAGAGAGGGCACACCTAGTTCTGAAAAGCCGTGCTTTACGGGTAGCATACATGACTTCCACTAACATGCCACTGAGATAAACTAGTCACATTGCCATACTAGATGCTGATATGGCTGGGAAATGTAGTCAGTTCCTGGTTGGGTAGCCACTTCCCAGTGGAGCACAGATCTTGTTACCATCTCAGCCTCTTCTTCCAGAAGCAGAGCTAAGTTTTAAATCCAGGTTCTTGCCACTATACCACATTGCCTCTTGGGACTCAAAACACTGCTAAAGAAGACTGTACCAAGCTAGATGATGAAAAGGGGGAAACAAAGTGGTTAATTTATCCCAAGCTCCTGGAACCCTTTTTATAAAATAGAAGGGCCTCCACGGCCCATGAACAACTATGCATTTGTCTTCCCAGAGTCTTTGCTAATTGGGTCCACAGCTCCCAGACCAGACCTTGTACTTCCTCAAAGCTTGTCATCTTGTATGTGTCTTACCCACCACGGGTCTCTTTTGTCACTTATTGTTGTAAACTGGATTCCTCTTCTATGTCCCTCTGTTAAAGGTTGACATGGTTTGGCTCTGTGTCCCCACCCAAATCTCATCTCGAATTATAATCCCCACGTGTCGAGGGAGGGACCTGTGATCCCCATGTGTTAAGGGAGGTGACTGGATCATGGGGGCAGTTTCCCCCATGCTGTCCCCATGATAGTGAGTGAGTTCTCATGAGATCTGATGGTGTTAGAAGTGTTTGGAAGTTCTTCACTCTTCTCTCTCCTGCTGCCTTGTGAAAAAGGTGCTTGCCTCCCCTTCACCTTCTGCCATGATTGTAAGTTTCCTGACGCCTCTCCAGCCATGTGAAAATGTGAGTCAGTTAAAGCTGTTTGCTTATAAGTTACTCAGTCTCAGATATTTCTATATAGTAGTGTGAAAACAGACTAACACAAAGGTGCCATACAATGTGGGTGTTTTGTTGTTGTTGTTGTTGTTGTTGTTGTTTTTTGAGACGGAGTCTCACTCTGTCACTCAGACTGGAGTGCAATGGTGTGATCTCAGCTCACTGGAACTTCTGCCTCCCAGGTTCAAGTGATTCTCCTGCCTCAGCCTCCCGAGTAGCTGGGATTACAGGTGTGTGCCACTGTGCCAGGTTAATTTTTGTATTTTAGTAGAGACGGGGTTTCACCACATTGGCCAGGCCAGTCTTGAACTCCTGACCTCAGGTGATCCGTCCACCTTGGCCTCCCATAGTGCTGGGATTACAGGCATGAGCCACCGCGCCCGGCCCAGTGTGGGTTTTTAACAAGAGCCAATTGACAAACTATTGATCAGGTACATGTCATATTCATTTTGTATTTAGTTAAATGGGGACTTTTTTGGTTTCAAAGTCTCGTTCACTCATTAGATCCTCTTCTAGTAGCTTTGCATTAAATTATCAACATATTTTTCTCTTTTTAAATTTTTTTTATTGGTGGATTTAAATAATTTATATGTTTTTAACTTTGTATTTTAGCACTTAGATGCGATAGCAGTGTTTTATAAATTATTAAATAAATAATACATTAGAAGAAGAGAAATAGTAGTAAGAAGGCAAATGCCTGTTAACCCTGTAAGAATCAATGGAACCAGAGGTTATGATTTTATGTTTGTAAGCGTAACTTGAATGTATTGTACCTCCCTTTTTCAAGTTAGGCCTTAAGAAATGTAGAAGATATGTAAATGATAAAAGGCAAAAGGTTTTTCCTTTTAACTAATATGCTACAGAGCAGACCTCAAGAGAGGATTCTGTTAGTTTCAAGAATTGTAGTCTGCTCTTTATTGAAATAGAGTACGTGAGTTTATAAATGAAATTATATGGAGTTTTCAAAGATCATAGCTCCACCTCTTGATAGCATTCTACCTAGTAAAGAAATCAAAACATAGATATTTGCTGTCCTCTGAAAAATCCCTGGGGAATGAGATTCTCCAATGTCTCTATTAGTTTCTCTGCTCCAGGAGTGGGATATTTTCCTTCATAGTAGCTCTCCTAAGTCTCTTGGTTTGTTTTCAGGATAAGCAGTTATTTTCTATTATAGATAACTCTGTTTTTATAGTGACTAATTTTTTAAAATTACATTTTACCCCTCTTTCTTCATACAATCTAATCCTGTACCCTGTGACCTGTACCCTTTATTTTAAAAGCTCTCACTTTTTTTTTTTTTTTTTTTTTGGAGACAGAGTCTTACTCTGTCACCCAAGTTGGGGTGCAGTGGCATAATCTTGGCTCACTGCAGCCTCCGCCTCCTGGATTCAAGTGATTCTCTGGCCTCAGCCTCCCAAGTAGTTGGGATTACAAGCACATGCTACCATGGCTGGCTTATTTTGTGCATTTTTAGTAGAGATAGGGTTTCACAATGTTGGCCAGGCTGATCTTGAACTCCTGACCTCAGGTGATCCACTCACCTTGGCCTCCCAAAGTTCAGGCATGAACCACCGCACCTGGCTGAAATATTTTTATAGTCAAGAAGTTTTAAAAACTGAAAAAATGGTTGAAAGCAGACTGGCCGCAGTGGCGAACACCTGTAATCCCAGCACTTTAGGCAGCTAAGATGGGCAAAAGCCCATCTTTTAAAAAAAAAAAAAAAATTCACACCTCTTTTCTTAACAACTTTACTAACTCCTTGATATAAAACAAATGAGAAATTTAGCTCATTTAACCATCCCTCATTTTTGTTAGTTATGTTTTTTAGTTCTGTTAGTATTTATCTTTTACAATTAAATAATATACTTAAACCTCTATTATTATAATTTTTTTTTTTTTTTGAGGCAGAGTCTCGCTTTGTCGCCTAGGCTGGAGTGCAGTGGCGTGATCTTGGCTCACTGCAAGCTCCGCCTCCTGGGTTCCCGCCATTCTCCTGCCTCAGCCTCCCGAGTAGCTGGGACTACAGGCGCCCGCCACCATGCCCGGCTAATTTTTTGTATTTTTAGTAGAGATGGGGTTTCACTGTGTTAGCCAGGGTGGTCTCGATTTCCTGACCTCGTGATCCGCCCGCCTCGGCCTCCCAAAGTGCTGGGATTACAGGCGTGAGCCATCGTACCCGGCTAAACCTCTATTATTATTATTATTTTTTCTGAGACATAGTCTCTCTCTGTCACCCAGGCTAGAGTGCAATGACATGGTCTCAGCTCACTGCAACCTGTGCCTCCTGGGTTCAAGTGATTCTCCTACCTCAGCCTCCTGAGTAGCTGAGATTACAGGGGCACACCACCACACCTGGCTAATTTTTGTAGTTTTAGCAGAGGGGTGTCACCAACGGGATTTCACCACATTGATCAGGCTGGTCTCGAACTCCTGACCTTGTGATCCACCCGCCTTGGCCTCCCAGAGTGCTGGGATTACCGGCGTGAGCCACCGCGCCCGGCCTAAACCTCTATTTTTTGATCCATCAGTTATAAACAATATTTCTTGACTCTTTACTACATTGATGAAGAAATTGCCACCCACTACATTTCCCTCTATTTTTCCCTTTCTACTTCTTATCTTCTGTTAGCTGCTTTACTATATTGACATTGTGATACTTATTTTTTGTTCTGTAACTTATAGTTAAATCATCTATATGTTAACTATAAATTGATCCTGAAAAGGGAAAAGCACTAAGATCTCATTATAATATAATGATTATATAAACATTGTTCATGACAGATCTAGTAATTGGTTGGATCTAGAGTTAGGAAAATGTTATTCTATGTCAGTAAACTTGTTCCCCTGTTCTGATGAAGCAGATTAGATTTCCTTACAAGTGCTCAAAATTATTCCACATTTTAAGTAGCTTCCTGTTAGACAGCTTTTTGTTTTCTGGAAGTTTCTGATTAGTTTTTTCCTGTTGCAGAAACTTCTGAAGCATACTGTTTGTTCATTGGTTGATTTTGAACAGATTGTTTATGTCTGCGATCCTAAAATTTCTTCTTTCCTATCATTGGTAACACTGTTTCCTCAATTTCATTTTCTTTTTGTGGAATGTAGGTAAATGGTTTTTAAAAAAAAAAAAAAAAAAACCCTTTCCCTTTGCTTGAGATATTGACCTTGGGCCTCTGTTAGTTTTCTAGACCTGTCCCCCTGAAAACCTGATTGTAGTGGAATGTCTGCGGCGTTATAAGCAACATTGCTTATGATTTTAAAAATTACCCCTGAAATGGTACATTGCATGTGGCCTGGGAGAACTGTAAATATCTGGTCAGAAACTATAGATCCTTGTGCTTCCCTGAGTGCAGAGACTTTTGTAATTGGGCTTATTCCTTGCGATTCTGGGATCTGTGCTTATGGAGCTGTCACAAGAAGTATTAGTTTCTATTTGGAATGTGAGGCTTCTAAGCCAGAGCAGCTCCACAGTCACCGGTTGTTGAGTCTTTTTTTTTCCTTGAGTCTTATATACTCTCTTTTTTTTTTTTTTTCTTGATTCTTAATGCTCTTATTTGAGCTGTCACCTGCAGGCCAAAAAGAATAGCCCCCCAGACGGTTGTGTTGACTGCTACAAAGACTGCCGAAGGGAAGAAATACCTGGTGCTGTGCTGGGAGCTTGCTGTGTTTCCCGTTCTGTCTCCTAGGTGAATCTGAAGCCAATTATGGCTTGTTTGGGTCTGTTGAGCCTGAACATTTAGTTAAAAAGATTGCTATAATCCCAGCACTTTGGGAGGCTGAGGCAGGAGGATTGTTTGAGGCCAGGAGTTCAAGACCAGCCCCAGCAACATAGTGAGACCCTGTCTCTACTAAATAAATAAAATGTGGAAAAAAAAAAAAAGCTAGATATCATGGCACACACCTGTAGTTGCGGCTACTTAGGAGGCTGTGGAGGGAGGATTGCTGAAGCCCAGGAGTTCGAGGTTATAGTGAGCTAAGATCACACTACTATGCTCCAACCTGGGTGACAAAACAAAACCCTGTCTCAAACAAACAAAGAAAGAAGATCACTCATGGCCATTGCACAGAATAAATCTATGGGTAATTTTTTTTCAGAAAAGGGAAATAGAATACAAATTTTCAGAACCCCAGCATATCTGAATCATAGTTTGACTGGGTATAGAATTTAGTTTTTTTCAGAAGTCTAACAGCTTGAATTTATTGCTATCTAGTATCTAATGTTGCAGATGAGAAATCTGATGTCAATCTGATTCATATTCTTTGTAGTAATTTATTTTTCTCTATAGAAGCCTTTAGGATCTTCTCTTCACCCCTGGTAGTCTCAAATTTCACAATGACATGGCTGGATGTGGGTCATTTGTCATTATCCTGCTCAGTTTGCTTCGGTATGGAAATCTGCCCAGTTCTCCTTGATTTATAAATAAGTAATATTTCATGTGCATATCATTTTCTCAAAATTCACCAAAATTTTTCATTTACTGATGTCCTCTCCAATTTGCAACCTTTTTGAATGTATTCTCTTTGCATTTCTTTGGTAGCATGTCAGTGGTTTCCAGGAAGGGAGAGCGAACTGTGCCTACGATGTCAGCCATCTTGGACCTGAAGTCCCAAAATCACTGTGGCATGGGCTGACTTGTAGTCAGCTATCGATAGTCCCCAGTGACCCCAAGTCATTTTCCTTACGTTTCATGTGCTTGGCTGTGCCTCTGCCATGTTATATAGCTGTCTTGTTTCCTGCCAGTGTACTCCCTCACATATTGACCTCATTTGCATTCATTTTTTAAACAATTTCTTTGTTTTGTCATGGTCCTATTGGATAGTAATTCTGTCTGCCAAAGTATTAGTGACCCCAGCCATCATCTATCCAAAACTGTGTCCTTCCCAAACATTTTGGCAAATACAAACGATTAGATAAAAAGAATTAGGTAGTGAAAATTTTTTTTCCACTGGGGAATTCTATAGTCCTAATATGGAACTACCTAGTCTTTCTAGCTTTTAGATTCTAATTTTATCACAGACTTTCTATATCCTGCCAGATTTACCATCTAAATTCCCTTCTGAATAAACTTTTCCCCCATTCTAGGTGTTTATTAAAAATGATGCTGCAAAGAGTTTTTTTAATAACTTAAGGAAATCCATAAGTAAGCTGTTTTAAAAGCAGTGTACAAAATTATAGAAGTATTATCATAAATAGGAAGAATTATGGAAGAAGAAAACCAATAGGAAATATGCCAAAATATTAATAATGGTTGACCTGTATAGGGGATTGTGGGAATTATTTCTAATTTTCAACAGTTTTCTGACCAATTTACATGTATTTCTTTTAAAATCTAAAAACACTTTATTTGAAAAAAAATGGTTTTTTTTGCTAGAGCCATAAGTGTTTTATAGATGCTTGTCCTTGCCATTATTTGAGTAGCAGATGCTGGCAGAGTGGCATGGTTTATTCGCTGCCAGCAGTAAATCAACAAAATTAAGTGCTATACATAGCAATATCCCAGCGGCTCTTCAGAACCTTGCCATTTAGCCCAAGCACGAGTTGTGCTTCCCCGGAAAGGACACTCCAGCCACATTTTCCTTATGCTTCTCTCCATGGGCTCCTTAAAGCCCACTTCTCCAAGAGTACTTTCTTCTGCCTTTCCCCAGGACACCCAAAGTTCATTCCCATCTGAGTTTGCCCTCTCAAAGGGCCCTGGCCTACTTGGGAGGTTGGAGCACCTCCTTGGAGCAGGCAATCTCTACAGCATCCTAATGTTGGGAAGTTTCTCCCCTGTGCCTTCCCTAAGAAGCACCTTGACTGTCTGTGTGCCACCTGGAAAGACCTGTGTGGAGCCGACCCGTCTGCTGCCTGGTCTCCAGCATGATTATATTCACATTCGAGAAGCACTGTATGTCCCCTTGCTAAATGCACTGCCGCTTAGTCCTGGGATCTGTCTCTGTATCTGCTATTTATTCTCTAGGAATCTTAGAAGGAGGAACATGTTTCTTCTTCTAAGTGCTGCAGTGGCTGAGGACAACAGGATAAATTAAAGGTGGAGAGTTATAGCCTCAGTAAAGTCTTCCAAAATATAGCAAGATTGAAAAATGATACATTTAAAACCTAGAGACAATTTACTTTGACTGTGATTTTTTTTTTTTCATCTTCTTTGCCATTGTTAGTGACAATGTTGAGAAAGGTTTGTTATTTGTTTTTTTGCCTGCTTTCTTTTTTAATCTAACACTTAACAAAAACTTTGGGGTGGTTCTAGGAGGTCACTGCTAACCATGTGATTTGGAGGTTTGTGTAAAGAACTTGATGTCACAAATAAGATGCAATAGAAAGACAGCAGGATATAAAGGAGGAAATGTCTTCCTCATTGATACTAATGATGATGAGACATAGTTCATAGTTGGGTGACATGTTAGTTTCCAACAAGATTGAAGCACTTGACTGTCGCGTAGATCCCATATTGGTAATAACAGACAGGGCTGTTGTCCTGAGATTTTTTCTGCCCTACAAGGTTGGAGGAGTGTGTTTGCTTGTTCCTTCGAGAAGTGTGAGCCAATTAATGAGCTCTGGTTGTGTAACTGTCACTTTTGAAATGCTCGATGAAGATTTTATTTTTCTCTTTTCATACTTAATTCATTTTTCTACATAGCATTTGACAGTAATGAAAAAAGCCAGTCATGTTCTTTTCTGTTTTTTCTTTCTTAAAGGGCAAACATTGGTGTTAATTTTGTCAAGAGTTTTAGAACTTGAACAATGAAGAAACATGTACCTGTAAGAGGAATGGTTTCAAAAAATGAAAAATGAAGAAAATAGCAGAATTTAGACAACACACACACACACACACACACACACATATGCACACACGGCAAGTCTGACCCTAGGCAGATCCTTGTGTTAACGATGAGAGATCAGCAGGCTTGCCCTGTAGAAGTCATCTATATGTTAGGCCACACTTGGAGACACCGGTTACACTTGTTTATGGGGTTATGAAGTACCTAAAGCTGATGATTATTTTAGAATAGAAAATAGCAATAAGGAGTCAGCCAGTCATACCTGCACATTTAAAGGGAACTTATCTTTTGTATTGCAGGAAGTTTTTATTAAAAATTTACCCAAACATTGGGAGGCATGTGGAAAGTAGTTTTTGATGCTAAGTGTGTGAATTGCCTGAGTTCTAAATTTAGAGCGGTCAGCAGATCCTGTGGACCCCCAGTGGGAGGCTCCTCTCCACCCAGAACATTTGGAAGTTAAAGGAGCTAGAAGGAAATGAAGTCCACTTGGGTAGCAAATGATCAGGAAGAAAAATCTGAGAGCTCCCATTTCCCTCTTTCTTACTTAACCCAGGAGCCACGTTATTCTGTGGGGGTAATAATTTTTTCCATGCCTGTTAAAAAAAAAAAAATGAAACATAGCTCAATAAAACTTTCTCAGTGAGCTGTGTGAGCACACAAAATGTACATGGTCAGAAAGACTTTTTATTTTACTATGGACATAACTTTCTTATTAATATTATATTCCAAATGATTAAAAATAAATCAAGATCACATTAGTTCACCTACCATCATCACTCAGCTGTTCCACTCCACTCTACTGACTGACCTCCCCACATTCCCTCTGTGCCCTCCCATGAGTTTACTCACTATAGGCAGGTGGCACATTTCAAGCACAACTCTAGTATCGTCCTGCTTAGGACCCTGCACTGCTTCCTGCTGCTCTCTGAATCAAGACCAGAATTCTTTGTGTGGCCTAGAGTGCCCTACACAATCTGGCCCCCCGCCTCTCCATACTCCCCCTGCATCCCTCTCCCTGTTCCCATCTCCCTGGCATCCTCTGTTTTCCCACCATCCATCATGCTCTGTCCTCCCACAGAGCCTTTGCATATGCCATGCTGGCCTCTGTCTGGAGCCCACCCTCTGCCCTTTGTCTCATTAACCACCCCCACTTATCCTTTTCTTCTCAGCTCAAGGGCCACTTTTCAGGAAAGTTTGCCCTGACCACCCATCTTGATCAAATCACTGTGTTATCCCCTCTTATAAAACCAAGCTACTTTTTTTCATAGCCCTTGTTGCCGTTTGCAATTCCCCATTCCGTAGCATGGCTGTTAAGTTACTGTTCTTCTCCACCAGAAGGTAAGCTCCAGGAGAGCAGGGATTTGGTGTTTTACTCACTCTTTGATCCATAGTAGTAGCCTAGCAAGGACCTAACACTTGTAGGGGTCAGTATGTACTTGATCTGAATGAATAGAAGCATGCATGCCATTGCTCTGTCTCCAGTCATGTATGCATGTTGGTTTCGTTTGTCTTGTTACTGTCTGGAGGTATCATTGTCACAAAGCCCAATCAGGACGTTTGTCCATTCCAGCTCAGATGCTGTCACATGAGGCAAGGAAGAGTTTATGGGAGAGAATAACAGTTGCCCCTGATGATATAGTCCTTGTAAACTACACATGTGTCTTCCTAACTTCTCTGTATTAACCCATTATTGATCTGTCATCCTTGGCTCATTTATAGCATTATTCCACAAGTTTTAATTCAGTATTGCCAGAGGCTCAGTTTTCTTTGGTTTTTACATATATCATTGCCCCTCACGTTAATGACTTGGATCCCCTAGTAACAGTTTATCACTTCAAGTTGGTTACTGGCTGGAAGTCCATTACCTTTATTTTTAACCACTCATAGAGAGAGTAAAGTTTATTTTTATGGAGGGGCCAAGTGCTTTTAAAACTCTTTGCCAGCTGTGCCCCTTTCAATTCAGAAATTGATTTGATTTAAAATCCCGAGTTTGTCTGGTTAATGTTTCAGTTGCTTCTCTGGATTTTTAGAGTAAAATGTTAAAAAAAAAAAAAAAAAAAAAAAAAGCCAAACCTTAAACTCTGAAGAGGGACTCTAAACTGCTTGCCAGAGCATCACATGTACCTCTCCCAGCAGGAAAGAGTCTGTTCAATAGAACAGACCTCACTCTGGAATCCTAGAGCTCGCTGTACCTCTCATGGTCTCAGGATGGCTGCAGAGGGTCCAGCCCACCACCACCCAGTGAGGTGCTCAGTCAGCAACCTTACCATGACAAAGCCTTGATTAACCCCTTCCCTGAAATGGGCAGTACAGACAAGGGACCTGCTGCACATAATCTGTCAGTCACATAATCCCAAGGTAGGTAAGCAAACGGAGCAGCAGATACCACAGTAACAGTCAGCATGGGCATCTGCAAAAACAGGAAAGTAGAGCCTATTTATTGGTCAGTGAATAAAGATAACAGAAAGGAAAGGCATGGGAGTTTCGATCTTACCTTCTTAAAATGACCTGCCTCAGTTTACTAAATTGTAATCAGAAGTCAGCAGCCAGCCTCTGGATCTAATGAGAAGGCTCTGTTTTGGTAATTATGCCATGATTGATGCTTGCTCAGCTCTATCCTAGAGCACTAAGAGGCTCGTGTTTTCTTCCAGAGTTTAAAAAAGAAGGAAAAAGGCATTTTTATGAATTCAGGGGTCCAGCATGCACATAGAGTCACCATTTAGCTCGTTCTCTTGGCTTCAGCTGTCTCTTTCATTGATATTTTCCGCTGGCTCCTTCTAGAATGGTTTCTCAAACACAACTTGTCTCAAACTAAAGTCATCATTGTCATTCTCCATAAAGCAGATACACTCCTTTGGTGTCCCTGCTTTTGTTGTTGTAGCTCCCTTCCACTGGGCGTCACTTACCTCTTTGAGTCTTTCTTCTTTGCCCTACACAGTCAGTCAGGTGCTATATCCTTTCTGTTATATCCTTTCATCTTTTATTTCTATTCCCATTGCCTCCCTCCATATTCAGACCTTCATACTTCTTTCCTGGAGTATTTATGGTGGCTTCTAGTGAATTTCCCTCAATACTATTGCAGAGAATTTCTATACTCTACATCTGTTGCTGTTCTAGAGTCTAGAACACTATTGCTAGGTTGTCGTTGCTGTGATTCCTTAATCCCTGTACAGGGACCTTCAGTGATCTACTAAGGAAAGCCTCAGATCCTTACCTGGATCATCTTCTATCTCTACATGACCAGCTCTCCCTAAACATCTTAGTTTTAAATATTCTGCCTCCTGTTAAACCACATGTCTAGACTTCAAATATATAATTACCATATCTCTCTGACTCTAACCAGATTTTCTAACCTTTATCTCTGTAATTCTCTCTTTACAGTCCTTATATTCCTACTTTCCTTTCAGTCTGGCCTAATCACTACTGTTAAATGAGCCCATGCTTTAGGTCAGCTGATTATTTTTATTTCCTTTGGCTGATCTTCAGGTCTCCACCTATTCAGTGTTCCCTTGAAGACCCAGCCAAATGCTCTATGAGTTCTTCTTGATCTTTCTCCTCCCAAACACAGGTGATCGCTCCATTATGTGAATGTCCACTGTCATTGGCATGCATATAACTTGATACATTTACTGTTTCTTGGGTTTGTTTCAGAAAAGGGAAGAAATAAGGGCCTAGTCCAGGAGAAAGGTTACTTTTAACAATCTGGCCATTTTTCAAGGTACATTGGGATTTATCCCCTTGGAAGTATAGGACCAGCTTTTCCCAGAGTCATCTCTGTAGGTCTGTAATCAAATGCACAACTTTGATTCAGTCTAATATTTGTTCAGTGACCCTAGTGGGTAGAGGCTCATACTATTAATACATTGTGAAGGACAATTCTGAGGAGACAGGAAGACATTTCTTCTCTGAAGGAACTTGTAGGTTATACAGAACATTTGGGAGCCACTTTGCATGTGTACACACATACATATGCACACACACAACGTAAAATACAAAACAAGATCCTAGAATCAAACGATACTATAACTGATAGAAGTACCTTGGAAATCGTAGTTCAAGCCTCCCATTTTACAGATGAGACAGCGGTCACAGGTGCCTTTCCCAAGTTCTCATCTAGTGGCAAGCCCTGGATTAGAACCCAGGTCTCCTGATTCTGAGTCCATTTTCCCCAGAATTTTCCATGGCCTATAAGACCACAGTAAACATACAAAATCAGATATATAAGTACTGTAAGTATATAAACATTATCAGAGTATGGGATGGAGTTAGGGAAATCCTTCTGAAAAGATGCATTTTGAGCCTGCCCATCTGCTACTGGCTCATGTTGTGGCTGCAATGACTGGTGACTTCCCAACCCAAGGAGCCTATAAACTTCAGATTTTAAAATCACATAAAGGTACAAGTCAAATATCCACCTTCCAGAGGTATGATGAAGACTACGGATTACAGAGAAATCCACCTTTATTTCTATATGATTTCCTACCTTGCTCTCACTACTACTTCCACAGAATATTAATTTGTCCAGCCTATTAGCTGTATCATAATTCATACTTTAAAATTGGTTTTAAAAGTATAGCTTCTACACCAGTGGTCAAATCTAGATTATCTAGGGGTTCATTATTCAGGTTGTAGAGTATATTAGCCTGTTTTTCTTCCCTTTTCCTTCCTATTGCCTACTTAAAAAAAAATCATTACGCTGTTCATTAGGCCATTTATTAGACTATTTCCTTCCATGAAAAGAGACTTGCATATGTGGGTTTTTTCCCTGTGTTTTAAGCCAAGCTCTATAAAGCATATTTTCCCCACAGTTGACATTTTCTTTTCACTATCCCTTGAAATGGAATGTAAGTGAATTTCACCATGGTGTTGTAAATTATGTACTGAGTATCAGTAATAAACATTTCTTACAAAGTTTTAAAGTATAGTTTCAAAGTGGTGATCATCTGGAATTGCACACATTTACCAGCTGCTTTGGAGGGAGTTTGCGAGTGCTTTCTGCTCATACACTTTTCACTTCTTTCTCCAAATTTATACAACAGTATGGAGCCCATGTAATAAACCTAAATGGAGTGAAAGAATGTTTGTATTCCTAGTAATGTGGCTTAGCAGTCTTGACCTGATGAGTGGTCATCTTGTTCGGCCTTCTACCTCCAGGCAATGTTGCACATTAAATTTGTCCCAGAGTTCGTGGTTTTCCTCAGATGAGGAAGACTGGATACTACCGCTGGCCTCCTCATCTCCGGTTCTCAGAGCCGTAGTGTAAATTTCTGCTGTTAGGTGATTCTCAGGCAAAGGAAGATAGCACATGTTGGTACTGCTCTATTAGAGGAGAGTAACTTGTTTATATTGTTCTTTTTTCCTTCCTGATTCTCTGGGGAGTTACTGAATTCTCTGTAGGATTTAGCAGTGGACATATAAGCTTAATAGAAATTCTGATGCTTGGGCTTTGAAATGTATAGTCTTTTCTCTAGGGTATGCTGAGGGTGGGAGAAGGAGGGGCTCCTGGAAACTTGTTGGTTTCACATTTCTGAGTCTTCAGAATTCATTTTTCCTAATTAAAATCAAAACCCAAATCTACATTAATCTGGTGTCAGGGTCATCGATTTAAACCAACAGGACTTGAGGGTTGGTGTTCTCAGAGCACCATTGAGTCCCTCATATCACAGCCTCTGCCTGTTTGAGGGTGAATCTAGTAGGCTAATTGAAAGCCCCAATTGCCCTGTGAAGACAGAGCCACAATAACATTAAGAAGTAATCAAGTTTTTAGTTAGACATGGCACGTACTGTGAATCTACAATTACAAATGCCTTCATTTTTGAATTTCTAGTCTGATTTTCAAATTTATACCTTCACATTGCTTTAATATGGTGTTCTTACATTAATATTAATTAACTTTATAAATTTCTGAGGAGATGAGAAGGGAACACAGAGCACAATTTTCTAAGCTTTTCATTTTGGGGATAGAACCACTGATATTTTCAGGCAGTATTTTCTTCTTTTGCTATTTCCTTAATTAAAATTATCATTCAACTACTATTGAATCATTTCCCTGCCAGGAACCCTAAACTGTAGGGCATGGGCTTATGTTAACTCAAAAGTCTGGTATTTATCTAGGCATTAATTTAGTGGACATATTTTGAGCCACTGCTTTAGGTCAGGCTCTGTGCTGGGCACTTCCCTCCTCTCCTGGGCTCACTAATTAAGCCTTCCCAATTGGCTCAGGACCAGCTGAGACTAAGGGGCCTTGATCCAAATGCAAATAGAGGCATTTGTGGATTCTGACACATGTAGTTAGACCATCTCTTCTCTGAGTGACTCAGTAGGGATAACATTTATGGGAGTAGGCAGCATGCTAAATCTGGAAGCCTTGGTGGATACATGAAAATCACTCTTTCTCTCTTCAGCCTGCTGGAGGGAAGTTCAAGTGTGCCTTGAGCTCAGATCTTCCCAGAGATGGCAGGATAGCAGCCTGCACGCTCAGCCAGTCCACTCCTTTGTTACCTTTTGTATTGCCAACAATACCCTCGGCTATCGGGAGGCTTAGTAAATTGACCGTGTTTTGTTACACTCCTGTGCCAGTGCCAGGCTGCTCTTTCTGATAAGGTAAGTGTGACGTTCAGTTTGTGATGAGCACTTGCAGTTTCTGTAAATGTAATACTGTATAATAAGCAGTAATTTTCCACTGATCCTTGATAACAGGAGGTTTCTGTTTGGCTTTTAGTGACAGCAAAAATGTAGGTGTTTTCTCCCTCCACCAATACGATGAATTTCCCAGAGGCATCTTTTTTCACTAGATAGATTATTAGCAAGTTGTTTCCTAAGCTTGACCAAAATGTGTGATGGTTAATCTTGCCTTTTTAAAGTCAAAGTCAAATATATTGGCTCTGAAGTAGCCATTTATAATAAAATGACTATATAGAGTCTTAAGCTCCTTTTAGCTGTCTCCTAGCTGTGCTTTTACTCGAGGGTTTGGTATCTTGAAGCTTAGCCCAATAGCTTGGGTGATAAAACTGCCACATCTCAAGTTATTGTTTTAAATTTCCTATAAGAGATTATATCTTTTTTTTTTTTTTTTTGAGACGGAATCTCGCTCTGTCACCAGGCTACAATGCAGTGGCACGATCTCAGCTCACTGCAACCTTCATGTCCCGGGTTCAAGCAGTTCTCCTGCCTCAACCTCCCGAGTAGCTGGGACTGCAGACGTGTGCCACCATACCCAGCTAATTTTTGTATTTTTAGTAGAGACGGGGTTTCACCATGTTGGTCAGGATGGTCTCGATCTTTTGACCTTGTGATCTGTCCACCTTGGCCTCCCAAAGTGCTGGGATTACAGGGATTATGGGTGTGAGCCACCACTCCTGGCCAAGAGATTACATCTGAAGTGTAAAGTGAACTTGCCCTAGATGACTTGGTGTCCTTCCCTGAGAGAGGAAGAGGGCCTTTTATGTTCTGTACTCTTCTCCTGAGTCCCACTCTGTTAAGATTGAATGGAGTAACCATACGAATGGACCCCTCCTCTCGGCCAAGGGCATTAAAAAGTTAGCCTGAAAAACTTGTTCAGACCATGATGGAAGTGGGGGTCGTACATGTCTCATTATACCCTCTTCCCTCTTAGAATTCAGGAAAAGGAGACCAGTATTAACATCAACACAGATCTCAAGTCTGATAAGAAACATTTATAGTCTGTTCTGTCTGAAGCCTACTACTTGGAGGCTTCACTTGCATGATAAAACCTTGGTCTCCACGAAGCATACATTCCTTTCTGTTGATAATAACTCTCAACCAATTGCCAATCAGAAAATTTTTAATGACCTGGAAGCACCTGTCCTTGAGTTGCCCTGCCCTTCCAGATGGAACCAATGTAAATCTTACATGTATTTGATTGATGTCTCATGTCTCCCTGAAATGTATAAAACTAGGCTGTGCCCCAGCTGACCACCTTGAGCACTTGTTCTCAGGACCTCCTGAGGGTTGTATCGCAGGCTGTTGGTCACTCATATTTGGCTCAGAATCAATTTCTTCAAATTTTTTGTTAAAAAAAGATTGAATGAGGTGCTTGCTGATTTTGTTTTGTTTTGTTTTGTTTTATAAGAGACAAAGTCCTGCTCTGTCACCTAGGCTTCCAACTCCTAGCCTCAGGCAATCCTCCTGCTTCCATCTCCCAAGTAGCTGGGACTATAGGCACATGCCACCATGCTCAACTAATATTTCTAATTTTTTAAAAAATAGAGACAGGGAGTCTCTTTATTGCCCAGGTTGGTCTCGAACTCCTGGCCTCAAGCAGTCCTCTTGCCTCAGCCTCCCAAAGTGCTGGGATTATAGGCATGAGCTACCATACCTGGCTGATTTTTTTTTTTTTAACATTGGAAAATACCATTGAAAAGGAAACAGACAAATGCTTTACATTGTAACCCTCCCCACCTCTGTTTAAAGTCATCTGTTTATTTTTTCTTGACACTTGGAACACCATAAGATTCGGCACTTTTTTGTAAGGAATTAAGATTGTTTTTTCATCAGATTATCTTTTCTTCTTTCTGAGATATAGCTGGCATTATCTATTCACTCATTAGTTTCTGTAGGCATCTTGGTAACCATTTACTCCTGTCAGATGGCTTAAGCAAGACCAGAAATTGTTGATTTTGTGATATCATGTGATTTTATGAATCATGGTGATGGGAGCCCTAGTTCTTCCATGATCACTGGGAACTGCTGTTTATCTCCACACAGGTGGCCTTCCTGGTACTTTGGTGCATCTGACTTGCTAAAACCAGGATATTTGTGAATGGTGGCAACTAAGATGCAGGAGTTGTTTGAACTGACCTTACATTTAAGAAATTATTTTGCCCTTTTGGCACAAAAAGTTGGATTTGTTGATCAGAATGATAGATCCCCTCTGTATGTGGAACTCTGTGTGAAGTTAGGAAGAAAAGAAAAGATAGACTACTTGCCTGTAGTCTGATTTGAAAACAACATATACCTCAAAAAGACTCTCCAATACGCTGACTCTTCCTAAGTGTCACCTACAAAGCAAACTGAAGTTGAATGATTGTTTGCTTTCCGTGTCTGCTTCAAAATTTGTCCAAGTCACAGACAAGTGTGCAATTTATGAAGACAGAACTAAAAAGCAAGCGAGTTGCACCTTTATAGAGTTCAATTACTGAACAGTGAGGTGTAGGAGAAGTGTGTGTTTGGCCTGAGACCAGGCTTCCCCTGGGCCCCTTGTGCAGTGATGCTCAGGGAAAATGCATCCTGTCCATTTGGCACAGCCATCTCTCATCTCACAGTTCTTTGTTTCCCAGATCTGAACCTGGACACACCATTCAATGACTGTGGGTTTGGGGAGCTATTGTTTTCTTCCTCCCACTGTGCCTTCCATTGAAATGTTTATTCTGCGTGCAGAACTGAATCCACTCTGCACATGAAATGCACTGACCCAGGTGGAAGCAGATTTTTAATCAAATGTCATTAGAACAATCCATTTGCTACAGAAATCTCTGGAGTCCTCATATTACTGTGCCCACATTTTCCAGTTGTTTACTGGGATTTCATTTCTAGCCCAGCATGTTTCTTTGGGATTTACTTAGATTGGCTGAATTAAATTAGGATTGATAGTTCTTGTGACCCTTTTACTTAGGAATTTTATATGGAGATATCCCCCATTACAGACCTATGTGTGTTGGCTAACTGTCATAATCCAAATGAGAGTCTTTCTTTCAAAAGAGAAGTGGTTTCCCCTACACTGGATTTGTGCTTTATTCTTTAGCCTCTGTTAGGATGTTGGCTATTTGGATTTCAGGTTTAGGGGATGGTTTGAAATGATGTCACAGACCAGTAGTCTTTAGAAATGTCTAGGTCATATGATTTGTTAATTTTACTGCAAATGAAAGGTAAAGTGGGAAATGGGAGTGCTGGAGAACTGAGAATTGTATTTTCAGAGAGGACCTAAAATCTATATTAGTGTTGCTAGTTCCTGGTGTCCATTGTATTTAGAAAAAGGGATGAAGAGGAGAAAAGCACCTAAAAGAAGGTATAGAAAAGTAGTGTCAAAGTTGTTGCTGTTTTTATTTGAGACATTCCTTTCCTACATAAGAACATCTAATTTATGTTTTCTTGAAAAAATAAGAGTTCTGGCTGTAAAGAGATCCAGAGTCTCAGTTTCCTGACTGATGTTCTGTCCCATATGCAGCCCTGTTTTCCCAGCTGATAAAGCCAACCCTTTCTGCCTCGGGCCAGGGGTCTTTCATTGTCACTATGCCCAAGGGGTCTGTGGACACAACTGTACTTCAGTAACATTGGTTTCTTTGTGTGTTCTATTTTATACATTTGAAAACATTCTGAGAAGGGATTCATATGCTTCACAGAATGCCAGAGAGATCCCTGGCACAAAAAAGGGAAGATCCAGGGGTCAGCTGAATATTCACATGTGAAAACCTTTGAGTGAAGCAGACATTTCAGTGAAAATAGGAAGTGTCAGTTACACATATCTCTGTTATTGTGTCATTCCTTTACCTGATTTCTGTTGGTCTCCTGTGACCTTTTGCATCTGGTGTACACCCTACATCTGGGGCCATGAGCTGCTAAGATGAGCACATCAAGCTCATCTTTGTTACTGACCCCTCCCTATGTTAAACCTTGAAATGTGGTGATCTCACTTGTTAAACTTCAGCCAGTGGTACTGGGAGCCAAATGGAGTTTGCAGCAAAACCTGAGCCCTCCTCACCAGCTCAGGCTTCAGAATCATTTCTCTCTTTGTAGCTTTGTTTGCACATCAGTCCTGAAGCTTTGTTCTAAAAGATTGGGTCTGGGAAATGTGACCACCCCCTTGGCTTTTCTTTAGCCCTTGCTCTGACCCTCCAATATTGATTACCTTCTCTCAAGACACCCATTTTACTGATAAGAAAATGTAGTATCTACCTGCAGGAAGCATATGCAGACCTTTCTTCACTCATTCAACCCATTTCTATCAAGTACCTACTATGAGTTCAGTACTGTGGCAGGCAAAAATCTGCCTGACCCCAAAATTAAAGAGCCCATGGTGACTGTCAGAGTGTAAAGTGCAGGCTTGCTGTGGAACAGGGGCTGCAAACCCCCTGTGGTTTAGCAATTACTGTGCACCCACTACGTACTAGAACTTAACTGGTGGAGGGGCTCAGAGCCTGTCCCCAGGAGAAGTACAGGCTAATTGCTGGAATAAGGTGTGCATGTATGAAAGTGAAAATCTATATTGGAATTGTTTGTGTTTAATGTAAAATTATTTCAATCTTAGCCTTTATGCTAGGGATTATGTTCTTGGACTCTTTGCTAGTATCTTGCCACCAGCAAGAAAAGTGTGAGATATGGCAGCATCATCTGTACATGAGTGAAGTAAAAAAGGCAAAATAAAAATCCCTGGGCTGAAAATCAGGAGGCCTGGCTCTTAGCCATGGTTCTACTGCCGATTAGCCGAGCATCCTTGGACAAGGTGTTTACTCCCTCCGTGCCTCTGTCTCCACGTCTGTAAGATGTCATTCCTAAAACAAGGCCTGGTGCTGCGCTCCAAGGGCTGTTTGTATTAAAATAATACCATTTATTGTTATTTTATCAGTAAAAGTATATAATAGTTATGTAAGACATAAAATATAATGGATTTACTTTTAAAGTTTCTTCTACTGTGTGTTGCCTTGACAGATGTACAGACACCCACAGGCATGAATGCTATATGTATAAAATATATGTGTGAGCATTCAGCTCTTCCATATGGGGTCGAACCAACCCCTGTAACTGCTTCTCCCCACCTCCTTAGCCCTTTGAAACTGTCACTAACTGTCACATACCTGGGCCCAAGCAGCTGCAGCGTGATAGTTCCACCTCTAGAGCAAAGCCTGCACCCTCAGATATTCTTTGCAGAAAGTGAGAAAACAAAATAACAAACTGAAATATATTAAACACCTTGAGCTTCCTGGAGATGAAGGCTGTGACAGACATAGTTATACATTTGAAAGAAATAGAGTCATATAGAACAACAAATAGAGGTGCTGAAGCACAAGGTCAGATGAGTTTATATTTAAAGAAGGGTCAGGAAGTTAGTCTTTTCTTTCTAAAATCACAAGGTACATACCTCGTGACTGGAAGCCTTTTCCTAATGAAATATTAACATCCATTAGATGTTGGGTGTGCATTAAAAATGTCTCCACATTTGTATTTTTAGCATGGACACAGTGGTATCAGTTAAAATAATTAGCCCTTGCCTGTAATCTAAAAGCCTTATCTCTTTACTCTTACTTTTTTAGAAGGCAGATGTTTTAAAACTGATTTGAAAATCAAATTTGCCCTTCAGTGATTTCATTTGGAAGAAACAGAGAAGTAAACATTATAAAGAAGGCTTTTCAGTACATTATGCATGCAAATTGTGGCAGCCGAATTCAGGTTCACAAGTGGAGGTATATGCCTGTTCTGGTTGAGAAAGGTTGAGATGTTTAAATTAATACAAAGGTCATCAACCCTCAGATTGTGTTCTTCTGTCATTTGGTAGCAGGGCTCTTGCTTCCTGTTAAACTCTACCTGCCAAAAGGTAAGCACTGAAAGGCGCTGGCAGGCCAAGTAAGGCCACGGTCATAGTGCAGTGACTGTGTTGAAACTTCCAGGGTAGGCTGCTGCAGAGAACCTTGCTTTCTACCCAGCCTTGTGCTGCGCATAAGGGGTGTGTGCTCTTTCCAGAATACTGCGCTGTTAGAGAATTTGGAGGCTATGGTCACAGAAGTTAATATGTGGCGCAAAGAACTACTCTGATATATTATGGGTTTATCTGATATCTCTTCAAGGGTCAGGGACCATAGCTTCTTCATCTTTGAATCACCACAGCTTGGCACAGAGTCTAACATGTAGTAGGAGCTTAAAAATGGTTTCATTATTTTTTTAAAAAAATAGTGAATGGATTTAGGAATGAAGGAGTAAGTAGTTATATTTTGGGAACAACTTGTCTTTTCTAAAAAATGGAATCGCAACACAGATTTTATCCATCTTATAGTGAATTAGATAAAGGTTATCACTAGGGAAGGGCAGAAAATGAGATTTAAACTAATCCAAATCAAATTCTTGCTCTCTATCCTGAAGATCAAACACTTGAGCCCTCCCACAGATCTGGAAAGAAAAGGTCTCCCACCAAGGAAGCATGACCATCCTGCCTAAAATTTGAATTAAAAATACAATTGGCCCAACTCCTTAGTGGGTGGATTCTGGAAAGGGATGGTTACCCAGGTTGAACACAGCATCCTCCGGGAAGGGCTTGCTGGAATCGGCAAGGTTTAGCCTGGGCTACAGGAGGAAGCCTGGCCTCTTATGTGTTACTAATCCGTGATCCAGAGAGACTCATTTAAAAAGGCCTCAGCCAGGCGCAGTGATGCACGCCTGTAATCTTAGCTACTTGGGAGGATGAGGTGGGAAGATCGCTTGAGCCCAGGAGTCTGAAACCAGCCTGGGCAACATAGCGAGACCTTATCTTCAAAAAAAGAAAGTTACGAAAGGTTCATGTTAAAAAATATAATAAAATAAAATAAATAAAAGTGAACTGTAGCTAGAAAGTCCAATGACAAATCTTTTGGGAAGATCTTTGTGCTATACTACATCTCTCTTGTATCTTTTAATCTCTTTTCTGTTTGAGTCTTTATGTCAGGTTTTGGGGGAATGTGCTGAAAACATTTCTGGGCTGTTCTAGTTTCCGCCCTCCTTTCTTGCTGGGAGGATTCAGATCAGGCAAGAAGTCTGTTCCATTTGGAGCTCATATTCCCTTGCTGCTTTCTCCTAGCACTCTCCTTAGCCTGCGCAGACAACACTGCAGTCACCTCTGGTTTTGTACTGCTGCTGATGGCTCCCCGAGTTTTTCTGAATACATCAGGCTGAAGCTGTAATATCAGATATTATAAAAGGGATTTCTTTCAGCAAGCATTTGAACAGCCACTGCATGCAAGGCACAGAGTCAGCACCACATTTGTACTTGTCCTGTGTCCTGGGTCAGGTTGAGAATTCACTGAACTCACTCCTGCATCCTGGAAAGTAGACTTTCTACGTCATAGGCCCTGCCAGGACACCTTTGGAGGCAAGACGCTCAGCAGCCTATCAACAAACCAAAAAAGTCAGATTTTACCAAAAAAAAAAAAAAAAAAACAGTAAGAAATCTTCTCTAGCTTTCATAATAGCCTAGCCAATCAGGAAAGAAAAAGAGGTGGGGTAGAGAAGCTGGGAGTGTACCTGCCAGATGTGCAGAGACTGATCTGTTAGGAAGTTGAAACTATGCCAGCCCTACTAATACATCTTTGTATCTCTCAAAGTCTGGTTTGTGTAGGAGTGGTGAAGGAGAAGATCTTGTACTGGTTTCCTTTAGGACTAGGCACTCTGGTGGGTGCAAGCCAAGAGAGGTAGCACTAGTGTTCCCCATTCACACCTGCCCCTGAGGGGGGCCTCCATCACCAAGTGACAGTGGCAGCCTATGGGGCTCCACATTTCCAGAGAAGGGAAATGAGGAGACTCCATGGCTGGCTTCATGAGATGACCTACACTGTCTGCTAGCATGAAGCCTTCAGTGAGCCATCTCACAGGACCTTGGACTCATCCTGACCTCCGTCCCCCACCCTCCCACATGAGCCAGTGCCTTTTTCTATATTCATATCCATGTATTCGCCTAACCTAGAAATATCTAGTCATTCTCAGCTCCGTTATCTCCATTGTTCAGGTCAATTCTGTTTGCTTCTGACCTCCCATTGACTCTCAGCTGGTCTCTCCTCAGCCTGTGTTTCTACCTCCAGTGTCTTCTGTTCTGCCTCTCGAGTTATTGTTATAAAACAGAACTATCATACCACCACTTGCTCACAATTCCAGTGCCTTGGCTTGACTGTGTAAGATGTAAGATCTTATGCAGTCTGACCCCAGACACCCTAGCTACCTCATCTCTTCTGGCTTCCATATCTACCCTCTGCTTCCTCTGCTGTGGACTACATCTTGTTCTCAGGAACAGTCTGCACATTTGTATCTTTGAGAAACCTCCATATGCCACTACCTGGAATGCTGGTCTTTATTGCCCATCCCCATCCCTTGGACCTTCTGTGACTGGTGAATTTTAGGCCATCCTTTATTTATTTATTTATTTTTAGACAGAGTCTCACTCTGTCACCCAGGCTGGAGTGCAGTGGCGTGATCTCGGCTCACTGCAACCTCTGCCTCCCAGATTCAAGCGATTCTTCTGCCTCAGCCTGCCAAGTAGCTGGGATTACAAGTATGTGCTACCATGCCCGGCTAATTTTTTTTTTTTTTTTTTTTTTGAGACGGAGTCTCGCTCTGTCACCTAGGCTGGAGTGCAGTGGCCGGATCTCAGCTCACTGCAAGCTCCGCCTCCCAGGTTCACGCCATTCTCCTGCCTCAGCCTCCCGAGTAGCTGGGACTACAGGCGCCCGCCACCGCGCCCGGCTAGTTTTTTGTATTTTTTAGTAGAGACGGGGTTTCTCCATGTTGGCCAGTCTAGTCTCGAACTCCTGACCTTAAGTGATTCACCTGCCTCGGCCTCCCAAAGTGCTGGGATTACAGGTGTGAGCCACTGCGTCCAGCCAGGAGGTCATCCTTTAAGCCCAGCTCAATGTTACCTCTTCTATGAATCCCATCCTGACACCTCCAGACTAAGAATATAATTCCTGGCTCAGGCTAAATGAGTCTGATCCATCTAGAAACTGAACCCAAAGACTTGGGGAGAGGGGAGAAAGGAGGGTTTCAGGTCTGGCTAAATGATAAAACCACTGAAAGGGTTGAAGTGAGGGAAAGCATTCTAATTGCATATCTCTTCTCTGGTGATAAGAGTAGTAGGTGGATCTGGTTTGTTCACCACTGCTTTCCTGCCATTCGTTAGAGGCTCAATACATGTTAATGTGGGTGAATGACCCAGGAGATCATCTATTTCCTAATCTAGAACTTAAAAGTTACAACTGGGCCGGGCACGGTGGCTCACGCCTGTAATCCCAGCACTTTGGGAGGCCGAGGCAGGCGGATTGCGAGGTCAGGAGATCGAGATCATCTTGGCTAACACGGTGAAACCCTGTCTCTACTAAAAATACAAAACATTAGCCAGGCGTGGTGGCGGGCACCTGTAGTCCCAGCTACTAAGGAGGCTGAGGCAGGAGAATGGCGTGAACCCGGGAGGCGGAGCTTGCAGTGAGCCGAGATCGCGCCACTGCTCTCCAGCCTGGGTGACAGAGCGAGACTCCGCCTCAAAAAAAAAAAAAAAAAGAAAAGAAAACAGAGACTATGGGACATTCCCAGACCAGGGCTAAAACTACCCTTACAAGAAGGACTGTCCATGCCAGGGAGCAGGGCAGCTCTCTGCAGTCAGAAGGCCCTCACTTTGTCCTATTTTGTGACCATGAATACTCTAGATTATAGAACCCCTACAGCTTTTGGCTGGCAAAAGGGCCACATGCTTTTCATGGGGCTAAACTGAAACTGTAGCAGAGAAACATAACTCTTCTCTGCTTTTTCCTTACAATTCCTTTGAGAAGGAGGAAGAGAGGTGTGGTAAACAGATTCCCTTTTCCCTTCTCTTCTGTTTCCTGCCCTTGCCCACCCCTTCCTTAGTTTTCATGGTTCTCTCTCCACAAATACGTAGCTGGATCAGGGATTACATCTGAAATGCATTTTAATTTATGTGTTCAAATGGAAGGATTTCATTTTATGGGTGAGAGAAGGGCAAAACACAAACCAGAATGCCCTGCTGTCATAGTAGGAAATTTGGTCCTGTCTTTCTCCCATGTGGCTAGGCCACAGCACTGCTGAGTGCCAGTGCAGGTTCAGGTGAGTGGACCCGATGGCTTGGGGTTGATGAGCTACCAGGCTGTTGATGGGCCATTCTAGCCTCTTTTATGGTCCACTTTATGTTTTGACCACTAGGTCAGTAGTATGAGTTCCTACTGTAAATAGAGTCTTCTGCTGGCATTGTGATGGAATTCTAAGTAAATAAAATTCAGATTTTTGAAATCAGAATTATTCTTGCTCGTAATGTTGTATTGGGCAAAAGTATATATAAATGCAGGAGTTAGAGACATTGGCATGAACTTTACCTGATTGAGCAGCAACTCTCTTAAGTGGTTCTTTTCATGTGGAAACAGTCTAATCCTGTAGCCACACAGCTGCATGTGAGACATTAATTCTGCACCAGCCATGTGGAGGTCTCTCATAGTGCATGGTTTTTAAGTAGCATGTCTGTGTTATCCCACATAATGCATTTCTACTACCAATTATTGTCTGACCTAACTCAATGCTGGTAATTCAATTTGATTCTTTGATGGCATCATAAAATATTGATAACAAAGAAGATAATAATAAAATATTGATAACAAAGAAGATAATAATAGTGATATAAAAATGGAACCAAGAGCCATTTTTATTAATGCAAGTTAGGTCATAGCAAATGTATTTGATTTCTCCCAGTTCTATAATTCTCACCATTATGCATTCATTCAACAAATAATAATTGAGCACTTATGAAGTCTTAGGCACTGAACAAGGGCAGACAGGATCCCTACTTCCATCAGTTTACATCCTAGTAGGGGGAAATAACAGATAAATAAGGAAGGTTCAACTACTGATAAATGCTATGAAGAAAATGAAATGGAGAGGTAGAGAGTGACTAGGCTGTGGTAGGCAAGAAGCAGCTACTTTAGTCCAGAAAGGCCTTTCTGAGAAAGTGACCTTTGAACTGAAATAAGTGATAGATAGAAGCCAGCCTTCCAAAGGCTTGGGAAAAGAGAATCTAAGGAATAGTTAAGGCCCTGAAGAGGGAATTAACATGGCATGTGTGCAGAACAGAAAGATGGCTTGTGCTGCTCAAGCCGAGAAGGAAGCAGAGGATGGGATGAGGTGGGACGAAGAGGCCAGTAGATCTCCAATCATATATGACCTTTAGGTTTGGTAAGTAGTGTGAATTTTATTCTAGGAGCAATGGGGAGTTATGGAGGGTTTTAGGCAAGGGAGTAGTAAGAACTTATGTCTGTTTTTTTGTTTTGTTTTGTTTTTAGAGATGGAGTTTTGCTCTTGTTGCCTAGGTTAGAGTGCAATGGCATGATCTCAGCTCACCACAGCCTCCACCTCCCAGGTTCAAGCAGTTCTGCCTCAGCATCCTGAGTAGCTGGGACTATAGGAACCCGCCACCATGCCCAGCTAATTTTGTATTTTTGGTAGAGACAGGGTTTCTCCATGTTGGTTCAGGCTGGTCTCAAACTCCTGACCTCAGGTGATCTGTCTGCCTTGGCCTCCCAAAGTGCTGGGATTACAGGTGTGAGCCACCATGCCCGGCTCCTTACGTCTGCTTTTTAAAGTTCATTCTGGTTGCTGTGTGAAGAACAAATCAGAAAGTGGGTAAATACGGAACTGTGAGATTAGTAAGGAAGCTGTTGCTATAACACAGATGAGAGATGACTTGAACTAGGGCAGTTACAGTGGGGATGATGAGAAGCAGCTGGCTATGGAAAATGTGTTGCTGGTAGAATGGACTGGGGGTCAGGGTGGAAATGAGGGAGAGGAGACAAAGGTCTTGTTAGTGTTTCTGACTCTGTCCTTGGTCCTGAACATTTCACCCTTTTTATCAATGCCCTGAAAAGCATCCTTCTCGGATTTCTGGATGAGACAAAGCTAGGAGGGATGACTAATGTGATAGATGACAGACATGAAATTCAAAATGATCTCTCCAGGCCCTAATGTGAGACCAAAGCAACAGGATGGAATTTAATGGGGATAAATGTGATGCTCTCCATTTAGGTTCAGAAAATCAATTCTACAAGTACAGGATGGGAGCAGTCAAGCTTGAGAGAAGTCTATGGGAAAAAGAACTGTGGTTTTGGTTGGCCACAAATTCAATATGAGCTAATAGTTAGGTGGGGCTGCTACAAACCTTGAGCAGTCTTAGTCTACACTGTCTGCCCAGTGTTCATATGTCCATATGACCTTCCTGTTGTGCTCTGTGCTGGTCAAGACACTCCTGGGCACCTGTGCAAGAGCAGATGATGGGAGTTCAGGAAACTGTTTCATGGGGGGACCAATTAAAGGAACTAGGGATAAAACAAGATCCAGGTAAACCATCAAAGGGGCTGTAGGGTCATGATGATTATTTTTAAATATAATTTAAAGAGCTGTCTTGTGAGAACCTACATTCTGTTAACCCAGAGGTTTGCACTTAACAAAAATTTAATTCATACCTTCAACACACATGTAGTGAGCATCTGTCTGCTCTTTGCCAGTTACTATTTTTCGTATGTATCAGATGAAGTACCTAATATGTTTTCAGGATTTTTAGAGACTTTTTTTTTTTTTTTTTGACAGAGTCTTGCTCTGTCACCAGGCTGCAGTGCAGTGGCGTGATCTCCACTCACTGCAACCTCCGCCTCCCGGGTTCAAGTGATTCTCCTGCCTCAGCCTCCCGTGTAACTGGGATTATAGGCGCCCACCACCATGCCCAGCTAATTTTTTGTATTTTTAGTAGAGACGCAGTGTCACTGTGTTGGCCAGGCTGGTCTTGAACTCCTGACCTTGCAATCCGCCCACCTCAGCCTCCCCAAAGTGCTGGAATTACAGGCATAAGCCACCATGCCCGGCCTAGAGACTGTTTTTTGTTTTTTTGGTTGTGTTTGTTTTATTCTGTTTTGTTTTTTGAGATGGAGCCTGGCTCTGCCCCCAGACTGGAGTGCAGTGGCATGATCTCAGCTCCCTACAACCTCCACCTCCTGGATTCAAGCGATTCTCCTGCTTCGGCCTTCTGAGTAGCTGGGGCTACAGGTGCCCGCCACTATGCCTGGCTAATTTTTGTATTTTTAGTAGAGACGGGGTTTCACCATGTTAGCCAGGATAGTCTCGATCTCCTGACCTCGCGATCCACCCACCTCGGCCTCCCAAAGTGCTGGGATTACAGGCGTGAGCACCCAGCCTAGAGACTTTTTTTTTTAAGAGCCATTTAAGGTTCACAGAAAAGTTGAGAGGAAGGTACAGAGATTTTCCATATCCCTTCGGCCCCTCTACATGCATAGCCTCCCCACTTATCAACATCCTCCACCAGAGTGGTACATTTGTTACATTTGGTGAACTTACATTGACATATCATAATACCCAAAGTCCAGAATACCCCAAGTCCATAGGTTTACTCTCTTTCTCTCTCTTTCTTTTTTTTTTGAGACAAGGTCTTGCCCTGTCACCCAGGCTGAGTGCAGTGGTGTTATCATAGCTCACTGTAGCCTCAATCTTCCTACCTCTGCCTCCCAAGTAGCTGGGACTATAGGCATGGCCACCATGCCCAGCTAATTTTTGTACTTTTTGTAAAGGCAAGGTTCCCTCATTTTGCCCAGGCTGGTCTCAAACTTCTGGACTCAAGCAGTCCGCCCACCTCTGCCTCCCAAAATGCTGGGATTACAAGTTTGAGCCCCTGTGCTTGGCCAGGGTTCACTCTTGGTGTTATACATTTTATGGGTTTGGACAAATGTATAATGACATCTATTGTTATAGTATCATACAGAGTATGTGCTCCACTTATTCATTCCTACCCCCAACGCTCCAGTACCAACCTCTGGCAACCACTGATCTTTTGTTTTGCATTTTCCAGAATGTCATGTAAGTTAGGATTCACTTCTGAATTTCTTCAGAAGAAAATACCACACAGCATTTCAGAAGTGCCCATTGCCACAGAACTCACTGTTCTCTAGTCTGGCTGCTAATCAGAGCACAAGATCCCTGAGTTCTTGGCAAGGAAAGACCGCCAGTCCCAGGCCACCTTCTCCATTATACTCTCAGAGCTCTGTCAGCAGCAGAGCTGCACACACAAAGGAAAGTGATCCCTTGTTTCTTCCTAGATATAGAGCTGTGACCTTCTGCAGGAGTCTTTATGGCCTCTCCGAAGCACTCTTGAACCTATTTCTCAGGCTGCCACTGTGGCCAGCAAGCCCTGCCGTCCCAGCCACCTTCTGATCACCTTCCTTCCCAGCCTCATCAGGCGGAAGGGGCAGGGACAATAACTGACATGTTTGTCTGGGGTTCTGTAGCACTTTGCTGGACCTCATTGTGTGCCTCTTTATTCTCCTATTTTTGAGAGGTTCATTGTTTAGGCCTTCAAGCATCTTTGGATTAGAGATTCAAGGAATTCAAATCCAGCATATAGAAGAATGTAACCACCTACTAAATATGCGCCCCTGAACAAGACCAAGTGGCAGCACTCATGCTGACCGCCAGGACTTCAAAGTACAAAGCCCAAAAGTGGTCTCATTTGGAGGCGAATCAGAATCCCAGAATCCTCAGAAAACTCCAAAGAAAATTTCTGACCTCCCCCTAAACAGTGTTCTGCATCTCCTTTCAGTATAGCATTTGGTTTCCCTCTCTAGTGACTTTGCACTAAGGGGACTTGAGGCACACAGTGGGTGAGAAAGCCTCTCCTGGACATACTTGTTAAGTGTAACCCTCACATTGCCCCAGCCTCTGCTTGTCACCACTGTAAAATCCTGGGTCAAATTGTGGTTATAAAGTTGATTGCTTCCAGAGTAAACCTGCTGTCTTTGGATCTTTTGTTTTATTCAAGGCTGCTCTGTCAGCTGTAGGCTTGCCTTTGATAGGCCGCAGCAGTGGTTTTCATGTCTAACTAGGGTTTTAATGTTTGTGAGAGACTGTAGTTAATTGGATCCCCATGGTACCACAAATGACTTTAGAAGCCTCTTATGTCGGTGGCGGTAACTCTGTGAGTGTGAGAGTGTGTGTGTGTACACACAGGTCCTCACCCCTGAGCAAGCACCTTGAGATTTAAGTGTTCCTGTGCCCAAATCTCAGGTTTGAAGGTTTTTCATACTTGTTTTCCCAGAGTCAAAAATCTTGCCATCACCCCTAGATTCTTAACCTTTCTCCTTGCCTACTCTTCAGTTGTGTTGTTTTAGGGGCAGTTGAAGCAGAACAGCCAGATTCATCTCAGCCTGTGTCTCATCTGCAGTCACAGAGCTGGAGATTCTGTGCAAACCTCTGCCATCTTGCTGGCTGCTGCATGCCATCCAAGCCCCATTTCCTGACTCCTTTTGCAGAGTTGGAGTAGCAGCAAGGAACTCCTGCCCCCACTCTGTCATCACTGTAGTGCTCTGCTCAGTTACTGTAAGAACTGCTGAGTCCTGCCTGTTCCCCTGTTCCTCTTGAGAAGGGTGGCCACAGACAGTTGCTTATACATAGGTTACCATGCTTTGAATTGTGCAGTCCGACCACCTAGGCATGGGGATCAGTATCTCATCAGTTCTCTACAAAAGAGGTAGTTGCACACTCCCACCCCCTCTTTGAAACCTAAGGTGACCTATCCTAGTAACCTGAACAAGCCTAACTAACATTCCTATGGATGGAGCAGAGAAACAGAGAGGGCAGGTGGGGCAAGTATTATAAGAAAATAAGCAAGGCACAGGAAGAGCTAAGTACTTTGGAGCAAAAAAGGCTAGTGTGCCTTAGGATTTGGGAACCCTGGAAAGTAGAGCAGCTAATCCACCTTTGGCCTTTGGCCTCATAGTTCAGCCTTGCCAATGAAATGTGCTCAGTCATCAAGTACCAGTATTGTTAGTCTTCTCTATGTGTGTGTCACATCTGCCTTAAATAAACTGATGCAATGAAAGTCATCTGTAAGTGGGAAAACTCTATACAAACATCAGATGTCATTAGGTCTCTTTGACTAGATTGTAAGCACCTTGAAGTCCTGGGTTGCCCCGGATGCTTCTTTTTCCTCTCATAGGTAGTCCCTCATCCCTCTGCCCTTTGGCTGGCTGGTTAAGTGACCCTTTCCAGGCAAGCTAGAGTTGGCCTCCCCTGTTATTCCTTCATAGCGCTGTATTCTTTTCCTTCATAACACCTGTCACAATTATAATTTTAAGTTATTTATAACTTATGTTTTTCCATTAGGCTTTAAGTTCCTTAAAAGTGGAGACCATGTCTGCTTTGTTCATATCTACATTCTTAGCACCTATAAAATGCCTGGCACATATTAACAGTTTTTTGTTAATAGTTACTAAAGGAATGGTTCCCCAGGAGGACATTAGTAAGTTTAGGGCCAGAGAATGTCCCTTCTCTCCTGTATCTTACCACTGGGGAAGCTTTTGGCCTCCACCTTCAGGGTCTAAGGGGCTAGCTTTCTAATGTCTCCTGAGCATTTTGCATCTTCCCATTAACTGTGAATTTCACTGCTGGTGACTTCATTCAAGTGAATCTCAGAGCCTCTAGGACACATCATTGGGCAAGACATGGCAGCTACCTTTGCCGATTTGTTTCTGTTCCATTTGTCCATGGCATTGTGGGAAAAGAGATAGATGGACTTGGTTCCCTAGCTGGAGTGAGGTAGGTAAAAGAACTTCTGACTGAGCATTTTTGTCCTTTGGATTTTGGTACAAATGCAAAGGCTGCCTTGAGGGACACCCACAGAGAGAGCATGCTTTTTCATATCTTCCTGTCCATGGTAAGTGCCCCTCTCATAGGAGAGCTCATTAAGACCTACATTCACCATCTACCAGCAAGAATTCCATCAGAAGTTAGTTACCTTAAACTGTGACTTTCTGACTCACATTTATGAATATACCCAATTCGATTGTAGAACTGCAGCATCATACTTCCTACCTTGAAATTACATTTTTGTTCTGAATGACCAAGCCTTGTAAACAATGTAAGCACTACCTAACACACATATTCTGAAACAAGCTCCACGTTAAGCGTGGGTTTGTAATGGGTGATATTTGGATAGCTCTGATTAAATATGTAAATTATGAAAATCAGAAGTGGAAAAAAAAGTTACCTTTGTACCTGAACCAGCTACATATTGATCTTTGGCTCAATAATGGATCATTCTCTCTCTTGTAGATCTTGGTCTTATACAAGTTTTTTCTTTTGTATTTTTACTCTTCATGTATGGTTTCCTTACTCTTGTTCAGACCTTTCAGTTAATAGAGCTTCTCCATTGTATGTATTTTGGATGGTAATCTCTAAAAAGCCTTTGTGTGAGGTTTTAAGTATTTTTCGTCCAACATTGGTTTTACCCCAAGGGTCTTCTTCCCCAAAGCAGTGGCAATAGATTTGGACAATCCTTTCCTTTCTCATCATAATGAGATGGCCCTCATCCAGAAATATGCTCATGGCCATATCTGAGATTAGGCATTTTGCTCAGGCCAGGCGCTTGCCAACTGAGCCAGGAAAATAGACAAATCCAAGAGGAATGAAAACATAGGAAAAGAGGTCGTGCAGACCATGAGACTCAAATCTTGTTACTGAATTGTCCATACTTCATAAGTGTTTTTTGTTTTTGTTTTATTTTGTTTTGTTTTGTTTGAGACAGTCTTGCTCTGTCACCCAGGCTGGAGTGCAGTGGTATAATCTCAGCTCACTGCAACCTTTGCCTCCCAGGCTCAAGTGATCCTCCCATCTCAGCCCCCAAAGTAGCTGGGACTCTAGGCACACACCACCTCACCTGGCTAATTTTTGTATTTTTGGTAGAACTGGGTTTTTACCATGTTGACCAGGCTGGTCTTGAACTCCTGGCCTCAAGCAATCAGCCTGCCTTGGCCTCCAAAAATTCTGGGATTACAGATGTGAGCCACTGCACCAGGCCATACCTCATTATTTTAAAGAATTTCTAGTTACTCCAAAAAAACTGTAGAAAGAAGTAAAACTAGAATACGGATTTCTAAAGCAAGATGAGAAATTGGAAAAGTTTAGGGCTGGATATAACCAATTTTTTGTTAAAAAAAAAAAAAAGGAAAATCAAAAAAGGAAATGAAAGAAAATGTTTGGCAGAAATGGTAAAACTGAGTATGACAGCATGAGAGCAGACCTGTGGTTGGGCGCAGAATTGAGCAGAGAGGAAGGGGACTGATGTTAAATTCAGAACTCTGGCTGAGTACAGTGGTTCACACCTATAATCCAGCACTTTGGGTGGCCAAGGTGGGAGGATCACTCGAGGCCAGGAGTTCGAATACAGCCTGGGCAACATAGGGAGACTTCATCTCTACAAAAACAATATATAAAAATTACCCAGACATGGTGGCTTGTGCCTGTAGTCCCAGCTACTTGGATACTGAAGTGGGAGGATTGCTTGAGCCCAGGAGTTTGAGGCTGCAGTGAACTATGATTGCTCTACTGTACTCCAGCCTGGCACACACAGCGAGATCCTTTCTCTAAAAAAATAAAAATAACTTTAGAATTCCTGTGCAGGAAAATCTTTCCATATTTAGAAGGGTGATTATTTAATGCTCTAGTTTCACGGGATTGACTATTAAGATGCTGTTCAGTTGTTTCTCATGATAATCTAAAATCTTCCCATAGGCCGGGCGCAGTGGCTCACACCTGTAATCCCAGACTTTGGGAAACCGAGGCAGGTGGATCTGAGGTCAGGAGTTCAAGACCAGTCTGGCCAACATAGTGAAACCTCGTCTCTACTAAAAATGCAAAAAATTAGCCAGGTGTGCCATCCCTGGTGCCCTCCCCACATAGTGACATATCATACATTTCATGTTGTCTATTATTAAAATCGGGGTTCTTTGTTAAGTAAACAAACTGAATGAATTATTAAGGCTAATTTAGTCCTTTCTTTCTTCACCTATATGATTTTTATATTTGAGTAGCTAAGAGCCCTGTGATTTAAGACAAATCTTATATTTCATAGTCAAACATACCCAATTCATGGTAAGTACTTAGACTAGTCTCTTCCTTGGCTGGACTTCAATTAATAATTATTCCAGCTCCTCCCTACCCTGTAGGGATATTTGGAAGATAAATGAGATCATGTCTCTTTTTTTTTTCTTTTTTTTTCGAGACAGAGTCTCTCTCTGTCACCAGGCTGGAGTGCAGTGGTGCAATCTCAGCTCATTGCAACCTCGACCTCCCAGGTTCAAGCAATTCTTCTGCCTCAGCCTTTTAAGTAGCTGGGACCACAGGCACGCACCAGCACACCCGGCTAATTTTTGTATTTTTAGTAGAGGTGGGGTTTCACCATATTGGCCAGACTGGTCTTGAACTCCTGACCTTGTGATTCACCTGCCTCGGCCTCCCAAAGTGCTGGGATTACAGGCGTGAGCCACCACACCCGGCCTTTTGAGATCATATCTCTTACAGCATTGCTTACTCTTCAGAGGGAAGTCTGTAATATTGTTACTGGGTTGTTGTTACTGTTCTCTTCCAAACTATACCCCACATAATGCTTGTGGCATTCACAGTCTAGCTGGGCTTCCCCTGGCAAAATTATTTCAATGCAGTGGTTCATTGATGGGCGGCACTCCTCAGGCATCACTGTGACATTTTGTGGGCAGGAATTTAGTGGTACTCTTGGCCCATGTGTCTGTTTATCCGGGATGCTGGGATGTCTCGGACTGAAGGGAAGATGGTGGTAGTGGCTCCCTGGGGGGAGGCTTTTGGACAGGAGGTGGCTGGGTGATTACAGGAAGGCAGGTGCTGATTTACCTTTTTGCCTGTTTATTTTCTTTTGGGAGGCAGTGTTTCGATTTACTGCATTCCTTGGAGGTTTGACATATCAATTAGATATTATCGACAGTAATAGAGGGACAGTTGCTGTAGATGTGAAGTTTTTACTGGTAGGCCATGAAATGATACCCCAAGGGACTGTAACAGAGTGGCGTGATAAATATTGTGTTACCTGCACATGGGCAGAGGGACTGATTAATAGGGGAGGATGATTCTGTCTCCTGCACTAAAATGTTATTTATTCATTTGCTGTCAATCAAACCTTCTGTTCTAATTGGCTGAAAGGTTAAATCATCAAATCTGCTCATAAACCTGGTTAAGGTAGAAAGAAAAGCAGTGCTAAATCATAATCAGTGGCTTGTTTATTTACTGCATTCTTGCATCTGTATGACCTTGGAGAGCCTTTCTCTACCCTCTGGTTACAGTAGCAGCCCCAAACCTAGACTCACATGCATAGGTGGAGGGAGCTGGAAAGGAGAATATATTTGCCAGGCCTGGTAGTGTCCCCAGAATCTCAAGAAGGCAGTGATGGTGCTTGGTGTGACATTGCCTTTGCATAATTAGACCACTGCTATTCTTTCGGCTGCATTTTTAATGTATGGCTCTTGTGTTGCATGACACTTGTAAAAGGAAGAATTATTTTCGAAAAGACAAATATATTTCCACACTAACAGTTTTATAAAGATGTCAGCGAATAAGTATAGGCATCATTAAATCACATTTTAAAGGCAGCCTTCTCATTGTGATAAATCTGCATTATCAAGTCTCATTTCTAAAATGAATCATACATTGTAAAACTTTACGAGAGTTGAATAAAAGATCCCTGTTGGCCAGTACAAATGTATATTTTCAAACTATGCAGAAAGGATTCAAGTGCTAGTGAAAACACCGATAGGGTTATACCCGTTTCTTAGAAGCTGTATTTCAAGTACAAGCTACTTTGGGGTGGGATGGAGCTTTTTTCACTGCCAAAGTGAGTCAGTAGCTTATTCAAAGAAAGCCAAGAGTAAACTCTCATTCAAAGGACCTTTGTATTGAGTTTGGAGCTGTGAGAACACAGCCTGCTTTGCAGTGGGACTGGTGAATGTCAGTATTACAGACCCACGGTGCTGAGGAAGGTGGGGCCATGCCCTGAGGGGGCGCACTCACCGTCTAGGGCAGGCCTGCCAACACCACCACCCACTGCCGCATTCTCAGCCTCATGCTCCCTGTACCCACCTCCATTGCCACCAGCCCAGAGACGCAAAACACATCAACCTAAGAGCTAGACGTGCTTTTTCATTATCTTGATAGTTAAAATAACCTGGTTGGTTATTTTCAGTACAGAAAGCCACATCAACACATGACTCTGATATACCATATTGCAATATTAAATAACGTGAAATATTACGGATATACCATATTAAAAATGTATCCACCAAAGAGGGTCTAGTTATCCAGCTCTTTGGGAAGAAAAGATGGCAGAGATAGCCAAATGCTTTCCTTAGTGTTTGAAATGATTTACAATTGTATATGTATTTTAGGTCATCATGTTGCAGAAGAGTGTAACAAATAAGGCCAACAGTATCTGCTTTTTCATCTTTTTAGTGACTGCTGAGTTCATTTCACTGTAGGAACACACACTCATCTTCAGACCGTCTGGCTTTATTTGTTCTTGTGACTCACCAAACTCTGCTGTTGTGTTGTTTCATGTTATCTCAGGTAAGATGCGTGACAACCCAGCATCTAGGCCGTATGACACAGTGGAACAGTTTTAAGTCAGAGGCTCAGAAAATGAAAGTGGAGAAGTGAACCTAGGTGGGTGATTTGATAAAGAGAGAGGATTTAGTCTAAAAAAAAAAAAGTGAGGCTGGGCGCAGTGGCTCACACCTGTAATCCCAGCACTTTGGGAGGCCGAGGTGGGCAGATCACGAGGTCAAGAGATCGACACCATCTTGGCCAACATAGTGAAACCCCATCTCTACTAAAATACAAAAAAAAGAAATTATCCAGGCATGGTGGCACGCACCTGTAGTTCCAGCTACTCAGGAGGCTGAGGCAGGGGAATCGTTTGAACCCAGGAGGCGGAGGTTGCAGCAAGCCAAGATTGCACCACTGCACTCCAGCCTGGCAACAGAGCAAGACTCGGTCTCAAAGAAAAAAAAGAAAGTGATAGTAATGACTTAATACTATCTGTCCCTCTCCTCATCCTCCTTCTGAAGAAATAGACTGGGCAGCACTTGGGCATATATTGCTCCTTTCTAGACCCTATACAAAGAGCTAGTCAATCATCAGTAGCTGTCAGTATCACCAAACCTGGTACACAGCCTCGGCGGGCACTCCAAAAAAGTGTACTAGAGATGGTCTCTCTAAAAGTCCCTCAATAAATGGATTTTTCTTTCCACATTAGATAAAATGCCATGTAGAAGTAGAAACTGTCATTAAATTGTTATGCCTGAGAAATATACAGTCAGGTGATCAGTTGGGATTTGAGAATAAAGAAAATTAAGTCAAGCTAACCAGCATTTCCTTTATGAAGTTGCCCCGTGATAGCTTCAGTATGGCTGTCCTTCTTGTGAGCTTCTGTCTCTGCCACACACACATTCAACTTCAGGGTTTAGAAGCTAGGCAACTAGTGGTAGACATTCCAGACCAGGACAGTCAGGGCCTGGACATGGGCCACACCTACTGGAATGGAACGGAATATTTGGGAAGGATCTAAAGTAGAAGTGAGTGAAAGTCAGGATAAGAAATCCCAGAGGATGTCTGGCAGGTCCAGGGGGTTGGGTTGTTGAGGACAACAGGTAAATAGCACAGCACAGAATCTGGCGCTTAGGGAGTGTTCCAGGCAAGTGGTAGCAGGTTCAGAAAACAGACTGCAGTACAAAGAGGGTTGGAAAGGTTACAACAGGAACTTAGGCCTTTCAGAAGTTCAGAGGTTTGGGTAGAACAGGAATTAGGGCCAAAGTTGTCCGCAGTCTGCTTTAGTACAAAGCTAAGAATGGTTTTTACATTTTTTAAAAATCGCAAAAAATAAAAGAGAATGTATGACAGAGAACTGTGTGGCCTGCATGACCTAAAATATTTACTATCTGGCTCATTACAGAAAACATTTGTCGCCCCTGGGGATAGGCATAGACTTGAATATAGAATAATCACTGGAACCAGAGGCATGACATACTAGTGAATTATCAGGAACCAGTAAGAGCCAGTTCCTAGGACCCAACTACACAACCAGAACAGGATCCAGAACAAGGCTCACGTGACTGCTGAGTCAGTTCTCATATTCCTCCTTCCTAAGGAGTAGATTGAAGGCAGAGCCCAGGGTAGACTTAGCATGTAAGGGAGGGTCAGTTGGTCCTGCAACAGGTAGGACATCCCTCGGGCACACTGGAGCAGCAGCAGGGCTTACCTTCATAGGGATAGTTTACAGCAGCCTCTGCCTCGTTTGACCTGCACAGCTCCCTGCAGCATAGGGTTTTCCAGGTGTGACAGCAGAGACTCAAGTGACCAAGTGATTTGCCCAAGGCCATGCGGCCAGTGAAGGGCAAAACCTGGGCCCATGTGTTGGCTGTCTCTCTCAGTTTAAAAAAAAAAAAGAGAAGAAGAAGGAGAAGAAAATAATTTTTAAAAAACCAAGCTGGGCCCAAACTCAGATGTTGTGATTCCTAGTCTGGTAGGCATTCTGTTCCATCACAGCCCTTCTTCCTTCCTAGTAATCCTGGACCTGCAAACCTCTCCGCCTGACCGGGATGCCTGTGGAATACTTTTTTGAGAGCTGCATTTGGAACCTTCTTGCCCATGGTATTATCTCCATGTCAGTCCCTCGTCCTCACTGCCACTAAAATTATCTTCCTAAGTCTTGCTTACTTTCTTATTCTGAAAGCCTCCCTTGATTTTTCCAATTTGCTGCCTTCTACCTAATGGGGCCTAGGCTTGACCACTTTATTGTAGAACGGGGATTCCCTTTTTCCCTTTTTTTTGAGATGGAGTCTCACTCTGTTGCCCAGGTTAGAGTGCAGTGGCGCGATCTTGGCTCACTGCAACCTCTGTCTCCCATGTTCAAGTGATTCTCCTGCCTCAGCCTCCTGAGTAGCTGGGACTACAGGCACCTGCCACCACACCTGGCTAATTTTTTTTTTTTTTGGTATTTTTAGTAGAGAAAGAGTTTCACCATGTTGGCCAGGATGGTCTTGATCTCCTGACCTCATGATCCACCTGCCTCGGCCTCCCAAAGTGCTGGGATTACAGGCGTGAGCTACTGCACCTGGCCCAGAACAGGGATTCTTAAAGTGTGGCTCCCAGGCCATCAACATCACCTGGGAACATATTCGAAATGCAACTTCTCAGGCCCCACCTCTTCTACCTACTGAATCTGAAACTCCAAGGGTGGACCAGCAGTCTGTGTTTAGCATCCCCCACAGGCGATGCTGAACTTCATGTTTGAGAACCCCTGGAACAGCGCATCAGAATCACTTATGGATGCACACCCCTCCCCCATCGATGGGAAGCCTTGGAGGTGTGCTATATGTCCCAGCAGGACACTTGGTGGCTGCTATATTCCTCACTGACTATGAAGGTGTTAGTGACAGCTGCAACACAGTTCACTGTGTAGTGATTCTATTGTGAGGACCAGTGAGAATTTCACTACCATGACAAATCCTTCAGATGCTTTTACCAGCTGCCAACCCCTCCTGGTCCACAGGGAAATAATAGAGTTTAGGAGATGGGACATAAACCTGCCATTATACATGCAGAAAATCCCCTTCTCCGGGGACTCAGACTTGGGAATTCTAACATCTAAGATCTTCAGAGGGAACCTATGTTTCCCAAATGCTTCCATTTCTGCAGAAGGCTTGATAGACTTGATTGGCCACTATAGTCCTAGCCAAGGACTCTCAGGGGTGCTCCACAGATCCTGTACCAGGCTGCTGGTCCACAGGTCTGTCTGCTAGTTAGGACATTTTGACCCAAAGTTGGGAGTCATGGTTTTTCTTTCTCATGAAGGTTATAAAATTGAAGATAAGAAAATGAAAATCATAAAAACAAAGATGGATACCCCAAGGGTACGTACCATCACTCAGAGTAGAGGCCCAATCACATGCTCTGAGTCAACAAACTGTACAATGTCAGAGTTGCATTCTTAATTGAGTGTGTTTCCCCTTTGTGATGCTTTGTTACATCCAGAAGAAATAGCCCCAAAAGAATACTTGTCATCTCTAATTATAGAACAGAGCCGTGCTGCTTCACAAGGAGTGAAAAGTGAAAATAGAGATATCCTCCTCAGAGCCTGAAAATTGATATTGAGGGCCTTTCCCCTGGGGCAGTATTTAGGCAAGGGATGGAACAACGGAATGATTAGTGGCAGTGGTGTGGGGGGCGCAGGTGGGGAGGGATTGGTCTGATTTTTTTTTTTTTTTTTTGGTTAATCTCTAAAGCCTCCTCAGTATAGAGTTTCAGATCTAGAGTTCTGCTGACTTGATGGGAAAAAAACAGCTGAATGATAAAACAGCTGAAATTTCATCTGTCTCTACATCTCCTGCCCCACACCCCTCCAGGGCTGCCCAGCAGGACACCAGTGTGATTCTGATGGCAACCAAGCCATCACAAAGTGGGGAGATGAGTAAATCATCTGATAACTTTAGGAAAATCTACTTTGTGCTTTCACACACTCCGTTGAACTTTTCAAAAATATTGACTAAACAACTTGCCAGCTGTGATTACCAACAGCTCTATTTGACAACCTTTGACAGAAAGCCAATGGGCATGTGCGACGTCATCCAGCGCTAACAGGGCCTTCATTAGCAGCTCTTGAGGGGATGAGTGCTCTCCTGGCCTGGAAGAGTGATTCCTGTCCCCTGGTGCTGTTCACTCGAGCGTGGGTAAACTATTTGCTTAGCGAGCCCGGAGGCCGACATTGAAGCTTGACTGTTCGTCTCCATCACTCTAAGGGCTTTTTATGTTCAGATCTGCAGGAACACAAATAATATTCTTTCTAAGCTGCTCCAAAATACAAGTGATAGAAAATATCAAGGAAAAGGTGAATTGCCAGACAGTAAGCCCTCATGACCGAGAGCTTATTCATAAAATGATGACAAATTTATTGCACACGTTCACTGCTGCCTTTCTGAGATGACTGGCTGATCCATCTGATTTTAAAGCCTGACAGTAGAATCAGAAAGAGTTACTGGTCAGTTTTTTCACCCATCCCCTTCACCCAGCAACCTTCCTCCTCAAGAAATAATACAGAAAAATCAGCTGATGTAGCTTCAGCAAGTGCCTTATGTTATTTTATTATGGGAGATTTCCATGTGCCAAGGATAACTTTTAACCTTGTTGAATGCAATTTGACTTCTTGGCATCTGCCTTCAACTCTGCAAAACCCTCAGGGCAGGGGACTAGTATGGTGAATAGCTAGGGGTAGACTGAAACACAGTCTGAAAGGAAGCCATATTTTCTGGTGTCTCATGGCTGCTTGTTTACTATGAAGTAGTAAAGAAGTCATTGCTTGATATCTTAGCCCTGACGGCATGAACAAAATTCAAAGCAGGTGTAAAGAATACATGGCATCAAACTTTGGGCATGCAGGAAGCCCAGGCTGGCAAAATATGGGTTGGGAATCTCTAGGGTTGCTGGTTTGTGGGGAATTAGAATTCCTCACAAAGAGCATGGGACCTCTCTTACAGCCTCCTTCTTCCTGTTTTTGCTCTTCTGGCCAATTAAAGTGACCTGCAGACTCTCCCTGGCCTGTCACACCTTTAGCCTCTCTCAGTGCCCAGCTGAACACCCTACCTGTCTTGGCATCTGGTTTTTGTGTCAAATGATTTAAATTATTTAACTTAATATATGTACTTAACATATGCCCTTGTCACCTGTCCTGTCTCATTGTCCACCTTCTTTGTGAGCTCACAGGGAGCCAGCGGGCTAGGTCAGTCCTTGCTACACTCTGGCACTGGCATAATGCCACATGGCAGCCTAATGGTGCCAAGATGTGCAGGAAAAAGCAGGGTTGCAGAAAAAGCCCATCCTTGCCTGCATCTAGGCCAGTGTATGGCAGGAATCTGAGGGAGGGGCCAGAGAGTGACTTGGAACCAGCTGGTGGGGAGTGAGGGGCCTTGGAGAGAACATGCACCTTTTATAAGCCTGAGAGAGGTCTAGGCCAACACAAGTGGACCCAGAAAGTCATCAACACCAGAGAGTGCTAGTGGTGACTTTTTTTAAATCAAGAAAATGTTTGAAAAGAGGGATAAATGAAATTTTTTTTTTTTTTTTTTTGAGACGGAGTCTCCCTCTGTCGCCCAGGCTGGAGGCTGGAGTGCAGTAGCGCGATCTCAGCTCACTGCAAGCTCCGCCTCCCGGTTTCACACCATTCTCCTGCCTCAGCCTGCAGCTCAGTCCCAGCCTGTAGCTGGGACTACAGGTGCCTGCCACCACGCCCGGCTAATTTTTTTTGTATTTTTAGTAGAGTTGGGGTTTCACCATGTTAGCCAGGATGGTCTCGATCTCCTCACCTCATGGTCTGCCCGCCTCAGCCTCCCAAAGTGCTGGGATTACAGGCGTGAGCCACCGCGCCCGGCCATGAATGTTTGATTTTTTTTAAATTCAACTTTTTTATTGACAGAAACTGTCCCAGAAGAAAGATTGTTGCCACACACTGCCTCACATTGGCTTGCAGATCGTTCACTGTCTTGAATGTTCACACAGAATGCAGTGCTTTGTGTTGAATGCGACAGTTAATGCAGATCCTGGAAAGGGCCTTTATGGGGCCTGCCTCGAAGACTTGTCACCTTTTCATTACAGAACTCATACTCAGAGATTCCAGTGCGTTAAATAGCTCTAGGCTAATCTTGGGCCGCTCCATGCTAAGGGCAATAGTTTTCATCATAGAAAAACATCTTTTTTTTTTTTTTAACTCCAGAGATTGTTTTAAGCTCTCCCCAGTGCTCCCAACTTCTTAGCTGTTCAGCTGCGAATATCAGGCCCTTAATGGCTGGAGAGGGAGAGTCTATTTTTAAAGTTTTTACTGAATATCTCCCCCGTGTCAGGTGCTGAACGAATTTGGCATGTCATCAGATCTAAAATACCCACAGGGGTTTAGTGTCGTTTTTAGGTATGAAATTGATCAGGTTTGATTCTGAGACCGTCTGGTGATCCTTCTGGAAGGCCACTCGCTTGCTTAGCTGTGTGTGAGATCACAGGTCAGGGCTGAGCTTTGTTTTGCCTGGGCTTTTGACATTAATTTCCACAAAAACAGCCTTAAAAAAAAACACCTGAAATTCAGGGGCCAGCTAGTCCTCATTGTGTTCTAACTCCCTTTGGTATTTAAAACATTAGGAAATGAAATTGCCAAATTCTTAACATTTGAAAATTGGCTCCTGCCCATGCCTAGTCCTCACATTTCCAGGGTGCCTCTGGGAGGGAATGCGCTGCTGGGGGAGAAGGGAGGGGGTGGTATTGGAAAGCCACACAGAGCCAGGAGGCGGAGGCTGTCTCCTTGGAGGTAGCAGCCTTTTCAGAGCTCGCCTGCCCTCCTCACAGGCTGAAAGGAGCTGCTGACGTCATTAAATCAATAACTTTGTTTAGCATTGTGTTTCCTGGGGGCAGGAAATCCTCTGGGGAACAGCAGACTGAATTTTCTTCCTCCCCTCACCAGCCTCCAGAGATGCCTGCTGGCGGGGGGTGTGGCGGAGCTCCTGGCTCTGCCATTGCCATTTAGTGGAGACCTACACCCTAGTGTTTGTTATTTTTCAGGCAAATTTCAGCAAAATTCCCAAGCTCGTAAGGTAGGTACTGAGAGGTCAAAAGTAGGAACAACCTTCTGAGCAACAGGGAGCAAATCAAAGTTTGTGAAGCCTGTGCAGGGTCATGTCCCCTAGTCCTGTGTCACTCCTTCTCAACCCTCCTATCCCCCAGCGCAGGCTGGCCCAGAGTAGCCCCGCCTGTTCTGTATAGGAATTTCACACATATGAAACCACAGCCCCAGGCAGGCCCCTCAGCACAGACCAGTGTTGCCCAGTGTTGCATCCACCAGCAGCCATTGCTGAGGAACGGGAGTGATTAGCCCAGAGACTGCGTCAAGCCCAGAGCCCTTGCTCAGAAAGAGTTCCAGGCTTTAATGTTCTCCTGGCTACCAAGGGAGGGCCACTCCTGTGCCCGTCTTTAACTTCACCAAGGACAGGACCCCACAGCCTCTCCTGGCACCACATTAAGTGGTTTCTATAATAATTTTTCCAGTGGGTCAACAGGTTACTATGCAGTTGCCAGAATCAGCAAATTGCTTATTTCCCTTCCCCACATCACCCAGCCATGGGTCAGTCACACGAGAAGGGTCAGTTGGTGGACTCAACACAGTAGTGGCAAAATGTTGGTCTAGATACTTTGCTTAGCTCCTGAAACCTGGTCTGAGTGTTTTTTTTCCAAGAAAAGCTAGGAATTTTGGCCTCCCAAGCAAGTGACAGCAAGAGTTTGTTAACTACATAAATATAGCCCCATATCCCTGTTCAACATCAGACAAGGTTGAACCAGAGTCTCACTCTGTTGCCCAGGCTGGAGTGTAGTGGCATAATCTCAGCTCACTGTAACCTCCACCTCCTGGGTTCAAGTGAGTCTCGTGCCTCCGCCTCCCAAGTAGCTAGGATTATAGGCATGCATCACCACACCCTGCTAATTTTTGTATTTTTTAGTAGAGATGGGCTTTTGCCATGTTGGCCGGGCTGGTCTTGAACTTCTGGCCTCAAGTGATCCACCTACCTAGGCCTCCCACAGTGCTGGGATTATAGATGTGAGCCACTGCACCCAGCCCAGAGTGAATTTTTTTTTTGAGACATAGTCTCACTCTATTGTCCAGGCTGGAGTGCAGTGGCGCTCTCTTGGTTCACTGCAACCTCCGCCTCCCAGGTTCCAGCGGTTCTCCGGCCTCAGCCTCCCGAGTAGCTGGGATTACAGGTGCCCGCCACTACACCCAGCTAATTTTTGTATTTTTAATAGAGATGGGATGTCACCATGTTGTTCAGGCTGGTCTCGAACTCCTGACCTCAGGTGATCCGCCCACCTTGGCCTCCCAAAGTGCTGGGATTACAAGCATGAGCCACCGTGCCCGGCCCAGAGTGAATTTTTTATACAAAATCCATATTTATTGGAGCCTTTGAGAGCTCCAAGGACACAGACCAAACTGGGATAATCTGGGGATGAGGACCTCGTAACCTCCCATCTCCACACTGTATGGTATTAATTGGTTTGTTCTTTTAGACTCTGGGTCCCCAAACTTTGAGCAAGATTAGCTTGGATAATAGCTATTTATTAACCCATTTCTTATTGGCTTATTTGTTCAGAATCTTCTCCGAGACCTGAACTTTGCAACATAAAAATCTTTGTACCTAAAGAGCTCGGCTACAATGGCCAGCTTCTCTGTGAAAACCAACAAAGGCTCTAATACTTTTTGCCCAGAATGGGGAAGGGGAGGGGAGCTGTTAGGCCGAGGAACTCAGATGTGTGTGACCCCCTTGGTGTTCAGGAGGGCCTGGGACTCCTGGCAATGTGTGGCAGTGTGTTCAAGACACACTCGCCCTAAAGAGCCCCGATTTCTCTCTCATACCTGATGGTCTCTTGGAGAAGGCGGATAATAGACAAGGGTAAAGGTCATTAATTATAAGATCCAAGTGTGACAGAAACCCTATTGGAAAGAACACGTCTCTTCAAAAGACTTACTAGACATTTAGAACTGTTTCAATAGAGTTTAAATTTGGGAGCGAAACCATTACACCTTGTAAGAAAGAAATGCCAGACCAAGACGGTGCTTCATAGACACTAATTTGATTGACTAGGCGTCCGCTGTTTCTGTTCTACACAAAAGCTCTTGCCCAGATGCAGACACACACACACACACAACACACACACTCTTCCACCACCACTTGTGTACAAACATGAATGCAGAGACAGGAAGAAACACGAATTTGCTTTTTTTCTGCATGATACTCAAAACCATTGAGTTTCTAGCACAGCTGCTGCTGCAGAAGAGAGAAAAGCACTTGGCCCCGGAGTCTGTTTGTGTTTGAGCCGAGAAAGCGATTTTTGTTGCAAGAAGCTCTAAGTGAGACAGAGTCAGAGAATGAGAGAGAGAGAGAGATAATTATCTAAATTATGTTCGTGCTATTATCGAAGACGAATATAGTTAAAATGTAATTAAATATGACGGGCTAGCAGGATGTAAGCCAAGCTTTGGAATGCTAATCATCAATTACTGCATCCCCTTAGGGGAATCAAGGAGGCTGTATGGCAGAGTCAGAGCGGCTTGGGGCTGGGGGACTGAGTGAGACGTCGAGCATTAAAACTCCCCCTCCCCTGTCTCCCCACGTAGTCATTCAAACCGCCACGGATGGCCCTGGGACACATCCCTTTCTGTAGCTGCCACAGCGTTAGAATATGAGGAGCTGGTGGGAGGGTCCTGCACCTCTCTTTGAGAGGCAACCCCTCTAAAAGGGAATGTGAACACAGAAGGTCAAACTCAAGACTGGCTTATGTTAGAGCAGTAGATGCAAGTGCCTTTACCAGACAGAAGTCTGAAGTTCCTCCTCTGCCAGAAAGCATCAAATGCTCACCTACCCAGATCAAGGAATCCCAGGAGGGAAGTCAGGCAGGGAGGTGGAAGTGGACTGTAGTCGGGACAGAAGATGCCACATGTCCATGCTAGCAAGCTGCTCCTACCAATCAATCTCCAACCTGGGCAAGGGGCCCGCTTTGGCCATACATTGAAATCACCTGAGGAATTTAAAAAGGACTCAAGCAGGGCCCACCCCCCAGAGGTTTTGAGCGTTAATTGGTGCGGGCTGTGGTCTGGGAGTTCAAAAGTTTAGCTCCACGGGTGTTTCTGATGTGCAGCCAAGGTTCAGACCCACTGGTCCAGCTATAACCAGACTTCCACTAACCACAACCAAGGGCAAGGCAGGCAGCAGGAAGTGAGGACTGGAGTTAGTTCTTATGTCCTTCCACGAACCTCAGCTGTACCTGTCTCGAGGCCAAGAAGAAAACAGTATAAGGATTTACTTTTCTTAATCCTGAAACATAATTTTTATGTCAGTTCTGGTGCTAAATCCCCAAAGAATTTTGAACTTGGTGAGATTACTGTACAAGAGTCCGTTTTAACAACGAGCTCTAAGGCCGGGGTAGAAACTTGGCCGCCTCCTTGGACCAGATGGGTGATGTGAGGGAGCAAAGCAGGCCAGGGCAGGCTGCAGGGAGTAAGAGAGACCACCAAAAGCTCTCCTCATCTCCAGCTGTTGTCAGACAGGGAAGAGGACTCACACATGCCAGATCTTCTGGTTTCCAAGAGAAGTGAGGCATCTGTGTTTTGCTGTGAAATCTCCCAATGTTTAAGTGGAAGCTAACTCAACTTTTAAAAATATACTCAGTAAACCAGCAAAGTATGTCTGTGAGGCTCCCATGTGCAACTTTTGAACTTAGTGAGCCTTTGGCTAGTCAGCACGTGGACAAACAATCACAAATTCCCATAGCTCCTAACGCAGTTTTCTGCTGCCTCAGGTCGGCAGTCAGGTTAGACCAACGTGGCCCCATTTTTCCTAAGCCTGACACATAAAGGGTCTCAATAAATAGTTGTTGAATGGACAAACAGGGTGAATGGAGCGAACCCAGAATTCCCTGTAAGTCTGGGTGGCAAGACAGCTATAAAATCCAGTTAAGCGTGATGCAGAACAAAAGAACATACTCCTGGGGTGCCAGATTAGAGAGGCCTGCACAGAGTCTTCACTTTAGACTGGTATCAGAGATCTGGGGCCAAGGAAGCTCTTCAGAAGGGAATAAACAGGATCCGGGCTGATTTTGAGTCTGCCACATAGGACACCCTCTCTAGCTCTGCCTTTGGGGACCCAGCAGGGACAGACGTGCAGGCCCAGCTCAAGGGCTGTTAAAACACTGTAATTCCCACTTCACCCAGTGTTCTGGAAAATGCTCTCTCTCTCATATCCCCAGTCCATAGATCATCTTTAGATATGATTAAAGAGATGAATGTGGTCCTTGGCCCATCACTACAATGCGCCAGACAATAAGAACAGCATGCTTGGAGGGACGGCGGGCAGCTGTGGGGTCAGCACAAGGGGCTCAGTCGTAAAGAACTGTCAGAGGGATCTTCAGTCAAGTCTCGATGCTCACTCAAGGCCTTTAATACCCGTCACGTCTCAGTGCCACACGGCTTGGAGAGGGCACCGCCGTCACTGCCATAAGCTCAGTTGACAGGGTACAGGTTTTATTATTTCCTCCCTTTTCGAGAATCTGTTCCAAAGGTTCATGCCTGACTTCCAGCCCTGCTCCCAAAGGCTGTAAATACATATGCTTCCCATGTACCTTTTCCACTCCTCATCACCACAGGCTCTGCTGCCTTTCTTAGGCTCTGCTGCCTTTCTTAGGCTCTGCTTTTTTTTAATTGTAATTGAAAAGAATTATCAAAGTTATACATGGACATAGTTTTGAGAATGAAGTAAAACCACAAGACTTTTAACAAAGAGCAGCAGTCCTCTGCTTCATCCTTCCGTACCCTGAGTCCCATTCTCCAAAAGCAACTGCTTTTCTTTTTCCTCTTTTAAAAAATAATTTTGAAAAAAAACCCATATATTCCAAAAAATATATTTAATGTGATTTACAAATCTAAAACTGTAGACTGAAATGTTTCCCTCCTACCTTTCCTTCAGAGATAGTTGATGCATGAACAAGTATATATATTCTCCCCATTTACTTTGTTTTTCCTCCAAGGTCTCAGTGTAATTTTATTTTATTTTAAATGTTTGTTTGTTTGTTTGTTTTTGAGACAGGGCTCGCTCAGTCACCCAGGCTGGAATGCAGCAGTGCAGACACGGCTCACTGCAGCCTTGATCCCCCAGGCTCAGGTGATCCTCCCACCTCAGCCTTCCAAGCAGCTGAGACTACAGGCATGTGCCACCACACCTACCTAATTTTTTATTTTTTGTAGAGCCAGGGTCTCACTATATGCCCCAGGCTGATCTCTTGAACTCCTGGGCTCCAGCAATCCTCCCGCCTTGGTCTCCCAAAGTGCTGGGATTACAGGCATGAACTGCTGCACCCAGCCTCAGTGTAATTTTAGAACTCACATCAACTTTGGGTTCAGTTAATACATGCCATTACATCATTGACCCCATTTTCTTTTAATACAGATTTTTCTGTACCTGGGAGATCTCTTGCATTTCCTCCCTCTCCCCATCCCCCACCCCCCAGCTTATAGTCCTTCATTATAAGGATAAGGATCTACCATAATTTACTTAGCCAGTCCCCAGTGATGAGCATTTAGGTTGTTCTCTTGCTGTTCAAATGATGCTGCAGTGTAATCCCTATTCCTTCTTCTTCCCTATGCTGCAAACACATCATATATTAAAGTAGTATAAGGGAATTGCTAGCTCTAGGGGTATGTGCATTTAACACTTTGCTAGTTGAGGGTATGTCAACTTGTGCTTCCTCTGGCAATGTGTCAGAGTGCCTGTGTCATCCCACCTTGTCCAATATAACACATGATCAGACTTTTAGATTTTGAGGTAAACATATTCATCTCTTTTAGACTTTTTTTTTGGCTGTATCTTCATATTCTAAACTATAGGCTTATTCTGCTATTTCCTAATTACATTACTAGAGTTATCTATTGTGTTCCTATTTTGAAAGATAAGGATATAAGGATTTAGTTTCATTGCCCTCCCCCCTTGCAAGAACACACATGCTCCTGTCTGCTCCATCCTCTTGTTTAGTTAAATCACAATTTTTCTTTGTATCAGATTTCTTGTTGGCATTAGGATGACTATGTAACTATTGTCCAGAGCCAAGCCATGTAGTGTACTACAATCACCTTTTAAAAATCATTTGTTTTTCCTAGAGTTAAAAAGTGGCCAGGTGCGGTGGCTCACGCCTGTAATCCCAGCACTTTGGGAGGCTGAGGCAGGTGGATCACGAGGTCAGGAGTTCAAGACCAACCTGGCCAAGATGGTGAAACCCCATCTCTACTAAAAATACAAAAATTAGCCGGACATGGTGGCAGGCGCCTGTAATCCCAGCTACTTGGGAGGCTGAGGCAGAGAATTGCTTGAACCCAGGAGGCGGGTTCAGGCCTCCCAAGCTGGGAGGCAAGGTTGCAGTGAGCCAAGATCGTGCCACTGTATTCTAGCCTGGCAACAGAGCAAGGCTCCGTCTCAAAAAAAAAAAAAAATTGCTTAGTTTTCTGTATCATTCATTAATTTTCTGTGTACGATCACTGATTCTTCCCCCTAACTTTTGTAGAGCAACACAAATTCTCATAACCTGGCCTAACACATCTGGTCAGTTAGTTTCTTTGTCTCCCTTGAGATGTTCCCATGAGCTGCTCACCTTCCCTCTCCAGTCTGGACTAGTTGTTCTGTGGGCCTGTTTTACGGCTCTCATCCTGGGACCTCCCACCCCATTATCTTAGGAATTCCTTTTGCCTTTATTCCATGTCACATTCTCTGTTTTGTGGATCCCATAACTTTCTTTTTTTTCTTTGCTTTTTTTTTTTTTTTGAGACAGAATCCTGCTCTGTCACTCAGGCTGGAGTGCAGTGGCACAGTGTTGGCTCACTGCAATCTCCGCCTCTTAGGTTCAAGCAATTCTTATGCCTCAGCCTCCTGAGTAGCTGGTAGTACAGGTGCGCACCACCATGCCTGGTTAATTTTTGTATTTTTAGTAGAGAAGGGGTTTTGCCATGTTGGCCAGGCTGGTCTTGAACTCCTGGCCTCAAGCAATAGTATCCCATAACTTTCTTTATCTTAAGTTAGTCCTTTGTTTTGGTGGAACACACTTTCTGGTAGTTTCTTGTGAATGCATAGGAGGTGAAGTTTTTATTATTATTATTATTATTTTTTCTTCACATAAATACAAAGAGAGGTTGCAGGTGAATTTTTTTTATGCCTGAATGAAAATTTCCTTATTCTGCTCTCATACTTGATTTACTTTGTCTGGGAATAGTCCTGTGGCTGGGAATGGTCCCATGGCTGGGAACTAATTTTTCCCTCAGCATTTGGAAGGAAGTGATCTATTATCTTCTGACCCCCAATGTTGCTTTTGAAAAATTCATGTGACCCTGATTCCCAGGTCTTTGGGATGACCTGCTTTTTTCCCCTCCAGAACTTTTAAGATCTTCTAAAGTTTCTTAATAATATACTTTGGTGTGGATCTTTTCTCATTTCCTGTAATGGCTACTTAGTGGGGTCTTTAACTTGGAAACTTATGTCCTTCATATCTGGGAAAATTTGTTGTGTGACTTTGGCAATTTCCTAGCTCATATTTTCTCTGGAACATCATATTTCTTACTGGAACATCTAATTAGATGGTGGAACTCCTCGTTTGATTCTTTTATTCTCTTATACTTTCTCTTCTATTTTTTTATCTTTGTAATTTGATTTGACATTCTGGGAAATTTCCTCAACTTAACTTTCTAACCCATTTGTTGAATTGTTTTATGTCATTCCTAGTTTTAATTTACAAGAGCACTTTCTTGTTCACTAAATGTTCCTTTTTCATATCATTTTATTTATTCTTATTTCAAAGAGGTAATAATGCTTCCTTTTATCTTTCTGAGGATCATTTAGGTTTTTTTTTTTTTTCCTGAAGCTTTATTCTGCTTACTGAACTGTATCCATGTCCTCTGAGTTATTATTTTTCTCTATTTGCTGTTGGTCATCTTTCATGTTACAGTCTTTTTTTAAACATTTTAAACAGCTTTGTTGAGATATAGTTCATATACCGTACAATTCACTCATTGAAAGTATACAATTGCATGGCTTTAGTATATTGACAGAGTTTGCATCCATCACCACAATCAATTTTTGAACTTTTTCATTACTCCAAAAAGAAACCACATACCCTATAGCCATCACCTCCCAATCCCCCCATTTAATTCCCCAGCTCTAGGCAACCACTGATCTACTTTCTGTCTCAATATTCTATACATTTCCTGTAAGTGGAATCATACAATACATGATCCTTTGTGATTGGCTTCTTTCACGTAGCAGGTTCATCAGTATGATATTAATAGCATGTATCAAAATCTTATTGCTGAACAGTATTCCAGTGTATGGATATGCTACATTTTATCTATCCATTCATCAGTTGATGGACATTTGGGTTGTTTCCACTTTTTATTATGAACAATGCTGCTGTGAAGATTCATGAACAAGTTTTTGTGTGGATATGTGTTTTCATTTTTCTTGGGTATATATCTAGAAGCAGAATTTCTGGATCGTATCACACCTCTCTGTTTAACCATTTGAGGAACTGCCAGGTTGTTTTCCAAAGTGGCCACACCATTGGACATTCCCATGAGCAGTGTATAGGGGTTCCAGTTTCTTCACATTTTCATCAACACTTGTTATTATCTTTTTTTAATTTTTTCTTTTATTGATACATAGTGTTTTGCATATTTGTGGGCTACATGTGAATGTGTTTTACATGCATAGAATGTGTAATGATCAAGTCAGGTTATTTGGGGTATTCATCATCTTGAGTATTTATCATTTCTATGTGTTGGTAGCATTTCGAGTCCTTTTAGCTACCTTGAAATATACAATATATTGTTGCTAACTATAGTCACCCTAGTCTAATGGAACATTAGAACTTACTTCTTCTATCTAACTGTAAATTCCTACCCATTCACCCCCCTTTCTTCATGTCCCCCTCCCACCCTCATACCCTTCCTACCCTTTGGTATCTATCATTCTGTTCTCTATCTTCACATGATCAAGTTTTTTAGCTCCTACATATGAGAGAAAACATGTGGGATTTGTCTTTCTGGGCCTGAATTATATCGCTTAACATAATGACCTTCAGTTTCATCCGTGTTGCTGCAAATGACATGATTTCATTGTTTTTATGGCCAAACAGTATTGCATTATGTAAATATACCACATTTTCTTTACCCTTCTGTCCATTGATGGACACTTAGGTTGATTCCATATCTCTACTGTTGTGAATAGTGCCACATTAACCTGTGAGTGCAGGTATCCCTTTGGAATACTGATTTCTTTTTTTGTTTTGGGTAGATATCCAGAAGTGAAAATGTTGGATCATTTGGTAGATGGCATGTTTCCAGAAATTTATCCATTTCCTGTAGTTGTACTTTTAGATTTTTAAAAATTTATTTCTCACCTTGAAAAATAGTAGTAGTTTTTTTGAGAAATCTTCACTCTATACTGTTTTCCATGGTGTCTGTACTAATTTACATTCTCACCAACAGTATATAAGAGTTCCTTTTTCTCTTCATTCTTACGAACATCTGTTATTTTTTGTCTTTAATAATAGCATTCTAACTAGGGTAAGATGATATCTCATTGTGGTTTTGATTTACATTTTCCCAATGCTAAGTGATATTGAGCATTTTTTCATATACCTCTTGGCTATTTGTATGTCTTCTTTTGAGAAGTGTCTATTCATGTCCTTTGCCCACTTTTTAATGAGGTTTTTTTTTTTGTACATTCTGGATATTAGTCCCTTGTTGGGTGAATAGTTTGTGGATATTTTCTCCCATTCAACAGATTACCTTATCACTCTATCGATTATTTACTTTGCTGTGCATAAATTTTTAAATTTAATACAGTCCCATTTGGCTAGACCAATATCCTGAACTGATTTCCCTATGTTTTCTTCTATTATTTTTATACTTTCAGATCTTACATTTAAGTCCTTAATCAATCTTGAGTTGATTTTTGTAGATGATGAGAGATAGGGGTCCAGTTTGTGTATGGATATCCAATTTTCCCAGCACCATTTATTGAAGAGGGTATCCTTTCCCTGGTGTAAGTTCTTGGTTCCTTTGTCAAGTATCAGTTGGCTGTAAATATGTGGATTTATTTCTGGATGTTCTAGTATACTCTGTTGGTCTTTATGTCTGTTTTTATACTCATACCATCTGTTTTCATTACTATAGCCTTGTACTGTATTTTGAAGTCAGGTAGTGTGATGCCTCTAGCTTTGGTCTTTTTTCTTAGGATTGCTTTAGCTGTACTGGCTCTTTTTTGGTTCTACATGAATTTTAGGATTTTTTTTTTTTCCATTTCTGTAAAAAATGACATTTTGGGGCTGGGTGCAGTGGTTCACATGTGTAATCCCAGCACTTTGGGAGGCCAAGGCAGTTCATGAGGTCAAGAGATAGAGACCATCCTGGCCAACATGATGAAACCCCATCTCTACTAAAAATACAAAAAAATTAGCTGGGTGTGGTACCACATGCCCATAGTCCCAGCTACTTGGGAGGCTGAGACAGGAGAATCGCTTGAACCTGGGGGCCAGAGGTTGCAGTGAGCCGAGATCGTGCCACTACACTCCAGCCTGGCAACGGAGCGAGATTCCATCTCAAAAAAAAAAAAAAAAAAGACATTTTTGGATTTTTGGTATTTTTGATGGGGATTGTATTGAATCTGTATGTTGTTTGGGCAGTACAGTCATTTTAATGATATTAATTATTCTAATCCGTGATCGTGAGATGAGTTGCCATTTGTTTGTATTCTCTTCAGTTTCTTTCATCAGTATTTTGTAGTTTTCCTTGTAGAGATTTTCCACCTCCTTGGTTAAATTTGTTCCTAGGAAGTTTTTCCATGGCAGCTATTATAAATGGGATTACCTTCTTGACATCTTTCTTGGCTATTTCATTATTGGTGTATAAAATGCTACTGAATTTTGTATGATGGCTTTGTATCCTGCAACTTTACTGAATTTGCTTATCAACTCTTAAGAGTTTTTTGGTGGAATCCTTTGGTCTTTCTGAATATAAGATGTCATCTGCAAAGAGGGAGAATTTGACATCCTCTTTTCCAATTTGGATGCCTTTTGTTTCTTTATCTTGCTTGATTGCCCTGCCTATGACTTCTAGTACTATGTTGAATAGGAGTGGTGAGAGTGGGCATCCATGTCTTATTCCAGTTCTTACAGAAAAGAATTTCAACTTTTCCCCATTCAGTACGATGTTAGCTATGGGTTTGTCATAGATGGCTTTTATTATTTTGAGGTATATTCCTTATATGGCTGGTTTGTTGGGACTTCTTACTATGAAGGGATGTTGAATTTTATTAAATGCTTTTTCTGTGTCTATTGAAATGATCATATGGTTTTTGTCCTCGATTTTGTTGATCTAATGCATCACGTTTATCGATTTGTGTCTGTTAAACTATCCTTGCATCCCTGGATTAGATCCCACTTGATCATGGTGTATTATCTTTTTGATGTTCTGTTGAATTTGGTTTGCTAGTATTTTATTGAAAAGTTTTGTGTCTGTGGTGTCTGTGTTCATCAAGGATATTGGCCTATAGTTTTCTTTTGTTGTTTTGTTCTTATCAGGTTTTGGTGGCAGGGTAATGCTGGTATTGCAGAATGAGTTAGGGAATATTCCCTCCTCTTCAGTTTTGGGATTTTTTTTTTTTTTCATTTTTACTTTTTTTTTTTTTAGAGACAGGGTCTTGCTCTGTCACTCAGGCTGGCATGTCGTGGCACAATCATAGCTCACTGTAATCTCAAACTGCCAGACTCAAGCAATTCTCCTGCCTCAGCCTCCCAAGTAGCTGGTATTACAGGCATGCGCCACCCAATTTTTTAGAATAGTTTGAAGCGGATTGGTATTAGTTCCCTTCATATGTTTGGTAGAATTTGTCAGTGAATCCTCAGGTCCTGAGCTTTTCTTTGTTGGGAGACTTTTTCTTACGGATTCCATTTCACTACTCATTATTGATCTGTTCAGGTTTTCTATTTCTTCCTGATTCAATCTTGATAGGTTGCATGTTTCTAGGAATTTATCCATTTCTTCTAGGTTTTCTAGTTTGTTAGCATATAGTTGTTCAGAATAATGTCTGATGATCTTTTGTATTTCGGTGGCATCAGTTGTAATGTTTCCTTTTTCACTTGTAATTTTGTTAATTTGGGTCTTCTCTCTTCTTGGTGAGTCTAGCTAGCAGTTTATCAATTTTGTTTATCTTTTCTAAGAACCAATTTTCCATTTCATTGATCCTTTGTATTTTTATTTAGTCTCTATTTCATTTAGTTCTGCTCTGATCTTTATTATTTCTTTCCTCCTGCTAATATAGGAGTTTGATTTGTTCTTCCTTTTATAGTTTCTTGAGGTACATTTTTATATTGTTTATTTGAAACCTTTCTACTTTTGGATATATGTTGGGGTCCGCGTATTTCCTAAACAAAGGAATGAACACACAAAACAACACAAGACAAGACAAACATGGTGGCCGCCTTGAATGGCGCGCTCTGCTTTATTTTATACAGTCGTTTGTGGAATGTTACCAAGTCACAAGACACATTGTTGTTTTTCTGACCTTTCCCTGACTTTCTGGATTTTCAAGATGTTTACACATAAACAAGCCCCCAGGATCTGCTGTTAGCAGCTGGCTCCTTAGTCCTCCCTGTAAACAGGGAAGGATCGCCCTGCTTGGTTTGCCAGAGCAGGACTTATGGGGAACGCCCTGCTTCGTTTGCAAGAGCAGGACTTATGGGGAACACCCTGCTTCGTTTGCAAGAGCAGGACTTATCGGGAACATCCTGTTTGTGAGCACGTAGTCCTCTACATTTCCCCTTTTCCTTATTTACAAGTTTGAATTTCTTTTAAAACCATCATTACATGTTGGGCTCGCTGGGATTCGGTGTTTGCCCTTTGGTACCGTCTCCAGCAGACTGTGAAAATGACAAAGGCAAGAACAACAGTCAATACCATTACTAGAAACAGAGGTCAGCAAAGTTTTTACAGGGCTCATAGAGTTCAAAGACGTCAAACTTTGTGCAATACCAGTCATCAAATCTGCACCAGTCAGCAACGGTAACTGATTGCAAAATATTTCAGAAATGTTCTGTGTTAATTCTTGTATTTCTAGGGAAAGATTATTATGACCAATTAAAAGTCTCTTTATCTCAGTCCAGTTATGTACAGTGCTATTAAAAGGAACAGGAGTAATACAAAATTGGGTAGTGTTCCAATCACATTTCAACAAAGCTCGGGTATTTAACACTGTTAGCTGATCTCCCAACCAAGAAACCACTTGCTCCAGATTATCCACTCATTCAGTCAAATGAGCATCTATGTCTCGTTGCTGCCGCCACAACAAATGTGATTGTTCATGCCATTGTTGCACAAATTCTGCATTTTGTATACTCTGGTGTAGAGCTAATCCAGCAACAGCGGCAGTGGAAGCAATTGCTACAAGTCCTATCACCGCGGTCACGACGATTCCAACCATTTTCTGACTGCGGTGGACAAGATCTTGCATAACCTTGTAAATCTGAGTAACCCTAGCAGATTCACTCCAAGTACGTGTTAAGTTTACAGGTAGCCAGGTTTCTTTTCTGGCTCTTAGTATATATAAATCGGAATGAGACTCATTCCAATTATTATTCCACCAAGTAGTATTTATACAACTTAAGAATGTACAATTGTTTGTACAGTTAACTACCCCTGTATTATTATCCCATTTAAAAATTCCTGTCAACAACAAGTAAGGCTTTCTTACATATGCAATAACATATCTAGAACTATTTCGATGCAAAGATATATGGAAAGGGTTAGCAATATTAGTAAGATTTAAGGACATGTTTCCCGTGAAAGTGAACATTGGTTTACCAGCAGCTAGCAACTTCCAAATATGACCTTGTATTTGTGAGGTATTAGCCAAATGTGGCATAGGGGGTGATAGACCACCATCATGCCAAATAATAGTTTCATTGCCATCTGCAGAAATGCTGTGATTACCTTATGCCAACGCAGGTTGACATGGCTGAATTTAGTCTGAAAATCTCCATGTACACTCCAATCTGTAACAAGGTATTTACGACTCTTCCCTTTTACTTCTAACAACAATCGTGGCCCACTACTTCTACATCTAGTCCACTCTAGTTGGGAAACACCTCCGGACACATCAGGGATAGGGCATAAAGATAATGTACTTGGCAGAGTTTCATCAAGTACTGCAGTATGATTATACTTAAAACTTTGAGCCACAATAATCATAGTAAAGGCAGAGATATGACTATGGTTATAGCGAACAGCCTAAGCCTCATGAGAAAGATGCAGACAATGCGGACTACCCCCAAGACATATAGGTAACCCTTCAACCTCAAATTGATATGAACTATTTACTGTGCCAGTGTCTAATTCAGGATCCTGGTTTAAAAAAGGTGATGGCATCCAAGCAGTATCATTAGTAAATACTGGGACTTCTCTGTCTCCCCAGGCCACACCTTGATATAAGGGTGGAAAAGGAATATAAGCCCAGTATGTAAATTCTCCAGCTGTTACCTGACAATTTACTATGGCCAGCATAGCCAGGAATAAAGTCAGTGGGGTTTTGGGCTGCCCAGCTTGTTGAACAACCCCTTCAGCTTCTTAACCTTTTCAGTTGTCCCCATGTCGGGGGCTCCGCACGTTGAGTTCCGAAGGTGAATGTTCTCTGAGCGCTCAGATTTAGCTCCTGGAATTCCTTCAGGAACTCTTCGGATCGGCTCCTCTTCGCCATGGCACTGTTTCAACCGTCGAGATGGAAACCACTCGTCTCCGGCACCTGTACGGACAAGAGCATAGCCTCGGCCCCATTGTAAAACTTTTCCTTTTAAATATTTCCCTTGTAATGAAGGATAATACACCCACAGATTACTGTTTTGTGGCTTTTCTAAAGGCTGTTGAAAATGTTTCACCACTGCAGACTGCTATAATTGGCGCCAATGGCTGAGAAAATTTAAAGTAAAAAGGGCTTTCAGAATTTGATGTTTTGGGGAATCTCGCCCATCTCCCCCTTTTAGTTTTAAAAGTTGTAATTTTAAGGTAGCATTGGCTCTTTCAATAATTGCTTGACCTTGACTGTTAAATGGAATACCAGTGGAATGATGAGTATGGTATAAAGAGAGGAAGGCAGCCAATTTGCGAGAGCAATAAGCAGGGACATTATCAGTTTTTAATTCAGCAGGGACTCCCACAACTGCAAAGCAAGTAAGTAAATGAGTAATAACAGAGTCAGCCTTTTCAGAGGGTAATGGCATAGCCCACTGGAAATGTAACCACGTATCAATAGTATGATGAACATATTTTAAACGACCAAAGGAAGGAACATAGTTACATCCATTTGCCAAATGTGATTTTGTTGAGTGCCTCGAGGATTAATACCTGGACTTTAAAAAGGTGCAATAATAGGAGCACAAGATGGGCAGACTCTGACAATAGCCCGGGCTTGACGGCGTGTTATAGAAAATCACCGTTGTAATCCTAAACTATTAGTATGATGTAGTTGGTGCTCATCCTGAGCCCATTGGACACTGCCAATAAGTAAAGAATCAATCTGACTATTGCCAAAAGATAAAGGTCCTGGCACAGCTGAATGAGAACGAATATGAGTGATAAAAAAGGGGGGCAGTGCGGGAAGTAAGAGTTACAAATAATAAAGAAAATAATTTTTGTAAAGGAGTTTGAGGAAATAATGGTAAAGAAATCTGAGAAATATATTTAGTTACATATACAGCATATTGGGAATCACTAACTATATTACAAGGGGTTTGAGGCCAGTCTTGTAGAACCATAAGAATGGCAAAAAGTTCTCCTTGTTGTACTGATTCAAATGGATAGTGAGAAATTTTTGAATTGTCTGAAGTCCAGTATCCAGCCTTTCCATTGCTTGAAGCATCAGTAAAAAAGGTGGGACCTTTAACTGGAGTGTAAGAGATAGGATTATATGGCAGTAAAGAATATTGTTGCAGAAAAGCAAACAATTTATTACTAGGATAATGCTGAGAAAAAGAACCAGTATACTCAGCGCAAGCCACTTGTCAACCCTTATGAATTTCCAACAGAGATTAGATAATCGGGTAATAATTTTTATAGGGTCAGCACCAAGCAACTGACGAGCTCGATGTTGTCCTTTAATAATTAATTCAGCCAATTTATCAATATATGGGTGAATTTTCTTAATGGCTTTATTAGCCAAAAACAGCCACTCCAGAATATTATTATTTTGGTGTAAAACGGCCGTTGGCGAATGGGGAGTATGAAAAAGAGACAACGAAAGTGGAAGATTGGGTGCAATATAATCAAGGTGAGCTTCACTAATTTTTTTTTTTTTTACAAATGACAATTCTTCTTCTGCTACAGGGGATAAAGTCCCCATAGGTTGAATATAAGTATTTACAGCTCTAAGATCAGTTAATAAGTGCCATTTTCCCTTTTTTTTTTTTTTTTTTTTTTGACAAGACAAACACAGGGGAATTCCATGCAGAAGTACTTGGTTCAATATGCCCCTCGGCCAATTGTTCCTTAACTAAATTCTTTAAAGCCTTAAGTTTTTCTTTAGATAATGGCCACTGTTCCACCCAAAGAGGAGTTGTAGTTCTCCACTTTAATTGTAAAGCTTGAGGCTTGTGGACAGTGGCTAAGAGTTTAAAGGATTGTAGCCCATTTTGAACATCATACTTTTGGCAGCTGAAGAAATATGAGGAATGCTTAAAAAGGCACCAAATTGTTGTAAAAAATTACGGCCCCAAAGGTTAATATTAATGGGAACAATATAAAAAGAACACTTTTCCTTGTTGTCCTTCAGGTCCTACACAGCTCAGGGGCTCAACACTTTGGTAGACTATAGAAGCAGTACCTAGGCCAGATAGAGTAACCGATACTTGTTTCTTTTTCCAATGATCAGGCCATTGAGCCAAACATATAATAGATACATCTGCTCCTGTGTCGACTAATCCCTCAAAAAGTATCCCATTAATTTGCAATGAACATAAAGGTTTTTGATCAGAAACTAAAGTTTCCCAGAAAACAGTTTTCCCAGTACTACCGAAACCTCCTTGATGAGACACATCTCTAGATAAGAAAGGAAAAAAAGGCAATAAAAGCAATTGTGCAATACGTTCCCCTGCCTCTAGGTGCATAAATTGTGAGACTTGTACCATAAGGATTTCATCAGTAAAATCAGGATCAATAATTCCTGGGACCACCATTAACCCCCGCATAGTGCTGCTGCTTCGACCTAGTAAAAGTCCTGCATGTCCCTTTGGCAAAGGACCACACACTCCAGTAGCCAACTTATATATTCCTCCATTAGGAGATAAAGTATAAGGTTGGGCAATAGCTAGGTCAGCAGCGGCACTCTGCTTAGTGGCAGCATAAAGCTGAGAAACTGGGGTAGGGTAAGATGTCTTTAAGGAGGACTCGAGGTCATTCCTTGATGTTGTAAGCCACTGCTCACTGGGTACTGGGGTAGGCCTGCATTGTAGTTGTTGGGGCCCCAAGCCTGCGGGCCCCGGTTCCCGTTTCCCGGGAGGGGTAACAATACATTCCCACTTTTATCAGTTTTTGAATGGCATTCATTGGTCCAGGGTCGACCCTTGCCACATCGTTTACACATATCAGATGGTAACCTTTTTTTCTTTTAGAGCAGAAGAGCCTAATTTTTTCCGGCATTCCTTTTTAAAATGACCGGGTTTCCCACATTGATAGCATATACCTTGTTTAGAATGGCCTTTTAAAGCCTTAGAAAGTTCCCCAGCAAACAATTGAGTATTGTAAATAGCTCCTCCAACACCTGCACAAGCCCGAATGTATTCAGCTAAATCAGCTCCACTAGCCTTTAGAGAACGCAGCAATTTTTGGCACTTGGGATTAGCACTCTCAAAAGCCAGGGTATCCAAAAGAATTTTAGCAGCAGAGCCTGAACCTACAGTCTTTAATACAGCATCTTGAAGATGAGCTACAAAATCTGGATACGGCTCAGTGGCTCCTTGTAGGATCTTTACAAAAGATAAAGAAGTTTTACCCGCTATTTTAACCTTAGTCCACGCTTTTATAAACAAAGCTTTAATCTGAGTGAGAGCAATATCATCTAGGCCTGCCTGAGCATTAAGAGTGGTGTATTGTCCTGAACCCGTAAGCTGCTCTTCAGTAGGTCCTGGGGGATTTTGGGTAGCATTTTTTCTAGCTTGTACTCTTGCTTCCTCCCACCACCAACTTTTTAATTGAAGCCATTGCGAACAATCAAGGACAGCCTGTCCCAACGTTTCCCAGTCAATAGGAATCATCATATGTTCTAAAGAGAAGGAATCGAGAAGGCCAAGAACAAACGGTGACTGAGGTCCATAATTAGCATTTCTTTCAAAAATTTAAATTGTAGGGCTGTAAAAGTCACATTTTGGCCACCGTTTGGGAACTGAGCATTGGGGCCGAAAGCAGCCCATGTTATTGGGAATAAATCTAATTCCTCGAAATCATCCTTTTCCTTCGAGTCCTTCTTTTCTCCTACAGGAGGAAGAGGCACAGAGAAAACCTGACCTGACATAGGCAAAGAGGTTGGAGGTGGAGGCAAAGGGAAATCCTTTTCCACAAGAGCAGAAGGGAAGGTAACAGGGAAGGCTCGTGGCGGAGAGATAGGAGAAACAGGAGCAGCGGTATCTTGCAATTTTAACAACTGTTGTAACATCTCTAAAATACGCTGCAAATCAGAATTTCCTTTAGGTGAAGGAGGCATTAGCTCTTTTTCCAATTCCTTGTCCTCAACAACCGGGGCATAAATATGTTCCTCTCTAGGATCATTCCTCTCTAAAGCTTCAGATGCCTCACCTCTTGTGGCAGTATCCCCATGCTCTGAGTCAGTTTCAAGTAACTCTAATGCCTGAGTAATGGAACTACACAAAGTCCACAAAGTCAGAGGCACCGTTTGCCCTCGCTGATGAGCTCCACGCAGGACTTTAACCACTTGTAACCATTCCTTTCGATTTAACTGCACTTTGGTTTGATATTGAAACCAATAACAATGTTGTTCAACATGGGCAAACAATCGCTTCAAAGTCTTATGTTCCTTAACTAACTTCTACTCCTATAGACATCAACAGTCCCTGGAGTAACCGCAAATATTCAGAGGCCAGAGAGGTGAAATTCCCCATAATTTTCCCGTGGGTCCCTCTTTCTTTATTTACCTGGCCGGGGTGTTCCCGCTCCGGTTCCTTGCTCTTGTGGCGCCATGGACCCTGCTCGCCGTGCCAGATGTTGGGGTCCGCGTGTTTCCTAAACAAAGGAATGAACACACAAGACAACACAAGACAAGACAAACATGGCGGCCGCCTTGAATGGCACGCTCTGCTTTATTTTATACAGTCGTTTGTGGAATGTTACCAAGTCACAAGACACATTGTTGTTTTTCTGACCTTTCCCTGACTTTCTGGATTTTCAAGATGTTTACACATAAACAAGCCCCCAGGATCTGCTGTTAGCAGCTGGCTCCTTAGTCCTCCCTGTAAACAGGGAAGGATCGCCCTGCTTCGTTTGCAAGAGCAGGACTTATGGGGAACGCCCTGCTTCGTTTGCGAGAGCAGGACTTATCGGGAACACCCTGTTTGTGAGTATGTAGTCCTCTACAGATATAGGGGCTTAAGTCTATAAACTTCCCTCTGAGTACTGCTTTTGCAGTTTTTTTGCAGGTTTTGGTCTATTTTGTTTTTATTTTCATTTGTTTCCCTGGAGAGGGCAGTGCCACCTTCAGTGACAGTGGCCTAGGCCTGAAGGTGGGAAATGTCCGTGGTGCTCTTACCTCAGCCCATGCTCTGGTAGCCAGCACCTTGGTTGCCCCTCAGCCCTGGGTGCATAGCCTGTGCACATCTAAGCCCTGAGGACAGCAGGCCATGCTTCTCCTGACCTCAGGTCCAGCTCCACAGGGCTCCAGGACAGTGTGCAGTCTGTAGGGGCGGGCCCTAAAATAGAGCTTTGTTAGTGCCTCCACCCCAAGGTGGAGGACCCATGGTCACCCCTGCCTACATTTTAGGGGCAGCAGCCCAGGCTTTTCTTGCCATCATTCCCTTTTAAATGTTAGGCATTGTGAAAGCTGGCTGGAAGCTTCCAGTATACGGATGGGTTTGTGGGCTTCATTGAGGGCCAGGCAGGGATTAGACATTTCACTGGGATACCCCTGCCCAGCACACTGGTGCTTTCTGTGCCTTCTCCCTGGGATGCTCTTTCAGATCTGCGTGGTCGTGTCCTCCAGTTGTGTAGGTGTTAGCTCATTTGTCACCTTACTGAAGAGACCTTCCCCAAATATGTTAACTAAAGCAATGCCTTCCTCCCAGTCTATTTAACACTCTTTTGTGTTTCTCCATAGCCCCTTTTTAACACTGATAAATTTTTTTTTGTTTGTTTGTTTTGTTTTTTCTGTCTCCTTCCCATTAGAACATGAGCTCTTTGAGGCCAGGGACTTTGTTGTATGCTAAATCCTCAAGGTCTAAAAATGGGCTTATTCCATAGTAAGGACTTGATTGATATTTATGGAAGAAAGGAGAGAGGGACAGAGAGAGGGAAGGTCATACAGTATCTGTAACTCTTTCCTCTTGGGCCAGTCAGCAGCTCCCGAAAGAGACTCTGCAGTCTCCTGCCTGGGATTTAAGACTGTATCACAGTGGCCTGAAAGCCAAGGGAGGGAAGGGAACTGGGGGGGTCTCACCATCTGGGATATGACTTCCATGTAACTCCTTTGCTCTCAGCTGCTACAGGATTCTACCCTCTGCTGTGCCTAGGGCCCTGGAGTTCAGATCTTCTCTGTTCATGATCTCCAGAGGGAAATGTGTGTCTCCTATCAAGGTGAAGGGATGGTTGTCCCCACTATGCAGGAAGGAAGGGAAGGGATTTGAGGAGTGCACCTGCTCCTTTTTCCTTCTTTCAACCAGTCTTCCTGGTTCAGCCCCCTGCACACCTCCACCCTCAAAAGTAGCTGGTCACTTGAGGACCTGAGCCTTTCTAGGGTTCTGTGGTGTGAATCCACTTGCTTTCTGTGTGCCTTCTCTCTGAGGTGCCGATACAGAGAGATGGTCACCTCCTCATTCTTCCTCTTTGTTTTGTGGTCATGCATGTGTCTGCATATATTAATTAATTAATATATAACATATATTTGATGGGAAACATATTTCTTTACTGCCCTTTTAGTGGAGAGAATGCAGACTATGCCATGTGTTGAGTTTGCTGTGTTTACTTGCCAGTCTGGCCCTGGCCAAATACTTTCCTGTCTCTGCCTCCCCAGTATTCAGCAGGTCTGCTGCAGGAAAGTTTTGCTATGTGCTTTCTCTTTATAGCATGTGCAGTAGAGTCACATAACTTTCCAGATTCAAGCAGACTAGGCACCCTCGCCCTTGCCACAGGATCCTGAATCTCCAGAGGAGGCAGATCAAGGCTCAGGACAGAGAGCTGCTCTCTACTGAGCACTACAGTCACCCTTTCTCTCATCACTTATGGGCCTGTGCAGTGTCCTTGTCATCCAGAACCACTCACGCAAACCCTGCCCTTGCTGATGGCAACCGTACATTCCTCCCACCCGGTGGCTCTCCTGTCCTCTGCTTCCTTCCGATGGTGACACAGCTGGCTGGAGCCAGCAGCACCACCTGCCAGATCCACACTGCTACTGCAGGACCAACTCCACTCTCCCCCCTAATTTTTATATTTGTAATTTAGCTAATTCCATCTCTGGCAAATTCCTGCCCCCCTGAACACAGACACTGTTTTAATCCCTTTCTCCTCTTCTGTCTCTTTCTTTTTATTTCAATAAATACATAAGATAATGTTTAAAATACATAAGAGAATAAAAATAATATAACATTTCCTCACATACTTATCCCCAGAATTGACCATATTTAATATTTTTTGCATATACTTCAAGTCTTCTTTATTTTAATCAAAGAAATGAAACATTCTAGTTAGTGTTGAAATCTCCTTTGTTCCCCATCAGCAGTCCCAGTCCTCGCCCTCTCCTCAGAGAACAATCACTGTCATGAATTTAGCATCTATCCTTCCGGAATATTTCACACTATTTTACAGACCTGTATGTTTTCCTGAGTCACGCATACAGTTTAGTGTGTGTAATCCCATATTGTACATATTGTCCTCTAACGTGCTTTTGAGCAAGCCTTCTGTTTGAGATCTTTTTCCATACTGATCTTTTTGTAGAGAGAGCACCTGCTGAGCCTCTTTTCTTTCCAGTTTGCCATATGTGTGAATGTAAAGATGTGAGAGTAATAGCCAACAGTTAATTTGCTTTCACCACGTGCCATGCTCTTTGTGTTTTCTCCTTGAGTCCTCACAACCCCAGATGGTAAGTACTGTTACCACCCCTACTTCACTTGGGAAACGGAGACTTTAGCGGATGATCACATACCTGAGGCCACCTTATGATCCGCTCGTGCGTATGATCCGTATGGTTCTGGCCACTGGGATTTCTGGCCCCGGAGTCATGACACAAACACATAAATGAGGTGTCAGTAATGTTCTGGGAGCCAGCAAAATAAAACCCAGGGGACAGTGACCAGTCAGTGCCTTGGCCTCTGGATTGGTGTCTTCATCTTGCCCTTTGGTGGAAAGAACCTCAGCTCACAGTCGTTAAATCTGGCTTCTGTTGCTGACTCTATCCTGACAGCTCTAGGATGTCACACAGATTACTTCTCTTTGCCTCAGTTTCCTCGCCTCTGATGGTATTCAGATTGCCTGACTGCCTACCTAAAAGATGGTGTTGGGAACCAAATGAGATAGATCACGACTCTAAGACACTTTGTAAACCACTCAGTGGTGTGTGGATGGGAAAGGCTTTTAGGATGACAAACTTGGCCCGTTTTTTAACTTTCCCTATTAACAGACCGCCTACCATGTTCCAGCTACATCCCCATGATTTCATTTGCATTACAGAATTTAATCCTCATTCCTCAAGCAGCAGCTTTGGAAAGATTGTTTTAAATCCCTTGTTTATCTGGCTTGCTTAATTACTACTCTGGCAACAATATCTCTTTTTTTCCTTTTTTAAACTTCATATACATAGTATTTTAGCTTCATTATGGGTTAAATTGAGTTTTGTGGGTGGGCCTGGGCACCCTCTCAAAATTTATAGCCTTATTTCTATGGAAAAATTGTTTCCAAGCATCAAACAACCAACTACAAGGCAAGTTTTGGAACACCACCGGTTTATAAGTTGGGACCACTGTACTGTTTGCATTGTTCTCTAATGAGTTTGTGGAAGGAGAGCTAATCTCCCTGGTGAGATTACACACTTCTTAAGGAAGGGGCACTACATCTTGCACGTCCTCCATAACACCCAGCAGGTGCCAAGTACAAGGATGTATTCAAAACATACTTGTTTAATTCTTCCAAAGCCCAGCTTCTTGTCTGCCTCCAAGACATGGGTGCTGATGGGAGTCGCCTTGGGTGCTCCAAGAACCTCTGTGGTAATCATTGAATCATATACTGTCAAACCTGACAACTCACAGATGAGGCCCAGAAACACAGTGTGTCTTGTCCAGACTCATTGGCTGAATGTAATTATAGTAGTAGTAACACTATCAACTATTTTTTTTTTTAGTGTTTAATGTATGCCAATACTTTTCTAGATGTTTTACATTTGTTAATGTACTTCATCTTTACCCAAAAAATTTAGGTAGTTATTCCTATTATTCCCATGTTACAGATGAAAAGACTGCAGCCTGGAGAGGTTAAGCAACTTGCTTAAGGTCCTAGAGCTGTTAAAAGCACAAAATAAAGATTCAAACACTGGCAGCCAGGGTCCAGGGCCCATGCTCTCCACCCCTGTGCCACATTGCCCCGAGTCCTGAGAGACCAGGAGGAAAGCCTGCCGTCTTGACTGTTGCCCATGGTCCTCTCCACTGGAGTACTTGGCATAATAATGCAGTGCTGGCATTCTCACTGGCTCCATGCCATGTGATCTGTATTATTAAGTCCCCGGACAATAGGCAAGATAGGTACATTGTCTACTGCTTAAATGGATTATACATTCTACCAAGTTCAAACAAGTTTAAATGGATTATACATTCTACCAAGTTCAAACAGTACAGAACAGCACCAAAGTAAACTAAATGGCTCTTGAAATTCTTCCATCCAAAGCTAAAATCCGGACCAACATTTTAGCAAGCATTCTGACAGACACCTATGTTTTAATACATGTGTGTATAGTTCTGCACTTGTGTGCATGGTGAAGAATAAACAAAAGATAAACAATTTAAAAAGTAAATAAGTTTAAAATTTTTATTAAATAAAAAATAATTAAAATTTAAAAATAATACCTATGTGTATAGAGACATATTTACAATTGGACATAATTGGGATCTCATTCTACATGTGTTTCTGCGAGCAGGTGACCGGTGTTATTTCTGTTAGCGTTGCTTAAATGAGGAAAGTAGACTCAGGGGAGGGTAACAGTCCATCCAGTCAGAGCCAGTATGGGGTTGGGACTTCAATCCTGTGTGAGTTCTTTGTTTTTATTAAGCTGTTTTGTTTTTATTAAGACCACAGTTATTTTTTGACATTCATTGCTCCTGTTCAAACACCTTCCTCTAAGCGCCCAGCCCTGGCTCTGAACTGGGCAGGCTGCCATGCCTCTAGTGGTCTGTTGTCTTTCCTGCACGTTTTGCCTACTGGAGAAGAGATTCTGAGTGCCTGGTGAGCTGGAATATTTATGCAGCTATCAATAAAGCCCAATAAACATGGCAGCCAAGCTTTTGCATTGACTAAACAATGCTGGCGTTTTTTGGCCCTGTGAAATCTCAGCCGAGGCAGCTCCTTTGAGGTTTCACAGTGATTGCAAATGTGGCACAGTCGTGGTGGTGACCACTCCAGTGCCACCTTGTCATTTCCCCTTCAAGCAGCCGTGGCAAGTTATTCTGAAGAAGTTCCGGGGAAATGGAATCTGATGGGGAGAGAGAGACGCTCATTTCCTCGTCCTAACCAGCTTCCCTTACTACTGATACTTTGGTCTTGGAATTGGTATCCAGCTCTGCTGAAAATGAAATCATATATTCAACTCTCAGGCTGAAGTCCAGTGTGATTAGATATTAATGCAGTGTAATGGAGGATTGGTATTAAATTGAGACCTTCTGATCTCCTCAAATGTTCCCTCCTGCTCAGGCTGCTGCCCTGCCAGCCCTGCCTCCCCTGCCTCCCCAGGCAGAAGCAAGGGCAGTGGGGCCAGAGCCCAGAGCCCTAAACCCGCTGCAGAAGCCTGGCATAGGGAGAGGGGAGTGGAGGCAAGAGGAGCAGCAAGGGAGAGGGGAGGGAGACCCAGGTTCAGGCCGGCTCTGCCCAGGATGGCTGCCAGCAAGACCTCACTGCCTGGGTTCCTTGAACCTCCTCTGCATCATGGAGGGAGGAGTACGTGGGACCACAGGGCCATGATTCTGGGCCTGCCTTCACTCTCAGAGCTACACACATGTTGTTGAGGACCAAGAGCTTCCAACTGTCCAGAATCACTTGGATATTTGACAGGCATCGAGCTAGAAGGCTGAGAAGAACAAAATCTTTGCTCAGTTTCTTCCACTCCCGCCACCTCCCTATGCCAGTCCTTTTTGTGAAACTGTGACTGGAACCTAATAGCTGTCACCAGCTACTGTCACTCATCCTATTTCTGTTTCTCTTTCCTGGAGGCGTGGCCTGAGAAGCAGCCAGTGGGCCAGCTTTAGTGTACTCTTTAGCTTCCTTTAGGGACAGGGATGGGACTCTGATGTCCCAGTGTGAACCTTGGCCAGGGGCCGCTCCCTTCACTTCCCCCCACCTGCTGGAGGAAGGACATGAGTGTGTGGTCAGTTCCACTGCTTGACTGGCAAGAGAGAGCTAGGCCCGTGGAAACCACACAGGGTCTTGCAGGACCCCTGCCGGCCCACGGGCTGCATCCCATCTAGCAGACCCTCCAAGAGAGCTGGGGGTCTGGGAGGACAGCAGTCGCTCACCAAGAAAATAGGGCACCAGCACAAGCCCTGGGCATGGTCAGATGGCGTCACTTTCATGTATGAATAATAGCATTTTTATGGAGAGAGTGATTTTTCTAACTCTGTTTCCAGAACACTGGTTTCAGGGGCACAGACTTTGCACACAAGATGGTAATGACTTTTTAATGACCTTAAGGGGACGGGTGTCCAGGCGGCAGTGAATCAATCTCAGTGGGAGGTTCATAGTGAGAGGGAAGATGGAACACCTGAAACCAAAGGGGGAAAGCAAACTGCAAATACATAGATATTTTCTTTGCTAACATTACTTGGTAATTAGACAATTACAGGAAACAGCTTCCCAGCAGCTGGCATTTCCACTGTGAGAGCGGAGGAGGGATGGCAACAACTGTGAACTCCTCACATTTATTACAGAAAATATGATTGGAGTTTACAGTCGTGGGTGCCGTGCACTCCTCCGGTACATTCGGATGAGCTGCTGAGCATTCAGCCAAGAGCAGAACTCCTCCTCTCAGGGTCCGCTCAGGCCTGCTCTGCCGAGTCTTCAAGGAGCTGGCCTGGCCCGTGCCCATCAATGAGGAACTGCCTTTAAAATATCGGGGATGCTTTGGAAACCACCCAGACGGAGCCAGGCCAGTCTTGAGAATAGATGGTGTAGGGGGTGGCATTTTGGAAGCAGGGAAAGGCGGGGGTAGAGGCCTGTGGAGAACTTGCCAAAACCCCCATGTGCCATCACTCACGTGGTGGGGTCAGAGGGTAGTGCAGGACCCCCGCTGCCCCAACCCAAGTGCTGGAACTCCGCAGCCCTCCCACATCCCTGCCCTCTTCAAAACTCTCCTCCTCCCAGAAGCCTCCCGTGCTCAGTAACTGCTCCCCCTCAGATGCGTGTCTGACGAATGACTGAGGTCATCCTGCCAACAGCCCTGAGGCAGGCCCCATCATGGCCCCATTTTATAGATGGGGAAATGTATTTATGAACTCCTGCCACCGTGATTACATGTCTTTGTCCACACTCTTGTCCTAATGAGCCTGGTCTGCACTTTGTGCTTGTTTATGGAGGGCTTTGTAAGAACCCTAAGTGACCTTCACAGATGGGGAGGAGTGCCTTCTGTGATGGGGTTGTAAGCTCCTGAATGGGGACACTGTGTATGTCCCGCCTCTCTCAGCCATACATTAGGTGCAGCCCTGCCCCCAGCCCCTCCTACAGTGCAAGTCTCCGAGGACAGGAAGCCCTCCCTCAGTGGACATGACTTCATCAGCCACACTGTCAGTTAACTGCACCGTCTAACCAGGCAAATGGTTGTTTCCTCTCCCAGGTCCTGGCAGTCAGTGAGTTTTGAAAGGCAGCCTGCCTCCTTCATCCGTATCGTTGGGACACACAACACAGCAAATGAGGTAAGGGTCTCTTTTCATGAGAGGTGCCATGAGATTTCCTGATGTACAGGTAAATGCTACCTCCTGAGTTAAGTGGAATTGTTTGTTCTGCCTGCTAATGGCCTGTTGTTCAGACAGCTTGGTAAGGAGAAAGTCCTGCAATTGCACAGTGGGGATATCATTATCATTTTTTGATATCTCTTCACTGGCAAATGAAAGCCAGCTCCTATTGCTTTGCTAATTCCTACAGCTCTCTGTGGAATCGGCCAACCACAGACGCCTTGAGAGGTCAAACACCTCATCCCTTGTCTCTGAGTCCTCAGCCCTCCCAAATGACAGCAGTTGTGTGAGGTTCCTTGCCCCTCTGAGCATGGTGTCTAGCAGGCGGCCGTGCTGCTGACCTGTCACTCCCTTGCTGTTTCATCGCCACACTGTGTCAAGCGTGTACCTCCAAAGAACCGCTGGTTTAAGAGAGGCAGCAGAGGGAATGATGGGTCGAAATGCAAGAAGTACATGAGAAACATAAAAGTAGTAACATTTCTGCAATTCTACTTTTCCATGATCTTTCTCAGATTTATGCAGGATTGGCTCTATGGTGTGCCACCACGACAGTCGCATGGGACCCAGTGCATGAGGTTTAATGCTCTGTGGCACCATCTTGAAATGCTTAGGGTCTTTTTACCTTTGAATTGTGTTTTATAAATGAAGCTCCACAGCACAGTGGAACACACACCAGGACCTTGGAGCCTCAGCCCACACGCAATCCCGCCTCCTGCCCCTTCCCACCTTCCTGCTGTGAGCTCTCAGCCACCCACTCCCTGAGCCAGAATGCCTGGGTTCTGCTTGGCCTGCCCCTCCTCATCTCACGCATGATCACTGCCCTCTCCACCCCCAGCAGGGGCCCTGGCACAGGGATGGACGGGGCCAGAGTCTGGTGTGAGTCCTGAGCTCAAGTCACAGAATAGGGCCCTGGGTGCCCGTGAGGGGCTACACTGGCTGGGGGTGGTGGTGGGGGGCAGTCCCTGTGCCCGAGGTAGCACATCATTAAGTAGCAAATAATAACTAGCGTGACAGCTTGAGAGAGAGAGAGAGAGACCCTAGATGAAAGCAGAAAGATTTCTTTGTGCTTTTTGAACACAGGGCTCCTCGTTTCCATCCAGCAAATGGGCCCTGTGCTCAGGATTCATGCATTGTCTTTATGGAATTAAAATTTCCCCAGAACACATCAAGGTGTTTCTGGTACTTCAAAAAGCATTTATAAATGTGAAAATATTGTGATAATTTAAATTCATTGTGGCTTTGTATTTATTTAGAATAAAAATGGTCCACATCTACAATGTGTTTCTTGCAGAGAGGAGCTTGTAAACAGAAACCTGGAACTTTTCCTCTTGCCTCTTTATTTCAAAACAAACCTGAAAACTACAAAAGTAAACCAACTGATGTTTTCTAAAGAAAAATTCGAGAATTATAAACACCAGGTCATAAACAATTGAAATTTTTACATAGTAACATATTGAAATCGAATGAACTATGTTTCATTTGCAGTTCTTGCTTTTTATACAGTGCATCCCCCCCAAAATTTTAGACTGGTTTTTTTCTTTAATTCCTAAATGGAACTCTGAAATTTTGTATTACAACAGAAGGAATTCTCAAGTCAGAAAAGGCTAAGAAGCAGCAAGGTGAGTCTGCTCAGAGCTTTCTTCTAGGGCTGCCCTCGGTCCCAAACCTGTTTCCTCAGTGACCAAGGAAGAAGAAAAGCATCTTGGACATTTTTTTTCAAAGCTATTCTAGATGACGAATGATTTCCCATTACAGAGCTCTGAAGTTGGAGTGTAAGACCTCTCTTTCATGATGAGTTTCCCAAAAATATCTGTGCAAGGGGCCCCGACCACTTTGGTGGAGATTGGACCAGCCATTTTAAATGGGTTGGATAGTAGGTCACTAGTTAACTTGTAATCCATCCCATTTGGCTAGTGAATAACTTGCTCAGTTGTCTTTTTGAATCAGTTATTGATCAGGGGGAAAAAAGCCTCAAAGTAGTGTTGCCAACTGGGAAACTTTTTTTTTTTAAAGACAGAATCTCACTCTGTCACCCAGGCTGGAGTACAGTGGCGCAATCTCAGCTCACTGCAACCTCTGCCCCTGCATTCAAGTGATTCCCTTGCCTCAGCCTCCCAAGTAGCTGGGATTACAGGTGCCTGCCACCACACCCATCCAATTTTTGTATTTTTTTTTTTGGTAGAGACAGGTTTTACCATGTTGGCCAGGCTGGTCTCGAACTCCTGACCTCAGGTGATCCACCCGCCTCAGCCTCCCAAAGTGTTAGGATTATAGGCATGAGCCAGCCACCATGCTGGGCCAGGAAACATCTTAAGTCATAAAATACATAATGAACAGGATCTCATTCTCAGAGCACACAAAAAGGCACAATAAGCCAGGTGCGTTGGCTCACACCTGTAATCCCAGCACTTTGGGAGGCTGAGGCCACAGGTTCGCTTGAGCCCAGGAGTTCAAGACCAACTTGGGTAACATAGTGAGACCTTGTCTCTACTTTAAAAAAAAAAAAAAAAAAAAAAAAGGCCAGGCGTGGTGGCTCACACCTGTAATCCCAGCACTTTTGAAGGCCAAGGCAGGTGGATCACTTGAGGCCAGAAGTTCAAGACCAGCCCAGCTAACATGGTAAACCCCATCTCTGCTTAAAATACAAAAATTAGCCGGACATGGTGGGACATGCCTGTAATCCCAGCTACATGGGAGGCTGAGGCAAGAGGATCGCTTGAACCCAGGAGGCTGAGGTTGCAGTGAGCCAAGATCGTGCCACTGTACTCCAGACTCGGCAACAGAACGAGGCTCCATCTCAAAAAAAAAAAAAAAAAGCAAGAAAAACAGAAAACGAATTAGCAGGCACAGTGGTATGCACCTACATGTAGTCCCAGTTACCCAGGAAGCTGAGGCTGGAGGATGGCTTGAGCCCAGGAGCTCAAGGCTGCAGTGAGCTATGATTATACCACTGCATTCCAGCCCTGGGCAACAGAGTGAGACCCTGACTCAAAAAACAAAAAATGTACAATAAAGCTGAACTTTGCTGGGCATCAAGAATATAGCAAACCTCAGAGAATGCTCTTTACTGCAGCATACTGGGTTCTGGGACATTATTTGAAAAAAGTCTTAACAGAGAACAGTGGAAATGTGTGTAAGCCAGTATGGCAAAGTTCAGAGGCATGAGGGACAGGGGTCACATCAGGGAAGGAGGATGACTTGGGCTGGTCAGGCAGGATTCTTGGGAGAGACGGCTCTAGAGGACATGACCGCATGGACGCGAGCACTTCATGGAGCTGGGGAAGGCGGGAGCATAGAACAGGAGGCTGGAGATGAGTGTGCGGCACCACCCTGATTCACAGTCCCATGGGAGCCAGAACTGTGCCATCAGAAACAGGGGTCAGGGCACCTCCCTCACTACGGAGCGTGGCCTGGAGGGCAGAGGATGCAGGGTTTCCTCCGTCTGCCCCTACTTATTTGCTAAGTAACAGCAGCAGCTGTCTCGGCTGGCTATTCCACTGGCTAAAGTAGCACATTGATTTCTCACAGTCTCGGAGGCTGGGAGTCTGAGGTGAGGGTGCCAGCAAGCTCTGGTTCTTGGTGAGGGCCGTCTTCTGGGTTCTGTCCTCACACGGCCTTCTTTGGTGTGTGCACTTCCACGAGAGAGGGAGAGAGGGCGCAGGCACAAGCGCTCAGTCTCTTTTCCTATAAGGACACCAATCCCATCATGGGGGTTCTACCCTCATGACCTCTGCTGAACCTGATCACTTCCCAAAGGCCCCACTTCTATCCCATTCCATTAGGGGTTAGGACTTCCACAGAGGAATTTGGGAGGGACACAAGCATCAGTCCATAACAGTGGCCTTCGTTTTGTTCAGAGCCAGAGAAACACTGTGTCCCTTTAGCTATTCCGTGTTTGTGAACCCAGAGACTTTGTGCTAGCTTCAAAAACTATCGATGGAGTTGGTCTATGGCGTGGAAAGGTCTGTCTGTGTACGTACAATACAGGGAAATCTGGGTGAACAGACACTGCCGAATGGCGCAGGTAGGCCTGTCTTCTGCAGGTGTTTCCCCATCGAGAGAGGGGCAGGCAGAGCAGGGACTGGTAGGGAAGCGCAGCATGGAGGCTCCTGTGAAGAGCATTCAAGAGAAGACGGTGGCTGGGCAGTTCGGCAGAAGGCGGGAAGTGGCCTGGACAGTGTGTAAGTAGCAGCTAGCAGAGCGGCCTGCTGTTTAGAGAGACCTGAAGTCGTTCTTGGGGGCAGAAGCCCAGTGAGTTGATAGCTCTGCACAGTGACCATGGAAACTGCCCCGAACTCCAAACGCCCGGACGGCTGCTGGAATAGGAGAAGGCAGACAGCAGGCAGTGCGTGGAAGCAGCCCCCCGGGCTGGCCTGTCTGAGCTAAGGCGGACTGGGATTTCTTGCCCGCTGTAGATGTGTATCTGTCTTGCTCCAGTCGGCCAGGCCTTCCTGCATCCAAACGCTCAGCCTCCGTCTGCTGCATGCTAATTTTCCCTGCTTCCCTCCGATCCGTCCAGCTCTCAGGCGACGGTGGCCTCGGTAGTCTGTGAGTTTAGATTTCTTGATCACCTGCTCTGGCACGCTTCTGATTTTCTGTGGCATTCCGTCCCTCTCCTCTGGGAAGTGCACGTCTGCTACTGGCATCTGTCTCTCATCTTCCTTTGTGAGCACTGCAGCAACGAATTCATTTAATTTTTTAGCTACGTTTACAACTTCTGTCAATAAATTCCCCCAGTGCTTACCGCTTGAAGACTCCAGCACTTCCTTCTGTGACCCCCGTTCCTTGTGTACTCAGCATCATCCTTATCATTTATCTTAACTCCTCAGAGCACTCCACTTTCACTCCCCCAGTGTGTGCTTCTGTCGTCCTCTGCTGCCTGCTCGCCTGGCTCTGGACGCTCCCCTGTGCTTGGCCCAGTGCTCACGCCTGTCTCTTCTTCACCCTCGAACGCTTCCCCCCACTCTTTTGTCTTCCTCCCATGCTCAGCACTAGATGGCAGACAGATGTTGGTGTGTCTTTCAGCACATCCACCCTCCGCTTCCATTGTTTCCACGCACCTGATTCTCCCTACTGCCTGTGGCCAAGGAGGTCCTTCTCGACCATTTCCTCCGTCACTTTATGGTGGTCGCCGGTGCCAGCTTAGCAAGCTCTTGGTCATTCCTATGTGGTTGCCCACCTGCCTTCAATGCTAATCAACTCCGAGCCACTGGAGAGACAGACGCTGCTCCTCTCCTAAGTCTCCTGTGTCTAAAATAAACTGGACCTTGTCAACAACATTACAAACATCGAGGGAATCTTTAGTTTCAGCCCCAAAAACTGTGCTCAGAACCGCACTGGTTCTGATGTGCGGGGTCTCCAGCAACTCTTCCATTTCATGTTATTAATTATCTGAGCAAATAACAAAGGCACATACCTACCTCCTTAAAGAAACCCAGCTGGGAGTAAATAAGATCAAGTCTATGCACCCATGAAAATCAGTCAGTGGTATTCAAGAAATAGAAGTTATGCCTGTTTCTTTTTATGGCTTTTATGAAAACGTGGGTTTGAAAGTTCTGGAGTGATTTTTTTCTCAGTACGCAGGGAGCTCAGGGGCCCACAAGCAGTCTTGAGGGTTAAAAAGGACTGTAGGGAGAGGAAACTCTGCAAGGTGTTCGGAAAGACAGGGCTTCTGTGCACAAGAACCTACATGAAAGCTTTTACCAAGTCAATAACAGAAACTGAGGATGGTATTGACAGGCTTTAGGCAGCTCTCAGGTTCCATTTTACCTACTGAATTTATATAGTGAGGAGGGAGGCTGTGTTAGATTCATCCTTGTATCCCTGGCACCTAGCATGGTGCCTGGCACATGTAAGCATAGAGGACCTGTTAGCTGAATGAATGGGTGAGTGATCTGATCTGTACACCCATCTCTCCCTCTCCCAGTCAATCAAAGAAAGCAATAAAGGAAAAGATGTAATAAACCAACTTTTCATTATTGAGAGGCCGTGGCATTCCAAGACAGAGTTTCTGTAGTCATATGGAGGATTTTCTTAAACCAGAAACATTTGTAAATGGAAAAGTATGCGCACCAGATATCTCAGCATCTCCTAGCTTAGGACCCTTATAATAATAATCATTAGTATTAATTACAATAATAGTAGCTAGTATTTGCTGAGCACTTACTGTGTGCCAGGTTCTCTTCCAGCCCTTTATTACATGATTTAATCCTCATATATGAAGTAGGTTCCACTCACCCTCATTTTTTTTTTTTTTTTTTTTTTTTTTTGAGACGGAGTCTCACTCTGTAGCCCAGGCTAGAGTGCAGTGGCCGGATCTCAGCTCACTGCAAGCTCCGCCTCCCGGGTTCACGCCATTCTCCGGCCTCAGCCTCCCGAGTAGCTGGGACTACAGGCGCCCGCCACCTCGCCCGGCTAGTTTTTTTTTTTTTTTTTTTTTTGTATTTCTTAGTAGAGACGGGGTTTCACCGTGTTAGCCAGGATGGTCTCGATCTCCTGACCTCGTGATCCACCCGTCTCGGCCTCCCAAAGTGCTGGGATTACAGGCTTGAGCCACCGCGCCCGGCCCACTCACCCTCATTTTAAAGATGAGGAAACTCAATACTAAGTGTTGGCAAAATTGTGGAGGAGTGGGCAGTTCTCCTCCAGTGCTGTGGGCGGATGGACTGACCCTGTCACCCTGGAGAAGAGTTTGGCATTTTGTCCTAAGGGAGCATGTGCACACATTCACCCTATGGCTGAGCGTTCACTTCCATTCCTATGTGTATTCTCCGACAAAGCTCTTGTACCAGGTTAGGAGGCAAGAGTGAGGATGCTTTCACTGCAGCCTTGTTCATTCTGAACCCAACGGGACACCACGTCCATCCACAGAGGATGGATAAGCAAAGCACAGCATCTCATACAATGGGCTGCAGGGACTGTAGGTGGATGAACATAACAGCGTGTTGAAGGACAGAAGCCAGACACCAAAGAATATGTATACTAGGATTACATTCATGAAAACTTCAAAAGCAGGCAAAGTTTAACTATAACATTCATGCATACACAAGTGATAAAACTGCTAAGAAAAAGAAGGCAAGGGGATGAATCTTATCTCAGCCAGAATTGGGGTTTCCTCAGTGAGGGGGAGGCACCACTGTTTCTTGCCCCACATGGTATTTTTATGGGAAAACTATGCCTTATAGCATACAGTTTTGGCAGTAAAAAGTTTGGTTTTAAGCAAAGACGCAACTGAGGCTGAAGACATTAACTAATTTGTACGAGATCACCCCAGTCTTGAGTGGCAGAATCAGAATGTGAATCCAGGCAGTCTGGCGGTAACATCGAGGCCCCTGCGTCTCCCACAAAGGCATAATAGATGGCAAGGTGCAAAATGAGCCCAGCTGCACCCTGGCTCAGAACTCTATGAGTCAAGCATTGATAAGCAGGTGGCTCTGAGCATGCTGTGTGCACCAGTTTGTGCTAGATCTTGGGGAGAAACTGAGGCAGGACCCTTCCTTAAGGGGATGGCAGCTTCACCACCTGATAGAAAGGAATCCCCTTAAAAAGCCCCTCAACTCTGGGTGAGGTTTCAAATGGCTGTACCTGATTGATGGGAGAGACATCAGTGAATGAAAACAGCAGCCAGCCCTGAAGGAGGAGGGTGAGTTCTGATCTGTAAAATGGATCTAGTGATCCTGCCCTTGGAGTTTGGGAGCCATGAATGAGTTTATGTCTTATAAACATAAGGACCCGGGAGGGTGGGAGGTTGCAGACCACTCTGCATGCTGCCTGCCGCTCCTTATCCAGGGAGAGTGATCAGCCCATGAGCGTGTCAGAGGAGCATCTGCAGGAGCCGACAGCAGGACAGAAAGTCTGCAAGTGGCTGCTTGAGCTGCCCTCCAGGACCACTCAGCTCAGGGCCTAGAGCAAGGCAGAATTTATTTACGGGCTTCGGCCAGGCCAGTGAGTGGCTCTGGGCTCCCATGCCACCCGTTCCCATAGCAACATGGGGCTCTAGTGGAAAAAAAACAAAACAAGGAAATAGACTCTTAAAAAAAAGAAAGAAATGCTCCTTCCTGGCATGGTGATAATTATTTCCCAGGTCCCCCGCCCAGGTCTGATTCCACTCTCTCTGGCTCCCCGAGGACTTCCCCTGCAGCATCCTCCGGAGGACCATCGTCTCAGCCCAGAAGCACTTCAAAGCAGTCACATGCTGGCTCCAGGGCCTGAACTCCCAGTGGGCCAGCAGCAGCATGAAGCAGACGTCCCAGCGGCAGAGCGCAGAGAGAGCAAATGGAGAAGCAGGCCCCTCCCAACAAAAGCTCCTGGTCTGCAGAGAGCACCAGTTCCAGCCTTCAGACTCCACTTCTGTGCGGGAGAGCGCCTGGCCCTCCAGGGGCTTCATGTCCCAGCAACTGGAAATGGATGCCCACAGAGAAAACCTGCTTGGGAATAGAAATAATGGAAACAAACTTAGGTTTCAGATGGCAGCACAGAGGCCCTGTATGATGTATGCCAGGTCCTGAGCCAGAGAGGAGGCAGTGCAGGGACAGCCGGGACAGTCAGGCTCAGCGGGTAGCCGGGCACCTGTGAATCTGCATAATAGTCCTAGCAGGAGGCTCTGACTGGGTCCCCACCACACTGCAGTTCTTGGGAGCAGAGACTGTGCTGTGGCATCTTTGTGTCCTCAGCACCCAGCCCAGTGCCTAGCACACAGTAACCCCTCCATACATCAGACCACGGGCCAGAGCCCTGGTGCAGGATTCCAAGGGGAATGAGCTCTCAGAATCACTTGTGACAGCCTGAAGCCAGATCAAAGAATAACTGAAGATGGCACCAAGGCTGTGACTGCCATGCCCTTGGAGAATGGCAGAGCTCTGATGGTTATAAGAGACTGTGGAAGCATTCGGTTGCACAAAAATATAGGCTAGAGGAGAGGCAGTGAAAGCTGAGCCATCCAAACAAAAACTTGGATTTAAGGATTATACCTGCAGATAATGATCAAAGCCAGGTGCCTCAGAAGAGCCAGGCTAAGAAGAAAGGGGCTCAGAGGCTCTAGAAGCTGGCTCCACGAAGCAGCACTGGGCAGGCAGGGAGGCGGAGGATGCACTGAGGAGGGCGAACAGTGAGTGGAAGGAAGGGAGAGGGCCTCGGCACTGGTGCCAGCTTCACCTCCAGCCAGCTGTGTGGCCCCAGTGTCATTTCACCTCCCTGCCTCTCAGGACACTTGCCTTTGAAATGAGGAGAGTAAACTAGATCTTAAAGCTTCCTTCCCAGTAACACAGGAAAAAAGGCAGAAAAATATTTAGTTTGTTTCATAATTATGAAAGAAGACCTTTTGTGGGCCTCTTTATTTTTAAATGTTTGTTATGAGATTTTATTGGAAAAAAGAGAGGAAAAGCAGGACAACATTGAGCACATGTGGTTGTTTCAGACCCTGCGCAATCCTTAGACCTGTCGTACTGGAGCAGCAATAATTCTCCATCCTCAATTGGCCTGGGAGAAAGTGCCCCCAGACTTGGGCAGATGAGTACCCAGGAGCCTCCCAGCAGTGAGACGCATGAAAACCGCAGCTTGTGAGGGTCCCAGGGGTGATGCTGGAAGCCTCCACGCAGCTGGAGCCCTTTGAGACAGAAGGTACATGAGGAGCCTGGTCACACAGTGAAGAACCGCCCAGGCAGCTGGGGACGCATGGGCCAGCCCTGTGGGGAGAGCAGGGCCATGGCCAGGCTCTCTTGGTGCCTGTCCAGTGTGGGAAGGGGGCCCTGGTGAGGCCAAATCTACCAGGTGGGGAGACTCAGGCATCCCAGAAGCCTGCAAACAAGAACACTTCCCTTTTTTTGTTTCTTAGTTTAAAAAAAAAAAAATAACCGAAAGATACTTCTACCACTGTGTGGCCGAATCCACTGAGACGAGAGTGACTCTCTCCCTGGAACTCTGGGGTGTACACACGTCAAAAACAGGGCAGGAATTCCAGGGCTGCCTAGAGTTAGTTGTATGGATCGGAAAGGCTCTTCTTCCAGAACCTTCCAAGCATCAGCGTTCCAGTTATCTGTGGGTATCCTGGCCTATGTGAATATGAGAAAAGGATATTGTAAAGTTTTTTTAAAAAGTTGTTGCACTGTCACCCAGAAACTTACTTCTATACCTAGTAGGGATAAGTACTGGTGCAAAAATATTTGGGTATCCTATCACCCTAAGCAATACTGAAAATTTGTTGCTCACAATTTAGAAATGTCTCCCTATGAAGTAATTCCTGGTTTTGTTTTTTGTTGTGTGTGTGTGTTTGTTTTTGAGACAGAGTCTCACTCTGTCTCCAGGCTGGAGTGCAGCGGTATGATCTCGGCTCACTACAACCTCCGCCTTCCACGTTCAAGCAATTCTCCTGCCTTAGCCTCCCAAGCAGCCAGGATTACAGGCGTGCACCACCACACCTGATTACTTTTTATATTTTTAGTAGAGACAGGGTTTTGACATGTTGGCCAGGCTGGTCTCGAACTCTTGACCTCAAGTGATCCATCTCCCTCAGCCTCCCAAAGTGCTGTGATTACAAGGTGTGAGCCACCATGCCTGGCCCCTATGAAATGATTCCTTAACTGAAAACAATGTGTTGGGCTGTTCAGATGCACATAAAAAACCATGGTTTATAAAAAGGGATATTTTTTTGGAGGCACTCGTCTTCATTTTTAAAGGAACAAAAACAAAACATCTCCGAGGTCTGTAGATGGGCTGTTAACTTCTGCTCTGCGGCGAGCATGACAGAGGTGTTAATGCTGACCATCGTCAGGATCTGTTATGTCACTGAGCGCTGGGTGGGTGTGTGATGCCACCACACCAGCCACTGTGAAAGGGAGATAGGGGATCTTTAGGGGAGCGCAAGTTAGAAGCCATGGCTTTGCATCTGACTTGTGGACAGACATCATTAGGTAGGTGTCTGTTTTATAAAGATTTGTCAGCTTGCCTTTGTAAGTGGAAAGCTTGGATCCGAAATCCTGTTTGCATTGGTTGGCATGAAAGCAGTCTGTGGAAATTACTCAGGAGGAACCAGGAAAGCAAGGCAGAGTCATTGATCAACATTTATTAAATTTCCCCAATTTCTGCCGCAGTTCACAGTGGACCCTTAGGCCAACTTGGGAAAATTAGCAAAGGCTTCTGCTTTTAAAAACCTTGAAAATGTGTCAAGCAAATAGTGCTTAGGGAATCCCTCTAATGAGAGGCAGCAGCCACCAGCCAGCTGAGGAATTAGCCTGGTCACCAAGAAGGGGCTAGCACATTTGTGTACATCCTGTCCCGGGTTCACGGAGAAAAGAACACCCAGGCTCTCTCCAGTGTGTTGTGAATTACGGCTCCCAGAGAGGCAAGGCAAAGTGATCATAAACAGCAGCTACAGAAAAGGACACGCGATTGTGACTGGGGCTGTGTCGGATTCATACACACGACCACATTCCAAATTAGCCGGCTTCCCTCAGGGGAGAGATCCAGAGGCCATTGAAGATGGTTCAGCGAAGGTGCCCCTTTGTGAGCAGCGGCAATCAAACAGGCTAATGGGATACATGATTGCTGAAAAGGGGAAGGGAGAATGATGCGGCGGCCGGAGTAATGGTTTTGCATAAATCATAGTGCGGCTCTGCCCAGTATGCCTCAGCCACTTTTGGTCACATCCTTTCCAAGAGGTATTGCAGTCTTGGGAAAGGTTGGAGAAAAGAAATTGAATCACATGAGCTTCTGAGCAAAGAGAGACTCAGAGCAAAGAGAGACTCAGAACTTGGCTGTTCCACCTCGAGGGAGGCCCAAAGGTGCCCAGTGGAAAGAAGTGGGCTGAGGAGCTTGGGGTTACGGTGGGATGGAGGGGGCCACTTGCCCAGCATTTCCAGATTTCCCTCCACCGTGGCAGTGATGACTTCCTCCAAGCTGCCATCACCCTCCTCCAGCTCCTGTGTATAAAAAGCACTGCCGCCTCCCTTTCCTCACACTCCTCTCCAAGGGCCGGAGGCAGCTTCACGCCCAGCCCCAGCAGCGTGGCCACCAGTGAAGGTGCCAGTTTCCCCACAACAGGCTTGCTGTTCACTACTGCTCCCAAGAACAGAATTGGGACCACCCACAGACCCCCCCCTCAATGCCCATTTGCATTGCATGCAAATCTGAGGATTTCTGGGGTCCCAGGAGAAGTAACCCCAGCCTCGTACACGTTGATGGGCATCTGAGTGGTCTAGGAGCTAGCTGGGGGTTGGCTTACACAGTTGCCACATTTGGCTGAAGGCTGCTAGGCTTAAACCATCAACAGAGATGACTGAGCCAGGCACACTGCTCCATAGAGGGGTGACCAGAGTGAATTGCAGACAGGCTGCCAGGAGTGAGGTGCCAGGGCCCAGATCTTTATGTGGAAATCTTCTCGTTCCCTTTGCCTCCCAACCCCTCAGGACCTCCCTGTGCACACCTTCCTCTCTGCAGCCTGCCCTGACCTCTCTTCCAGGCAGAATCAGTTTCTCCCTCGCCTCTGATGTATGGAATGTTACTGACCCCATGCTGGTAGAATTGTTTGTGTGAGGCAGGCATGTTGATACAGTGGAAAGGTCCAGGCTTAAGGGCTGCACAGCCCTGAGGTTCATTCCCAGCCTGCCCACTCGCCATTTGCAGAAGAGTGAACACAGGTCCCAGCACAGAGGTGCCTCTGCCCCCATCTGCCCAAGAGGTCCTGCGGGCAGGGGCCGCACTGTGGGCGCACCTGCTGGAGTCTGCACTCAGTGAAAGCATCGCAGGGAAAGGGTCTGTGAGAGTCCTTGGCATGAGTGCAGATCTGCGCTGCTGTGCCGGGAGCCCCGGACCTGCTGCTGGCCACCTTCTGTAGCACCACAGTATGCCCGTCCCCGTCCCTTCCAGGGAACCCCGACAGTCACTATGGGCCCTTTTCTTTCCTTTATCAATCTCATCTAGTCTGTTACCAGATTCTGTTCTTTCTTAATTTGAAAATGAATCCTTCCTATTGCTTCCAAATTGCTAAATCAGGGGATTCCAAGGTTTAAAGGTTTGTTGTCATCTAGTTTTTTAAAATACTTGTTTTTTGAATTTGTCGCCACAAACGTATATTCCTTTTTAAATAACTTTTTTAGTTTAAGAAAGATTCGTTTTTAAAGAGTCTCCTAGGCTGGGCGTGGTAGTTCACACCTGTAATCCCAGCACTTTGGGAGGCTGAGGTGGGCGGATCACAAGGTTAAGAGATCGAAACCATCCTGGCCAACATGGTGAAACCCCGTCTCTACTAAAAATACAAAAATTAGCTGGGTGTGGTGGCAGATGCCTGGAGTCCCAGCTACTTAGGAGGCTGAGGCAGGAGAATCACTTGAACCTGGGAGGCGGAGGTTGCAGTGAGCTGAGATAGCGCCCCTGCATCCTAGCCTGGCGACAGAGCGAGACTCTGTCTCATAAATAAATAAATAGTCTCCTTTGTCCAAGAGTATCAGGATCCCTGCCCAGCTCCAGGCCAGGCCCTCACCCTATCCCATTGGGTGTGGCCCCTGCCCCCACCCTTCCAACCCACACCCTGCTGCTCCCAGGCCCTCCTTGCTCTGTCGCCACCCTTTGGCTTGAGAACCTGTGTAGTTCTTCCTGTTTTCCTTCCACACCAAGTCCCCCCTTCTCCGTCCTCTCTAGCTTGGCTGCCTCTTCTTTCCAGACTCACCTCAGATGTCTCCTCCCCCAGGAAGCCTTCCCTGAGTCCCTACCTGGCTGGGTCCCACTCCTCAATGCCCCTGGGACTCCTTCTCCCTGGCTTATGTGACTGCTGGCCTCACTGGACTGTACACCCTCTGAGGGCAGCTGGGACTGAAAGGAGCTGGGCACATTCCTCAGCCCCGGGCTCAAAACTCCCTGAGCCTAGTACAAACACATCCCATCCTCCCATCCCACCACATACCACCATATATCTCTCAAACTCCCTGAGCCCAGTACAAACACCACCTGGAAAGTCTCCGATAAGGAGACAGCCGTTCAAGGTTACTGAAAGCGCGGGAGCCAAAAGAATTTCTTTGTTCCCCTGCAACTTTCGGGCTATAAAAAGCAAACGCTCGCATTGTTCGGGGCCCTCTTGTATGCTGTGGAATGGAGGGACCAGGTTCGAACTTGTAGTAAAGATCCTTGCCGCTTGGCTTTGACACTGGACTCTGGTGGTCTTCTTTGGGGAACAAACAGTCTGGGCATAACAGGACCTCGCCCAGTCAGGCACGTAGGAGGTGCTTCATGCTTGTGGTATGTGTGTACCTCCTGACCCTGCTTACGTGTGCAGCGTCATCCTCTGGCCACGTCTGCTGCATATGTGACTCTCATCCTGTGCTCTGTTTGTGTGCAGAGGCTGTTCCCTCCCCACCTGTCACCTATAGCTTGCCCACTCCCACCCATGGCATGCTCTGCCTCTTCACCCGCCTATCCATTTGTAAAAACACTCTTTTTCACTTAGAATCTTCGCCACACAGTTTGTGATATAATACAGTTAACTCCTGCCTGTGTATTGCCTTTGAATCTGGCAGCACCTGCATGGCCTTGTGGAGATGCTCAGGGAGACTGCACTTGCACTTCATTTAGTTGGGATTCTGGGGCCACAGACTGGGACGCAGCTCTGAGATGGCCCCAGTTACTTGCAGAGCCACAGGGAGCTCAGTCAGGCAATTAAGGCCTAGGGCTTCCAGGGGCTTCTAGAGTCCCCTAACTTGATGGCAGAGCCTGCTGTGAGCTCAGTGGCATCAGGGAGAGAGACAGTTAGGAGTTCTTTAGGAGAAATATCCATAGGAAAACACAGCAACAGTTGAGATTGGCTGTCAGTCTTGTTAGGTGTGTTGGGAGTAACAGCCATTTGCATTATTAACTGAAAACAAATTGGCTAATGGGCTAAACACAGTTGTGCCCTTACCACTGCCCAAGTTAGACAAGAGATAAATGCAGCTGGAAATGAGAAGTAGAGTGAGAAGCAGGGCACCGACAGGTCGGGTCGTGGAATGTCTATCACATGCTCACCACAGACAGCATCTCTTCCCAGGCTCTTACCAGCACAGTGCGGAGCAGAGACCCGCCCTGATCCCTCCTCCGGTGGGAGGCCGGCTCTGAAGAGCAAGCTGGAACACTAGGCCACTCTGAGGTCTTTTTTAACTTTATTTCTCAATCCAGGGTTTTTATCCATTTGTTTATTCTTGTGCAAGAACCCGAGTCGGTAGAAGGACGACTAAGTCTTGGTCTTGGAGTCAGATCGGAGCTGACAGATGAGTAGAAGGAGGCAGGCAGCGGGGTGGGCCACGGAGCAGGAGGCACCCTGAAGGCGTTCGGGCCGGGGGAGGGGGGAAGAGCTGGCCTGGAAATTAACAGGACTGTAGAGAACCTTGCAAGAGCAAAAGGAGAGAAAAACCATTCAATGCCAGAGGAGCGAGCTTGAGGAAAGGTAATAAGGAGTAGGACAAATGTAAGTCAATTCTAGGATTAGTGTCAGCCTGAGGCTCTGGGGAGCGGCCTCCAGAGATACTGACGGAGCAGGGAGAGCAGGGATTACACAAATAACCGATTAAAGAACATGATGGGGCAGGATAAAGAGCTCCTGTGTCAGCAGGGGGAAGGAGCAGTAAAACGCAGCCTGTCCTGAAAAGTCCTGTGCGTGGGCGTGGGAACAGAATATGGCTCTGGGTCATACTGCAAAAGAGAACGGCGTATTTGCTGGGTTACGAGAAGCTTTAGTGGGGGGTGTGTTGAGGACCAGGACTGCACTCTCAGGGTGTGCCCTGGCCCTGCAGAGCCTGACCTCACCTATCCCTGGGCGTGGAAGGAGAAGCACTCATAAGGCAAGTGATCCATGAGTGGCCAACATGCCCAGGGCGGTGTTGTTACTGAAAAACTGCAAGAATGTGCAGCTGATGGAGGAGTGGATTAATGGTTGTCACCTAGAGGATGATTCCCAGATTCACACGGCCTAGCCCAGGGCAGAGCTGATGGCCCAAGTAGCGTTCAGATCTCCACATAAGGCCTTCCCTAGGACCTAGACCCTCCGCTTGCTGACTGGTAATCCCTGCAGATGGACCCACAGAAGGAGATTTTATAAAAAAGGAAGGAAAGAAAGGAAAAGGAGGGAGACATCGGCTAAGTAGGGGCAGCTTCAGCTGTGAGGCAGTGAGGGCTCTGCGGGAGGCAAGGACCGGGTCTGAGACCCTGCCCGGTAAGGAGAGAAATCAGCTCCCTCTAAAAGAAAATGGTAGCTTCCAAAACAGAGTGGACACACCAGGAAGACACGGTCTCAGTCTTCACATGAGGAAATGTGAAATGTAAAACAGTGGTCAATAAATGAATTGAAGTGGAAATATGGAAAAGATAGTGATGCAGGGAGGTAAGCATGGAATTTATATTTTCAATATAATTCTGCAGTTGATACTGCATTTGTCTCTGTGAACTTGATTCCATGGTAGAAGGGCGTGTGTATGCGTGTGCACACATGCTCGTGCTGTGGCAACGAGAGCCCCCATCCCGCCCTTCTCTCCTGCACCCCTCAGCTCACACATGCACGTCAGGTCCCCCCTGAAGCACACTGTCTACTCTCCAGGTCAGGGCCATGGCTCACCCTTGCTTGCGGGGCGCTGAGCTCAGTGCTGTGCCCTGTCTGCACGGTGCTGGCCCGGTGTTGGCACAGAGTTCATGGTGCTTCCAGGCTGACCTGCTGTCAGGTACGCAAACTTCTCTCAGCTCCTAGAGGGTGACTGTCGGCCAGGTGGCTGGTTTCTACACATTGGGGGCGTTTGTTCCAGGCTGGCTTGAGCCATATGAGGTTGAAGTCCACTCCCCAGCACAGCTGCCTTGGCAGGGTCTGTGCTCAACCACTGCAGGACCAGGGAGAATTACGCATCAGGAACCAACTCAGGACAGGACACTGTCCCACTGCAGGGCACACTCACACACCTTCACACGCACTCAGACTAGGGCCCTGCAGACGCACCCGTGAACCTCATGTGCACAGCTTCGGGACACGGGAGAAAACCAGAGTATCCAGAGACAGCCCACACGGGCACGGGGAGGAGGCGCAGACGCCACACAGGGTGGACGTTATCTGCGGACCTGCTTTCCACAACCTCACAGAATTGAACCACCACCACCACAGTCAACTCCTGTTGACTTATAACCCAACTGCCAAATACAAAAATTAATTAAAAAGAAAAAAACCCATTAGACAAAGGTTAGCAAAGACGGAATAATCCAGTGTGAACATTTTGTAGGAATCCATGTCATGGTATCTGTAACTTTGGGGCCACTGGCTCATTTCCTTTCATCCTGACTGATGAAAATGTCTTTACGGCATGCTCGGTGCCATCAGGTGTCTGCGCCGGGGCGGGCGTGGGCAGCGGGAAGGACTTCCTCTGACTCCCTCCTGGGAGCCCCCAAGCTGGGCAGGGCAGGATCCCGACTTGCGGCAGCTCCAGGGCCGCGTGCTGACCCTTCACTCATGGGCCTTTTCCTCTTCTCTCCCAGGTGTTCCACTGTGTCCACTTTGAGTGTCCAGAGCAGCAGAGCAGCCAGAAGGAGGAAAATAGCGAGGAATCGGGGACAGGGGACACCAGTCTGGCCGGTCAGCAGCTCGACTCCCATGCCCTGCGGGCGCCCAGTGGCAGCTCACTACCCTCCAGCCCAGGCTCCAACTCACGCTCCCCCAACCGGCAGCACCAATAAAGGAGGCAGCGGGCCTGGTGTGACTGGTGGGCTTGGGCAACGGCAGGAAACGGTCTCCTCCCTGAGCAGGGGTCTTTGTTGACTGCCCCCGCCCCTGCCCCTTTCCAGCGAGGAGCTGCGAAAGCAGACACCGAACAGGTTTCCTCCCAAGGACAGAAAGGGGCTGCTTTGTTCTTCTCAATTTGTCCAAATCAGGCTGGTCTCGAGGGGGAGAAAATGGGTCTTCAATCTTCATCAAGTCCGCCATTCACACCCTACCTCTCTCATCTAGCCCAGGCGCAGGGAACAGGAGGGCCATAGACAGGCCCGTGTTGGAATACAGAAATGGCACACAAACGCTCAGGCGGAGGAGAAAGCATCGGGCCTCTGCTGCCTGGAGGTGCCCTTTAGGAACGGGCTTCCTCAGAGTGCTCGTTCTGCTGGAAAACATTGCCCTGGCAACTAAATGATTTTGTTTTTCTCTTAGTTATTCTCCATTCAGTGAATCATACGTGTTCCAGATCTATTTGAAATGCTCAAGCAGCAAATCACTAGTTTTAATCCCTTTTGATGCTATAATTTTCCTTCCTTGATTTTGAACGGTTCAGCCTGGGGGAACAGAGGCCCGTCATGCATGTCTCCTAAATGAGACACGGATGTGGCTCATCCTGGCACTTGGGCCACAGAGGAAGTTCCGCAAATGCACACGAGCAAATCAACCTGTGGACACTGGAGTTAATAGTCACTCGTGTGGCTGAGTTATTCACCTGTCATTCCTGACACGGATCCAGCCTTTAAGCTTGGGAGGCTGACAAGGAAATAGTTACTATGTCCGCTGCTAATTCACTATTCAGAAGTCTATGTAGATAAACATATACCGAGTTCTGGCATGGCCAGACCTGCCGGGGACTGCCATGGCTTAGCCACCCCTCCAGTTGTGTTTAGTGGAGCATTGGAGAGGCAGCCACCTGCCCATCAGCGTCGGGAACGCAGATTTGGGACTCCGTGCTTCCCCCACCCCGCAGTACTCAACTGGGGATTGAAAAATAGCAGTTCTAAGAAGCTTTTCTCCTAATCCTCATCGAAAGGGCCTCATTTGATGATGGTGGTTTGATCTGGCTCCGTCTCTTACTTAGTGATTTCCATTCCAGTGCTGCCTGCCCTGGGTAACTGCACACATCATTGCCTGCGCCTCTGCTGTCCCCAGAGCTCCGGCCTCTGTCGCCATCAGCATCAGCCTGGGAGTCTCCCCAGGACGGCATGGCACACGGGCAGCACCGCGGTCCCTGGGTCCTTGGCGCCAACCTGCAACCCTGATCAGAGGAGGGTGAGGGCGTGGGAGTTTCCTTTCAGTGTGTCAAAGACATATCAGCTGCACTCCAAAAAGAGCCAACGGGTCAGCTGCTTCCTCCTAGTTTAACTTGGTTTTGAGTTAATTGTCCACATGGAAATAGTAGGGTAGCATCAAATTGCATGATTAAATTGGAAGACTGTCTTGCCGTGTGAACACAGGACAGCAGACATCAGAGGGCCACTGGGTCAGGGCGGACACGTTCCTGGGGAGAAGCCAGGCTCTGCCGCTCTCCGTCCTCCTCAGTGGCTCCGGCTGCAGGGCTGAGCTGCTTCCTATGCCCTCAGCTCTGCTCTCTGCCACTCCCTGTTGTGTGGGTGAGCGGAACACCCCTGGGGTGCCAGGCATTTCCTAATGGGAGGAGGCTCCTGTAAGGAACAGTGGGCGCCCACTCCCAGTGGGGGCGCTGGCTGTCAGCCCCCAGCCCCAGGTTGCCAATTAGCCAGAGAGCTCCTGCGCACTCAGCACTTCCTTCCCAGTGTGTTTTCTACCCAGATGGGGACAGAGGAGCCAGATCAGTCATATCAAGGGCAGAGTTCAAACATTTTGAAAGAACCATTCACATGCTTCCTTTTAAACATGGGCATCGCCTGTCCAGAGGCTCCTGGCCTGGAGCAGCGTGCTGCTGACCTTGGGAAGAGAGGGTGGGCTGTTGGGGGGCTGGAGGAGCTACCCAGCCCTGCATCTGCAACCCTCCAGTCCCCTGCCCGCAGAGCACGCAGAGCCCTCCTGTGCTCCGGGAACTAGATAGCAGCTTGGCAGCTCGGCCTCGCGTCGGAAAAGGAACACGCTTCAAAGCCTCGGCCCTAGACCCACATCTGCAGCTCCCTGGCCTGTGGCAGTTCTTTCCTTTGGGGCATGCCCTTCCAGATCTCTGTCCTTCCTGCTTCCAGCACTTTAAAGATGCCCCTTATCATCAGATAAAGAGAAGTCAGGGGAAGATGGGGCAGCACTAACAGCTGATGTCACTGGTGAGGACTGAGGGCAAAGTCTCATTCCCCCACAGCCGCGCTGCCAGCTCACCTCCCCTCACTTTGCCGGGAGCCTGCCCTGGACTCCGGAAGGACACCGGGCTGGGGTCCACCTCCTTTCCCAGGCTGGAGGGGTACTGCCCTTCCCCAGGGGGCCTTCTGAATGGGGCAGGAACTCTTCTCGTGTGTTCAGCTGGGTCTGGAGGCCAAGTCAAGGTGTGTCACACCACACACCAGGGCAAGGCGCTCATCTCCAGGGAACAGGGACACGTGAGCAGCTACCAGCAAGTCCCCAGGCAGCCTGCAGGTCCCCCGAGCCTGCAGTTCCCCAGAGCCTGGCTGGTCCCCGGAGCCTGCAGTTCCCCAGAGCCTGGCTGGTCCTGCAGAGCACTTCTCCCCTGGGCCACCTGGACCAAAGCGACCTAAAAACTTGAAGCTAAAAGCAAGTGCAGATGATAGGATGGGCTGGCACGTGGCTGGGAGGGTTCCTGGGCACCACAGAGCCCTCAGCCCAGCAGAGAGTGGAGGCTGAGTCCGTGGGAAGCGGGACTTGTGAAGGAGACATGGCCAAGCCCCTGGTCGGGGAGACAGGCTCCCCCATGCCCGGGCCAGCCCCAGAGGCAACAAGCCAACATGAGGAGGGGTGGCAGGTGAGGCTGACGGGTGGGTGCCTGTGGCCCGGGCCTATGAGGGCAATGGTCCTCAGTAACCAACAGAAAGGACACAAGGGCGTCGTGGTCACCACCACCCAGGCAAAGAAATGGGAGGTGGCCAGCACCCCACCCTTCACTTTTCATCATCATTTTTTTTTTTTTTTTTTTTTTTTGAGAGTAGAAAGGCAACTTCATTGGAGCTTTTGGGGGAAAAAGCCTTCAAAGTCACCTTCCAGCAGCTCTGGGGAGGGTCACTTGGGGTGGACTGAGAGTGTCGGGCGGGTAGGGCGTGTGCCGCGCAGCAGCTGTGTCCCTGCGGCCAGCACCCAGCAGGGCAGTGTCACAGGAGCCGCTGCAAGCACTTTGGACTTGAAGCAGCTCTGAACGGCCCCCCGCCCCCCGTCTCTCCCTCACACGTTTTGCCATTTTCTCAGTGCTTTTTCTGCTTTCATTCTTTTGATTTTAGTTAGAAGCGCGAGCCATGATGGATGTGGGACTCTTCTCAATTGCTCTTTAAATTGTCACTTTTTAAACCTTATTAAATGAAGTGTCGATTCCTGACAAATACATTAAAAGTGCTTTATTCCTAGAAGAGTTGGGAAAAGAAATTATTTTCAGCAAGGGTAGGATGTGTTTGTTAGACTGATTCCTTGGCAAAAAAGAGAAAAAAAGCTTTTGAATTGTGCAAAAAATTGCCCAGTAGTTATGCTGTCGCCCCAGTTGTCAAACTGCTGTGCAGACGGCTCCAGCCCAGTCAACTTCACCTTCTTTTTAATTTAGAAGATAACAAAATTGTAATCACTTATCCTTTCCAGAGCCAAGGGGGAAAAGGAAGGTATAATCTACAATAAAAAGCGAGCGTTCTGTGTACTGAGGCCACTTGGTAATAAAGAGACAGAGCGTCCCCCTCACAGACTTCAATTAAGAACCTCCCTTTGGACAGGGAAGAAAGGTGTCAAAAGAGGAAAAGAAAATTAAATTCGCCTCCTTCCAGGAGTTTTTCCTCATTAGAGCTTGCTTGTCAGTGTTATTATTTTAATCTTGCCTTCTGTGTGGTGACCAGCTCCTCCGAGCGACGCCCAGCTCGGGCGCGGGCCGGGCCGGGCGGGTCTGCAGCGATGCCGCCGCAGAGGTGGGCATGCTCCATTTATTTTGGCAACTGCAGCCATTGATTCTGCATGTTTATCCTGACAACAGCCCCAGCAGGAGTTCAGTTAGGAATGTAAAATGCAGTTCATGGTTCTGTGCCACCGTGGCTTTTATTATTATTATATTAAATTAGAAGTTGTCCCAGTGCCTGGTGTTTGCTCAGTTTCCAGAAGAGAGGGAAGGGAAAGGTTGAAAGGACATGCAGGACAACTGGAATGCCCCATCTCTCTCGCTGACACGGACCCAGTCGTACCTGCGGCTGGACGGGATCTGGAGGCCCTGGTCATTTGCAGAGTGAATGGTGAAGCGGGCAGAAAAGGTTTGCTTGGAGGAAAGACCAGTTGCAGAGGCAAGGCAGAGAGAGAACGGGTGGAGGCAGCAGGTCTGTCTTTGTGGTAGGTCTCTGGCTTCCAGCAGGGAGGAGGGAGGAGGCTATGCCCTTCCTGGCTCTTGGCTACACCACTGAGGACGCTCCGAGGGACAGCATGCTTACCCAGCCTTTGCACAGTGCCGGCCCCAGGCTTCCACGGCCCTCCAGCTAGGACTTTGTGCTGGGCTCATGCAGAGGCAGGGAACAGGTGCACGGAAGAGCCCCCCACACCCTCCCCAACACACCCTTGTTTGAAAATCACTGTTCTCTTTACTCACTTAAAAAAGTGTACAGGGAACACCTGTTCCTGGCATAATGCTCCAGCCTCGCAGAAGGGGCCAGGTGCCCCTCATCTGGCTCTGGCTGCTTCCGACCTGGCCCCACGTCATCCTTCACTTCCTCTGTGACCACCACTGGTCACGGTGCTCCCTGGCCCGGCCTCCGACTCACCCAGCACCCTGGCCTCTCCCACGTCAGTCTGCTGCACCCAGCGAGCTTCCAGTCACAAGCCAGGCTGAACGGCCGTCCTGCCCTGTTGGCTTGGTGTCTCCTTTTTTTTAAAGAACAGAAATATTCCCCAAGAGGCCTCATGGCCTAAAGACTCACAATTATCCACCTGTAATTTATGATAAATGTCTGGGAGCATTTACCATTTGCATCGTGAGTATTTACAGCCCTGAGTGGGGAGGGTGGAGGAGGCCCTGCAGCCAGGGGCCACACACCTGTCCCCACTAGTGTCCCCTGCTTGACAGAGCCCCCTCAGCCTCCCCAAGGCTGTCACTGCAGCTCTGACAGCTGAGAAGTGCCACCTTTGAAAGCCAGCGAACAGTCGCCCGCTAGGGGGAAGGCACCGAAGCAGAGGCCCTGGCCCTGGCACAGAGGAGGCATCGCAAGGCGGGACGTGGGCCGAAGGGGCTGAGCAGCCTTCAGGGCAGGGACTGGGCCCTGCGTCACTGGAGACGTTGATATTAGTCCATCCGTCTGCTGCCAAATTGTCTGCTCCCCACCACGTCAGCCCCAGGGGTTTATGTCCCAGGAAGGCGAGGGTGCCCATCTGAGCGGAATGGGGAGGGGACAGCACCAGCTGGTCTCCCTCAGGGCCTTTGCCTCCCAGTGCTGCCCTGATGGCTGCTCCTGCACCACAGCCCCTGATGGCTGCTGCTAGTCCTAAATTCCTGGGTTTACTCCCAGCCCACATCTCCCACCCGGGCCTGAGGGTGCGGCCAGTGCCCTAGTCCTAACCACTACCGGAGTCATTCTGAGACCTGCTGGAGGCCATGGGGTCTTCCCAGGCCCCTTAATCAGCTGCTTCTGGGATCAGCAGGGCAGGGCGCTGCCAGTAAGGACTGCGGGGAGCACAGCCCAGCCGCCCAGGCTGGGGGAAACTGGGGCAGAGCTTCCAGGTCTGTGGGGCGTGACCTCTCCCTAAGGCACTTGAGGCCTTGGGGCGCCCTCCACAGTGACCTTCAGAGAGGCTGCACCGGCTCGGAAGAACAGCGAGAAACCTCCCCGTCACACTCTCCCTGGTCCTTGTGTCCCTGAGCCCACCCCTTCCCAACCCCCAGTGCCTGGAGAATCGAGAGACTGGCCGGGCAGCCTCTGGAGGGGCTCCAGGAGGCCAGGGGTCCTCAGGGCTAGGCCTGGAGCTCGGCCCAAAGCTGCTTTTGTGAAGCCTGTCTCAAATCCGGATTCAGCAGAGGACAAAAACCTCCCAGCCTTTGGGGTTTCCGGGCCTGTAAAGATGCGTGTGCCTCCCAGGCCACGCTGACGCAAGGGCAGGGACCAGGCCAGGCCTGGGTTGGGGATGGCTCTGCAACCCCAGAAGCTTCACCCAAAACTCCAAAGACGCCCAAAAGGCTGTGCTGCTGTGTGGAATGTGTATTATTTGTGAGCACGATGCGGCTTCTTCCTCATTTTGCAGAGCAACCTAAGTGGGCAGATGTACAAACCATGTGTGTTCGAAACCCCCGAGTCGGTGTGTGTGAGAATGCAGGTTTTCTCTTAGAAATAAAGTGGTGATTTGTGCTGTGTTCGAGTCGTCACTCTGCAGCAACCCCTCTCGGCACCCAGGGACAAGCAGGGGGCCCAGGCCGGGGTCAGCCCTTCTGCCCCAGTGCCCTCATGTCTTGCTGCTTCTACCTGACGAACCCATGAGTATTTGGTAGCAACTTCCCCCATTTGTCTTGCTGCCCAGGGGAGACACGGGGAAGGGAACCAGTGAGCCAGGAGGCGGCCCCTTACAGGTGCTGCCGCTCTCCCTGGCCCCAACCCTGCGTCCTGGGTGTGTGAACGCTGTGGGCCCTGCCGTCTGGGATCCAGTGCCCTCTCCTCTGTGGCCCCACAACTGGGCCTGAGTCTCCAGCAACTCTGCTGGTGCATGTGGGGCCTGAGACTCCACGCCCTGAACACGAGGGACCCCAGCCACCCGGGGCCCGAGACTCCACGCGCTGAACGCGAGGGACCCCAGCCACCCGGGCCCTTGGCCTCCTCCTGAGCTGTTGTCATGTGGAAACCAGGCAGGGGTCTGCTCCTCTCAGTGAAATTTCTTCTTGGAACCTAAACTAGGGACTCTCCATGTTTTTAGTTAACTTCCACCTTGTGACTTTAGCTGAGCACTGGGGCTCCAAGTCAGGCGCTCCATTTCCAAATGATGCAGGCATCCTCCTGGGAGCACACCCTCCTAGCTTCGATCTTCCAGAACTGACAACTTGTTGCCAATAACTGGCTGACGTGAGTGTTGAACAAGACAAAACCCAATCCAGAGAGCACTGGGCTTTGTCCTGCCACCGCACCCGCCAGGCCCCAGGTCACAGACACCCAGCCTCCCAAGTGCTGGGGATGGAGCAGGGAGGCTGCCCCTCCTGCCCTCCCTCACCTTCCAAGGAGCAGACAGCAGCGTCAGTGTGAATGTGGCTCAGCCCATGTGCAGAGGGAGAGGATGCCTGGCTGGGCGTGCAGGCTGAAGTCCGTGGCCCACGGAGGCTTCCAGAGAAGGTGACAGCTGAGTAAAGCCCTGAGGGGTGGAGACAAGAGCCGTGGCCCTCTGGGAGAGACTTCCAGGACGGGGGCCAGGGGAAGAAGGCTCGATGCCTCCTGGCTGGTGTGGGGGAGGAGGGGCAGGGGTGGCGGGCCAGGGTTAGGGGGTGAGGAGGCCTCATGGATCCTTGTGGAATGTCAGGCTTGTCTCTGAGGTGGGAACCAGTGGGAAGTGCTGAGCAGAGGAGGCCCTAATCAGTTTCACCCTGGGACAGGCTCACCAGCCACTGCCTGGAGAGTGCACTGGGGCCGGCGGGGGTGGGGAGGGTGGAGCATGGCGGCAGTGGGCTGTGAGCAGGGGAGGTGGAGGGTTCCGCTGTGCGGGGTCCCCGCAGGACTGCTGCACGCACAGCCTGAGAGAAGAAGCAGAGGCAAGGCTGACCCCCAGATGGGACTGCCCTTTCCGGACTTGCAAGGCTGCGAAGGAGCCGCTTGGAGGTGGTCGGTTTTGGACATGCTGGGTTTACCAGAGAGCAAGGAGGCCAGGGAGCCTGACTTAGAAACCCCAAACACAGACCCCAACAAGCAGCTAAAGAAAATGACACAAATTAAAGTTCACACTAGTCTGTTGGTGATGGAAAAACAGCAACTTCCTCACATTATCCCAAGCCAGAGGATCATGCCTTGTCTTCAGACATCAGCAGGGTAAAACCATGTTAACACTGGGAGTCCCAGTTTGTAGGACTCATTAAGATTTTATTATTTGGACTCCAGAACGAGTCAGGATGACCTGATAATTTTGGTTTGCCTCAGGGTGTAATGTGTTTCTGTTTCATTCGATTACTAGAACAGTAGTTCTCAAACTCTGTGGTGGGTGAGAACTTGACCAAGTGACATGTGTTCACCGCCCGCCCTGACAGGTTCTGATTCAGGGGGGCTGCTGTGGACCCAGGGGTCACATTCTTAAGTGCCCTCCTTGGTTCTGATTCTGACAACCCACCCAGTGCTTCTTAGGACAGCTGGACTAGATGCGCAGTCAGCAGCGAGGACCCTGAGTCCGGGGATGGGTGAGGTCCCAGCTAGCGGGAGGGGTTGGGGGTCACCGGCATCTCCGGTGTTTAGAACCAACAGCCTAGAGGAGGGGACCAGGCAGAGGGGCTGGTCGTAGGTTGAGTCCTGGGCAGCCAAGCAGCTGGAGCCTGGGGAGGCGAAAGGGGACAGCAAAGGAGGCCGAGGGCTCCGAGGCTGTCCCTGCAGCTGGCAATGCAGCCCAAGGCAGGGCCGGCTCAAGCAAGAGGAGGCTGAGGGCTGGCCAGGCCCACAGGCAGCATCCGGCTCTGGTGGGTCCTCACGTGGTTTTTGGCGTCGCCCACATTTGGGACCGTCCCTGAGGCTCACTGTGAGCTCCTGTGTGGGCTCTGGGACCCCATTTTCCTTTTCTGATGTTTACAAGCCTTCCAACACACTGGTCTTTCATTTTGGTAGGGACTGACGACAGACTCTAAAGACACCCTTTGCCCACCTCTAGAGTCTTAGCATTTCTTCCATTGACAGGATTTCCCCCCAGCGCCCTGTAGCCACCCTGCGTCTCCCACACCAGGATTCACTGGCCCAGGACGTGGAAGGATAGACTCTTCTGAAGCGGCTCCACATTTCATTGTCTCCTCACCTAGCTGAGACCTCAAAACTTCCAGAACATTCTACTTGTTTCACCTAGTTTAATTTTAAAGATCTTGGACTTCGAATTCCAGGTGGCAGACTGCCAGTTTGGAGGGCAAGTTGACAGTCTTGACTAAAATGGAATGTGTGCAAAAGGTAAGATGAGCATGTTACACCCCCTTCTCCCCATCATAAGCAATGACCAAAAAGACCAATCGTTTAAAACAAAACAAAACAAAAACAGAATGGAAAACAAGAAGGTGCCAGCAGCTCAGGAAATGGTGGAAGCCAAGAAACAGAGGGTGACCCAAAACCCCAGGCAGGCTGGACTGGACGTTTCCATATCGAACCCAGCACGCAACAGACAGATGACACAGTGCTCCTCGGACCCACGAGCAATTCAGAGAGGCCGCGCCTCCGCCAGGGCAGGCCCCACCTGCTCCAGGACAAAGAACGCCGTGGGGCTTCCTTCCTTCCCTGCACCTGCTCAGCAGTCTTTGTTTTCTCGTCTGTCCAATGGAGCTAACAGTAACACCTTTTGGGACTGTGAGGATTAAATGAGCCTGGGGCGGGCGTTGGGGGAGGTGGTGAGTGTGTGTGTGTGTGTGTGTGTGTGTGTGTGTGAGAGAGAGAGAGAGAGAGCGAGAGAGAGAAAGAGAGAGAGAGACGCCAGCCGTTCTGATGATAACATTCTCTGGGTCTACACCAGTGGCCCTTTCTGCCCGCATTTTTATTACAACATAGTCCTAACACTGCATTTCACCGTCAGGCGCCTCCGTCCACTCCACTCCTGGGCATTCCTCCCGGCTGATTCGCCTGTCTTATCTGGGTCCCCTTTGGAAATGTGGGCTCCTCAGAGTATCTGGAGTCACCTCTAGAGGCCTGGTCCTTTGGGAGTGGGCAGGGCCCTGGGGAACCCTGCTGGCCTCCGGAAGCTGTTGGGGAGATACCCAGAGAAGCCTGACGGGCAGCAGCGCTGGGTACAGGGCGACAGGCCTGAGCCAGGAGGCCCTACCATGGGACCACAAGCGCCCATCCCAACCGATGACACTGCAGATGTGACCAAGGGCCAAGGGCACAGGTCAGATGCCCTGAGGTGGGCAGGGGCAGCTCAGGAGCCTGCAGGGGTTGGGGGGACAGAAACGCAAGAGGGAAGTGGCGGCCCAGCCACTCCTGACAGCTGGGCCAGTGGGAGCGAGGCACAGACGTGGTGAGACGTCTGCTGTATTTGTGCCGTTCCGGTGATGCCCTGACGACCGCCTGTCACCACGGCCCTCCTGGGGCAGCAGATCACTAAGAGACAAGGACACAAGAAGTAGGGGGCTGCTGCTCCTGGCAAACCCGAGCTTCCCCTCACAGCTGCTGGAGGCCAGAGGTGTGCCCCAGGGCCCCGCCTGGAGGGAGGTGCCCAGGAGCCTATGAAAAGCACCAAACACCCACAGAAGACAATGACACCACGTGGGGCCAAGCCCGATGTCCTCCGTCACACACCATCGCCCAGCTTCCGTGGGCTCTGCAAATTTAAGGGGAAAAAAATGGGAAGCCATTTCTGAGAAAATCCACCCAGGACTCGCTCCATCTGCACACCGGGGCGCTCCAGTTGGAGAATGAGTGTCGCAAGCTTCCAGATTCAGGCTTTCGTGCCTTTGTGCGGCAGGGCAGCTGCGAGGCTGCATTAGGGTGTGGCTTTGATCCAGCTGCACCCTGGAACTGCCTGCAGAGCTTTGTAAGAACCCACCCCTGACTGGCCACCCCTGAGACTGACTTGGTCTTGGTCTGGGGTGGATCCGGACACGGAAATCTTTAAAAACTCCGCAGGTGATTCTGAAGGCAGTCATGGCCGAGAGCCACCAGGCAAGGGTCTGAGATTGTGGAACCTTCCACATTCCCCAGCTGGGGAACGAGAGGCCGGGAGCCCCGTTAGAGCTCTGCCAGCCTGGGAGAGGCTGAGCTGGCCCAGAACCGCATCCTGACTCCAAGCCCGGGGCTCCCTTCCCTGCTGCCAGAGCTGACCAAGTGGAGAGGGAGCCGCGGAGCCTGGAAAAGGCAGGTCTTCCTTTGAGGGCCTCATGGAAGGTGCCAGAACCCTCCCTCCTCCTGGCGTCCATTGCCCTATCTGCACTTCCTGCCTTGAGTCCACCAGGACTGCTGATGTCACACACTTTGTCCCTGCTCATGGCAGGCCCCCCAGGAGGGCCTTCTCCCCGATCCGGTCCCCACACAGCTCTCTAGTCCCATCCTCACCTGGCACAGCCACCCGGGAGGCCCAGCAACACCCTCTGGAACCTGGCTGACTGCGCCCACTCTCCACCCATGACCGCCGTGGGGCCGAGAGCTCCCTGCAAGTCCTCTTGACATCGCAGAACCACCCTGCAGGACTTGGTGGCCTAAAACAACATTTGTTTTGCTGAGGAACCTGTAGTTTGGCCAGGGCTTGGCAGGGGCGGCTCCTATCTGCTCTGCTTGGCACCACCAGGTCAGCCCAAAGGCTGGGGTGGGTCATCTGGAGCCTTGCTCACTGGCCACGGGTACGGCTGGTGCACGGCTGGGCACCTGAGCACCACTGCCTCCGTCTGGTTTCGCCACATGGCCTCTTCAGCATGGAGGCTTCAAAGGAGCAATATTTTTTTTCTTTAATTGAGGTGAAATTCACAGAACGTAAAATTCACCATTTAAAATGAACAATTCGGTGGCATTTGGCACATCATGGTGTTGCACAACCACCACTTCCAGAACATTCTCATCACCACGTTCCTCACCCCAGAAGGGAACCCCACACCCATTGGGCAGTTGCTCTTAACCTCTCCTCCGCCAGCTCCTGGTGCCAGCCCACCTGCTGTCTGTCCCTGCGGCGCTGGGGGACACGTTCGCCTTCACGGCTGGCTCCTTTCCCTTTGCACAACGCTTCTGAGGTTCCCGGGCTGCCGCTCGGGTCAGCACTTTCCTTCGTTCACGGCTGAACTGCAGGACTGCGCCAGGCTTTGTGGATCCCTCCACCCCGTGACGGACACTTGTGTTGTTTCTACTTTGGACTGTCATGAACGGGGCTGCCTGCAACCTGGGGGCGTGTGTGCGTCCCGCTCTCAGCTCTCTCGAGTGTGTGCCGAGCAGTGGCATTGCTGGGTCCCGTGGTAACTCCCTGTTGGATTTTTTGACAAGCTGGCAGAGGGTCTACCACGGCGGCCGCACCGTTCCACATTCCCGCCAGCGACACACAAGCGTCCCAGCCTCTCCACATCCTCGCTGTCACTTTCCGCTCTTTGGTTATCACCAACCTACTCATGTGAATGGCCAGACTTCTTGCGCGTCAGCCCGTGTTCCCAAGGCTCATGTCGCCTGAGAGCGCCAGGTGGGCCTTCTCAAGCCACTTTCAGATGTGGCCTCATGGCCAGGAAGGTCACCTCCACCACATGCGCTCCTGCCCACGTCCAAGGGGAGAAGCTCCGCTTTTCCACAGGAGGAGCGCCAGAGAATTGAGGGGAAAAACGTTTAACAATCACGACATCTCCACGTTTCTCATTCGCTCTCTCAGACCAGTGCCACTCAGCGTGTCATCTCAGGACAAGATAAGGAGCTTATACCAGAAGAGACATCAGCACCTGCCCCTGCGCCAGGACAGTCTTGTCAGCTGACCCAACCGCGCTGCCTCTCAGTCAGGGTCCTGGGACACAGCGGAAGACCTGTGCCCCGTGCTCTGAGCCTCCCCCAGGTTACACAGGGCCGGAAGGTTATACAGTTTGGGAGCCCCCCTTTAAGAAAAAGAGTAAAAATTCAGACTCCCAAATTAGGTACAAAATGGGAAAAGAATTCACAACAAATTACACGTTTTAAAGTCGACAAATCCCTAGATGTCTGCAGTTCACCCTCACTGGTGGTGACACATCTGTCACACTTTGTTCCTACATTGCCTGGCTGTGTCCTCTTTCATCACCCCTTCCCGTGATAATGATCTTGCAGTATCATGTAGGAATAGAAAAGCCCCTCAATCTTTCCTCGAGTGTGGTTGATCTCTGTTTTGAATTATTGCTACTTTAGAAAAGTCTCTTTCATCTTCACAACTCTTATTGGCACAGTCATGGAAATGTTTAGAACTGTAGTCAAGTGTGGGGGAACTGTTCTCAAGTTTCTTTCATGTCTGAGCTGTAAGATTCTAGAACACGCCCAGCGTTCCTAAACTCATCTTTAATGCTCTGACAGGAGTGTGGTGCGCTTCTGACTGTGCAGCATCGTCGAGCGTGTTCCTGACAAGAGCGAACGTCTGTATCGAGCAGGTACTGATGAGAATCAAGTCTTCCTGGTTTACGTTCACACACCTGCTGGCGGGAAGAATTGTCCACAGACTTCCGGCTCCAACATATCAAGCCTCATCTCTCCTCCACAATCTGTACTCCCTGTTCCAGGTCCCGAAGGACACGTTCCTAGCACAATACAACCGCGGCCTTGCTCCTTCTGGTTACGACACCAGGTGTCAGGCAGTGGACAAGAAGCATGTTCTTGAAGCCAGCCCTAACCCAGGATGACTGGCAATGACCTACTAAATGCAGAAGTGACTGTGAACCGCACAAGTGTATCCCACTAACCTCAAACGAATCGTGTCCCTAACTCTGCTTACCCTTAGCCAGATCCCAAAAGTACCATGTGGCCTCGACATCACCCAACAGAAGAGGAAGTATGAAGGAAGGGAAGTTAGAATGGAAGGAGGGAACAGTTTTAACCAACTGCAGTTCAAGTCTCTCACTTCTGCAAATTTTATAAAATCTTGGGAACATGCAAACACACTGCCGAGGCCCAATCGCGAGTGAGGGGCCTCAAGCTAAGGCTTTGTCTCCCGGTAAATCCACGCCAGTGCCCCACCAAACTGTTGCTACCCCCTCACCCAACCTCACTCACTCCTTGCGACCCTGCTCCGTATGTCCCTGAGAACACAGAGCAGAAGGATCCCACTCCCGCTTGCTGGCCCTGTGCCCACATCTGCCACCCTGCGCTCTACACCCCATCATGGCATCGATCCCAAATTTCCCCCTCGCTACGGGATCATTCCAACAGCATCAAAACATGCAGCGACTTCTCCTTATTCAAAAATAAACTCCCTCGCCCCCACATCCACTCTCCTGCCCGTTTGCTTCCATTGTAGCAAAACTGCTTAAAGAAGAGGTCCAGCTGGGCGGCCTTCCCAGTCTCCCTCCCCAGGAATCGGTCCCCAGCGCCGGGACGGTTGGGGCCTGGGCAGCAGCTCACGGAAGTGGCCACTCCCTGCTCCTCAAAGTGCTCCTTTCCCCGCCTGGCTTCTGGGACTTCCGTCTTTCTGTCTCTTCCTGCTTTGCTGGCAGCTCCTTCTCGGTCCCCTCTGCAGGTTCTTCCAGCTCCCTGGATGGCGTCCCCAGGCACAGCCTCCATCCGTCTCTTCTACATTTACACTCCCTTCTTTGGTGTCCTTGGCCCAGCTTGTGGCTTTAAATACTAGCTGTATGCAGGTGACTCGAAACTCTGTATCTCATTTGTACACCGACATCCACAGCAGCCTCATTCACAGTAACCACCATACGGAAGCAGTCCCAGTGCCCACTGACAGAGGGCCGGGCAAGCACGTGTGTTCCATCATACGGGGCAGGAGCGTCCGCCTTAAGACGGACATGGACACATCTACCGCGTGGATGAGCCCAGAGGACATCGTGTTGGGTGAAATCAGCCAGACACAAACAGACGAGTACTATGTGATTCCCCTTCCAGTTCTGGAGATGGACACGGGCGATAGTTGCACCACACTATGAGACTGAATAATACTAAACTGTACACTTAAAGATGGTTCAGATGGCAAACTGCATGTTCTGTATGTTTTACTACCATAAAAATTATTGGGGAAAAAATGCCCATCTCCGGCCAGGACCTCTCCACTGAGCCCTGGAACTGTGTATCCAGGCACCACCCCCAACCTCCGGCCCCGCCACACACACACACACACACACTCACACACACACACACTTCTAGCTGGGTGTCTTGTCTACACCTCAGCAGTCTGCTCTCATCCCACCCCCTTCACACGCCTGCCCGTCATTCATTAACCGCATATCTGTCTTTCCAGTGGCTCACACTCCAAACTAGAAATTGCCTACAGTTCCTCTCTTCTCTCACCCACACCCAGCCTGTCAGTGACTCCTGCTATCTCCACCCTCAAAAATCAGTCCAGGATGCGGCTCTTCTCGCCACCTCCCTGCCACCTCGGGGCACTGAACCTTCCTGCTGGTCTCTCGGACCAGCCAGCCGGTCCTCTGGTCTGCGTCCTCCCTCGCTCCCTGCAGGCTGTTCCTGGTACAGTGGCAGCCTGACTGAACCCCCAGGCGGCAGGCAGGGCCCTCCACGCCCATCACAGAGAAAGGCCCTCAGACCCTATGCTTCTCTCCCTGCTCCCTTCCTGCTGCGTACCGTGTATGCCTGTCACCCCCCTAATATTCTTTGCACTGCCCTTGTTTTGTGCTCTCTGGCTGTAGGCTGTAGTTTGGGTCACCACCATATCCCCAGTGCCTGGGACGCAGCCTGGCATATAGCAGGTGTTGAATGAAGGTCACCCTAGCCAGTGGGCTGTGGGCTGGAAGATGCCCCTAATGGGGCTCCCACAGTGCAGACCCAGAGCTTTACCTCGGGGTCTATGTCTTGGTCCCCACCCCACCCCCAAACTTGGGCACCTTGTCACACAGAGCGGATCCCTCTCCTCCTAGTTTGGAACTCCCTCCTCTTCAGCTCCTCCTGGTGCTCGGTGGGCGTGGGCCTGAGGACTCCAGAGACACTCCCTGTCAGCGAGTTCTCCCATCGAACCCTGTGATGTGTCCCCCAGGCCCCTTCAGCTACACTCCTCACTGCAAGGATTGGTGGGGCTGCCTGGAAGAGGCGGCCAGGAGGGGAGCCCTAGGTGTGGGGTCCTTCCAGGTCAAAAACTCAAAAGGCCTTTTATTAGGTCCCGGGTCTGGGGGGCTCTCATTTGCCAACAATTCGATCACCTAACCCTGTGCGATGCCCCAGAGGGTGTGCAGTGGGAGGGCCAGGCCTGGGCCCAGCACGTACTCGGTGTCACCCACCCTCCTGCTCCAGGCACTTTTTCCATCCCAGACTCTCCAGTGACAGGCAGGAAACACTCTTCTGTTTCTGTGTGAATTTGGGCACAGCACTTAAGCCAAGGAAAAGGTGACGTTCCATGCATCTGCCCAGCCAGACATCTGGGTTGCTGGACGTCATACCACAGAAGCCTGGAGACAGGAGCTTCCAGGCTGACCTGATGAAGGGAGTGAATCTGACTGCTCTAGGTGCCTCCAAGTGGAATCACATGGGATCGAGGGAGAGTTGTTCGGGTGTCTGGCACACAGTAGGTGCTCAATGAACCAGGGTAACTTTCCCCAAGGTGTGCTGATTAAGAAAAGGTTTCTTGGTAACAAATAAGCTTGGTGTTGCCAGAGCCACCTTTCCCAGGGTTTTTAAATTTAAAAAAGAACAAATATACATATATATATATATATACACATACATATATGTTTAGATATGGGCTCTCAGGCTGTTGCCCACGCTGGAGTGCAGTGGCGCAATCCTAGCTCACTGCAGCCTCCAACTCCCGGGCTCAAGCGATCCTCCTACCTCCACCTCCCGAGTAGCTGGGACTATCAGGCATGTACCACCACCCCCTCCCCGCAGTGATTTAAAAAATTTTTTTTTGCATCACATGCCACATGCAGGGTTTGAAAAGGAAAAAAGTATGTATTTTTTCGTACAGATGAGGTCTCACCACGTGGCCTGGTCTTGAACTCCTGGACTCGAGGGATCCTCCCACCTTGGCCTCCCAAAGTGCTGGGATTATAAGCTCGAGCCACTGCCCTCAGCCTTCGGGAGTCTTAAACATGTGCTGTGCTGTGATGTGCCAGCTGCCTGCATCTTCCACAGCAGCTCTGATCAAAACCAACACTCTATGTTGCATCTCAGAGACCTGAACTCCCTGAAACCCACTTTCCGAGAACAGTGAGGCGGGTTTCTGAAGACTTTGCCCCTCAATTCCCAGGAAGGGCTTCCATCATTCCCTTATTAAGCGTTTCAATTTTTCAATCAATGTTACACGTATAACTGTAGTCATAAATATAAGGCCTACTGTATTCCTATCTCCTATCCCAAAGAAAACCAATTTGAACTTTAAGCTTTTTCTTCCTCTTTTACCTCCATATTTCTAAACAACATACTACTGTCACGTTTTCAGCTTTGGACATCCGTTGTTGATTTCCTGCTAAGAACAAGAACTTGGCTCTCTTACCCTCTGCCACCAATACACAGGCACATTCTTTCCCTCTCCCAGTCTCCTACTGAGATCCAGCGTACATATTTACCAGAGTAATATTCACTAGTATTTGTGTTCACATTATTTGTATGTAAATATTATTCACAGCTGAGTCATGCAGGGTCTGCGGCTCCTCTTCCTGCGTATTTCTGGTAGGCATTAATACACTGTTATTATTTGTTTAATTATCTGTATCTATCTCTGATTCTTAGACCTTCTCCAAGCCCTCTGACAGGACCCAGTGCTGACAAGACATGGGGCCACCTCGCAGGCCTAGAGCTGTGCTGAGTTTCCCCGGAGTCCGCCCCGGGTCCCAAGGCTCCATGTCTTTCTCCAGTCACTCCTCCCTCCCCTCCCTGGAGCCTTCCCACACGTAGTTGTGAGAATGGCTGCAGAGGAAGCCAGTTTTTGAGACTCCTGCAGGCCTCTCTTGGGTGTCTGTGGGGCCCTCTCTCCTGGAGACCCTCTTCTTGGGGCTAGAGGGGCTGCTCACAGCTCCCTGAATGTGCTGCTGATGGCTCCCTTGAAGACCACGGCCCCCTCCCACCCATGGTTTCCTGTTTCTCACATCACCCAGCAGGAAGGTTTCTCTTGTCTTCCCACCCTCCCCTCTTCTTGCTGTGGATTTTTGTTGGCATAAAATCCTCTGTGAAGCAATCAGGAGGGAGCTGACGCAGACCCAGTTCCTGCGGACCAGTGGTCCCTGCAGGCCTGCCTCACACCCGGGCCACCAAGGCCCTCTCTTGCCCTTTGCCCACATGCTTGTTCACCACCACCGGGCACTTTCATGACAACTATGTGGTCAATATCTCTGTCCTAAAAGTAGTGGGGACAGTTCCCACCCCTGGGCCTCACCCCTGCCCTGCCAAATGTTTTTTTTTTTTTTTTCTTTTTTCAGAGGGAGTCTCGCTCTGTCGCCCCAGGCTGGAGTGCAGTGGTGTGATCTCCGCTCACTGCAAGCTCTGCCACCCAGGTTCACGCCATTGGCCTCAGCCTCCCGAGTAGCTGGGACTGCAGGCGCCTGTCACCACACCGGCTAACTTTTTGTATTTTTAGTAGAGACGGGGTTTCACCATGGTCTTGATCTCCTGACCTCGTGATCCGCCCACCTCTGTCTCCCAAAGTGCTGGGATTACAGGCGTGACCCACTGCGCCCATCCTACCAAATGCTTTTTAAACATTTAAAAATGTAGTAAGTTCATCCTATACACTAAAGAGTGCCACAGCACACACCTCCCTCCAAGCCAGCCTTCGGGAGCCTTCGTCATCCACCCTGGAGGCCGTTCCTAGGGTGGGGTTCAGGTCTAGGGCATGCTGCCTTCCCTCAAGACTCAGCACCCGCTCCACTCACACCTGGGGCCCTCAGGGCTGGGGCTCATTTTCTCATCTCCCCCAGTGTGTAACCTCCTGGCTGCTGGCACAGGCTTGGCCCTGCAGACCCACCTTTACCCCAAGGCCAGCCCCGCAGCTGCCCAGGGCAGAGGCCCCCAACAAAAAGCAAGGAAGTGGATGTTTAGCCTGGACACTAACCGGACGAGTGCCCCCAAGTACTGCAGACGGACTCTGCACACAAGGCCCCCATCTCTTTCCAGCCCTGGCCAGGGAGATGGGTCAGTTTTCCCAGCAACCCAGGGGGCACTTAGGAGAGTGGGTGAAACAAGGAAGCGAAACTTTCATACGATTGGTTTAATTTTTTTTTTCAGCAGGAGAAAAAAGAATAAAGTTACAAGATTCTTTTAATATTTTCACAATGTTAAAACTAAAACTGAGCTCTAGGCTATGTGTGTAAGTAAATCTAGAACACAAAAGGGTTAAATAAGATTTTCTCTTTTAAAGATACAAGAATTTAAGCTTTCCTTACATTTAACAAACTTCACAGAACAGATACTGCAGGGGAACAAGCCCCACCCCCCACCCCCCCAGCTCTAAGTCAGGAAGTGAACATGGGCTTCGCTCCCCTGGGCCGGCTCCCCAGGGCTCCTTCCCACAGCTGCCTCCACGCAGCAGGCAGTGGGCAGGGCCTGGGGAGGGCTGGGAAGGGAGCGCACAGCCTCTTCGGGACCAGAGCTTGGCGGAGGCCTAGGCGGGGCTGCCTCACTGAGGATGGCCCATATGGTGGCCAAGGGCTGTGGCTTGACAGCAGTGGTAAACGCTGGGCAGACCTGGCCCCTCTGCCCTGGGCTGCCCTAGAGCAAGACACCGGTCTGGGTCCTGAAGCAAGAATTAAGGCTGGGGATTTTGCAGCGGGTTCCACTCTGGTGGGTGGAGGGTGGGAAGAGCATGACTTCCTATTTCAGTACGTCGGATCAAAAAAATATTTGCAGTTGCAGGTGTTCAGCTGTTAATTTGCAGACAGAGTTGAACCATTTGTTGTTTTATAAAAGGAAAGTTGCTGGGTTAAACTATTCCAGTAGCCTATGTGTGGGCAGATCCACGCTGCCTCTGCAGGGGCCTCCTGCCCTCACCCACCTGGATCAGATGCAGACCTAGAACCACTGGGACCGCTCACCCTGCCTGGGCTTTCAAGAGAATCCTGATCCTGTCCAACCAGCCCCAGCCCCAGCCCCACCTGACTGGTAGTGATTTCCTAACATGGGGCAATGAGGCCCACCCCCACCCTTCCCCACCTGGCCTGAGCAGCTGCAGCTGCTGAACTCCTCTGTGAACATGAGGGGGCACAGGTGGAGAAATGCACCCTCAGGCCCTCACCCACCAGAGCAAATACCACTCTCGGAGCTGGGCCACAGCCACAAACCGCTGTTCTAGACAGATCCAAACACACTGTCCCTGGGACGTATGCTGCCTTCCCTTACTAAACTTGCTATGTGGTAGATGTGGACTGGGTGTCCTTGGACTATGGGGCTGCATAGAAACGAGAATGGAGGCCACGGCATCATCCTCTTGGCCCCTGGAGGCACGGGCGGCTCCAGCTGGAAGGGGCAGAGCCCGTGGGCGGCAGCTTCCCTAGCTGCTCCCAGCACTTCTACTGATTCTTGTTGGCTATGAAATGTCTTTTTAAAAAACTCCCAATATAGAAATCTGGCTGCAGAGGCCAGTGTGCAGACCCGGCCACCGCGCTGTGCTGCCATTCGCCACATCTGGTCCGTGCCAGATCCCTGCACTGGCGAATGGCAGACCAGAGCCGGCGGGGACAGGGCACTCTGGCTGCTTCTCGTGACCTTGGATCCTGTGTAGAAAAGGCGGGTCTCGTTCGTGGACTAGTCTTGAGTGGAACTAATTTTCAAAGTGAGGTTACTGTTTCTCTTCTTGTGTGATGAGTTTTTTCATAGCAAGTCAGGTAAAAAAATTTCCGTAAGAATCTGTCCCCCACCCCCCATTTCCAGCTCTGTGGGAGAGTGAGGCCACCACCCAGCCCAGCCATGTGGCCAATCTCAGCAGCCTCCTGTGGCCAAGGCACACGTGGCCATCAGGTATCCTGGCTACTGGGACTAAGGATAAGTGAAGAGGTGAAAGGCCGAACATTAAACAGAGTTTCTGGCAAAGCCATGTGCGTCGTGGGAACTTTAACACCAGCTTCTACTCCTCTATTAACTCAGAGTCTCCGTCTGGAACACTTTCCACTTAAGGCTTTTTATAAGTTTGACTCCAGCAGTGACAGGTATGTGTTGTTTTAAATCCACTAGCCATGCTCAAAAAAAAATATTCTTCATGTTTTAATTTTATACAATGGCTAGCAGGCACCTTAGTAACCAGCCAGAAATCAATTTCAACCACCATCAACCCCTAAACTACAGTACCAGGATGGCTGGCTAAAGAAAGGAAACGGACTGGCTGCAGTCTGACGCGTGCCCAGTACAAGGTGTCTGGCTGACTTTGTCCTAAATAAGGCTAACATTAGTGAACTAAGAACAGCGTCATGTGGTGGCCATGCCTGGCCTTCAGGAGCACCCCTCCCCGATGCGCTGGCAGGAGCGCCCCACTTTCCGGTCCAGCTTCACCATTTTCATGATGGCTTCCTCCCGGCCGCGGCCCATGTGGTCGAATGTGCAGTCGTGCTGCTCGGGAAGGCGATGTAACATACAGAACACATAACCTGCAGCAGTGGGAGACGCAGAGGAAAGAGAGTATTAGGGTGGCCTCCAAGTGCACAGAGCCTCACTACTGCCTTTGTCCAGAGGATGGAAGGGCATCCCAGTGGGTGGACAACAGTCACTGCAGGGGTTCCTGATGCAGCAGAGAGCTCACTCCAACACCCACACCCTGTAGCAAGAGGGTCAGCACTTCGCATTCCACAGCTGCTCAAGCCCGTCTGATGCCCTCCCAACTCACAAGCTGTGGCTGCTCAGAGGCTGCCCCTGCCTGGACCCTTGAAGGGTAGAACCCTAAGTTGATGGCTGCAGTGAGACACAGCCCTCTCCTTGGAAATGAGTGGGCTCTGCGCCCCCGCCAGCACCACGCAGGCGGAAGAGCACAGGCTGTCAGCTCAGCACTTTGCTTGGCTCAGGAAAACTGTGATTTCCACCACAGGATGCCCACCATTTCTAGGAGGCAGGAGAAATGATTATGTCTTAAATGACATTCCACCTCCTGTACAGCCGGGGCTAGAGAGGATGGTGGGAGTGATCAAACCACAATCCACAAATGAGTAGGGGCTCTCAAAGGAAAGTGGATTATTTCTAGTGCTAGAAAAGGTATTAGATAGAAACAGAGGAAAGGACAGCAATGCTGGGCTCGAATTGCCATCTCCAAGGAACCTGACACTTCTTCTTTTTTTTTTTTTTTTTGAGATGGAGTCTTGCTCTGTCACCCAGGCTGGAGTGCAGTGATCTCGGCTCACTGCAACCTCCACCTCCCAGGTTTCACGCCATTCTCCTGCCTCAGTCTCCGGAGTAGCTGGGACTACAGGCGCCCGCCACCACGCCCGGCTAATTTTTTGTATTTTTAGTAGAGACGGGGTTTCACCGTGTTGGCCAGGATGGTCTCGATCTCCTGACCTCGTGATCTGCCTGCCTCGGCCTCCCAAAGTGCTGGGATTACAGGCATAAGCCACCGCGCCCGGCCAGAACCTGATACTTCTAACTTCACCAGGTAGGTGGGCAAGGTTGAGATCCCCACACTCAGGGCCTCCCAACTGTCCTTCCCTCCCAGAAGTGCAGGATGCTGCAAGGCTCTTTTTGAAGCAGAGAAATCCGAAGGAGACACTGGTCTGGTAAATAAGAGAAAAAGACCAGTGATGAAAGATCAAGAGGCCTACCAAGCAGGGAGCTGGTACAGGTAACGTCACTCTGGGCTGGGAACAAGGAGGGGAGGGCTGCAGGGAGCCAGGAGCCAGGCTTAGAGAACACAGGGTGCACAGCTGCACCAGGGTGTCATCCATTCCCTCCCGCTTCCCAGGCAATTTCTAGAGCGGCTGATATGCATGGGGAGCACAGACGTCTGAGGTCCCCAGGGTCTGCCGGCTGTCTCTTTCAGGAACACTGGGGAGAACAAGATCAGGGCTAGGAAGACACCTGCCAGTGCTGGCTGGCTCCTCACCACCTTCTTATCCCATCGGCATTAACTCACCACACCTCTAGGCCCCGTGAGCCTAGATCAGGTTCACAGGAGCAAGCTTCTGGGTGAGTCCAGATCCATTCCTAAACCTGCTCCCGCTGTCTGCAGCAGGCATCCCACAGCAGCCTGCCCAGGCAAACACTCTCCTCACTTGTTTTCCAAGCCAATGGCATCTCTTTTCAGACTTCTTTCTTTTAAGCCCTCATCCAGGCCATAAAGAACAGCCCTTCATCCCTCCTCACATCAACTTCTTTTCAGAGATGAAGAGGCTGTGCTTTTAGAAGAGCAGCAAGCGCCCAAGCAAGGAAGAAGTGGCCAGGATGAATAACAGTTTCAACAGCCTTAAGATTTAAGATTAATATTCAGTAGCCTTAACTTGTAAGATTAACTTCACCTATATTCCTCAGCCTGAAGGAAGGAGAATGTGTGGTGTCCTCAATGGCTGAGGACCAACCAGCCTCAAGGATGTAGCCGGTGCTCACACCCTACTAGGAAGCCTGGAGCCCAGGCTGTGTGCAGGGGACATGTACACAGCCTGAGGGGCTGGGAGTGACCCAGCTGAGCTTGGGCCATCCATTGTGTGAGAAAACATTATTAACTGCTTCCCAGGGAGAGCAGGGCAATATGTTTGACTCTAAATTGGGATTGGGTTTAAGGAAAAGAACAGAGATGAAATTTTTGTCTCCTGAGAAGCCAAGCTCCCACTTGGTTCAAAAGCAAAGTTAAGATTAATGAGCTCATGTGTTATATTTACTGATAAGTTCATTACTCGAAGATATTGGATACCAGTTGTCTTTCTCCTAAAGGATTTTGCAGCAGAGGTGTGGATGGCTTCAATATGCATCCTCCATCTAACAAGCAAAATCATCTTTTCGTAGCAAAGCCTACCTGGTGAGGGAGAACCTGCTGCCAGTCAGGGCTTAGGGTAGGGGCACCAGCAGGATGGCATCAGGATGTGTCTGCAGACATTTCTGTCACCAAGTCCTGACATATTTCTGTTCTTTCAGCATCTATAATAAGGGGTGGGTGGACCCCTGCTGCCCGTTCCCTTCCCTTTCTTCAAGATACTGGGATGATTCAGAAGGTCCCAGGGGCTCTCCTCTCCTTCTGATGAATGGTGCTGGCTGAATAAAAGCAGCAGGAAATGGATTACCACTGGAATTAACTTGGCTCCTGGCTCAGCTTAACACCTCATTAGTCAAAGACGGACTGGGGTGGAAGGCAAAGGCTGCATCTGGCCCCCCTTCTCCAGGTTTGCTTAGCTTGCCTTCCGCCAGCTAGAGAGCAGCCAACTCGGTGGATGTGAGAGCCCCAGGCCTCTGGAAGAAGGAACAGGGAGTGACACCCATAGTAGCTACCCTGATGTTCCCTCTACCGCCCAGGGAGTAGCTACCTGATATTCCCTTTACCCTCTATCACAGTGCTACCCTGATATTCCCTCTACTAGCCCAAAACACCTTATTTCTCTGCCCAGGTTCTGTGTACCTGTTAGACACATCTTGACACTTGGCTTAGATTTCTTTTTTCTTTTTTTTCTTTTTTTTTGAGACAGGGTCTTGCTCTGTCACCAGGCTGGAGTGCTGTGGTGCGATCCTAGCTCACTGCAGCCTCAACCTTCCAGGCTCAAGAGGTCCTCCTGCCTCAGCCTCCCCAGTAGCTGTGACTAGAAGCACACATCACCACACTTAGCTATTTTCTTATATTTTATTTTTGTAGAGACAAGGTCTCACTGTGTTGCCTAGGCTGGTCTCACACTCCTGGCTTCAAGCATTCCTCCCGGCTCGACTTCTCCAAGTGCTGGGATTGCTGGGATGAGAAGGCACCCTCTAATCCCAGCACTTTGAGAGGCCAAGGCAGGAGGAATGTTTTCAAAAATCCACACCCAGCCAGCTTGTATTTTTGAAAGGTAAAAACTATTAAACAGCAGATAGATTTTGGGAGCACACTGGTAGCAATGAGAATATATGGTATTGTAATTCACTGGAGAAAAGTTTGGGGGAAACTCTGGCGGGCTAACTTCCCAAGTAGCTGCACTGAAGTTATTAGGTGGCATAAATTAAGCTCAATTCCTTCTCCTGTCAGATCATTCACTAAGAGGAAGTTATGTCTGGAACTTGTCCCAAATGCTGAGCAGATATTATCTACTGACAGCAGCCAATGGTGAAATGCATTTTGGTGTCAGAAGGGGGTTGTCCTGGATACAGGGGATGGCGGGCAGAGGTGCGTGGGAATGACTGGTGGATGGGATGAATCTTTATCCTCTTTTCTTGGTACTCACAGATCTGTTTCCAGAAACCACTGCAAGCGTCATGAACTTTGGGTTGCTCTCTGACTGAATTCTGGGATCCAAGCTGGGTATGGAGAGAGATGAGTCCAGGCTGCTACAGAAGATTGTTTTCCATAATTTCAATGATGAGCAGTTTTAGAGCACAGAGGATTTATAGTCGTGTTAGCTAGGCCAGCCTTAACACTTCCTCTACATCATTTGTTAGAAACCAATAAGGGCCTTTCCAGAGAGGGCCAAGGACAGTGGCCTCCAGAAGGGATGAAGACACTAAGGACACAGAACTGACCTGCTGAACTAAGACAGCAGCTCTGGTATTATTACCCAGGGTATCATGTATTTCTTTTTTCCCCAGATTTTAAAAAGTTATATATTAAAATCAAAATCAGATAAAGTCACATATTCACAGCTGGCTGATCTTTGACAAGGTCAATGAGAACTTACACTGGGGAGAGGAAATCCCCTTCAATAAACGGTGCTCAGAGAATTGGCCTGCCACATGCAGAAGAGTGAGACTGGATCCCTATCTCTCACCACACACAAAAATCAGCTCAAAATGGACTCAAGACTCCAACTCAAGACCTGAAACTATAAGAATACTACAAGAAAACCTAGGGAAAACTCTTATGGACATTGATCTAGGCAAATAATTTATGACTAAGACCTCAAAAGCACAGGCAACAAACACAAAAACAGACAAATGAGACTTAACTAACTAAAAGCTTCTGCACAGCAAAAGAAATGATCAACCAGGCATAGAGAAAACCTGCCAAATGGGAAAAAATATCTGCAAACTATTCATCTGACAGAGGACTAATATCCAGAGTACATAAGGTACTTAACAGGAAAAAAAATCCTATTAAAAATTAGGCAAAGGACATGAATAGACAATTATCAAAAGAAGATATACAGTAAACAGGTGTATGAAAAAAATACTCAACATCACTAATCATCAGAGAAATACAAATCAAAACCACAATGAGATATATCATCTTACCCCAGTCACTATGGCTACTGTTACAAAGACAAAAAAAATAACAGATCCTAGTGAGGATGCAGAGAAGAGAGAACTCCCACTGTTTGTGGGAATGTAAACTAGGAAAGCCACTATAGAAACCAGTATGCAAATTTCTCAAAAAACTAAGAATTATCATTTGATCCAGCAATCCCACCACCGGATATCTACCCAAAGGAAAAAAAATCAATACATCAAAGGGATGCCTGCATTTGTATGTTTATTGTGGCACTATTCACAAAAGCAAAGATATGAAATCAACCTCAGTGTCCATCAAGGGATGAATGGATAAAAAAAATGTGGTATATATACACAAAGGAGTACTCTTCAGTCAAAAAGAATGAAATCATGTCAGTTGCAGCAACATGGATGGAACTGGAAGTCATTATCTTAAGTGAAATACACCAGGCACACAAAGGCAAATATCCCATGTTCTCACTTATATTCAGGAGCTAACTAATTTAAACACATGGAGGTAAAGAGTGAAAAGACACAGACTGGGAGGGTGAGTGTGGGGAGGGAGGTGGATGAAGAGAAGTGGACTAAAGGGTATAAACATATAGTAAGATAGAAGGAATAAATTCAATATTAGATAGTGGAGTAGGATGACTATACTTAGCAAAAATGTACTGTACTCGTGTGACAGACACCCTAACCCTGACCTGATCACATGCATTATATACATGTAACAGAATTTCTCATGTACCCCATAAATTTGTACAAATAAAAAAAATCAAATTCACTGACTCATTTACATACATACATTCCCATATCTATATTTTCCTTATGGCCCTATTGTTCAGTAGCATGTACTTTTAAAAACATTTCAACAGATTTTTGCTTACTGTAGCTATATATCATTTGGTGCTTTGAAGGGATAAAGGACGATAAGGGATGGGGAATATGGTTAAAAGGACGCTCACTCCCCAAAAAGAGAGGGGAAGAGTCATGGCAAAGTGGTTGAAAATGTAATCTGCCTGCTAAATGTGGTTTAACCATATCCCTTTCTCCTGCCAAATCACGTGATTGGCTACCCTGCTCCTTTGAGCGCAGGATGACTGGATTTTCATGAAATACTGGTCCAGGAGGAAGCTGCAGAGCTTCCTTAAGGATACCTGAGTTGTGTTCAGTAAGTCTGCACAAAACGCTCAAGAACTTGTATGGGCGTCCCTTTGCTTTCTGGCACTGAAGAGCAATATGGGATGAGCCCTTGACTTCAAAGGGAGAGAGAAACAGCAGCTCTGCAGGCACTGTGCTCCATGACTCCACTTTCCATGGCCCTCTGGACTGAGGCCTCTCTGCCTGCCACCATCCTGGCTTCTTACAGGCCGCCCTTAGCATGGGAAGAAGGAGAGCAGGACTAGTGAGGAGGCCCAACCATAGCAGGTAGTACCAGTCACCCCCTGTGATCTGAGGGGAAGGTCTCCCCAGGGTCTCCACCAGCTACACCCACCATCTGAGAAGACCTCCTTCAAGTGAGCAGACAGCATCGAGAGGGGGCACATGGAACTGGAACGGAAGAAGAGGATGCCTGTCCAGATAGTCACGGTGGCTGAACCACCTAAGGCTGTGATCCCGGGGCCCTGCCCAAGCCTGTGGCTGTGGACAGCAAGTGACGAGGGTAGAGCAATCACTTCCCTGACTGTCACTACCAAAGACACAAGATCATAGCAAAAGGCAAAAACACAATTCAAGACCTATCTAAAGCTCTGTCCTGAAAGAATCCCATGTGAATGAGAAATCCAGGAGGCAGTTTTCAGCTCACTCACCAGAAACAGAGAGGCAGGGGGGCAGGGACACCTCTCTCGGGAGAACAGGTATTTCAATGGAGGCCACTCGTAAAATATTAAACCAGCACATCTGGACTCAGCCCTCCTGATGCGGAAATGGGGCCTATGGCCCTAAAGACCCATGTGTCACAGAAACCTGAAGATGCCCAACACCTAAAGGGCCTTAGAAACACATTCCCAGCAGAAAACGGAACTGAGGAGCATTTTCCCAAGACCCATAAAAATCTGACACGCAGAGCTCTAAAACTGCTCATTTGGCGGGAACCAAACTTCTAACATGACCCTACAGCTTTTAAAGCTAACATGTGAAGTGGATACAATTCATTCAGATCTCTCATCCACAGCTACACCTCACCTCTGTCTACACAGGGAGTAGGTGTGGGTGTTTTGAGACTAAACCTACGTGACTGAGAACAATCTGCACAAATGCCATCATTAGGCAAAGGTGCCACAACATCCAACACCTTGTTCTAAGTGCTGTGAAAATTGTAACAACATCTCACTCACTTATATACAAAAATCAACATCAATCAAAACGAACACTCCAAGGTGTAACTCAACCTAGAAGGTGGGGCTGGGTCTGTGTTCTGTGTTCTTTACCTCTCGCAATGCTGGCAGGCTAGGCACGGAGGGCAGCTGAACCAAGTCAAGTAGCGTTGGCTGGTTCCCTTCCCCCACTGGCCACAGGGAACGGCTGCTGTAAGGGCCTGGGGAGGCGGGTGGAGCAGGAGCTGGAGGGCAGAGGGAAGGAGCCCACCTTACATCCTGCCTGAGGTGAGGCCTCTACCCTTGGCTGAGGCCCCTGGACCCTACAGACCAGCATTTCCCTCCAATTCCTAAGAATTGGGTAGGTGTTAGAACTGTCCATTTACACAGAATTTCCTGAGGGAGACAAAGAAGGGGATGCTGAAAGTCACAAAAGTTGAGCCCTTGACATTTTGATTCAATCAGTGCCAGACAGAAATGTTGCTTATTAGCTTTATCTTGAAGTAAAAATAATTATTTCAAGTTGGCAAAACTGGGCAGCTCTGGATACTTTTGGACTATAATTAATTAAACATTTGCTTTCTTGCAGACCCCTTCACTTGGAAGCTCCCTCAAGTGGCTGTTTTATTACAGCCATAGACCAGGGAGGGCTGCAGCTCCAGCTGCTCAGGTGTTTTTACCTCATTTGCAAATGTTTTACACTTCCTTGCTCATTTAAATTTCAAATTGTCAAAAGTTGAAGGAGGACCTAAAAATACTGATGAGCCTTGGGGATGAGGTACTGTAACACGCTCTGCTGGTGTGCAGCCTGAGGTGGCAGCATGCTGCTGTCTGCACAGAGGCACCTGCTCCCCACCCCCCAGCCTGTGCTGGGGGCAGCACAGTGATGGGGCCCCGGCAGGTATATCTGGTTCTGTGGTAAATCAGAGACTATTCCTGTGGATGCACATGAGCTCCAGCAGATAGAAGCTACCAAGACCTCTCAAAGCATCCTGAGTTGACCCTCCAAATCTCAACTCATTAATAGGTACCACTTGGCATCTAAAGTGTCTATTTCAAAAATAAATGACAAATATCCCTGACTCATCTTCCTTAAATGATTAAGCAACCGTATTTTTTAAAAAATCATATTTTTCCAGCAAAGTAACAACTGTTTAAAGCTCAGGACAGCTCACTGGCCTCACAGCTCATAAGTAAGTACAGGCGTTGGGTCAGGACAGCTCACTGGCCTCACAGCTCCTATGTAAGTACACGTTGGGAACAGCAGGTGGTTACAGGGAAGCTTGTTGTAAAGCATTAGCCATTTATACTCCCACCAGCAGCAATTTGTGGATTATACCACATCCGCTGACCCAATGCCCAAGGCAGAATTTGTAGCACAGAAATGTATTATATTAAAGGATCTAAATGCATTTTATTTCATCAGGCCAGGGTACAGGCAAAGCAGCTGCAGGTGTTTTGGGAATGGAATGCATCTGCTTTACATTCTCCTCCATCCCTGGCTTTGCATGGTAAGGGGAAAATCATTAGACTCCAACACACAGAACTGGATCCCAGCCTGCTGAGTTGGCTGACATAGTGCTCTGCTGGGCTGAGAAGAGAACCAGTGGATGGACAGAAGTCAGCTGCCCAGGGTGCTGGAACCAAACCCACAGTGAATCAACAAGCTGGGCATCGGTCTGTCTGCTTTTCAAAGAGAAGGAAAACTTGCAATTTAGAAAAGCCCACGCTCCTCCTCAACAATTTCATAAGAAACACTAAATCATATCGAGACAGCTCTAAAACAGAAGCAATCATCTGCTTTCCTCCAAATAAATTAAAATATCAGTTACATGCCAGCTAAATGTTAGAACCAAAAGCAGTATGATAGAGGCAAAGATACAAAAGCCTTGTGCAAAGAACTCATAAGGCAGCTGTGCGCCGTCAGCGGTGATCGAGAGCCCTCCCTTGGCATGTGCCGTCACATCACTTTCAGAAAGCCGTCAGCAGTGCAGGCAAGAAAACTGTGCCACAGTCCAGCTTAACGAAGCTCCCCATGCAGTTTGTACACATGCCATTTTAAAAGTATAAAAAAATTCACCACTGTTCATGTCCTTTATTATTGTTTCTCCAGACAGCCCCATTCTTGCAAAAGCTCTAATTACCTCTTTCCTCTCTGTGGAGAATATCGGTTTCGTCCCAGTAATGTCTCCTTCTATCACCCAGCTCAGGCAGCTCTCACTTTACCTGACAGCCAGAGAACAAGCCTCCCATCGCTCACTCTTGCCTCCATGTAGGAAAAGCTATTTTTGCAACCCAGGGGGTAGGGGGTTAGGAGGCCCATACCATGAAAGATATTGTGACTTATGAGAACTCTCCTCCAAGCAAGCCCTTCAATGCCCAGCATACGAGGAGACAGGGGCTGGCTGCAGGCTCATATGCTAGGCTGTTTTATCTGGAGATGAACATATATTTAAAAACTAAGAGAAAATGGCTCAAGGCAGTTTTTGTCACAAGAATAATGAAATGACTTGCTCTTTCAAACATCATTTCATTTCAGTAGCTGAAAGCAGGTGGCATTAACCACTTGGTACCTGGGGTAGTCTTTGGGGTCCAAAACCCCATAAGGAGGCACCTGCACTCCTGGCAGGCCCCTCCACCTCCTCCAGCCCCTACGCGGCTCTCAGGGGAAGAGTGCTGTGCTGGTAAGAAACTTCTGTTTTGGGAATGATCTTATTCTCCTTTCAGTAGGCTCCTGATTTGTTTGGCCTTCTCTTTCAGCATTTCCCAATCTTTTAAAACATTATCTTCTCAGACAGAGCAGTCTCCTAAAAAAACAGCTCCAAAGTTAAAGTACAGATGACAAAAGAGGCTGCACACATTCTATCCAGGAGCTGCTGAGGACACAGCCTGGGGCCGTGGGGCTAACTCAGTTGCCAAGCTCCTGACACATGGCTCGCCACGGAGCTGTGGCCAGTTTAGCCTCCCTGAAGGCACCTTTGCAGGCAAGAGTCAGTTCATCCAAGGCACAGAATGTCTGAGTGGCAATGTGGTCAGGGGGCATCAGACTATAAATGCCATACATCTCTCTCCAGAGAAACACCTGGAAAAGAAAGGAACATTTTCCCCATCTTTCCCAATTGACCTTTCAATCAACACGCTGGGATCACAGGGTGTACGCAGATAAGAAACTGGAATCAGGAGAGACCTGTAGCTTAGTCCCAACCCTGCTTCCACAGCAAGTCCCTTAACAGCTGAACTATACATTCTCTTTCAGGATAATACAGCACGGAGTGTGTGCTTTGGACCCCAAGTACTGAATTCAGGTTCCCGCTGCTCTGCTTTGACAGTTATGTCAGGTAAAGTGAGGGCTGCTTTGACATTACTGGCTCAGGGCAAGCCATTTAACCTTGAAGAACCTCAGCTGTGTCTGCTATAAGATGGGGTTGTTATGGGCATAAAAGAACACCGTGCCTGTGAAGCACCCGGCATGTGCTCGAGTAAGACTGGTTGGTCCTGGGATGATTCTTCAGAGTGTGGTCATCCCTTTTGCCATCTTGCCCTACATGGTGCAGCTGACATGCTTGGCATTACGACTCAGACCCCCTTCCCCCATCATGTCTGTTCCTTCCTCCTCCATTCACACAGCCTTTTTTCTGCCCCATTTGCTTTTACCTCCCCATCTGGATTCTGGTTCCATTCTCCTTTGAGAAGTCACTGCTGACAAGAGAGAATGAACGTGGAAATCTTCCTCTGAACATATGATGTACAAGTTTCCTCTCTCCCCCTCCACAAGTCTGTTTTTACAGACTATAATGCATGTTAAGTGACAAGCTCAGTAAAAATTTCTGAAGATATGCAAATTTCAGAGAAATCTGAATTAAATATACGAAGACTACACAGTGCAGGCTGGAAAGCACTCAGTGGTTAGGGACACCATGAAAGGGACACAGAAACTTTCCAAGGACATCAGAGAGGAGCTTCTCTGCCCTGGCAGAGGCATCTCCACAGGTACAGCTGAGTATTCTGCAAGACTGTCACAAACAGAGGCAGAGCATGTGTTGCCCAGTTTGGCCGTGTACTGACTATTTGTTGAAAAGCCTCATGTCTACTTCCCCGAGTCTGTCAGGCCGGGGGCTGTGGTGAAAGGAAAAGCAGGAGAAAGGAATGGGCTGTAGACATTCTGCAAACAATCTACGTTTTCACCCAAACTGTGCCAGCGTTACATGCACTTGTTTTATGTGCTTGTGTTAAGAATGAAGTTTCTCTAAGGGCTTCTTGTTTTCACCACGATAACTCAAAAAGGTCATTCAGAGGAGTTAAAAGTACAAGCATGCTTTTGCCGTTTCCACAAAATCTGAACTGCAAAGTCACAAGTCCTACAATGTCTGCTGTCCACTGTTATAAGACTGTGTGGTGGGGGTGGGGGTGGGGACGGGCAGAGAAGCTGGCTTCTTGATTCTCCATAAAGTTAGTTTATTTACAAACAACTCCCATGAAGGGGAAGAGGCTTATTCAGTGTCAGAAAAAATATTTTCTGCAGACATGAGTTCAAATCTGAAGTCAGACTGCACACTATAGTGAAAGCCCTACTGAATGGATAGCCCACTAAAGGACTCTACAAATCTCCTGTGTGGAAGGTATTAATAACCCCATAGCCCAGCTCCATTTCACTGGGGGTGTAGGAGAGGGGGCTCAGATATGATGACTTCACCTAATGGTTATAATTTGGGTATAAAAAACACCCCATGAACGGCTGGGCATGGTGGCTCATGTCTGTAATCCCAGCACTTTGTGGCACTGAGGCAGAAGGATCACTTGCAACCAGGAAGTCAAGGCTGCAGTGAGCCGTTATCGAGCCACCGCACTCTAGCCTGGGCAACAGACCAAGACCCTGTCTCAAAACAAAACAGAAAACAAAACAAAACACCCCATGAATGGAGCCTGAAAATCGCTAAATCTAATGACCCTTTTCAACTCTCACTTAGAACCTCTAGAAAGCTGACTACTCCCGTGGGCTCTGTGACACCTGCTTACCTTGTTTTCCTTCTCTTTCTCTGATAGCTCTTTGTCTGCTGTCCTTGAAATATTAGCATTATTCAGTGCTGGACCTTCTTTCTGTCTTAATCCTACACTCTTCTTCAAGGTTAAAATTCTAACTATGTATGCTAACAATTTCGAAATTTCTCTCTCTGCCCCAGACCTCTCTTTGGAGCTCCCTATCTGGGCATTCAATTATCTACTTGGCATCTCAGGTATTTCAGACTTGAGATGTCTAACACAGGACACTTGCTACTTCCTCACAAATCTGCTGCTTCTTCAGTGTCTCCCATTCTAAGAGAACAGGGCCACCATGCAGCCAGTGGCTCATGACACAAACCTGGAGTCATCACTGATATCTTCCTTACTGTTCACATTCCATTACCGAGTCCTGTGGATATGATTTCCAAAAATCAAATCCATTTACTTCTTGCCCTCTCTACTGCCACCACCTAGTCAAAGCCACCAGTATCTTTTTCCAAGGCTACTGCAATAGCCTCCTTTAGGTGGTCGCCCCCACATCAAATCCACCTTCCTCAGGGCAGCCAATGTGATGAGATGATGAGATGATGAGATCCAGCCCTGTCTATGATTACCATGCTCCTTTACTTAATGGTTCCCCACTGATTACAATAAAAACTTCCTCACTGAAGCATGATCTCAACACTGGCTGCCGCTTCCCCTTGTGCCATTTATTCCTTTGCATTCTGTGTCCCAGACACACCAACTTCCAAATGAAATTCCTGGTTATTCAGGCCTTAGCTTCAATGACTTCCTCAGGAAGATCTTCCTGAACCCTCAGACTAGGTTAGGGCCCAGTTGGATGCTTTCAAGGCATCTTGAACTTTCCCTTCAATCACTAGTCACAATTTTAATTTAGTGTCATTTGTGGAATTTGTTCATTTAACTTGTCTCCTTGGCTAGATTTCATAAAATCAAGTACCATGCTTCTGTAATTTATCACATATCCTCTATCCCTAAAATACTGCTTGGTTCACTCAAAATATTTTGGTCAGGTAAAGGAATGACAGGTTAGGTACAGAAAGACTGTGTTCTCTGAACCTTAGGGAGCAAGCAAAGGCCAATCGGGTATTCAAGGGGCTAAATCCAATATCCTCACCTCAACCTCTACAGCATTTGTCCACTTTTCCATTTCTTGAAAAACTTCTATTTTTCGTCTTCTGTGATATCACACTCCTTTCTTCCCACCTGACCAACTGCTGCTCCTTGGAATCCTTCATGGCTTCTCCTCTAAAATCACCCAGCATGACATCCTCCTGCATTTTCTCCTTTACGTAATTTCTTCCAGGTCCAAGTAGGGTATCAATGCTAATGCCTCTTGAACTTACATTTCCATCCATGAATTCCTCTCAAATCCAAATCCCGATATCCAATGGCCTACTTGACAAACACTTCTGACTAGAATAATGTTTGCTAGGAATCTCAACTGTACCATGTTCGAAACAACTCTTCATCTTTTTGACCTCTCCATTAGTTTATCTCCTCATCTTCTCTGCCTCAGTGAGTGGCAATATATCCACCCAGCTGCTGTTTGAGTCAGACTCTGGGCTCATTCTTGATTCCTCTCTTCTCTTTACTTCTCACACTGACTTTATTAGAGGTTTGGTTAGATGTAAACAACGTCCTGAATCGGCCCTGCATCTCTTCTCATGCGAATGTCCTGTGGCAGGAATAAGCTCCCCATGCTGATGGAAGAGAAAGGCAGCCAGCTGGGCTGGAGTGCAGTGAGGCCAATGGCTCCACCAGGCTGCTACAGCTCAGGCATGTTGCCTGCTTCTGCCTTTGCTGCCCTCCAAGCCGTCTCCCTCCCAGCAGTTGGAAGGAATTTCTGGATTTTTTTTAAAAAATTATTGACCTGAGATATACTTGTTTTATAGTTGTTTATTCTTACTTTGCCTATTTAAAGGTAATACATGAATATAATAAAAATTCAAATTGCCTAAAATGATATACAGTAGAAAGTAAGTCTCCCATCCCATTCTCTCAGTTACCCTCTCCAGCAACCACCACCACTGCCTGTTTTTATGTATTCTTGAGAGCCCATGCATCGATGCATATACAAGCATGTGTTTCTCTCCCAGAGAAATATATTTTTTCTTTTTCTTTCTTTCTTTTTTTTTTTAAATGGAGACAAGGTCTCACTATGTTACCCAGGTTGGTCTCCACTGCCTGAGCTCAACTGATACTCCCACCTCGGCCTCCCAAGTGCTAAGATTACAGGCATGAGCCACTGTGCCTGGCTCTCCAGGGGAATATTTTTAAAATTTAAGCCAGATCACTCCTTTGCTTAAAATCCTTCAATGCCTTCTCACTATGTTTACAATAATCAGATTATTTGCAAAGACATGCAAGCCCCTGACTGATCCCTGCTGCGTCTCCACTCTCCTCCTGCACTGTGCTCCGGCCAGGCTGGCCAGCTTTCTCTTCCTCAGATACACCAAGTTTGTTCCTCCCTCCAGGGCCTTTGTTCTGTCTAGGGCACTGCTCTCCCAGCTCTCTGAATGGCTGGCTCTCCCAGCTTTTATGTTCAGCTCAGCTTTCATGTCCTCCCAGGTGCTGGCCTCCCCGTTCCCTATTTGCGGCTCCGCCTTTCCCTTATCACTCTGTCATTTTATTACATCGTATCTCCAACTCCCATCAGAAATTACCTTGTTTATCTGTTCCCTTGCTTACTGCATCTCTCCCCCAAAGAATAAAAGCACCAAGAGGTCAGGGACTTTTGTCAGTTTTATTCCTTGCTCTTCCTCTACAACTCAATAAAGATGAACAGAATGAATAAATAATTTGAGTAAACATCTGACTCATTAAAAATAGAAAAATATTGCTTCTAGCAATAAGACAGAAAAACAGAAAAATATTACTTCTAGCAAAATTTAATGCTAGTAACTGTGCCCCTCCCCGTCACAAGAGGACACCGTCACCATGCAGTTCATCCAGTTACCTGGGTGAACACAAGTGCACGGGCACGACTGAAAAATTACTGCTGTCTGGCTTGTGGTCTATCCCATTTTTTGCAGTAGCACGTTTACTTTCCTAATAGTGCCTTTCTATTGCCGTTATTCACAGGAGCCTGCACTTGCTGAGCTCACTCTTAGAGTAACCCAGAAACGTCCAAGATGGCACTGGATCCTCTCCTGGAACTGAAACTTTGCAGTTGCTCATAATTACAAATGAGTGGAGTACACACAATGCAGAACTGAATGTAACCACACAATTCCCACTGACATCCATTTCCTATTCCACCCTGGTATTTTGTCCAGTTACTCCAGATTCCATGGAAAATTAATCCTTAGTTCGAGGGAAGAGGAGTTTAATTGATGCAAGAGTATTAACATAAACCTAGCCCTTTAGTTTGTAAATCTGGGACCCCCACTTCCTGGGTGAATCTGGAACATACAGTGCAGAGCTCAGGGAAACAAATGTTACTGTACGCTGACTCACAGCTGCCATGGTCCAAGAAAGAACAGCACTGAGTGTGTGGACAACAGTGGCTGGCTGTGCACAGCATGTGTCCTCGTGACCCTTAGAGTCCTCAGGGCACAGACAGGTGGCTGCCAGCCTGTCTCCTGGACCCATAGGACCCATCTTCGCCTGTGGAAGCCACTGCCTGCCACCTCCCACCCTATGGCCTAGAGCGAAAGCAAGTATTTACTACTAATAAAGAAATCTAATATCGGCATGGAACACACTTATCCCTAGCTCCCTTGCGGCCCCAAGGTACTTTTCTGGAGGAGCCATCAGAGCAAATGAAGCAGGCCTGCCTTGGATCATGCAAAGATCTGTCTTCTGTGGAAGACAGTACTCCCCACAGGCCAGAGTCATCTGTCTTCCAGTCACCCACCCAGGCACTGTACATTTTAGCATGTGCACCAGTTGGTGTGGCCTGTGATCGTGAACAAGGAAGTATCCAAAGCAACATGGGACTTTCCCTGTAATCTTCTTTGAACTGTGTCACAGGCACTGTAAAGGGGTACAGCAATACACTAGACAGTACAGGTGGCTCTACCTCTCATTTCCACAGGCAACAACAGAGAAAGGGAACACCCTTCAAATCTCAAGAGGAAATAAGCAGTGGCATCCTCAGGCACTGGCAGCTGTGGCCAAATACCACTCTCAGGTCAATGCCAGTGGACTTCCCACACCCACCATCACACCTCCATTTTTGCTCCTCCTCCATTTCCAGACATTTCTAGCCCTTCTCTACTGTGTCTCTTTTCTCTCCAACACATGGATTTCTTTTTACTTGTCGTGACCATTTTTGTTTCTCAAAAAAGTAAAAGGAAACGGAAATCCACAGCTATGACTGCCTTAATACCTGCTTCACAGAGGAGGCAGCCTTCTGGACTGCAGGCTCAAGGGCAGGCCAAGCTTGGCGATGCTGGTAAGTGTCCACACCAAGCAGCTCTTACGTGTGTACCTCTCATCTGTCTACACAGCTCACCAGAAATGTGTTCATTTCCTTTTTTCTTTCTTTCTTTTTTTTAAATTGAGATGGAGTCTTGCTCTGTTGCCCAGGCTGGAGTGCAGTGGCTCACTGCAGCCTCCAACTCCCAGATTCCAGTGATTCTCCTGCCTCAGCCTCCTGAGTACCTGGGATTACAGGTGCACGCCACCACGCCTGGCTAATTTTTGTATTTTTAGTAGAGACAAGGTTTCACCATGTTGGTCAGGCTGGTCTCGAACTCCTGACCTCAGGTGATCTGCTTGCCTCGGCCTCCCAAAGTGTTGGGATTACAGGCGTAAGCCACTGCACCCGGCCTCATGTGTTCATTTCTTAACTGAGCTCTGTCTAACCCTGAATTAGGGATGGGGATGCCTGCACAAAACACAGAGATGTAGAAAGGTGAGAAATTTTTTAGAGAACCCAGTTGATCCAATTATTTTAGGCAGTTCTCCAATGAACAATAGGGCTAACACATCCACCTTTTTCAGTTTTTTTTGCCTCTGAACTTTGCTGTAGCATTTCATGGTCAGTCTCAACTATCCAGATCTTAAGTCTGCTAGCTCCTTTTCCAAATAGTTAAGAGTGCCACCTCTCAGCACTTATTCCCAACTTATCCAGAGCTTGTTCCTTTTGAGTCTCTGGGAATGTATCACCTGTCACGCCCCTCATGGGTCCTGTCCTAGGAACCTTAGCTCGCTAAGCAACATGACTTTGAGAGACGGAACAGTTCTAGTGCCCCCTGACATAAGGCAGGTTGGTGAAAGCCAACAACCCATGAAAGCTCCATTCATAGAGATCTGGTTACTGGCAGATATACTGACCTCTAAGGCAGTCTTCTCCATGTCTGCCTTCCAAAAGATGGCAATGCTCTCCAAATGCAAATTCTCTTTTTGTAACACTGACTACAGTATCCACCAACACTAGAGTTTATGCTGGCACACAATCTTATTCAGGCTCGTGGCTGGCAACAAGATGGCAAAACGTGAAGTGGTGAGGCTTTTCTTAGTCTGTGTCTCCAGGCCCCAGCAGCTGAGGAGTAAGGGCTGTCATGTGATCTTATCAGGACTTTGGTCTGCTTAGGTAAAAAGCACTTTCCAGAAGCAGAAACAAACTTCATTGATATTGATCTTCTCAGAGTAAAGGTGCTATAGAAATCTCATCTAATAAATAAAGGATGCAGGCTCCAGTGTTGGGCTGTCAGTCCAGCAAGGGAAAGAAGCTATCAAGCTCAAGGAGTCAAAAATATTTATTGGTCACCTGTGCACTGTTTACAGAGCTCTATTCTAGGGGCTGGGTGGAGGAGAAGGGAAAAAAAGAAGTCACTAGTTTCTGCCTTTTGAGATAGTTGGAGACACATGCAGAGAAAAATAGTTGAAGGTCACCAAGAGCAAAGCAAGATATCAACTGCAAATAAAATCAATATAATTCAGCGATGTGTAATAAATCGGGAGCACCAAGGGGAAGTCAACTCCAATAAGGGATCTTGGAGGAGGTAACTTTTCAAGGAACATGAGGATATGAATTAGCACTCAGGAGAACAGAATGTGCATATCAACAGAATTAAATGCCACTGTGTCTCATATTACCCAGGTGCAGCGGGAGACCAAAAGGTGGCCATGCTGTGGAGCCGGTTTTCCAGAAGCATCTGATCTAGATGTGGCATATGGGACACAACAAAACACAGTGCACTGGATGACTCATTACCCCATCTTAAGTGGTTCTCACAGTCAGGTGCATACATTTTTACCATTCAATAAAAAGCATCTCTGAAATGGGAAAGTGGTTAAGGAATGGGCTAAATTCTATATGGGTGAAAATATGGACAGTTAATGCTGTAGTCCTCTCCTCACTGTTTTGGGGACCCCATGGGCCAGCTTGGGGATATGAGAAAGGGGTGGGATTCTGGGAGCTTAGAAGAGCTGGGCTCAAATCCCAGGTGCTACCTTCGTATTTCTAAGCTTCAAAGCTTCAGTTTTCAACTCTGTAAAAAAGGAGGTACCATTTGTCCAACAATGCTCTTAAGAGTCAAATGATATAACTCAAGTACAGGTACCCAGGATATAGTAGCTGTTCAATACAGCTATTCCTCTTCTTCCTTCACCCAGAAGATCACAACTGCAAGATGCAGGGATCTCACAGTGTATTCAAGTGTCTATTAAAGTATCACCACACACCAGGCACTGCAGTAAGAGCCGAGAACCGCAGAAGAGTATCGCTAAGTGCTCATGGTCTGGAGAACGGACAGACATGTAAACAGACAATTTCAATATGCTCTGAGACATGTATCATAAACAGAGGCCAACCATGGACTCCACACAAGAGAAGACTGTTGAGTTGTCTCGGAGGAGATCACCAGATGAAAGGTTTTGTTAAAAAAGACAACAGGTTTTGTGAGGGCCTCAGCTGAGAAAAACTGTGGAGACAAACACTGAGCCCAGTCCGGCAATCCTGTTTCTGACCCTGTCCTTGATGCTCCAATATCAGTTCTGTGGTCTCGAAAATGAATTTGTTACTGGCGGAGCTCGGCTGCTGGAAAGTTCACACCACAGTACTCAAATCTGTGAACAGGTTTGAAGAAGAGGATTTGTGACAGATTGCTCTGGAGGGCAGAGTGAGGGGAATGAGTATGTGGTCTAGCGGGGGGCCAGTTTAAGCTGGGTAGAGGAAGCATCTAGTCAATCTAAGCTGCCCAGCAACAGGAGATGCCATACTCCCTCCAAGCAGATGTACACAGTGGGGCTCCTGCCAGGAAACTGCTGATGATGGGGTTTATGCAGCGCCAGTTTACGGGTCTGGACTGGCACCGGATGGATGGCTTCTAATATTCCTTAATTGCTTGGATTATATGCCAAGGAATGGCAGGTTTGTTATGCAGGAATCAGAGACTAGTGTGGTTACACACAGTAGGTCTGTGACCTCCGAAGAACCCATATATTTTGTTTTCTACGAGACAGGGTCTCACTCTGTTACCTTGTCTGGAGTGTAGGGACATGATCACAGCTCACTGCAGTCTCAAATTCCTAGGTTCAAGCAATTCCTCTGCCTCAGATTCTGAGTAGTTAGGACTATAGCACATGCCACTACACTAGGCTAATTTTATTTTTTTGTAGAGATGGATTTTTGCTATGTTGTCCAGGCTGGTCTTGAACTCCTGGCTTCAAGCAATCCTCCCACATTGGCTCCCAAAGTATTGGGATTACAGGTGTGAGCTACCACACCCGGCCCACAGAACCCATCTTATTCATGTCCAAGTACTAACAAAAACACAGGTTTTATTCGTGCAAATACACCCTTCCCCAAAGTTGAATTATTTAATTAAACTCATAAGCATACCAAATAATTTTAATTCAAGCAAGAAAGCATACTACCCTATCTGACAGTATATATGTCTAGTCTGATTTATTTTCCTCCTCTACCAATTTTTAGTGGTAAAGGGGGAAACAATCCATCTGGATCTTATTCGTTCAGCCATAATCCACTGGGAAATCCTGAGGCTGCACGTGTACCCTGGACCTCAAGAATTTACATGGCTACTGGCCCAGAAATATTCCCAGTCAGCTGTGGTTGGGCCTGCCTTCAAACACTATTCCAAAAAGGCTTTCCGCTAATCATAACCAGCAGGCTCATGAGAACACCACATTTCTTGGACTTTGAATTTTTTCTTGTACATTATTGGTCACCACTGACTGGACAGCCACTACAGGCCACATACTCCAATAGGGGCTGTGGTAAGTTACAGAGCCATCATGTACTCGTGCCTGCTGAGGATTTTTTGAGTCTGGCAGGGAAGGGGAGGACAGTGGGAGAAAGGCATGTGTTATACACCCACAAGGTATAAATCTCTAACTGAGAGAGAATGGAAGTGACTGGAACTGATATGAAACCTCATTGATGTGGGTACTACTCATTTGCAATTTCCAGTAATTCTCTTTGGTTCTAAATTACCTTGGTGTTTCCTATGAACAAATGAATCTATTAAATGTACAGGTAGTATGGTCTAACTTGGGGGTACATTCAAATTACCTAAGAACTGCATTTTTACTCTCTAAAGAAGAACTCTAAAGTGCTGGGCTGAGGCCCACACTTCTTAGAAGTACTCCTTAAGAGGGAATCACAAACCCAGAGGAAGAAAAGAAATAACCAATATCAGAGTAGAACTAAATGAAATTGAAACAAACAAAAAAAATTACAAAAGATAAATGAAACAAAAAGCTGTTTTTTTGAAAAGATAAATAAAATTGATGGACCATTAGCAAGATTAACCAAGAAAAGAAGACAGAAAATCCAAATAAGCTCAATAAGAAATGAAACAGGAGAGACTGCAACGGACACCACAGAAATACAGAGGATCAATCAAGGCTACTATGAACACCATTAGGCACATAAACTAGAAAAACCTAGACGAGATGATTAAATTCCTGGAAAGACACAACCCTCCTAGCTTAAATCAGGAAGAATTAGATACCCTGAACAGACCAATAGCAAGCAGTAAGACTGAAATGCTAATTAAAAATATATCAACCAAAAAGGTCCAGGACCAGAGAGATTCACAGCAGAATTCTACCAGACATTCAAAGAAGAATTGGTACTAATCCTATTGACACTATTTCACAAGATAGAGAAAGAGGAAACCCTCCCCAAATCATTCTATGAAGCCAGTACCACCCTAATACCAAAACCAGGAAGGGACATAACCAAAAAAGAAAACTACAGACCAATATCCCTGATGAACATAGATGCTAAAATCCCTAACAAAATATTAGCTAACCAAATCCAACGACATATCAAAAAGACAATCCACCATGATCGAGTGGGTTTCATACCAAGGATGCAGGGATGGTTTAACATACTCAAGTCAATAAATGGGATATACCACACAAACAGAATTAAAAACAAAAATCACATGATCATCTCAGTAGATGCAGAAAAAGCATTCAACAAAATCCAGCATCACTTTATGATTAAAACTCTTACAAAAATCAGCATAGAAGGAATACAGCTCAATATAATAAAAGCCATCTATGACAAGCCCACAGCCAACATAATATTGAATGGGTAGAAGTCGAAAGCATTCCCTCTGAGAACTGTAACAAGACAAGGATGCCCGCTCTCACCACTCCTCTTCAACATAGTACTGGAAGTCCTAGCAAGAGCAATCAGACAAGAGAAAGAAATAAAGGGCATCCAAATCGTTAAAGAAGAAGTCAAACTGTCACTGTTTGCTGATGGATGATATGATTGTTCACCTAGAAAACTCTAAAGACTCCTCTAGAAAGCTCCTAGAACTGATTAAATAAATCAGCAAAGTTTCTGGATATAAAATTAATGTACACAAATCAGTAGCTCTCAACTAAAGAACTCAACCGCTTTTACAATAGCTGCAAAAACAAAACAAAACAAAACACACCAAAATGAAAACTTAGGAATACACCTAACCAAGGAGATGAAAGACCTCTACAAGGAAAACTACAAACACTGCTGAAAGAAATCATAGACAACACAAACAAATGGAAACACATCCCATGCTCATAGATAGGTAGAATCAATATTGTGAAAATGACCATACTGCCAAAAGCAATCTACAAATGCAGTGCAATTCTCATCAAAGTACCACCATCATTCTTCACAGAACTAGAAAGACAATCCTAAAATTCACATGGATACCCCCCCCCCCAAAAAAAAAGCCCACATATGCAAAGCAAGTCTAAGTAAAAAGAACAAATCCTGAGGCATCACATTATCTGACTTCAAACTATAAGGCCAGAGTCACCAAAACAGCATAGTAATGGCATAACAAAAGGCACACAGACCAATGGAAAATAACAGAGAATCTACAAATCAACCCGAACACTTACAGTCAACTGATCCTTGACAAAACAAAAACAAAAAGTGGGGAAAGGACACCCTTTTCAACAAATGGTGCTAGGATAATTGACTAGCCACACGTAGGAGAATAAAACTGGATCCTCATCTCTCACCTTATACAAAAATCAACTCAAGACAGATTACAGACTTAAATCCAATACCTAAAACTATAAAAATTCTAGAAGATAACATTGGAAAAACCCTTCTAGACATTGGCTTAGGCAAGGATTTCATGACCAAGCACCCAAAAGCAAATGAAATAAAAACAAAAATAAACTGCTGGGACTTAAACTAAAGAGCTTTTGCACAGCAAAAGGAACAGTCACCAGAGTAAACAGACAACTCACAGAGTGGGAGAAAACCTTCACAATCTATACATCTGACAAAGGACTAACATCCAGAATCTACAATGAACTCAAACAAATCAACAAGAAAAAAATCCCATCAAAAAATGGGCTAAGAACAAAATAGAAAATTCTCAAAAGAAGGTAAACAAATGGCCAAACATATGAAAAAATGCTCAACATCATTAAATGATTAGGGAAGGGCAAATCAAAACCACAATGCAATACTACCTTACTCCTGCAAAAATGATCATAATCAAAAAAATAAAAAAATAATAGATGTCGGTGTGCATGCGGTAAACAGGGAACACTTTTACACTGCTGGTGGTACAACCACTATGGAAAACAGTGTGGAGATTCCTTAAAGAACTAAAAGCAAAACTACCATTGATCCGGCACTCCCACTACTGGGTATCTACCCAGAGGAAAAGGAGTCATTATACAAAAAAGATACTTGCACACAGATGTTTATAGTAGCACAATTTGCAATTGCAAAAACATGGAACCAACCCAAATGCCCATCGATCAATAAGCAGATAAAGAAACCGTGGTGTGTGTGTGTATATATATATATATATGTGTGTGTATACATATGATGGAATACTACTCAGCCATAAAAAGGAATGAATTAATGGCATTTGCAGCAACCTGGATGAGACTGGAGACTATTATTCTAAGTGAAGTAACTCAGGACATCGGATGTTCTCACTCCTAAGAGGGAGCTAAGCTATGAGGATGCAAAGGGATAGGAACGACACAATGGACTTCAGAGACTCAGGGGGAAAGACTGGGAAGGGGGTGAGGAATAAAACACTATAAATAAGATGCAGTGTATATTGCCTGGGTGATAGGTGCACCAAAATCTCACAAATTACCACTAAAGAACTTACTCGGCCGGGCGCGGTGGCTCAAGCCTGTAATCCCAGCACTTTGGGAGGCCGAGACGGGCGGATCACGAGGTCAGGAGATCGAGACCATCCTGGCTGACATGGTGAAACCCCGTCTCTACTAAAAAATACAAAAAAACTAGCCGGGCGAGGTGGCGGGCGCCTGTAGTCCCAGCTACTCAGGAGGCTGAGGCAGGAGAATGGCATGAACCCGGGAGGCAGAGCTTGCAGTGAGCCAAGATCACACCACTGCACTCCAGCCTGGGCGGCAGAGCGAGACTCTGTCTCAAAAAAAAAAAAAAAAAAAAAAAAAAAGAACTTACTCATGTAAACAAACAACATCTGTTCCCCAGTAGTCTATGGAAATAAAAACTTAAAAAAAGGGGAATCACAGGAAGAATCTATTAGGGTGACTAACAGTACCTAGTAGCAGGTATTTGCATACAATGTGCTTAACATAAATTGGTTTTAACTACACATTAAAGGCTTTGGAAAGGACATGTCTTTGGTAAAACTTCATGAGTAATTTATTATTAGTCTGAAAGAAAACATTTTTAAAAATCCGATTATTTTGACTACTAACTACTTTGCGTGTGTGTGTGTTTGTGTGTGTGTGTGTGTGTGTGTGTGTGTGTGTGTTTGCCATAACTGGCCTTACTTGGTGGTTTTACTGCAAAGGCTCCATACAGGGTCCCCAAGTCCTGGGCAAGGTTTTAGAAACTGAACTAACAAGAAGTTGTTAACAGAGTCTGATGAATTGGGAAGAAAGACCAAGAAATATGGGTACTTCAGAAGAGATATTCTGGGTTCAATGGAGAATACAGGGCAGGAAGATGTGACAGGGAGGTGCAGTGAATGTGCCTGAAACCTAAGCTGAAGGAAGGGAGGAGAAGGTACTGGCATGAGGGGTCCCTGGGCAGAAACTCTTCAGCAGGCCTTGAAGTTTAGTACATGGAATACCACTATTTAGCACACAGGTGTGATATGAGGCGAGGGACCACCTTTCCGATCTTGGTTTTCTCATTTATTACAAAAAAAAAAAAAAAAAAAAGGAGATGAGACTAAATGATTACTAAGGCGGCTCCTAATTCTGGTGGTGTGTGATTCTATTATCTACACACAAATTTTCATGATTTTGCCTTTAATTCAAACAAAGCATTTCTAAACATCTCTCAGTGTGGCTTGCTTTCATCACCTCAAGTGAGTATAGCCCAGGACAGCTATCTGGGGTGTTTCTTATGATACTGGTTTAAAATAAGAGGGCCAAGCTCAGGGTGCAGGTTTTTACCACTCTAGCTAGACACACACGTGACATATGACTAACAACACAGGAATATGCTTCATCTGCAAACAGAAATGAATCTATGGGATGGCAAAACTCTTTAAAACACAGCTTTGGCCGGGCGCGGTGGCTCAAGCCTGTAATCCCAGCACTTTGGGAGGCCGAGACGGGCGGATCACGAGGTCAGGAGATCGAGACCATCCTGGCTAACACGGTGAAACCCCGTCTCTACTAAAAAATACAAAAAACTAGCCGGGCGAGGTGGCGGGCGCCTGTAGTCCCAGCTACTCGGGAGGCTGAGGCAGGAGAATGGCATAAACCCGGGAGGCGGAGCTTGCAGTGAGCTGAGATCCGGCCACTGTACTCCAGCCTGGGCGACAGAGCGAGACTCCGTCTCAAAAAAAAAAACAAAAAAAAAAACAACACAGCTTTGTTGACCAATTATAGGCTACATGGTAGCCTACCATGAGTTAAATCATCATCTGTTTTTTGGTGAACATATTTGAACATTTCCCATGTTTTCCTAGAATGTGTTAATCAACTACAACCTGTGGGGGGCAGCTATGAAAAATCTATAGCTGAATCATACTTAGTGATGAAATGCAATGTTTTCTACCTAAGATCAAGGAAAATGCAAGATGACTCAACACTTCTATTCAACATCATGCTGGAGGTGCAATAAAGCAAGAAAAAGAAAAGGCATACAGACTGGAAAGGAGTAAAACTGTATTTGCAGATGACATGATCATGGATGTAGAAAATCCTAAAGAATTGAGAGCTAACAAGTTAAATTTAGCAAGACTGCAGTAAAAAAAAAAAAAAAAAAAAAAAAGATATAAGATTGTATTTCTAAGTGGTAGCAAAAAAAAAAAAACAATCTAAAAATAAAACTTTTAAATTACACTCACAATATCATCACAAACTAAAATATTTAGGAATAAATTTAACAAGATATGCATTGAAAATTTAAAATGTGGCCGAGAAATTAAACACCTAAATAAAGAATTACAATATTAAGATGGCAATTCTGTGAATCTTTTTGCAACATGGTTAAAATTTTAAAGTGGGAAAAGACTCTTCATAAAAGAAGATACTATGAGTGACCAAAGAACATATAAAAAATATGTTCAACATCATTGGTCATAAGGGAAATACAAATTAATATACCATGAGATACTACTACACAGCCACTAGAATACCTAAAGTTAAAAAGGCTGACAATATTAAATGCTGGCAAGAATAGGAAGAAACTGGAACTCTAATGCATTGCTAATGGGAATATAAAATGGTATAAGCTTGGAAAAGATCTTGGAAGTTTCTTAAAATGTTAAAGGCACACTTACCATTTAACCTAGCAATTCCATGCCTATGTATATACCCAAGAGAAATTAAAACACATGTCCACACAAGACTTGAGAACAAATGCAGCTGTATTCATAATGGCCCCAAACTGGCAACAACCCAAGTGTATGTCAACTGGCAAATGGATAAACACATGTGGTATATCCATACAATGAAATACTACTCAGCATAAAGAGGAATGAACTACTGATATATAATATGGATGAATTTCAAAAACAACATACTATGTAGATAAAAGACTACAGACTGTATGAATCCATTGATAATAAAATCCTAGAAAAGGTGAAACTATAGCAACAGAAAGCAGATCTTAAGTGGTTGGCTGGGGTGGAAGAGAATAGGGATCGACTGAAAAGGGGCATGAGGGAACTTTTTGGGACGACGGAGGTATTGTACAACTGAATTTGGTGAGGGCTGTACAACTTACATAGATCTATTAAAACTCATTCAACTTCTGAAAAAAGATTTTAAAAAGAAATAAAAAAAGTAATAAGAACTAAAAAATCAGGGTCTGAAACAAGATTAAAGAAAAAAAGTAATAAAACTCATTCAACTATAAAATGGATGAATTTTATGGTACGTAAATTATTTCTCAAAAAGCTGTTTTAAAAACTTTACTAAACAAAGAATTAACTAAAACTGTTTACTACTGGAACTAAAATAAAAGACACTAATAATTCACTTCCTTTTATAATAATCTTTCTTCCCATAAAAAAAAGGTATTCTAAGCAGGATAACCTATCAAATAGCTTTGGGAACATTATTTTTTTTATTTTTTTATTTTTTGAGACAGAGTCTCCCTCTGTCACCCAGGCTGGAGTGCAGTGGCCGGATCTCAGCTCACTGCAAGCTCCGCCTCCCGGGTTTCCGCCATTCTCCTGCCTCAGCCTCCCGAGTAGCTGGGACTACAGGCGCCCGCCACCTCGCCCGGCTACTTTTTGGATTTTTTAGTAGAGACGGGGTTTCACCGTGTCAGCCAGAATGGTCTCGATCTCCTGACCTCGTGATCCGCCCGCCTCGGCCTCCCAAAGTGCTGGGATTACAGGCTTGAGCCACCGCGCCCGGCTGGGAACATCATTATTGTGCTGTTACTGCCACTAAGATTAGATTATAGAAGTAGCTGCAAGTCTGCTAAAAAGATGGAGACTTATCTCATGCCATGGGATAAGGGTCTTCTGCCATACCTGTCAGTAAGGGATGGGTGCGGATGTGACACAGGCTGCAATGAATGTGCCCTGCACATTTGGTCTTGTAAGAAGAGCTCAGTCTTTGATACTCCTTTGCTTAGGGAGGGGGAGTTCCTCATGTTTCTGACATCTCTCTACAGCCCTGTCAAAGGACATATGGTAGGCTGGGTCTCTGGGACAGTACTGCACTAATGGGCTAAATACACGGAGTTCGTGTTCAGTAAAAGGTTTCATTTGTTTTGTTCTAACATCTCAAGTTGCAATTTGCAGAGGAGCAGCAGAGGGACTAATCTATTTGGTTTTAGACTGGAACACTTACACATCAAAGATTAAATGAGGAATACAGATAGCATACTTATGCTTAGGTGAAAAGTAGAGTGAGAGTGAAGGGAAGAATATAGCAAAGGAAGAAAATTTTCTCAGAATTTGCCTCAAGATGTCTAATTACCCTTAGCTCTCACATATATAATAACTCCCATCAAAAGGTTGTGGAATTTTTTTTCCTTTTGGGAGGATGGATGGGACACCTCCTTGTCTTGAGTCACACATAACATACACCCCAATTGTTGCTGTCTTAGGAGTACTGGAGAAGCTTTAGTCTTTCGTCACCCAGACTCAGCGTATAAATAAGACTTCCTGAAGGCTGGGGTCTTTTGCTGAACCATGCTCTACCCCTACAACTCATGGTAGAGCACGGACGCTCCACACAACAGCAATAATGATAACACTTCACCAGTCAAATCGGTTTTGGTCATAATAAAAGATCTCAAGTGTTTCTCTGCATAGCAGGGTTTTCTGGTGGATCTACGCTAGAACACTGTCAACAGAATAAGGCTTTTTAAAAGAACATATTGCCTCACTTTCTTTTAGAGACATAGGACAGAATGCCAAATGCTCCTGACAGGTTCACACTTGGATGAGGATTAAAATTAAGGCACAGACGCGTGGGCTGATTTCAGATGCTGGTGAAATGGATCAGCCTGGTAACTGCATGTCCCCATGTGTCCTAATCACTGCAGCTCCTTGCCCCACTCAAGACCTTATGGATATCACTGTTCACTTTGCAGTCCCTGCAGTGGCAGCAACAGTTGTGACATATGCACATTCCTTTTCACTCAATCAGTTCACATTCTCTCTAGATCATTCCCTTAAAAAGATTCAACAACCTCCATGGCTTTCTAACATGTTGAATGTTTCTAAAAGTCATTAGATCATGTTGATTGTATTCAAAACTACTGACAGCTTCTCACTATAAACTAACATCCAAACTCCTCAGCCTGGAATCTGGAATCCTTTTCCTCCCTTTCTAACAGTCTGTCCTCATTTGACCCCAAGACTTCAGCCAGCTGAACAGAGGTCATCTCCTAAACATCAGCTTTGCCCAAGCATCCCCTCATTTCCCATATCTGAGTCCCAACTTTCCTTTAAAGCCCCAGTTGTAAAAGCTTGTCCAGAATCTTGAGTTGGAATTAATCTCTCCCTCTCCATATCACTATAACATAGGCTTATACCTTGATAAATGCTTATGGTAGGCTGTTCCAGGTGTCAGTTATTTTATGTATGTCTGCCTTCCTTTTGGGTCCAGCAAATACCTACTTGAGTGCACATTAAAATCACCTTGGGGGTCCTTGGAGAAGTGGCTGATTCCAGGATTGGGGAAATTTAGGGACACATGCTGTTATGCCAAAGAATAAGGGAATGTTCCCAACCCCTCCCCCCACCACTGAAAAAAGATGTGAAGTATGTCATAAGAGCAAAGGAGCGAGCAGAAAGTAACTTCCACTGGCTAAATCCGGGACAATTTGAGCATCAAAATAATTAAGTCCAGTTGGTTGTCCATATCCATGGGTTCCGCACTCAACAACCACGGATCAAAAATGTAGTTAGGCCTATGATGGCTGTGTCTGCACTGACACATACAGATTTCTTCTTTTTGTCATTATTCCCTAAACTACATAGTACGTAACAATTTACATAGCATTTACATTGCATTAGGTATTATAGGTAATCTAGAGATGACAAAGTATATGAGAGGAGGTACACAGGTTATGTGCAATGCTACACCATTTTATATCAGGGACTTAGGCATCCTTGAATTTGGTATCCATGGGAGGCTCTGGAGCCAATTCCCTGCAGATACCAGGGGACAACTGTACCGTAACAAATCATAAACCATTAAAAAAGATAAGAGCCCATGAGTCCATACCAGTAACAGATAAATAAATGGGGGAGAGGAGGTGGCTTCACTTTCAGAAGAATGCTGACTGCCAAATAGTAAATGCTGAGGGAGTGCTAGAGTTAGTAAATCATCATTTTGCAACCCTCCTAGCAGAGATTGGATTAGGCAAGAATCATCAACGGATGATGAATCTAGGGGAAATTTTTCACGAGGAGCAGAGCATTTACTTGGTCTTAAAGTGTTTTCCCACAGACTGCTTTATAGGTGCAAGGGGAAAAACAGTAACTACCTAGTGGAGCAACCAGGGAATGCCTCGACTAGTGTATCAAAATTAACATCAACAGTGAGGGCTGATGGACATCTGTGTCTCCCATAAAACCCTGAGAAGGACATATGATTATTTATGTAGTAGACTGGGTGGGAATTCGTAGCCTGAATCTAATTATGAAGAAATATCAGAACAAGGAGTGTTCTATTAAAACCCCAAATAAGGAGTGTTCTATTAAAAAATAGGTGAGAGGAGGGATAGAGGGTTGTATTCTTTAAAAATGTCAATATCATAAAAAACAGACAGGCTATGAAAACACTCCATGGGAACGTGTTCTACCAAATCAGAACCTCTGGGGGTGGGTCCCAACAATCTGTGGTTTTAACATTTTCTCCAGGTAAATTCTGATGCTCGCTTAAGTTTTGTTTTTGTTTGTTTTTCAGTTTTTAAGAGACAAAAAATAGAGATGGGCAACAAGCTGGTCTTGAACTCCTGGCCTCAAGGGATTCACCCACCGTGGCCTCCTAAAGTATTGGGATTACAGGTGTGAGCCACAACACCAGGCCCCTACTCAAGTTTGAAACCACAGATCTAGACTGTAAGCTCTTAGATTCTACATTTCTAGCTCCTATATTCCCCATAAAACCTAACAGAAAAATGCTTTCTGCATATTCAGATTTCAATAAATGCTTGATGAATTTGGTTTGACAGTGAATGATAAGGCAGTAATGACCACCGAGACACTTGGAGATGATCAGCTACTCCAGAGGCCCCAGCTAACACATCACTTCAGGTTTCTAAAGTGAATAGAAAACTTATTTTGAAAACAATAAAGGATGTCAGATTACTTGAGAGGTTAATAAAAGCACTATTGTCCCCAAAGGGAGCATATCCACTTAGTCTGTTAATGCACCACCAATTGAAAATATGTTAAAACTTACACAGACTCTTCGACTGGTATTTAAAAATTAGTTCTGCAGTTCTAGCAAGCATTGCACAGTGATTAAGAAGCCAAGAAGGCCAGGCGTGGTGGCTCATGCCTGTAATCCTAACACTTTGGGAGGCCGAGGCAGGTGGATTGCCTGAGCTCAGGAGTTCAAGACCAGCCTGGGCAACACGGTGAAACCCCGTCTCTACTAAAATACAAAAAATTAGCCAGGCATGGCAGCATGCACCTGTAGTCCCAGCTACTCGGGAGGCGGAAGCAGGAGAATTGCTTGAACCTGGGAGGCAGAGGTTGCAGTGAGCTGAGATCGCGCCACTGCACTCCAGCCTGGGCGACTCTGTTACCCCCCAACCCCCAAAAAAGGAAGCCAAGCTACGTGTATCATGCAAGATCTGCTCAGAGAAGATGGCATTCTTGTGGCTGTGACCCAGATTTGATGAAGATGGCCAGATTTCAGAAGAACATCCTCTAGGTGGCAATTCAGGAGACAAGACTCCTGCAATGAGAATGAGCTGATCAATTTGCCTACTGGGTAGAAAATGAAACAAATAGATCCATTTTCAGGTACTTGTTTTCTATCTTGAGAAGTTAAACTACTGAAGATGCTCTAAGATGCAGGATATCATCCCAATCTCGCAACCACATGCCTTTTCTAATCGGCACCCTGAAAGATTTCACAAGAAAAGGGTGTTACTTTGGTATTGTCGATTTAAAGGTTATCTAGTCACAGTGAGGCAGAGGAGAATTCCTCTTCAAAATTCCTCCTTATTGAAAGCCCATGGAGTGTCTTGGCAATTAACAATTCCTATCACCTCTAGCTGTTCCCTATGTAAGAAGGCTCAGAACTCGCCTTACAAATTGCTCTTTTGAAGATCAAAGGGAAGCTGAATGTGTCTGTGTGTGCTCTCAATGAGACTGTAATTTAATGGAATTTTTAGAGAAGGCTTCACTGGCAGTGTTTGGATGACAGCCCTGGGGCAGAGGATTCAGGGGAGCTTGGCCACTATTCCCTTTGGAGGTCTTCCCTGCCTTTAATTGGCACCTCATTAGAAATTAATGAAAATGACATCCTCTGTTCTTCCTGCTTTAGGCATCGAATGCTACAAAAAGGCCCATCACAATTCATAACACATTCAATTTATATAGCAATGGCTCTTAAGCATTATTTATGAGATGTGAATTTCTTGTCAGCAGTTAATAACCTGTACAGAATGGAAGGCAAATGGAAGAAAAGATTGCAAATATATATATATAAAAAGATTTTCTGCAGTGAAGAAGTGTTCTGTTTGAGTTCAAACTACCTTCCTGAGTCTTCACTTTCAGTAGTAAATTACCGTGTTATCCCCCTACTAAAACCTTTCAGGGCAGTTAAACATCTCTCCAACATCCATGCATCCTCAAGGAAATAACTGTACAACTCACCCTTTCCTAGAGAGATCCAAGCAGACAGGAGGAACACAAGAGCTATTTGTCAAAGACAGTCCCAGACTTTTTTAACGGCATGTTCCCATTGTTGTCCTTATCTTTTGAAGGGTAGCAGTTGACTCAGTCATTTTTCTGGGCACATAAGTGTAATACTCTCAGTGGGTCAAATTGAATGCCCAGCTGTCTCTAGGAAAGTTACATCTTGTTGAGACTTCAGAAAGCTCAGGGCTTTCTTCTCCAACACAAAAAGTCAAATCTCCCTATAAGTAGACTCTCAGAATTGGGCACAAGCCCAGAGACTACATGTCAGAACATTTAAAAAGGATGCATATTGCAACAAACCCAATACGCATTTAGCAATTCAGCCTCCTGCCCACAAAGGTTAAGAATATGGCAGAGTAATCTATATTTACCAGAGATTAGACAAGTGGGCTTTACTTGGGTGAATGTGAATTCATCTAACATGTATTACTGTTTTTTTTTTTTTTTTCAGGTGGATGCTAAGACCTTAGGAAATTAGGTAGTTTGTGTCAAAGCTGAAGGGTAAACTGGGAAACCTGGTTACAATATCTTTATATCTCAGTGCTAAATTGTGCAATCTCCTGTTTGCCTGATAAGGAGAAGAAGCATTAGCCACTGCCGGGGGCAAGACAGCATACTCGATAGACCAATTGCTTGATCCGCTATGGCAAATCCTGTGTAATACCCAGGATTTAGTTACTTTCAAGGAAGAAACAAGAACAGACGGTTCAGGAACGTCCCACAATTCTAACTGAGGGACAACCAAAGGCCTATGTTACAAAAGCAACAGCTAAAATGACCAGGTAGGCTCACAACACTGGTAACAGACTGAACTGCTCAAATTCCCTGAGAGTTCACATGAAGACCAAAGCAAGAAACTGCAGATCACAAAAGATGAGGCAGCCTCTTCAGTGTGAAGTGAAGCTAGTTAGCCAGCAGAGCCCAGAGTTTCCTCAGCCAACCACAGTATACCTGCCTTATGTCACCAAGAATTTAAAATTGTCTGGCAGGGTTGATCGAAACAGCCTAATAATAAGGTTCTGAACTTGCCTGGGCCACGGAAGTCTGAAAACTGCTGTCAGCCTCTGTTCCCACCACCTATCCTAACCTTCTTTACGGTTTCCCAAAAATGCTTAGTACTATAACCAAAATGCCCTAAAAACCTTATCTGGTAACATTTAAGACTCCCCATGCTGGTTCTGGTTTCTGCAGTCGAACATGCACTTCTAATCTTGTAGAGTAACACATACACCACAATGTGTAACAAACAGGTATCTGGTCATAACAGGAACAGGAGTTCTCACTTAGTTTCTATGAAAAGCTAATATCCTCTCTCTTCCTTCCCATTTCCAATAGGGCAGATAATTGAGGAACCGTAGCAGCAAAGGCTGCCGCTTCAGGAGATGGTAAACTTCCAGTGACTATTACTTTATAACTGCTGAGTGAACTATTTAGTCCTGACTGTCGGCAATAGTACTTGTAGGATATCTTCGGCTGTCCCAGAAGTGAAAGGGGGCTTCTAAAGTTGACTTCTCAGAAAGAAAGAAATAGGATTCTCAGAGGCTACAGTCAGGTCTCACAGTCAGCCTGATGACAGCTGAACTGGTCCTCAAACAATTTTATAACATTATGTTTTAAAACCAGGGAATAAACAAAAGTACAGGAAACTAAATCAGCCTAAAATAATGCCGCTACACAATTTTATTCCTATGTGTCATGATACATGTGGTCATGAAGAGAGAAAAGGCTGACTTAAGTTTTGTTCCACTGCAGGTGGGCATCCCTGTGCAGCAATTCCAAAAGGTATTACACTACAGAATACAGAAGGAAAGGTGATTGTAAAGCTATTTCCGACTGGGTATATGGTGGCTCATGCCTGTAATGCCAGCACTTTGTGAGGCAGAGGCAGAAGGATGAATTCAGCCCAGAAAAAATAAAAAATAAAAAAGGCGATTTCAAGGTATTAACTGACTAGATGAACTAAGGTTCAAAGGAAACTTTCTAATCAAAGCTTAATTTAACAGGGAGATGGAGAAAAAAGTCTTCCATAAATAGTAAGTTCATTCAAAATTAACTTAACGTCTGAATTTTATGGTACATACTCCAGAATTTTGTTTGTTTGGTAAATTTCTGAAGTCGTGAGAAGAAACCAGAGTAGTAAGTGGTGGGGGGAAGTTGAAAGCACTAAGCAGTGAGATGTAGCTCTAAGGAGAGATGCATAAGAACAGGGGGATGTTTTTGTCTTTTTTGCATGCGTGAGAATAAAGGGTGTTTAGAGGCAAACATCCTGTACTCCTGATTTCTCAAGCCCCAAACTTACATCGCAGGCACTACTGTACAAACTTACAGTACTCAGAAGAACGAAAGACTTCAGCCACTTAATTCCCAAAGCTGGGCCAAGGGATATAGTCTCCATCATGCCACTGGGGGAGATGCTTACCGCAGCGACACGATCCCAATTCCTGCTGCACCAGCTCCAGTTTGGTTTGGCACTGGAAGCACCGACGTCGACTCTTCTGTTTAGATCGACTGGTTTCCTCGGACCGTTCCGTATTCTCCAGTAGTCGTGGCCGTTTTACTGGTGAAGCCTCATTCTCAGAGTGTGAATCTGACCAAAACAACATATTTGGGGATCAGGATTAGTGCTTGGCCTGGCAAGCACAGTTGATTAATGTATTTCCAGGCATTCTCCTGACCGGGCTACTGCCCTTGTCCAGGAAGGAATCAGACCCATGAGAGCCAGTTCTGACTTGCTTGGTTTATATTGCACAAACCATGACAAGCATGTACCTTTAGTGCTGACTTCTAACAAGCTAGGCCTGAGCTGGAGAGGAGAGTGCGGGTGGCTCAACGAAAACCAGTTCTGTGTTGTTGTTGTTTTTTTTTAAAAAGCTGAGATTCTATGAAGAGACCATTCCAGCTAGAAATGGGGTCCTGTCTTTGTATCCCCTTGCTGGGACGACCTAGATGCTCCCTGTATTGGTTAGGTATCTTTTCTTGGGTATTTGCTTGTCCTCAAGTAGACTGTAATTCTTTAAAGATGGGACTATGTCTAATGTTATCTCTGTATCACTATGCTTTCACAATTCCATTCCCAAAGCCAGTGTTTGATGAGTGATCTGTAATCTTTTATAGTAAAATTACTCATGTTTCTACTCTTAAAGACACAAAAGTCAGGTTCTAATACTGACAAGTAGTTCAATTTGATTCAGAATGAATGAAGGGGCACCTCTGCTGGTGCACATGCAAGCTGCCCTATGACCTCCACTATGGTGTGGTGCAGCAGCAGCACTGGGCACCCCACCTTGAGGTGGAGCCAAAATGGGGTGTACTCTGTGACAACTGTCTTATATAACCTCAAAAAAGTAATTAAGATGCAATAAAGTTCTTATCACAGGCAAGGCTATAAATGACTCTTGCCTTCAACAAACTGGGCAGCTCTCTGGGGCTCTGTACTCCTGAAATAGCTGCCTGCATACCCACGACGTACCTCTTACCAAGTTCCAAAGTTGTTTGTGCTAAATTACCTCTAGAAGGGAGTCTCCTAAACAGTCTTCCTCAAAATAATCCAGATGCCACACCTTCTCACCCCTCTGTCACTCCCACCTTGCTCTAAGCCATTACCAACTCATCAAGCCTACTACAAGAGCCTCTTCACTAGTCTCTCTGCTCACCCCCTTGTCTCTACAGTCTATTCTCCATATAGCAGACAAGTGACTCTGTCAAAAATCAAGTTAGAATCATGTTACTTCCCTGCTCAAAACCCTCTAATAGCTCCTCTTGTCAGAGTAAAAGTCCAGATACTTAGACTGTCGAATACCCTGCATGAGTTGCCCCACGCTCAGCTCCTGCTGCTTTCCTTCCTTTGCTTATCTACACTAGCCTCTTTATTGTCCCCTACCTGTGGGACTTTGTACCTTCTGTCCCTCTATTTGAAACAATCTTCACCCAGATCTACAAGGGATCTTATCTCTTTTATCACCCAGGCCCCCCGATGGTAGTTTGCTCACAGTCCCCCAGCCCTGCTGCACTGTAATGGCATATGAAGGCCCTGCATATGCCATTTTTTATATCTCTTTTATATATTTGCTCCAATGTCACATTTTCTTTTAAATTTTATTTTGCAAAGTCACATTTTCACTGAAGGCTTCTTCCCTGATCATCACTTCTAGATCATTGAATCCCCATTCTTAGCACTTCCCCTCCTCTGTTTCCTTGTCTTTTATTCCTCCACAGCACTTATCTTTAACATTATGCCCTAAAAGAAAATAAACTCCAAGAGGGCAGGAAATTTCACCTGCTTTGTTCACTGATGTTCCCTCTATGCCTATGCTCAATAAATATTTCTTGAATGAATGAATTTGTCTCCTAGGCAGTCCTAATGTTCTACTTAAAGTGGGTCTAGTGAGAAGCCACAGCCTGTAGGATGTATTTTAGTGAAGGCTGTCTGTATGCCCTTTCCTAGCCTCCCTGTGTGTGAGGAAGATGCCGCACTTCACCCAAGATTGTTCAGTGGACCCTGATGGTGATGCTGGTAGTTTGCTCATAGTCGCCCAGCCCTGCTGTGCTGTACTGGCATATGGAGGCCCTGCACCATTCTTAGCAACTACAGACTTCATTTTTCATCTCATTTAATTCTTCCAGTCCTACATGACATTTTGCCCCAATACAAACCAACTAAATAAGACCTCTGATGAAAACAACCGAAAGCAAGTTCGGCCTATTTCCCAGCTCTGCTGAGCAAAGCCGTCTAGGCCTAGGCCCAGTCAATGTGGTGACTAAGGTGGCCGCAGATAGGGCAGGCTCTCTCCCTTCCTTCTACAAGAGCAACAAGCAACAATTTAAATGTAAATCATTACAAAGCAGTCAGCTGAAAGAAATTCACCTTGTATGAGCCACACTGCTCTCTGGGGATGTCCTTTTACACAAACCAGCAATGGCTCTATTTGTATTAATAACCCTATTTAGACCTTTTTTTTTTTTTTTTTTTTTGTAACGAGAAAATTCTAGAGTAAAAACTGTAACAAAAAATGTTTTTTTCTGAGACAAAGTCCTAAATTCAAAGCATCCTTATAGGAAGTTACTCCCATTGGGAGGCAGGTGTCAGCACAAGATGGGGAGGCAGCTGAAGCCTTTTCATTATTAATATGATTAAAATCTGGAGGGCCCTGGCACAATGCCAGCACACCTCTAATCTAACAGAGAACTGCTCAGACCCTGAGCCCCTTTCTTTCACACCTCTATGTCTGAAAATGAAGAGTTCACATTTAGTTCTTTCTACATGAATCTATCCCAAACTGTCAAACACGCTGTCCATTTGCAAAGCACCCACCTCCATTTCTAAAACAAACCTTTGCTGCAAGGAGAAGACAATTTAATTTCACTGTGTCAATGAAACTGGGGGAAAAAATAAAGACAAGACAAAAAGAATTTGAGTGTGGCAATGTTATCCATAAGCTAACTATGTCCAAATAAATAAGGGAGTTAGATATGTGAAGAAATTTTTTTTTAAATGTATGAGTCCTATGGCTGAGATATAGAATTCATATTTACATAATCACAATCATTAGTCATCACCAAACAACCCACTTTGATGGGTCCCCCCGACCCCTGCCCTGCAAAGTTAGGAGGCCTGTGCAGTTTTCACCTCTTTTTCTCTTAATTCCCCACCTTATCTGACCAATGGGCATTCAACAGCAACACTAAGGAATATCTACATGGTCCCATGCTGAGATTTTCCTTGATCTATTCCACATTAATAAAATGACCACTGAGTTATTTGTTCTGGTAGGCAGTAGGCATGGAATATTCTTGAACAATGAATCCTAAAGGAGGTTTCTAATGCTGCCACAGCTTCTGGTATGATATACTGGTCATCCTAAAAGAACACCATTAAGCCCTAGTCAGTCCTCTGACAATCAATATCCCAGCATCTGTAAAGTCTATGACCAAAGGCATCCATGTATATAGAAAGTCTGGGCCCCAGGAAGCAGTCCTAGATGATTCTAAACCAAGGCAGAAAAAATGTCTAACAGAATGTGTTATGTTTTAGAATCAAGGAACTATTCCAGCTAGTCAGAGATCCGTACCTTTGAAGCTCTGGAATATCCCCACTTACTCTTCCCTAGATGAAGATCTGTTAGATGCTCTCTAATGCTCCCTCCCACAAAGAGCGAGGGTAAATAAGCTTCCCAAACTGCTCACTATCCTCCACATGCTATTGTCCAAGAAGGTGACTATGTCTGTGTAATTTCTTGGAGAAGCAAACCATTCTCTGGCATTTTCTCACCAGTCAACTTTTAATGAGAAGCTAATGAAATAAATAGTAATCTATAGAATCATCCTCCTTGCATAAGAAATTTACATTTCCTCTGCTAATTAGCTAACTAAACCTTCGTGCCATTGGGTGAGTTGCTTAAATAAGAGAAACAGATGTCCAGGGCAGGGGTTCTAATGACATGATAATGAATTAAATAATTCAACTATTTATTTATAAGTTTTAGGTCAATTAGAAAAAGACTACCAGGAAGAAAAAAAAAAAAAGATCCAAACATGGCTAACATAAAAGGAATCATCCACTGCCCATATTTGAATAAATTAAACTTTAATGATTTACTTTTGCTCACAAGTATCATTGCTTGTTACCCTGAGGCACTGCCAATTTCCTGAAAACACCTAACAGTCTACTTGCCTACTCTGAACTTGGGCAGTAACGGTTAAATGTGAGGTGAAGAGAAATAACTCTTACATGCAGCTTTAACTGTCAGAAGCAGCGAGTCCTTGCAAGGAGTATGCTCATTAGCAGCAGGAGGAACTCCCGTGCCAAGCTGGAAACCATTCCCACCCCAGGAGTTAACAGTGACTTCTAATTAAGGTCCTTCATAAAGGGCCAACAAAGCAGATTCTTTTTTTCCAGTATGCTTCTTCTTGAGAACATAATCTAGTGTGGATATACCCATGGAGAGCGGCCACTCCCCCATTCCAGGTTTACACTTCTTGGTAGTCACCAGACCCCTGCTTTCTCTGCCAATTTTTAATAGAATGAGAAAGATATCACACATCAGAACTAGTCAAAGTAAAGTCTGATCAAGAATCATAATGTGATTAAATAAGGAAGGAAAATCTTAAGCAGGATTTTGCCTATTTAGTTTTCTTGGTTTGAAAGTAACTGCTGCTTAATTTTCGACAGAGAGACAAGTACTGCACAGTCTGTCTCTCGGTATCTAAGGGAGATGGGTCCAGGACCCCTCAAGAATATCAAATTCCACAAATGCTCAAGACACTTATATAAAATGGCATAGTATTTGCATATAAGCTACATAATCCTCCTGTATACAGCTGACCCTTGAACAACATGGGGTTTGGGGTGCTGACCCCCCATTACAGTTGAAAATTTTCATGTAACTTCTGCCTCTCTCAAAACATAGCTAGTAATGGCCTCCTGCTGACCGGAAGTCTCACTGATAACACACAGACAATTAACACATATTTTGCATGTTTTATGTATTACATACTGTATTCTTATAATAAAGTAAGCTACAGGAAGAAAAAATATTAAGAAAACCATATGGAAGAGAAAACACAGTTTCTCTTAAGTGAAAGTGGATCATTAAAGTCTTCATCCTTGTGGTCTTCACGCTGAGTAGCTGAGGAGGAGGAAACAGAGGAGGAGTGGGGGGCTGGTCTTGCAGTTTCTGGGATGGCAGAGGCAGAAGGAGATCTGCGCATAGTGGACCCACCTGCACAATTGAAACCCATGTTGTTCAAGGGTCAACTGTACTTTAATCTTCTCTAGATTACTTATAATCCCTAATACAATATAAACACTATGTAAATAGTTGTTATACTGTGTTATTTAGGGAATAATAACAAACAAATCTACATGTTCAGTAAGAAACAATCATCCATTTTTTCCCAAATATTTTCAGTCTATGGTTGGTTGAATCCACAGATGTGGAACTCATGGATATGGCAGGCTGGCTGTACAGTGATTTTAAATATATGGAATCTTCTGAAGAGAGGAATTCTTCTAATTGTACTTTCCTAGCCAATCTCAGAAAGTAGTGGTAAGACTTTCAATTAGGAACACAGTTTAACTGGAAAGCTTAACTGGAGACAACAAACAGCCACTTCTTTTAAAATTCTGTTTTGTCTCTGGCAGAAATTCACATTTGTTCCTTACTGTCACTGTTCTTGTCTTTATTACTCATGTTCTCTCCTGAAAATTTCCAAATAAATTGTGTCAGGCCTGTCAAAGCTGAATCTCAATCTCTCTTAATCTCCTGTCACCCTGCAGCTGGCAGCCTGCACACACCCCGTGCACTAACCACAGCTGTGGCTTCCTGACATCTCAGGCAGGCAGGCTCTTAGGCCTCTGTACAAGCCAACACTCACAATACAGAATAGGAGAGTGGGAGAAGCAATGTGGCAACAAAGAAAAGAAAGCCTTCTGCTATTCCCTTCACCCACACCTTCCCTTACTTCTACGAAAGACTTATCTGTTTAATCTCAGGCTCTATGACAGCTTTTGAGGTACTCAATCAGTTTTTCTGGAACCTATCACAGTCTCTTGACAGATTGACATTTATGATCCCAACAGCCTGTGCAAACATCAGTAAGAGCAATAATTAACAAACCCTCACACATCACTGCTGTTTCTCCTTCGACTATTCAAAAGGAGCTTTAAGCTGGTAAAACCTTTGTCCACGAAAAATACCACACTCTCACTGGAAAAACTGATAAAAGAGGCTTGAAAAAAACTTGTTTTAAAGGTACTTTCTCTCTGTGTTTCCCCTCACGCTTTGCTTTCAGGGTATATGCTGGGATTAGATTCATCTTCTGACATTCTACTCTGTGTGCCACGAAAGACTTTAAGAGAGAAAATACCTTGCTACCCATTAAAAAAATTTTCCCACCTCGTTTGACTGAAATTTTCCCTTCCTTTCTTAATGTTCCTAATGACTCTAAAATAATTGTGGGGTAACACATCTGTTGAAAAGCCATTGTGTGGACAGAGAATGAGGTTCAAGAGGCTGATTATTAAAATTTTGTGGAGAATGCCACCATCTTCATTCGATATGGAGATGAATCTAGCTTGAAATACTCCTAGTATGCCATGTCCTAGATCATAAACATTTAAAAAGTCAGTTGTTCACAAACTGCCAAGCAGTATAATTCCTAAGCATTAGTCTCCCTCTCCTCCTGGGAACACAAGATTGGGAGATCTGGAATGGCTGATCAGGAAGGCTGACCATCTTGGGAGTACACCTGAGCTTTGAGGTCTTTATCCTTAGTACGCTCAAAAAACATACGGCATCAGAAATCTTCTTGGGGCCAACTCTTATCATCTACCAGATTTTGGTCCTCCAGATAGCAATGCAGAAGCTGCTTCTGTGGAGACGTTTTTGACTGGAAGACAGCTTAAAGAGCAGCAGAACACACAGAAGTCAGGAGTCATGATAAAATTATCATATGCCCTTCAAGAGATGAGTACCCACAAACCCCAAAGGTATGTTTTTAAGACTGAGATTAGGTTTTTCACTTCCTCACAGCCCATCTTCCCTTCCCATTTCTGGTGCACAGGAACCTGGAAGCTGATTTTGGTGGTACATCATGATACCAGAAACAAGTGACTATGAATTCATCAAAAGATCAAGCAGGAGAAGCTAATGGGCCATGGGGGAGCAGCTATCCATCAAATCGAACAATCTTAAACGAAAGTCATAGCAGGCTGGGCGCGGTGGCTCATGCCTGTAATCCCAGCACTTTGGGAGGCCGAGGCGGGTGGATCACGAAGTCAAGAGATCAAGATCATCCTGGCCAATCAACATGGTGAAACCCCGTCTCTACTAAAAATAAAAAAATTAGCTGGGCATAGTGGCACATACCCTGTAGTCCCAGCTACTCAGCAGGTTGAGGCAGGAGAACTGCTTGAACCTGGGAGGTGGAGGTTACAGTGAGCCAAGATTGCGCCACTGCACTCCAGCCTAGGCAATAGAGCGAGACTCTGTCTCAAAAAAAAAAAAAAAAAGTCATGGCAGCAAGTCCAACAGTTTTCGAGGGCAAGGTTTTTCCTCTAACTCTTCTTTCTAATCTGTATGCCTTCTATTTTTTTTTCTTGCCTGTGCTGGCTAGTCCTTCTGGTATGACGCTGAATATGAGTGTTGAGAGAGAACACCCTTGGTTTGTTGCCAGCTGTAGGAAAAATGCATTTAGCCTTTACCCAACTTTTTATTTTAAAAATTTCAAACACAGAAAAGGTGAATGAATAATACACTAAGCGCCTGTGTATACTCCATTCAGATTCAACAATTAATGTTTTATCCCATTCCTTTAACTTGACTTTAATAGTTAATACTAGATGTCAACTTGATTGGACTGAGGGATGCCTATATGGCTAATAAAGTATTGTTTCTGGATGTGTCTGGGTGTGTCTGCCAGAGGAAACTGACGTTTAAGTTGGTGGAATGGGAGAGGAAGATCCACCCTCAATGTGGGTAGGCATCCAATCAGCTGCCAGCACAGCCAGAACACAGCAGGAGGAAGAAGGTGGGACAAGTCTGTTTGCTGGTCTTCTGGTCCGCGCCAGATGCTTGCCTCTGTCCACCTGTCCTTGGACATCAGACTCCAGGATCTTCAGCCTCTAGACTCTGGAGGTGCACCAGCGGCTTCCCAGGGACTCAAGCTCGGCTGCAGACTAAAGGGTGTACTGTCAGCTTCCCTTGTGTTGAGGCTTTCAGACTTGAAGTGAGCCACTGTCGGCTTCTCTCTTCCCCAGTGTATGGAAGGCTTATCATGGAACTTCCCCTTATAATCATGTGAGCCAATTCTCCCTAATAAACTCTCTTTTATAAATATATATATCCTATTGGTTCTGTCCCTCTGAAGAATCCTAATACACTCGCCCCTCCATATTTATACTTTCTTCCTCCCAGAACTGTCTGAAAATAAGCTACATACATCAAAATACTTCATCCTGGAATACATAGATATCTAATAATAAGGGCATTTCTTTACATGACCAAAATATCATACCTAAGAATATTAAGAATGCCCCAGTATCACACAATATTTAATATTCAGTGTATAGTGAAATACCCTCATTGTTTTTAAAGGCATGTCCAATCAAGTTTCATGTGTTACATTTGGCTCTTACGTCGAAATCTCTTTTAACTTACAACAGTATGTCCCTCAAACTATTTGTTCATTCATTCAAATAACATAAGCTTTTTTTTTTTTTTTTTTTTAAACAATCCTTCTCAGTTTTCCTGTGGAATGTACCACCACCTAGATTTATTCTTTCTTTCCTCTCATCAATCAATCAAGCAATCAATGGTATCCTGTAACTTTTAAGGAGGTGGTTATTTACTTATTCATTCAGGCTAGAGTGCAGTGGCACAATCACGGGTCACTGTAGACTTAACCTCCAGGGCTCAAGTGATCTTCCTGCCTCAGCCTCTTGAGCAGCTGGGACTACAGGCGTGAGGCACCATGCCTGGCTAATTTTTTGTATTTTTCATAGAGACAGAGTTTTGCCATGTTGCCCAGGCTGGTCTCAAACTCCTGGCCTGAAACAATCTGCCCACCTTGGCCTCCCAAAGTGCTGGGATTACAGGTGTGAGTCACTGTGCCTGGCAGGAAGGGAATATTTAATTGCATACCTTCTCTGTTACATATTCAGAACCAGAAATGTAAAACTTCCATTAGGCACCTGACAAGCCCACATGGCATGGCTGGAGGACTGGCACAAGTAGAGAAGGTGAAGGGCAGGCACTGTGTAATCAATCCAGTTTCTACTGCACCTTGCAGTTGGGGAGAAGAATACTGTGTAATCAACCCAGTTTCTACTGCACCTTGCAGTTGGGGAGAAGAATGCCTCCACTTCACCTCTTTCACATACTGGACATCAGAATATGGCTCATGTGTGCCTTGACAAGGAGGAGATGCTTACGCAAACATTAAGAGATAAGCTTGTTACTAGTGCTTTCAATCATGATTTGTTTTAGTCTGATGGCATTCTCTGTGACTGAATTGAACCTAGCAGGCCACAAAGTCATTCTTCCAATTATCTCCTTTCCAATGGTCTCCTTGTCTTTTTCTGATGGCCCTTTACCTCCTAACTGACACCACACTACCGTCAGTAGTTGCTATAAGACATCTCTTCATAGCTGCATTACTCAATTCTCTAAAATTCTTATTTAAACCTAAGGAAAAAATTTGCCAGACTAAAAAACATAAAGAAAAGCCCAGGAATGTTCATTTGTAAAAATAACCACAATTTCATTCAGTGCAATAATACTACCAGTTTATTTGATCTGTTTAATTTATATAGGCTTCTACATTAACATCTACTCTGTCCAGGGCCATGACAACAGTCAATATCTCATTCATTATTTCTTAAGTGCCTACTGTGCAACAGACACTGGGCTTTGAACTAACAAATCAAAACAAAGTACAGTAGTGAGCTGTCCCCTCAAGGGAGCCACAATCCAGAAGAAAAGATATACACATATATATACACAAACACACACAAATACAACTAGGGCCATAGTAAGTGGTATGAGGGGAGTGTTATAAACACACAAAGTAAAAGTGATAAACTCTGGCGGATGGGGTGCTTAAGAAGTAGATGAGAGAAAAGTCAGACAAGGTACCTCTTGGATTTAATTACTGTATTTACAGGCATATAGACAGATGATTTTTAGCTCATACCTGTCATCCCCATATTCTTTTTCTCTTAGGCCTGCCTTTAAGAATGTCATTTGTAGGCCAGAAGTGGTGGCTCACACCTGTAATGAAAGCACTTTGGGAGGCCGAGGCAGGCAGATCACCTGAGGTCGGGAGTTCAAGACCAGCCTGGCCAACATGGAGACCCCCATCTCTGCTAAAAATACCAAGTTAGCCAGGCATGGTGGTGCATGCCTATAATCCCAGCTACTTGGGAGGCTGAGGCAGGAGAATCACTTGAACCTGGGAGGTGGAGGTTGCAGTGAGCTCGAGATTGCACCATTGCACTCCAGCCTGGGCAACAAGAGCAAAACTCTGTCTCAAAAAAAAAAAAAAAAAAAAAAAAAAGAACGTCATTTGTATTTAAGTTGCTACTCATCTTCCTTCTTCTCTTTACCAAAAATCATCAATTAAATAGAACATTTCACAGTACGGGAAGCAAAGGCCCTTAGAGAACACCAGTTTGATGGGTTTTCAGGGAAATGAAGCTGTTGTCTGTCTTCTCCTTCCCACTGAACCCACGGGGTTCCATTTTTTTCCTGGGGGCCCATGAACATCTCACTAAAATGTCAATGGTCAGCTCAGTTTTCCTTCCATGATGTTTATTTGCCTTATTTACCTAATATTGGTCTGTCTGTTCAGATATACACATGGCTTTCACTGCCAATTTTTCTCTATTAGGAATCTTCCGAGCCCATTTTCTTTTTATTATTAAATGTTTTATTTTGAGGTAACTATAGGTTCCCATGTAGTTATAAGAAATAATACAGAGAGATCCCACACCCTCTTCATCCAGTTTTCCCCAAGGGTAACATGTCACCGAACTCTAGAACAACATCACAACCAAGATACTGATATGGACACCATCAAGACACACAACATTCCCATCGCCACAAGGATCCTTCTTAGTGCCTCTTTATAGCCATGTCTACTTCCCTCCCTTCCCCACTGATCCTTGGCAACCTCAGACAAACTAATTTGTTCTTCATTTCCAGAATTTTATCATTTCCAGAATGTCACATATGTGAATATATACATGGAATCATACAGTGTGTATATAACCCATGTGTCCAAACTCATTAAAAAAAATTTTTTTTAATAGACTGGGTCTTACTCTGTTACCTGAGCTGGAATGCAGTGGCATGATCACAGGTCACGGCAGCCTCAAACTCTTGGGCTCAAGCGATCCTCCCCTCAGCTTCTGGAGTAGCTGAGAGTACAGGCATGACCCACCATGCCTGCACTTGTACAAGCCTATTTTTAAGGCCACTTAATCCGGAAGGTGGATATGACAAAAGGGATTCCTTAAAGTTAAGCTTCCTAGTAACTGCAATAATGACCACTAACACAAAGCACATATTCTTTATCAGTACTTTCTAAATGCTCTTACATATATTAACTCATTTTGGTGTTATAACAAGGCTACGAGGTAGCTACTACCTGCATTTCACAGATGAGGAAACTGAGGCACTGGTTAAGTGAACTGCCCACAGTCACAGAGCTAGTAAGTGAAGAGTAGCCTGGCCTAGAGTCCTTGCTCTTAACTACTATATATCCTGTCTCCAACAGTTGCTACACTTAAACATGCTACTTCTGCTTTCCCATCAGAGTACCTTATTACGAAGACAAGTTTCTGCTATTTTCTGCATATACAAAGACCCAGCTGTCTCCAAGATGAGGGCAGGGGACAGATCCTGGGGCAAATAAAGGAATGAAAACAAGCTCCTCTATTTCATAAAATCCTCTTGTCCAAATATGATTATTAATTTATCTAGGATATTTCTCTGTTGAATAATTCTACTTGCCCTCTGCTCTTAGAATATGATTTATAAGACTTCTCATATGATTTTCTTTCCACTCCTGCTAACTCTCTGGATTTCTGAGGATTGTAGTCATAGTACTTAAGTTATTCATTATTTTCTTTTCTGACATACAACATCATTCCACCAGTCATATCTTAGGCTTAATCTTGGATTTACATACTTGCATGTTATTTTTAAAGACTTCACCCACAAAAGTTTCTTTACTGATTACTTGTAGGATACAAAAAAAATTTCTCCCCATTAGCACAAGAAAACCTAGATATTTTCATTTGAAATTTTATTGCTTTTAATAATCAGATAAGGCAAAACATGTTGTCTCAGCTTTATATAGGCCCCACAGACAGAAGTCAAAACTTCCTCTTCTCAACCACCCTGAGAGTATTCCTACAGCTCATATGCGAGGTCTCTCTACCAAAAAGGCACAGATGAGGATGGGTTCATCTGAAAAACTGCAGCCACCATCCCTGCTTGTTAAGTGCCATTTCCACTGCACTAATTACTGAAAGGGCATTACCAGGAGCTAAATTCCTCAAAGAAGTGTCTGGTCAGTGGAACCTGTCAGGCTAGCAAAACAGCAGTCATTCTTTGTGGCTAATACGTAGCCTAGCACCATTTCCTTGTTTTAGCTTCTCCATATTAGCAAGACCTCTCCTGCCTGTCCAACTGTATTACTTTTTTCTCATCAATTTTTCAGTTCTCATTGTAACTGACAAAAGATCCTCAATAGACAACCTTTCCTTTTTATAACATGCTTGGGCATTTTGGAATTCAACGTTACAATGCATTGACGTTTAAACACACTACATTTATAGCATCAGTGGAGTACCGAATAACGTAGTACTCTAAGGTAAGGCAAACCTGAAAAACCTAACAGAAAAATCTACTTCTCAAAGTCCACATGCCCAAGTCCCTTAATTTTAATCTGCTCCTTGGCCACAAGTCAGTCTATGACCATGAGAATGCAAAGATTTTTACAGTGTTAAGACTAGACAGAACTTCAGTTCTACTATCTTTTCCAGTATTTATCAGAAAAGCAAAATCAGCCAAGATTTTTCATCTGCCGAAAGAGAGAAACTTGAGAAGTCCATGAAGTATATATATCTCCAGATTTATTTTCATATACAGTTTAGTTCTCAATGTTGCTGACAGGCTCTTAGAAACTGTGACTTTAAGGAAAACAACATATAACAAAGCCAACATTTTTTCTCATAACATCATAACCAAATGATGTTATCTAAGGACCTGCTGTCATTTCCCTTAAAGTCGCAGTTTCCAAGAATCAATCAACAACATTAAGTGAGGACTTACTGTAACTGTGTTTAAGATGGGCAATACTGTTTTCATTTTCTTAGAACATTCATTTAGATGTTAAACTTCCAGTCGGGTGCAGTGGCTCATGCCTGTAATCCCAGCACTTTGGGAAGCTGCAGCAGGTGGATAGCCTGAGGTCAGGAGTTTGAGACCAGACAGGCCAACATGGTGAAACCCAATTTCTACTAAAAATACAAAAATTAGCCGGACATGATGGCACATGCCTGTAGTCCTTGGTCTCTAAGTATAGATGACTTTCCCAGGGGTTAACCTAATCTGGCCTCGGGTCCTTTGCAAAAAAGACTGAAAATAGATTTCCTTTATGGAGAAACACTGAGTGTAGGGGTGAGGTGGGGAAATGGGTAAAGATGAATGAGACACTAATTCAAGTAAATTTTCTGAATTTTTATTAAAAACATACATACAGACAAAAAGTCAAGATATTCCCATGTAAATTATCCCACCCTTATGAAGCCTAAGTACCCTACTCGTGGGTGTTTCTGATCTTCCAAATGTTTTGCCTGTCTGATTTATAATGCAAGCTTTCTGGGTGGGGGCAGAATCAGCTATGTTCAGTACTCTACTGGCACTCAACAATAATATGAAGATGAAGAATGAAGAAGATGAAGGAGGAGGAGGAGAAAGAGGAGAAGAAGGAGGAAGAAGAAGATGAGAAGGAAGAAGAAAGAAGAAAGGAGGAAGATGATTTCTGGAACAGGACAAGCTGCTAATGATGGCAATCTAGCAGTGAGAGACTGTCATCCTGTGGGATGTGCTCCAGGTTTAATGTAAGGGGGAAATGTTTGAACGTTCATATTTTGCTGTTTAAAAAACTCAGCCTGAATGCATAACTGAGTAGATGCTAAAATTAAATAGCTGATTTGTTTTTAAACTATTTTTAGCATCAGCTTAATTCAGTTCCTCTCCCTATCATTTAGTTTCTTTCACCCAAAATTTAGGGTTTTTTTTTTTTTTTTTTTTGAGAGGGAGTCTCGCTCTGTTGCCAGGCTGGAGTGCAGTGGCACGATCTCGGCTCACTGCAACCTCCACCTCCCAGGTTCAAGCAATTTTCCTGCCTCAGCCTCCCAAGTAGCTAGGATTATAGGTGCCTGCCACCATGCCCGGGTAATTTTTGTTATTTTTAGTAGAGATGGGATTTCACCATGTTGACCAGGCTGGTTTTGAACTCCTGACCTCATGTGATCTGCCCACCTTGGTAAAATTTAGTCTTTTGACTCACTGCTTTCAAGACAAATCCTTAAGCTTATAAGTAACTTCAGCACCTCATGTGATATGATGCTAAATGAACCAAAAGTTAGATTTCTTCTGGTATATTATGACAAAGAGTGCCCAGATGAGATGCTAAAAAATCAGAAGCAAGGAATTCTGCATAAAAACCATTATTATGAAAATTGTCTTTAGTATGTATTTGAACCATGAGAGAAGCAACTATCTAACAATGTAACCTCAATTCAACTATCTTCACTAAAAGAATTATTATTTATCAAGATGTCCACCATTGTGATCCACCATATTAAAAATCAACTATATATCAGTGTTAAGTTTGCAATTCTGACAATTATACTGTAGCTATGTAAAATAATTCCCTGATTTTAAGAATTACACACTGAAGTTTTGGTATAAAAGGGTGTCATGTCTGCAACTTACTCAAATGGTCAGGGATATGGATATAATACACATACATACATGTATACAGACAGACACAAAGAGGGAAAGGGATAAGGCCAATGTGATAAAATGTTAACATTAGGAAAATCTGGGTTGGGGGGGTACCTAAGAATTTTAGGAAATATTCTTATAACTTCTAAAGTCTGAAATTATGTTAAAAGAAGAAAAATCCCTAACTATATTCCAGAGCAGCTATCCTTAGAGATAAGTGGCTAGAGTGCCTACTGAATTCTTTCCCAGAAATGCTGACACTGCTTAGGTCTAATGGGAAAGTACATGACAACATGGCTGTAGTTGGTAATCAACAGTAGGGTCAGAACTCATGCTTCTCCTGGTTTGCAGTGAAGTCAAAACTTACCTGTAGGTACACTTCAGTGATTACTCACAGACTTTCACTTGTCATCTCTTGGTCCTTACTTCCTCCAACACCAATATGAACTTGTTTTTCATTGCATTAATTACTGCAATGGCTATTCTAGGAAGGATGATGACCAAGACCTTAAGATACGATTTTAATCTTCTAGAAATAGGTTTATCAGCTGGGCGTGGTGGCTCACGCCTGTAATTCCAAAACTTTGGGAGGCCGAGGCAGACAGATCACAAGGTCAAGAGATTGAGACCATCCTGGCCAACATGGTGAAACTCTGTCTCTACTAAAAATACAAAAACTAGCTTGGCGTGGTAGGGTGCGCTTGTAGTCCCAGCTATTTGGGAGGTTGAGGCAGAAGCATCACTTGAACCTGGGAGGCGGAGGTTGCAGTGAGCCGAGGTCATGCCACTATACTCCAGCCTGGCGACTGGCGACAGAGTGAGACTCCGTCTCAAAAAAAAGAAAAAAAGAAATAGGTTTATCAACAGGATGCCAAGGAAAAAGTGGAGCTGAATCTTGTCAGTTACAGGAACTATCAGTTAATGCCAAGCTGGAAAACAATTCTGCTACAGCTAACACCTCTCATTTAAAATGGTACTACATGAGTTCTCTCCCTGCATACAGCTTTCTTTTAAAAGCCATCTGCATATTTGGACACATAATTCAAGCTGTAATGTAATAACATTATCTTTGAAGAGAGTTCCTCTAGAAAAAAAGCAGCAGCAACCAGTACATTTTTCAAATAAATACATATATACCTTGGGACCCATATTCAAGGTAAAAATTTTAAAGATTGTCTGCTATAGTCTTTTTCTTTACCCCTTGCTAAAGTAACAGAAAAATTAACACAATCTGAGTTAAATGCCCTATTTTCTTGCTTATGTATGTATACAGTTTTAGTAAGTTTTGAAAGAGTGGATGGGTGTGGGAAATGCATAGCATGTAACTAATTCCCCTGTCCTATTGAGCTAACAGAGGTGTAGTTTATTTAAAATTCTGAGTTGTGGTTCTGCTATTTGGTAATGGCTTTCTGAAACTCTGTGTGTGGATACTGGTAATGAAACAGAGAACTCAGAATGACGGGGCGCATAAGGCCAAGTAAGCTTTTACGGCAGAGTATGTGTATGCACTAGAAATAATTATACATACAGAGTGGGAGGCCAGTTAACTGAACCCACAGAGGCACTTGGCTGTTCAGATAACTAATCACAATATTAAGCCCTCCATGACAAAAATGCCTCCAAGGTTAAACTGCCTGATTTTTAATCATAAACCAGTGAATTTATTGGCTAAAGCATCTTCTCATGTTGTTGGTTTGGATGCAACAGCCAGTCTTTCTTACCCAGATTTTAATCACAAGAAACTATTAACTCTCTGTGGCCCCTAAATTGTGATGTGCCCTAGAAAGGAGTTCTCAGTTATAAGTATAAAAGCTTAGAGACCTCAGGAAATAGAAGTATTTATGTTTTTAAAAGGCAAGCTTGTGAAATCTGCAAGAATTACTTTCCACCAATACATACAGAAATATTTAACTTCCAAGGCCTAGATCAGGAGTTTGAAACTAGCCCGAGCAACCCCATCTCTATCAAAACCAAAACCAAAAACAAAAACCATATATATGTATTTATGTATGTATTAAAGTCACAGTTTCCAAGAACCAATTAACAATGTTAAGTGAGAACTTACTTTAACTGTGTTTAAGATAGGCAATAGTGGCCTGGGCGTGGTGGGTCATGCCTGTAATCCTAGCACTTTGGGAGGCCAAGGCGGGCGGATCATGAGGTCAGGAAATCGAGACCATCCTGGCTAACACAGTGAAACCCCCGTCTCTACTAAAAATTAAAAAAAAAAATTAGCCGGGCATTGTGGCACGCACCTGTAATCCCAGCTACTCAGGAGGTTGAGGCAGGAGAATCACTTGAACCTGGGAGGCAGAGGTTGCAGTGAGCCGAGATCGCGCCACTGCACTCCAGCCTGGGCAACACAGCGAGACTGCGTCTCAAAAAAAAAAAAAAAAAAAAAAAAAAGGATGGGCAATGGGCAATACTGTTTTCATTTGCTTAGAACATTTATTTACAAGTTAAACTTCTGGCCATGCCTGTAATCCCACAACTTTGGGAGGCTGAGGCCAGTGGATCACCTGAGGTCAGGAGTTCGAGACCAGCCTGGCCAACATGGTGAAACCGTCTCTACTAAAAATACAAAAATTAGCCGGGCATGGTGGCATGCACCTGTAGTCTCAGCTACTCCAGAGGCTAAGGCAGGAGAATTGCTTGAACCCAAGAGGCGGGGGTTGCAGTGAGACAACTACATGCTTATAGTCCTAAGCTACTTGGGAGGCTGAGTTCGGAGAATTGCTCGAGCCCGAGGTCAAAGTTACAGTGAGCTGTGATGGTACTGCTGTATCCAGCCTGGGCAACAGAGCAAGACTCCATCTCCAAAAGTGGAGTGGGGCCAGGCTAGAAAAAAGCAAAACAACAAAAAAGGAAGTCTGATATTCCCAATTCTAATTCTCAGTTTTCTTAAGGAAGGACAGAGGGGCTTTCTGAGCTTCCTGTCATTCACAGCCCTCACCTGTTCAAACAAGGGCTGCTATGGCTCTCCCTCCTTCCCTATCTCCACTGACTTCTACTTCCTTTCCATATCTGCATTATCCAATCTGACTGGCCTCAGGTGCTTATTACCAGCTTCGGATTCCATCTCTAAGTTCTTTCTCACTTTTCTCTCTACTCGAGCCTCAAGTTTCTCTTCAGTCTCATTTCATTCAAGATTGTCAGGTACCATCTGTCTACATCTCTATTATCTACTGAGCATTTACCAGGCATCATGCTAAGTGAGGTGCTTTAGATAAATTATCTCACTTCCTTCATAATAACTTTATGGTTGTGTCTTTCTTTTTTTTTTTTTTTTTGAGACAGAGTCTCACTCTGTCACCCAGGCTGGAGTGCAATGGCATGATCCTGGCTCACTGCAACCTCTGCCTCATGGGTTCAAGTGATTCTTCTTCCTCAGCCTCACAAGTAGCTAGAATTAAGACACACACCACCATGCTGGACTAATTTTTGTATTTTTAGTAGAGATGGGGTTTTACTATGTTGGCCAGCTGGTCTTGAAACCCTGATCGCAAGTATCTGCCTGCCTCGACCTCCCAAAGTGTTGGGATTACAGGTGTGAGCCACCGTGCCCAGCTGGGTCTATTAGTCATTTTATATTATGGGGGGGGGGCGGGGAGGCAAGGGGGGACCAAGATAGAGAGGTCCAATAACTCTTGTAGTTATGAGGCTGGTAAAAGGGAACCCTGGAATGTAAACCCACATAATCCACCTTTAGAGCCCACATTCTCAACCACTACCCTCCACATCCTTCTCTTTAAGATCAGGGGCTTTAACTTGGGTACCTTCTCACCCCTCCAGATTTCCTAAGAACCACTTCATTTTCATTGAGGCTACCCTTTCCTTTTGTCTTTCACCAGTGATTAAATCAGAAATCGTGGCCTTGATTTTATCCCAGATAACATTTATTAGTGTCAGAGAAATAACTGAATACTCCTGTTTTCCTTATTCCTCCCCAGACCCAACTGAAATAAAAGCACAAAACTAACATGAAGAACTTTCATAAAAATAATTGTAGGTTTAACATAATCAATGAATATGAGATTTTAAACACATTTCTAGAAACTGACAGAGAACCAGAGTAGGTTGAGGCTGAAATCTGGTGGCTGCAAGCCACTATATGCAAGGAAAATCCTTACTAGGCTCTGGGCTCAGAAGCAGCAGGAACAGGAAGAAGCAGAAGCAGCAGCAAGGCAGAAAGCAGGGGGATCCACTAAAACTGTATTTACAAGAACTCTACTAGTCCCGTCTCTCAGTGTTGGCAGCCAGTCCACGTTTACCTGGCAAACATCTAGACAGCTCTTCTTGAAAGCAACTGAATCGTCTGTCTAGGCAAAGCTGTTTCTATGGTCCCTTACAGTTGAATTCTCCTCTTGAATTTGAAAGCCTAACAGCAGGTTCTCAACCTCCTTACCAGTAATTCTGCCAGTTAACACCTATACTCACTCCTTCCCACACAGAACCCCCAGTTAAAATTCTCACTTAACAAAGAGACGTAGTAGAAAACAGTCCTAGGCTGGGTGTGGTGGCTCATACCTGCAATTCTAGCACTTTGGGAGGCAGAGGTGGAAGGATCACTTGAACAAAAGTTCAAGACTAACCTGGACAACAAGCGAGACTCCGTTTCTTAAAAAAAAAAAAAAAAAAAAAAATTAAAAATTAATTGAGTGTGCTGCTGTAGGACTGTGGTTCCAGCTACTCAAGAGTCTGAGGTTGGAGGACTGTTTGAGCCCAGGAGGTCAAGACTGCAGTGAGCGGTGATCATACCACTGCACTCCAGACTGGGTGAATAGAGTGAGACTCCCAAAAACCAAAACAGTCCTATCTTCCCCACTCACCCAGGGCGTCTTTCTTAAAAGTCAACAGAAAACCAAGCTTTGCCAGGTAAATGAGGAGAATCAGAGCATGAAGAAGACCAAGATAAACAGAAAACCTGGTCTCAAGGTAATCACTGGTAATTCAGAAAACAGAAGAGCACAGTGACATATCTAACCGCTAATGAATATGCTTAGAAGACATTACTATGGAATTATTATATACATAAATAGGTAAAGGACACTATGAAAAAAAAAATCTTCAGAGAACAAAAGTGAGCTCAAAGTATGACTGTTGAAATAAAAGGGTTACAAAACAAAGTCAACAGAATCATCCAGAAAACACGAAATGAAAACTCTGAGAAAAGAAATAGAGAAAGATCATCGAAATAGCACTTCCAACATCTAAATCACAAGCATCCCAGAAAAAAAAAAAAAAAATTGATAGGGGAAAATAAAAGAGTTCCAGCACTGAAGAAGGGCATCAGTCTCCAGATCTAAGGGACCTAGCAAGTATTCAGCATCTTGAATGGAAAATTGAATGGAAAAAAGGGATGCCTACTACACACTTCACTACAAATTTTAGCACTAAGTTTATAAAAACACAACCCTGACTGGGTGCAGTGACTCACACCTGTAATCCCAGCACTTTGGGAGGTCAAGGTGCATGGATCACAAGGTCAGGAGTTCGAGATCAGCCTGGCCAATATGGTGAAACCCCGTCTCTACCGAAAATACAAAAGTTAGCTAGATGTGGTGGTGGGTGCCTGTAATCCCAGTTACTTGGGAGGCTGAGGCAGGAGAATCGCTTAAATTTGGGAGACGGAGGTTGCAGTGAGTCAAGATCACACCACTGCACTCCAGTCTGGGTGACAGAGCAAGACTTCATCTGGGGCGGGGGAGTAGGGGATGGGGCACGGGGAACAACAACCAAAAAAAACGCTAATGATTTCTAAAAGTGAAAAAAATCCAGGTATATTACTTATAAAAATGATAGTCAGTGGCATCTGACTTCTTAGTAGTAACATGGAATACTAGAAGACAAGGATGCAATTACTTTTTTTTTTTAAACAGCATCTCAGCTCTGTTGCCCAGGCTGGAGTGCAGTGGTGCAATCATGGCTCACTGTAGCCTCGACCTCCTGGGCTCAGGTGATCCTCATACTTCAGTTTCCCAAGTAGCTGGGACCACAGATGCACACCACTATGCCTCGCTAATTTTCTGTATTGATTGTAGAGACAGGGTCTCACCATGTTGCTCAAGGCTGGTCTCCAACTGCTGGGCTCAAGCAATCCACCCACCTCCGCCTCTCGAAGTGCTGGAATTACAGATATGAGCCACCGTGCCTGGCTGAAGCAATGACTTTCTTCCAAGAATCGTTACTCAAACTTTCCACCATAATGGAAGCAGGAAAAAATTTTCAGATATGCAAGAACTCTAACACTGCTTCTTTTAGGCACTAACTTGGGGGTGCATTTGGAAAAATGAGGGAATAAAAGCATGAGCGATGAAAGGAAATTCTAGGATGGCACCGTGGGCTTACAGAATCTAGTCCAGCTTGGAGAGGAAAGATGGGTAGGCTCTAGGAAAAAGGTTTCAGGTGAAAGGTTTAAATACAGAGTTAGGAAGTAAGTGGTGACGTAAAACCAAACATTGTAGGAAAAAAAAAGAAAGGCAATTATAAATGCCAGGGGTGGGGGGACCAGTATTAAAGAGCTATAATGCAAATATAAAGCAAACTAAGATGTGGCATGATTTTTGAGCAACTGATGGAATATAACAAAGGATCAATTTGGCTTTGCTGTAGGAACATTCTTTTTCCATGGCTCAGAGATTCTTTTGCAATGGCTCACAGATTCCAGCTCTGAAAAGTAAATGAAAGCTTGCTTTCTAAATAGTTCACCATTAACTGTTTTCATTAGACCCATAGAGAAAGAAATATATTCTTAGCATATATCAGGTTGGTGGCCTGACAGGAAATGTTTACAGAGTCATACTAATGTAAATGTCATATATTGGGCTTTCAATTTTTTAGGAACAACCTATGAACATACATGGAGGATTTGCTGCTGGTTACAGCCTGACTGTAAATACAGGTTGAGTATCCCTAATCCCCAAATCTGAAATCCAAAATGCTATAAAATCCAATACTTTTTGAGCTCTGGAACATGGTGCTCAAAGGAAATGCTCATTGGAGAATTTCAGAATTGGGATTTTCAGATTTGGGATGATCAACCAGTAAGTATAATGCAAATATTAAAAAATCTGAAACCTGAAATGCTTCTGGTCCCAAGCAGTTTGGATAAGGGATACTCATCCTGTAACTAACAACCATGACATATAAAAATTATAAGTGTAGCCAACAGAGGATATGATGAATAAGTATTTCCAATCAGATGTATTAATATCCTCATTAAGAGACAGTGCTGAAAGTTGATGGATCAAGAAAGAATGAAAATCAGTAATAAAACACCGAACACTGGGATGAGGAACATGTTGTATAAGCTAAATCTTCCTATTTCATGCCAGTTGACATCTCGAAAAGTAGGACTTTAAGCATTATTTTCCTCTCATAATTACAAGGTAACCTACAGAACAAAGGTACTAAAACTGCCAAGAGAGAAACTTTGTGGAGTAGGATCATATCCAAGTTATTACTTTCTTTTCTAAGCTATTCTGTGATATGGTGTGCTACCATATGTTACTTTTATAAAAATGAAATCTTATTAAAAAACAAAGAGAGCACCACTTGTTCTCCTTGCTTTTTTCTTCTGGATTAAATGTAGTATCCAGGGAAAGTGTTACTTTGGCCCACTATAAATTTAAACTACTTAATGACAGCTTGAGTTAGCTACTACTTGTAGATGCTGTCTTCCCTCCTCAGTCTACGACAGTTCCTTCTTTATACCCTCAGCTCTCTGCTGCTACTTACAGCTTATGGTATTTTTTTTTTTTCTTTATTCAGAACATGGTGACCACCTTTTCTAGGAGGAACTCCCTAGTTAATCTTGTCTCAGCTAACCATCTACTCATTTAATGAGAAAATCTCTAACTGCATGTCCTTCTTTATACTCTTAGAGAGAAATAATGCTTCTGGATTTCTGCTGCTATTGAGTCTTGCTTGTATGCCTCTTCCACTTCTCCTCTAATCGTTTCTATTTCTCTTCCTGGTTCCCTTTTCTTTGTATTTTAGTAGGGGCAAAATATTTCACTATTTTAACCACCTCCACACCAAAAAATGCTTGACCCTGTCTCTCCCAACCACCACTATTTGCTGGTTTTTAATGGTTCAATTAACTCCATAATGAATGATTTCTGTCTGCTGCCTTTATTTCCTTGTTATCAAGGCCCTCTTTAATGATTTCAGGCTTTCATTTCCCACACATTACACAAACTTCTTTCAGGTTTTCCAATGATCTTCTTCTAGCCATAGTCATAGCTTTCCTTAGTCCTCACATTTCCTGACCCCTCTTCTCATGCATCTTTCATGATCCTGTGGGAACCTTTCTCCTTTCTTTAGCTTCCTTAACTCACTGGCTCCTCTTTCTCTTTCCTGCCCTGAAACACAGTGCTTACCCCCTGGTTCTTCTTTATTCATTTGCACAGGTTTAATCATTGCTTCTAAATTAGCAATTTCCAAAATAGGCTCATATTTATAATTTTCTATAGGACTACACTAATTTAAGTTTAACTCATCAGAAACTGAAAATAGTTTCAACCAAGTTTTCTTCCTACTCCTTCCCTGTCAGTTACATCTTTCTTCCCTCAGTTCTCCAGATTTATACTTTGCAGTCTTCAGCCAACTCTAATCAGCCATCAAATCCTGTCAATTATTCTTTTCAAACATACCTTAATCAGATTTATCTCTTTCTCTATTCCACTGGCCACTACCCACAGAGCATTCTCTGAATAAGTAGGAATTGATTTTTTTGGCAAGTATTACTTTATATGCAAAAGGAAAATCCTATTTACATTAACCCAATGGCAAGGCATTTTATAGACTGAATGACCCTCCTATAACATTAATTCTTAATTTATGTAGCTTATAATACTGGGATTTTACCATGTATCAGGCTTCTTCAAAACTGAGATACACCTAGGCATACCTTAAGGCATCAGAGAAAAACTACAGTATCTCTAACATTAGGAAGTCTCCTGATAGGTTAGTTCTGAGGGTACTACATAAAGATGTGTATTTACTTAAAGGCACAAATGACAAACAAATGAAGTATCAGAATGTTGCTAAACTCCTGGATCAAATTGGAAAGCCCTTTCCAGAAGTATTCTTCTGTGTCTCCGTTACAGATTTCGCCTATCTTAAAGGTCTCACTACTGTGATTTAGTGAAGTTGAGCACTCAAAGTTGAACAGAACTGTAGCTCAGTTTTTCCAAGTACTAGATGCTTATGTGCTACTCAAAAGCATTGCCAAGTCACATTTGAAGTTTTCCATTCACTAGAAAACACAGTCCTACTCCTAGACTTTCCCTCCACATTCTAGTATCCCTTCATCATTCCCCATGACTTTAAAGTCATTCCACAAGGAAGGTAATTTGTGAAAAGAAAAATACAACAGTAGTATTATATTTGCTCCTAATGATTGGCATAATCTATATTTCAAGTTACATCTCTTGCTCGCAAAAGCTGGAATTAGTTGTACTTGTTTCTGTACTTATTCTCTCTCTCTATGGTGTAAGCTCCCAGGGGCAAGATACACTTCTTTTGCATGTTCCTACAGAATCTACTACAGGACTCTGTCACAGCAGTCTTTTAGTAAAGTGCTGGATTGGCTGCCTAACCACAGTGTCTAGCTGGTCCTATAATCCACGTAAGCAACTCCTTCTGAGGGTGTGATCTGTAACTATGATGGCAGACAATACAATAAGATCACAACTTTAATCGGCCATGATTATGAAGTATTTCTGAAGATCCTTCTCAAGGGTGGTGCCTTGGAAGCAGACACAGGTATAAGGAATAAATGCCAGCCCACCTGCTGGTGGGAGAGGCAATGGGACCATCTCTTCAGATAGATGAGCAAGCAGGAAAACGGAGAATACAACTTGTCTTGGAAGCAAGCAGCAAGATGAGGCAGTAAAACCCATCAGCATATATCATCCTATCATCGCCTAGTGTCATCCCCAGCCTCTATTAGCCCTCGCTGCATCAGCGCAAGTCCCAGACACTTTATCCTGTTTATAATTGCTGATGAGCAGTAATAAGGCCTCCATGCCTCGGCTCCGTCCGTTCCACTTCGGCACCCACCTATTAGGCAATAACTTTTATTTACAGCCTTGCTTGATGTGTTGTTCTATTAGTAGAGCCAGGAACTGAGTAGGGCAAAAAAAAAAAAAAAAAAGGCTCCTTAATGGGCAGTATCATTGCAAGGCTCAGATGATTTATAATGCTGCTTTGTGGCTGTTCTATCCCACTTCTTCTGGTAAGACTGCTTTGGGAAGGCTGCACTTCTAACATGCTGCCTTCTAACGGGCACACACATGCTACGGAGCAGCACCTGAAAGGCACTCCCCCAGACCTATCCACCTCCACCAAAAAAAAAAAAATTCCTAAAGTTTCAAAGGAGCAGAGGAGAATTAAATTCCCGATATGCTTTTTAAATAGTATTGGCTCAGGCATTTTGCCCCAGTGGAGCAACAGAACAGCTAATTAACGAAAGTTCAGGGCTCTTTCTCCTTGGTAAGAATGCAAGCTATGATAAAATAAATGACTATTCCAAAAAAAAAAAAACCACACAGCTGTAACTGCATTTGTGGACTGATGCAAACTGACTTTGTGCAAAGCATGTGACTCACGAAAAGCTCAACAGCAAAGCCTGGACTTCTTACACACACACACATCTCCAAAAGAGCAATAAACCACATGACGCTTCTCTTTCCTTTTTATACTAGAGTGCATTTTTATTTTTCAAGTGCAAAAATTCCTCTTGACGAGACTGCATCCTGGCTTGATATTCCACTTATTCACTTATATTCAGCCTTTTATCAGAAGAGGAGCCCCTGCTTCTCCTGAGTAAAGCCCAAATGAGGCCTTGGAAGTAAGTTTTTGACTTTAAGTACAGCAAACTGATACATTATATGTTGTGCTGTAACATAAACATAGGTGGCAATGGGATCTAACTCTCATTTAGGGCTCCAATTACAAAACAGTAAAATTTCCCTCTTCTTATCTGAAATTTATACATTGTGTGAGGTGCCTTTAAACCCACCTAATTTATCTCTATATTGAGTATCAAATCATCTAATTATTAGTATATTTTATCTCACTCCTTCATTCTATTCTTCAACATAAACAACTGAAGCAGACTGATTAAAGTTCTTCCAGGGAAACAAAAAACCTAAGGGAAAGCATTTAGTAGATTATTTCCCTTTCCCAGTCATCCACTGAATGGCCAAAACTCACACACTGTCAGCAAACAGCCACTATGACATGCCATGATAAATTTTGGTGAGAACTGCTTTCTGTGGCAAAACATGGTCAGATGGCACTTTTTGATTAGAGAAATTTTTGCAATCTTGCCAAATATTTGATACTCCTTTTGTCCCCTGCCCCAGGAATCAAATGAACTCCTTCAGGACCCAAGATGATGAGTGCACAAGGTAAAACATTTCTTTAAATACTTTTTCCTTGCCATGACAGATTTACTGTTTTGATCTTTCTTCAATGATTACATTAAACGCTAATAAAAAATGAAAGGTTTATATCTTCCCTAATACTCTCCTGATGGGAACTTGCATATTACATAAGTAGGTCAAATCTCTAATTTTCTGCCTCAAATGCTGATACTGCAGACCTGAGGGAAGAGCTATACCTGAAGGACCAACAAGAAAGATTTGAAAAGTGAATTACACAGTTGAACTCACACCCGAAGCTACCTCCCTTTAAAATGCCACAGAGCACACCTGTAATCCCAGCACTTTGGGAGGACAAGGTGGGCAGATCACTTGAGGTCAGGAGTTCAAGACCAGCCTGGCCAACATGGTGAAACCCCGTCATTACTAAAAATACAAAATTAGCCGGGTGTGGTGGCACGCACCTGTAGTCCCAGCTACTCAGGAGGCTGAGGCAGGAGAACTGCTTGAACCCTGGAGACAGAGATTGCAGTGAGCTGAGATTTCACCACTGCACTCCTGGGCTACAGACTGAGATTCTCTCACAAAAACAAAAGCAAAAACAAAACTCCACAGAGCAGAGGAAGATGTGAAGTCCTCCTTCGAAAAGCCAACTATAGTGTGTAATATTGAACAATACAGTTCGTAGCCACTGACACAACTCTCTAGGATTAAATGTACTGGCTGAAATGTTTCAATGAATATTGACTCTACCAGCAGATAGAACACACAAGTGCAGGTCTTTCTAAGATTTATGGGGCCACTTCTGATTTAACACCAACACTCTTTAGCTTCTGAATCAATTCTAAAAATCTCATATAAACGTTTCGGTAACCTAACAACAAGGAAACATTTCCCTTTAACTGGCTTCCGAGCACCGATGTGAAAGTGTTCAGCACATCAATCTTCTCTTAACTTCCAGATGAAAGGGGTTTTCTTCTCGTCTTTGCAAGAAGAAACAGTATCATAAACAGGCCGTACAAAAGAAGTGAGTCAGGGCTGGGTGCAGTGGCTCATGCCTGTCATCCTGCCATCAGGAGGCCGAGGCAGGTGGATCACTTGAGGTCAGGAGTTCAAGACCAGCCTGGCCAACATGGTGAAACCCTGTCTCTACTAAAAATACAAGTGTGGTGGCAGATGTCTGTAAAACCAGCTACTTGGCGGGGCGGGGTGAGGAAGGAGAATAACTTGAACCCAGGAGAGGGAGATTGCAGTGTGCCAAGATCGCACCACTGCACCAGCCTGGGTGACAAAGAGAGATTCTGTCAAAAAAAAAAAAAGTGAGTCAAGAAAAGGGGAAAACTGTTCTCTTTTTTGGGGGGAAAAAAAAACAATGAACAATACAAAGCTATTCTAGTTCATGTCACTGTTTATCACACTGAAAGGAAAACAGGTAACCCAAAATAGGGAGGGAGGGATATAAAGTAAAATTGAATTAACATGCTTCTTATAGGGTGGAAAGATGACAGTTTCTGGAAAAACTGCCTTGATATTTAACAGGACTGTTCTTAGTCCCATCTGCTTTAACCTCAGACAGTTCTACAGCTCCCCTATGGCCTCACAAATAGTTATTTTATTTGCTGTTCTACTAATTATAATCACATTTTAAACATACACACAGCATGTTTTAACCATCCTTTTTCAAGTCTATCAGAGAGAATATTATCTACATGTGCTGGATGTTTCTCCCAATGTTTTCTTGTAGTAGTTTCATAGTTTGAGGTTTCAGATTTAAGTCTTTAATCCCCTTTGATTTTATTTTTGTATGTGGAGAGAGACAGGGGTCTAGTTTCATACTTCTGCACATGAATATCCAGTTTTCCCAGCACCATTTATTGGAGAGAGTTTCTTTTCTCCAGTGTACGTTCTCGGCAACTTTGTCAAAAATGAGTTCACTGTGGATTTGTTTCTGGGTTCTCTATTCCATTCCATTGGTCTACGTATCTTTTTATGCCAGTTTGAGGGTGTCTTGGTTAGTATAGCTCTGCAGTATAAATTGAAGTCACGTAATGTGATTCCTCCTATTTTGTTCTTTTTGCTTATGATAGCTTTGGCTATTCTGGGTCTTTTGTTGTTCCACATAAATGTTAGGATTTTTTTCTATTTCTATGAAGAATGTCACTGGTATTTGGATAGGGATTGCATTGAATCTGTGCCCACTTTAAACATAAAAACATAATGTCATGAAGATAGCCAGCTAAATATCCAAACACCTTCCAAATAAAATTATCTAAAGGAGATGACTATAACTCCGGTTACAGTATTTTATTAGCTGAAGGTATAACTTGATGGTTAGAAATGAAGGACAAAAGGGAATCTTCTGGTAGTTTGTTGCCAAGGAAAGTGATCTCTTTCCTTCACAAAATACTTGTTCTTGACAGGAATGTTGCAAGAATTAACAAGAGAACATGTGGAAAAATTCTGAGCTCTCTGAAGAAATGTAAACTCTGTCTAGTAATCTGAAGGTGTGATGTGCTTTAACTCACACATTCTAACCAAAAGCAACCTAGGACTTGGCAGTACTTTTCAACTCTTCATTGACTGTGGAGATCCTAGAACTCCACAAAGATGGTAGGGGTAGGGTGGAGTGGGGACAACCACACACCCTTCATCTATCTAATTGTTCTCTGTTTAAATACCAAAATGATCATGATCATGGTGTTGCTTTTAAAAAAAAAAAAAATCTAAAGATTACAGAGTTTAACTGGTAATAATTCTGTCTGGCTAAAAGCCATCATATAAAGAAAAGTCTTTCCCATCTATCTCACAAAGACAAACTGATCTTTCATTTGCTACTATAGCTACTTTTTGCAATCTGCGTCATAGACTCACAGTGATGACAAAACAATTTCTTAAAAAGAGTTGCCTCTCTCCTTTTGATAGCTGTAGACCAACCATGCTACACTGCTGCCCACCTCTAAAATATGACAATACCCTTTACCTGATCAAAACTGTAATTGCTTGAAATACAAATCGTGACTGATTAATCAACCACTGAGGTCTTCACTTACTAAACCACATAATAATGGGTCTAATGCTAATCCTTAGAGCTAATTTTCAAAGTACTAAGAAGAAAATGATCTGTTTACTGAAGAAGTCACTAACCTTTTTGAACTGCATAGTCCCATCTAATTGGCCATGTACCTTTAATATGTATATATTTGTGGGTGTATTTGCTGTTTATAAACTGTTTATAAACCGCAGACTGAGAGAGGTTGCTCATGCCTGTAATCCCAGCACTGTGGGAGGTCAAGGCGAGAGGACTGCCTAAGCTCAGGAGTTTGAGATCAGTCTGGGCAACATAATAAGACCTTGTCTCTATTAAAATATAAAAATAAATAAATAAAAGTAAATGTATGAACACATACACATATAATAAAGTGAATTTGCAAAACATAAATTAAGGCTGAGATAAAGAGCTTTTGCTATTGTCTCCACATACCTCAGACAATACATTGTGTGCCCTTTGTCAGAGACAGCAGACTTAAAGAACCATCTTAGTCTAATATCAGTATCCATTTTCTTTTTTTTTTTTTTTTTTTTTTTTTTTTTTTTTTTTTTTTTTTTTTTGAGACGGAGTCTCGCTCTGTCACCCAGGCTGGAGTGCAGTGGCCGGATCTCAGCTCACTGCAAGCTCCGCCTCCCGGGTTCACGCCATTCTCCTGCCTCAGCCTCCCGAGTAGCTGGGACTACAGGCGCCCGCCGCCACGCCCGGCTAAGTTTTTCTATTTTTAGTAGAGACGGGGTTTCACCGTGTTAGCCAGGATGGTCTCGATCTCCTGACCTCGTGATCCGCCCGTCTCGGCCTCCCAAAGTGCTGGGATTACAGGCTTGAGCCACCGCGCCCGGCCCAGTATCCATTTTCTAACAAACATCATTTATGAAGCTCAAGGCTGCTTTAGGTCCAAACTTGTATGGATAGACTGGCTGGGAGGAGGTAGGTAAGATCTCACTTAAGGTGTCACTCTGTGTCTCCGAAGAAATGACACCACTGTAAAGTAATTATTTACTACCATCTATGCCTGAAGGCCCATGTGGTTTCTGTCTGGGAGACCCCCTTATAATAGAAGCACTGTATAGCACATGTCATAGACATGAATCCTAACTTGAAGAACCTAGACATAAAGGCTACAAGGAACATTCCAGCAAAATAACAGTAATAATTGGTGGTTCAGAAGAAAAATGGTTGAAATCCCCACCATGGGCAACCTGTTGACTGCAGGACACAGAGAAAGATGGAGACAAAGACAGTCAACCTGTGGTTCTCAAAATAAATTCTTTAATTTACCTCTCAAAATCAGGAAGCTCTGTCCTTTAAAATCAGGGCCAATATTTAAGGCTGAGGCAGTCTGGCTAGCCTAAGAGGGCACAGAACAGTCTTCAGACGGCTTAACTTGACGACCTTTAATGTCCATTGCTGAGAAATCTCAACTTTCCTTCAGGCTTTTTAGGAGATGACCTGGACATTGCATTATTTTCCTTCCAAGTCAGAAATTCTCAATCTTTTTCTAGTTAAGAGAGGTATGTATTCACCTAAATGAAGGCCTACAAAGGTATGACTGAGAGCTCAATGCCTATCATTTCACTAATGGAGATCTAAATATTACCACCTTCAATTGCCAGTATAATACCGACACGTAACAAAGAACATGATCCATATAAAATCAGGTCATAAAACTTAGTACAGCAAAGAATGCCAGTACTTCTACTTTACTCTTTCTTCTGCCTAAGATGCCCATTGATGTGTTTATCAACACCATCTAAAGGGTGGCTCACTATAAAGACATAATCTTCATTAAGACAATGGAAACTACCAGTAATTGAAGGTCTACTATGTGAGCATACTCTTTTTATCTTACACCAAACCTGGGAGATTTATTATCCCATTTTACAGATGAAGAACAAAATTTTGAGATGTTGACTTATTTACTTAAAATCACAACTTGTAAGTGGCTAAGCTTAGATCTGAAACCAGATGTGATTTTAGAACTCACATTTTCAAACTACTTGACTGTATGCTATACTTCCAAATATATGTTTCGTTTTTTCCATATTTCATTCAACAGTCTGCTTTTCCACAATCTGGTTAGAAGAAACAATTACAAAATATGAAAAGCAGTAGCATGATATAGGGGAAAACAATGCAGGCTTTAGTGTCTTAAAGATCCGTGTCCAAGTCTTGGCTCCATCACTTACTAGCAATATTACCTCAGAAAATATACTTAAGTTTGAGTGCCCACATTTTTTTTCATCTGTAAAAGAGGAATTATAATAACTATCTTGCAGAACTGTTCTGAAGATTAAATCTCCGTGTATATAAAATATAGAGAATAGTACCTGGCAATGTAGTAAGCATATAAAAAATATCATTATTAGTTTTAGATACACAAAATAGTATGGGATCAGAGAGGAGGAAACAGATCTACCTAGGAGACAGACACAAGTAAATGATATTCACCAGAGTTTCCTGCTAGTTTCAGCATCTGAGTATATGAGTCTCCTTCCCAAACCTCTCAGGATGACCCAGTGTGTTCAAGGTTCAACTCCTTGACTGCTACTTGGACATAGTGGTAGTGCTTAACAGCCTTCTCTGAGGGCCAAGATTAGAAGGAAAGACAAAGACTAAAGTACTGTGCATTTGAAGTGCTGGACCTCAAATCAAAGGACTCTGAATGTTTTCAAGCTTCTGGCTGGAGTGGGCAGGTAGTTGGCTCTCTGACTTCCCACTGGCTAAAATCAGGATGGTCTATCTCACTTCAGGCACAGCTCTTTTCTACCTCAGGAAAAACGATAAATCTACTCTACCTAGTGGAGCTTGGGAACTGAGCACAGGAGGGATAAGAGCACGCCAAGACTATCTTATACCCCCTACCCTACCTCAAAGCTGGTCATTTGGAAGAGAAGAGTATAATTGAGTTCCTTAGAGTTCAGTGCCTGGATGTTACTTTGAAACTATGCAAACATGGGCCTGACTGAGGCCTAGCATCAAACTATGAGCATTTAAAGGAGCTGAGGTTTCAGTGTTAAGTTTGTACATGGAAATAGTTTGTGCTATTTCTGCTGGGTTTTTTAAGTTACAAGGATTTTTTAAGTTATGAAAAATACTCTGACTGTGACCTTTAGAAAAACAATACAATTATTTCGACTCTTCCAAATATAATCCTTGAGATATTTTAAATAGCAGACAGCATTATTAGAAAAGGTAAATATCGCTTAAAATAAATTAAGCTATAGGCGAAGGGAACAATGGGCATTCTGACTGCTCTTTGAAGTGACACAAGATTCACGACTTCATGTTTAATAAAAATGCCACAGATGCACAAAGATGTTTTTGGGACTCTGCATCTAAAAAGAGAAATCTCAGTATATCCATGGCTTTAAATCAAATGACAGAAAACAATTTTCCAAAAATACTAGGATACTACAATAGTCAATTCAAAACACTGATTTTCTACATTAAAACTATTAAAATTTCAATCTTGGCCCTCAGATTAGCTACATGCTACAAACTGGGCAATGATGTGCATTTCTGTTATGTCTTAATAACATTCTTCAGATATTAGAAATTATGTATATATTGATGTCCACCTTCTTGGATCTAGCTGCCAGCATTTACTCAGTCAGTCTGACTCCCCAAAAACATCACTCTGACCTTGACCTCTGCTGACACTCCACTGTCAATACTAAGCACATAATATATCACCTCACAACTGATGGTAGAAATCAGAGACCCTGACAAGCACACCAAGTTAGAACCAGTTGCTAATTTCTGTGAAGAATTCAAATAAGGATGAATTCACATAAGAATGACGTACATACCTGTACCACAGGATCTTTTTGTTGGTGTGATTAATGAGACATGAGCTGTGTCTGTGCATGGCCCACCTAGAAACAGAAAGGCAGGTGCATCAGTCAGGACACATCCTTTACATGTCCATATAGTTGCTTTCCTGAGTAAAGAGAAACTTAAAAAGGAAAAGATCAACCTGCAAATACAATGACGAGAAGTAGTAGGAAAGACGGTGGTGGTGGTGGTGGGTTAATTCTAAGGACCTAATTTTAGTTCAGCAGTTTAGTCTATAGAGATGCATAGTCTTTCTACATTATAACATGCTTTTCATAAAAACAAAAAACAAAAAACAAACCAAAAAAACAGCCAAGTCTCACATAACGTTAACAAGTTAAAGAATAAAAATTTAATTAGAATTCAGATCTAGGTGAGAGGAAATTACCCACAAGTTTGGAAAGATGCGTTCCTCCACAGAACGATGAGCAGGAGTTCTCTCTCTTAGGTTGGTATCTCAGCAGTCACTCTACCTTGGAATTTACAGAAAAACTAGCCTTACATAGTAAGAAAGGGAGGGCCTTAAGAAACAATAAACTGCTTGTCAAAAGAAATAAGAATCATTTTCACATAGAAGAAAGCATTGCTGACCAAGGAAGAACATCTAGTTTCATTATAAGAAATATGATAACAAGAGGCCCTTTATGCAATCTTGGTGGGCCCAGAGATCTGATGCATAAGCATAATTCAAGAGTATGCAAGAGATACAGTTGTTGGGTGAGTGAAGGCTTGAAAATCAATAATTTCATTTTGCAAAATCAAGACTTTCAACACATTTTGAGGTTGATACTGATACACACCCCAACACTTTCCACTGACATGCCCTGGGATGGGCAGTGGTGATCATAAAGGAATAGAACACATAGGCAACTGTTACACATTTATTTTAAAAAGGGTCCCCAGGTGACTGTGACTAGCAGAAGGAAAACATGGTTACTTGGCAGAGTTGTGTATCTCCTACAACAAGAATTCATATAAGTTACTCACTGAAAAGGAGGGAAAGATGAAGGAGCTCTGAGACCTGTTCCTAGAGTGCACAGTGCCGAGATTCATGGGTTTAAGGACTTGGAGAGCCCACCTAAGAAGTTCACTCTCAGCTTACTCTTTACTATAACAAGGCCACAATAGCAACAACCCTTAGTTAGTGTAAGAAGACACAGAAGGGAAATTTTGAAAGAGGAAAAACCAAGTAAGTGCATTGTTGACTTCAAAGAACACTTAGCAAATACCTACTATGTGTCACCACACAGGTTAGTCCCACAGTCAGGGAGATCATAATCTTTCTTAAAACAAACAAACAAATAAAAACCCAAAAATCCTCTGTACATAAAGAACAATACATGACAGCAATAAATAGCTAGACGGAAAGTGGCCAAGTGTCAAAGAACAAGAAACAGGTAATAAATGCTATATGTAATGAGGAAGGAGAACATTCATCATTGGCTTGTATTACTTGGAAATACAAGAATTTGAAAATAAGGCAAGAATAAATTGCAGTTTCGAAAGTCAGACCAGAGAGCAGAGTATTTCAACAGAACATTTTTCTACAAATGTTACATTCACCAGAAAAAGTGTGATGAATTAAAATTCCAGAGGTTCAAATGGTAAACTGTGACATGAAAACAGGCAACATGAAGAGACAATGAGAGACATGCAAAGCTAACACAGCCTCAACATCCTCAAAAACCCTCCTGGGATTGGCTTCTGTAGCTCCATAAAATGCTGTAACTTCTGCTTCCATGTAAGGCTTCTTTGTTTTTGTTAATTGAAGCCTTCTTATTTCTTGAAAAGTATAGGCTTTTTAGAAGACTGAGTTTAAGTCTGACAACTACTCTCTACTTGCTGAGTAATCTTGGATAAATAATCCTCAGTTTCTTTAACAAAACAAACAAAAAAATGGAAACAGTAAAATTGCCAATAAGTGACTTCTGATGAACCATCTGTACAGCAAGGTATCATAAACCATAAAACTTTATATTATATATCATCACTTTCTCTTCCACTTGATTTTATGTTCCCAAGGATCAAGAATCACACTGTTATCTACTGTTGGGTCACTGCTATGTAGACAATGAATGCTTAATAATGTTCATCAAGCGACTACTGCAAACTATTTAATCAGAAGAGTAACAGTTTATATATGTGTGTGCGTGTGTATATGTATATGTATACAGACACACACACACATATAATACCAAGTTCTGTCATACGTGTGCAGAACATGCAGGTTTGTCACACAGGTATACACGTGCCACGGTGGTTTGCTGCACCCATCAACCCATCATCTACATTAGGTATTTCTCCTAATGCTATCCCTCCCCTAGACCCCCACCCTCCAACAGGCCCTGGTGTGTGACGTTCCCCTCCCTGTGTCCATGTGTTTTCATTGTTCAACTCCCATTTATGAGTGAGAAAATGCGGTGTTTGTTTTTTTTCAAGGAAATTTTAAAATTAGAGTGTAACATTTGAGAGAATGCAATATTAGAATGATGTGTATAGAACTTAAATGTACATCCTAAGGGATTTTAACACATACATACTGTGTAACGGCCATAGATCAAAATATTAGAACATTCCCAACATCCAAAAAGTCCTGGGGATCATTTTTAAAAATATAAGTTCCCAAACCCTGACTCTGGAAATTTTGATGTAGTAGATTGGGGTGGACATAGGAGGAAGTTACTGTACTTTTCTAAACTAGCTGAGCACAATGTAAATATTAACAGTTCAGTCAGTTCTAATTTCTGATTACCCCTAACTCAGTATCTGGCCAAGATCACTGAGTTCCCATAACACCATGAGCTGCACAGTGCATAAGGGTCAGTAACAGCTTAACTAACAAAATACTTTTTTTAAAAGGACATAAAATAATTCATCCAGTAGAATTATATAAGAAAGGAGAAACTGTCAAATCAAAACCCCTAAAGAAATCTGGCTGAGACTCATGAATTAACACCCGTATTTACAAATGTTCTAGAAGATTATCATATAAGAGAATCTTTACCTTGCCTTTAGCTTGAGAGTTTATTCTTTTAAAAATTTCTAGTGAATAAATTTCTGTAGGTTTCTGCAAATAACTGTAAGGCTGCCTAGCATATCTCAACATGCATCATCATGAAGGTGTTCTCCAGAGAGCTTGTTAAACTAACAACCCAATCCAATGTATTCACTATATTACAGTAAAGTACAAATGGAACCATAGTTGAACCAAGACAAACTGACAGCAAGAGTACCTGGCAGTAATAATATATCCCAGCTTTGATAATTGGGCAATGTTATAAACAGAGAACTTACGAGTTAAATTTGGTCTGGCAAACTACAACCTATGAAACACCAAAACCGAGAACAGGAACATATCAGCACCACACATATATTCTACACTAATTGCACTGTCATCCACACAATTACAGTTAGTTCCAAATCAAATCTGTTAAAATCAATGCAGGAAATTAAGGGCCACTCACAGAAAATGTTTTCAGGTTTCTGCCCACAACAATAAAAATATAACATGGGTAACATTTGGTTACAGCAAACAAAATAGTTTTGAGAGTTGACAGTGAGGGTCAAAGTTCCTTTTCTGGACTTTCTAATGCCTGAGAGTGTGGCTGGCATTAAGTCCCCATAAATCACTGTAAACTTGACTCCCACTTTTTACCTTTCTTCTTCTTTCCAAACAACAGGGTAGACAGACGTAGTAACTAAAGAATCAGATGAGGAAGCCTCTTTATGATTGTGTGTTCTATAGATGAATGTAGTGTGTATGTGTATGTGTTGACTAGGACTGAGGTTGGGACAATAAATGTATTTCTAAGCACAGAACAATTCAAACCATTATCTTCTAGCCTGTATCAGTGGCAACTGAGTTTGGGTTTATTAATGTCTAAAAAAATTACAAAGTTCCTTGCTTAATATGACAGGTTCTTGGGATTCTGAGCCAGATGATATCAAGATTAACCAACCTGAAATAACTTTTAGCCAATCATCATGAATGCTTTTTGCTTTCTTTTACTAAAGCAAATTAAATAACTGAATTTTTTCAAGTTTCTTCATTATCCGGAGATATTTATTAACAGACTAACATTTTGCATTTGATATTACATTCAGAGGACTTTTTCCTTAAAAAACATCAAGTTTCAACAATTTAATGTTTGGAGTTTGTGAGTGAATAAAGCCTCTGGTAACTGTGGTTTGTGACTAGAGAAGAGTGAATATTCTACCTCTTCTTCTAGGGATGTTTCTATTCTTGTATTAAAGGTGTCATATATAATGCAGCACTGCGGATCACATTTGCAATTCCACATGAAAGCCATGAAACTATATTCTTCAGCTGTATTCCCAACAAGTAGAAATTGTTACAGCATTTGCAGTATGGTAGTAGATTTTCCCAGGGAAACAGTATTATTGACTGCAGCCCTATAAAGTTGAAGACATGGGTCAAATCTGCATACTCACTTCACTGTAACCTACAAAAACAGGAGTAGATGAAGATACCCCATTAACTATCAACACATACATTTCAAAATGAAGTACCAGAATTATTGTATTTTTCCAGTCTCCTATAGAGTTACTGAGTATGTCAAAAAACTCAGGTCTACCTACTCATGTAGTGGTCAATCCCATCGGCTAGTTGAAGACTACAACTCGAGGAGGAAGTTGAGAATGGTGGTTTGGAGGATAGCTGCATTTAGCTTTTCATGCACTCAAACTTCAAACTCCACAGCTGAGTAAATACAGAAAAATAACATTTCTTCTTAACCTTGAAATGGAGATCAACAATCTACTCTGAAAAATTTTGTTAAACCAGCTGTGATGGGCCGGGTGCAGTGGCTCAAGCCTGTAATCCCAGCACTTTGGGAGGCCGAGATGGGCGGATCACGAGGTCAGGAGATCGAGACCATCCTGGCTAAAACGGTGAAACCCCGTCTCTACTAAAAAATACAAACAACTAGCCGGGCGAGGTGGCGGGCGCCTGTAGTCCCAGCTACTCGGGAGGCTGAGCCAGGAGAATGGCATGAACCCGGGTGGCGGAGCTTGCAGTGAGCTGAGATCCAGCCACTGCACTCCAGCCTGGGGGACAGAGCAAGACTCCGTCTCAAAAAAAAAAAAAAAAAAAAAAAAAAACCAGCTGTGATGACTGGTTATTTTTGGCTTCTGGTTTCACTAGCCCTCACTGGCTGCAGTTAAATCATGTGCTAAAAATCTTCAACACAGATAATAGCACATCAATTAGAAAAAATAGACTATCAAGGAGTTGGTCAGCTAAAAATTGCCAGAAGTGCAATAATCAAATATTCTACTATCAGTCCTTTCACAGTAACTGCAAAACATTAATACACAAAAATAGCCCTTCCTTTTGTAGATTTGTAACACTTCAATTTTCTTAATTAACATGACATTTACATAAAAGTATCTACTTATTTTAAAGGCACTGTGGGCTAATTAAAAATGCACCATCCTTTTTTAACCAGCTTGTCAATTCCACTCTATCATAATCTGTACACTGTTTTCCTTTGCAGCATCTCACTTTTCCAAGCTCACAGTTCTAAAGGTAATTTTGGACAACAAATTAAAGAGCTGCAATTCTCTCCTCTCTGTAGAGATTCAGAATGTCTTTTCTTTTCCTCCTAAGCCTCCCTGGGCAGAGAGAGATTCAGGATATCTTATTAAGAATTTCTTGAAGAGGCTTCTTAAAAAAATAAAAAAGGACAAAATAAACCTCAACAAATCTATGCAATGGAGATAGTGAAATAAACTACACTGTTTCCTGATATGCCCATGTTTAGAATGTAAAATTATCTTCAAAAAATTCAAATAATGTATATTTCTTGAGCAGTAAAATATTCCTTCTTTAGCCTTCAATATAAACACAGAGATTTAAAATAGCAAAGAACTGATAGTATTTAATGAGTATCCAGTACATAGTAGAATGCACAAGAAAAGTCATCTCTTCAGAAAACCCTAATCTCCAACCTCACCCTAAACCTGGAATTCCTGAATTGTTTTAATCAGAAAGGACACACCTATCTGTCAATATAATTGAGTTTGAAAAGCACCATTGATTAAAAAAAGGATACATAAAGATATAGTGAATTGTAATCCAAGTTTACAGAAATTCTTCAACACAGATAATAGTCCTCTTATTTCTCCAAACGAAACTTCCAAATTAAACCATTTACAAAGCTTTTTACAGAATCTAAGTGTTAATCTCCCAGAGTTAGAAGTTCTAATCCTAACTCAGTACATGATCTTTCACACTATTTAGATCCAAATTAGTAATTTCTGAGAAGGGAATTTTCAAAGCGGGTCAGAAGTTGCAATTGGTAGCTTATCTATTTTGTTAATAAGGGCTTCTTTCTCAACAAAATCTTATTACCACTCCACCTTAACTCCCCTAAACAATTACAGGCATACCTCGGAGATACTATGGGTTTGGTTCCAGACCACCGCAATAAAGTAAATACAGCAATAAAGTTCAAGTTGCACAAATTTTTTGGCTTCTCAATGCATATATATGTTATTAGTTTATACTATGTTGTAGACTCTATTAAGTGTGCAACAGCATGATGTCTAAAAATGTACATACCTTAATTTAAAAAAACTCTATTTCTATAAAAAAAAAAAAAATGCTAATGATCATCTGAGTCTTCAGTGATTCATACTCTTCTTGCTAGTGAAGGATCTTACTTCAATGTTGATGGCTGCTAACTGATCAGGTGGTGGTAGCTGCTGAAAAATGGGGTGGCTGCAGCAGTTTCTTAAAAAAAGAAAACGAGGCCAGGTACAGTGGCTCACATCTGTAATCCCAGCACTTTAGGAGGCCGAGGGAGGTGGATCACAAGGTCAAGAGATTGAGGACCATCCTGGCTAACACGGTGAAACCCCATCTCTACTAAAAATACAAAAAATTAGCTGGGCGTGGTGGCACGCACCTGTAGTCTCAGCTACTTGGGAGGCTGAGGCAGGAGAATGGCGTGAACCTGGGAGGTGGAGGTTGCAGTGAGCCGAGATTGTGCCACTACACTACAGGCTGGGCGACAGAGCGAGACTCTGTCTCAAAAAACAAAACAAAACAAACAAAAAAACAACTCTGCCACATCAACTGACTCTTCCTTTTACAAAAGATTTCTCTGTAGTAATGCTGTTTGACAGCATTTTACCCACAGGCCTTCTTTCAAAATTGAAGTCGATCCTCTCAAACTCTGCTCTTGTTTTATCAACTAAGTTTATGTAATATTCTAGATCCTTTGTTGCCATTTCAATAATGTTCACAGCATCTTCACCAGGAGTAGATTCCATCTCAAGAAACCACTTTCCTTTGCTCAATCATACGAAGCAGCTCCTCGTCCATTAAAGTTTTATAACGAGATTGCAACAATTCAGTCACCTCATCAGGCTCCGCTTTTAATTCTACTCCTCTTGTGATTTCCACCACATCTGCAATTATTTTCTCTGCCCAAGTCTTGAAACCCTCAAAATCATCCATGAGGGTTAGAATTAACTTCTTCCAAACTTCTGTTAATGTTGATATTTTGACCTTTTCCCATGAATCACAAATGGTCTTTATGGCATCTAGAATGGTGAGTCCTTTCCAGATGATCTTCCATTTACTTTGGCAGATCCATGAGAGGAATCAGTATCTATGGCAGCTATAGCCTTGTAAAATGTATTTCTTAGATAAGTATGACTTAAAAGTCAAAATGACTCCTTAATCCATGGGCTACAGAATCAATGCTGTGTTACCAGGCATGGAAACATAAATTTCCTTGTACCTCTCCATCAGAGCTCTTGGGTGACAAGGTGTATTGTCAATGAGCAGTAGTATTTTGAAAGGAGTATTTTTTTTTTATCAGCAGTAGGTCTATACAGTAGGCTTAAAATATTCAGTGAATGATGCTATAAACAGATGTGCAGTCATCCAGGCTTTGTTGTTCCATTACAAAACACAGGCAGAGTGGATGCAGCAAAATTCTTAATGGACGTAGGATTTTCAGAAGGGTAAATAAGCACTGGCTTCCACTTAAAGTCACTATCTACATTAGCTCCTAAAAGAGGGTCATACTGTCCTTTGAAGCCAGGGACTGACTTTTCTTCCTGTAAGTCCTGGATGGCATCTTCTTCCAATAGAAGGTTATTTCGGCTATTTTGAAAATCTGCTGTTTAGTGTAGTCACTTTCATCAGCGATATTAGCTAGGTATTTTCGGTAACTTGCTACAGCTTTCTACATCAGCAACTGCTGCTTCACCTTGCACTTTTATGGAGATGGCTTCTTTTCTTAGCCTCATGAACCAATCTCTGCTAACTCCAAGCTTTTCTTCTGTAACTTCTTTACCAGCATAGCAGTCCTCAACTTTTCTGTCTTGAGAACTTTTAACACTTAAAAATTACTGAGGACACTAAAAAACTTTTGTTTATGTGGCTTATATCATTGGTATTTATCCTATATGAAATTATAACTTGACAAAAATTATGTTTTCATTTAAAATTAAAATAATTACACTTCAACATAAAAACTTTTTCTTTTATGAAAAATAACTGCAACTTAAAAAATAGTGAGAGTGGCCTGGCTTAAAGGAAGATACTTGGATTTTCATGTCTATATCTGTATTTAATCTGTTTATATGAATACGAAGAAAGCCCACTACTACATAAATATGTAGTTGGAAAAGGAAAGATCTCATGGATGCCCTGAGAGGGACCTGGGGACCTCTATAGGTCTCTGGACCACATTTGAGAACCACTGGTACAGAACCAGTGAATCTAAAGGTTAATATAAGATCCAATTTCCCCATACTCCTTACATGCCAACTGACTTATTTCTAAGTAAATAAAAGCAAGGGATAGTGGAATAAACTAGTCAAAATTTCAAACCAAGACATTCCATTTCTGCTATGTATATAAGAAGAGTAAAAACATGTTTCATGGAACCCTCAAAGGATTCTGGGCCAGCAGTTACATATGTTCCATTTTAATTTTTCAGATGTAATCTCTCACTTAGAATCCTATACCTTTCCATATGTTAAGATGCTGACAAACGCTTACCACCGATACTTCAAAATGTGATAAAGCCCAACAGCAATTAACAGTGACATTCTAAGACATCATCACCCTCTTGGGGATAAAAATAGAATAATCCCCATTTTGTTAGAGGTCAAAATACCACCTGGCTAATAAAATCATTACTAATTTTAGACATTGTTTTGTTTTTCTCTTGTGACAAAGCATATTTAATATGAACACAAAATCAGGGGCTGTCACCTCTCCAATTTAGGCTTCACTTCTGACTATTTACAGGCTTAACTAAGGCCCAACTCCAATTTCTACATTTGCATCATTTGCATTTTACCATCAACACAACCATGATTCTCATAACATTAATGGAGACACCACTCAGCACTGGAAGAGATTTTTTTTTCTTTGTTTTTTCAAACACAGTTCAGCTAGCAAGAGTATTCTCATAAATCTCAGCCTGCAGCAGCTACTGAAAGAAGGCTGCAATGCTCTCTTTAGAAAGGGAAATGACTGGTGCATGTTCTTCCTAAGAGGCTTTAGAAAAAAAAAAAAAAAAAAAAGACGTCTATTCAGGCCACAGGTACTGTTCCATGGACTTGTAAAAACAACTTGGGGCCGGGCGCGGTGGCTCAACCCTGTAATCCCAGCACTTTGGGAGGCCGAGGCGGGTGGATCACGAGGTCAGGAGATCGAGACCATCCTGGCTAACATGGTGAAACCCCGTCTCTACTAAAAAAATACAAAAAAAACTAGCCGGGCGTGGTGGCGGGCGCCTGTAGTCCGAGCTACTCGGAGGCTGAGGCAGGAGAATGGCGTAAACCCGGGAGGCGGAGCTTGCAGTGAGCCGAGATCGCGCCACTGCACTCCAGCCTGGGTGACACAGCGAGACTCCGTCTCAAAAAAAAAAATAAAAATAAAAAAAAATAAAAAAAAAAAAAACAACTTGGAACACAAGTGCCCTTCTCCTCTGCCTCTCTGCTGAGCCTCTCCCATAGTTAGCTGTACCACAGCTGGAACATGATGAGTGACACTAAATGGAAATTACCTTAGTCCAACCGTCTTGCTTTACAGACAGAAGTGAACACTGTCAGGTCTCAATAATAGGATCTCTCTTTGCAACTAATAGTTGAAAATGTCACAATTTCAATTGCGTAGTGAAGGGGTTATACTGATATTTTAGAATTTTAAAAATTCCTCACTAAGGTGGCATCCTATTGTTTTTATTAAATCTATAATCATCTTTTTGATGGATCAAAAAGTGAGATGGTTTATAAAGTAACAGAGGCCATGAATACAAAATGTACAGTTACATAGTCATTTTTTGGCACTGGCAGCTCTGAATTTTCTGAAAGAAGTTCACAAGCACAATTAAAATATATTTATGTAAGCTTAAAATGGCTGCTTCAACACATTCACATAAATGTCATTTTTTTTTCCAGCCAAACATTTTTGTCATAAATAAAGCTTAGATTTAATTTAAAATCAGCACAGTGTCACATACTACTTGTAACTAGACAAAATAAAAATATGACAAGTGCAAGAGCTAAAGCTGTGTGAAGTGTGGTTGTTTACCATGACCTTTACTTTCACAGAGAAGGACAGAGCATTTAATTTAATAAGAACATTTAAAGAAATTCATATTGGGTGCAGGGGGGCCAGTGATGATGTTGCTTCAAAACCTAGTTTGAGTATCAGTAACTGTATAATCTCACATGTGACTGAGGTAATCTTTTGGGAAACTAACCTTTTAGATTTGCAGATTTCTTAAGGGACCTTTGAAAATAAATATTAAAAGCTTGCTAGTATTCTGTCTTGCAAAGGGGAATCTTGAAGAGGGAAATTTAGGTGATAAATACCAACAAGCAAAAATGGTTATTTTACAACAGGCAAGTGCCTATTTGTACAGAAGAAAGAGACAGAGAGACAGAGAGAGAGAGAGAGAGAGAGAGAGACAGAGAGAGAGAGAGAAACAGAAAAGACTCCCATTATTCCAAAAGTCTGAGATGAATTGTTACCACCACAAAGCATCCAAATTTTCAAAATTTGGTAGGGATACTGCCTTTTTTGAGTTGCTTTGTCTTGCGGTTATTGTATGGCACAGAAAATTATAAAAGAATATAAAATTATAAAAGAATATTCAAAAATCAGGCACAGGCAATGAGAGGCCCCTTCTTTAATGTATCAAAACACATAAACTAGGTTTCTAAAAGTAAGAAAAATTAAAAACAAAGATTTTCCTAAATATTTAAATCAGTAACCATTTATTGAGTACTATGCTAGCAGTGTGCTAGGTGTTCTGAGACAGAGCAAAGTAGCATAAAATAAAGACTGCTAATTTGGTGCTTAGTCTCTAAACTTGTGCAGAGATGACATTGTCTTATCAAGAACACAGAAGAAGATTTGAATAAATGAAGACAAACTATATTCCTTTATGAGAAGACCCAAAAGTGTATCAAAATGTCAATTATTCTTAAATAAATCTATATATTCAATATAATCCAAATCAGAAGATACTGATACATACTATAAAGCTATATTTCAGTTTCAGAAATATACAGGTTGACCAATAAAACAAAATAAAGAGCCTAGGAACAGATGTATGTTTATGTAATAGTATTAGCATTTTAAACCAGGACTACTCAATGAATGGTTTTTGCATAACTGGTTATCCACTTGGAAAAAAAATAATAAAGGTAAATCTCTATGCCTTAAATACAAAATAAATCCCAGATGGGCTCAAGAGCTAACGACAGAAAAAGATAAACTATGAAAGTATTTAAACACATATAGAAAAATATTTTTATAACTATGATTCAGACAGCCTTCTAAGAAAGACAGAAAGCTAGAAGACAAAAGACCAACAGATTTAAATTAAAATTTTAAAAATTTTCATGAATACAAGGCACCTAAATGAAAATTAAAAGCCAAGTAACATACCAAAAGAAACTGGCAATATATGTAACAAATACTCATCCAGAATTTGTTACATATTTAAAAAAATAAAGAATTAGTACAAATCAGTAAGAAAAAAATAGCTAATAAAAAATAAATAAGCAAAGAACAACACTGATAGGCCAATCACTGGAGACTTATCAATTGCTAACAAACATATAAAACAATGCTCAATCTCACCACCAGGAGATGTCTGGAAAACACAAGTTAAAATGAGCTATTCTTTTGCCCAACTTACCAAAATAAATAAATAAAAAGGAACAAACAAACAAAGATAACAATCCACCTAATGTTGGTAATGCTGTGGTAAACAATCACTCTCAAACATCATTCTTAGGAATAGAAAGTCATACAGTCATTTTGGAGGTTAATATTGCCATGCAAATCGAAATTTTAAATATACATATTCTCTGACTTGTTAGTTCCTCTTCTATGTATTTATCATGGGAAAATAACATATGCACCATTAGCCATGTACAAAAATGTTTACTTGACATGGCTTATAATAGTGACATATTAAAAACAGCCTCCAGAGGAGAGAGTAGAGAAAAGGATGATAAGGGCAATATGGAATATTATGCAGAAGTAAGGCAGATCTCCATGCGTAGACTTGGAAAGATCTCTGAAATATGTTAAGTTAAAAAGCAAGTTAGAAAACAATATATATAGTATGCTCTCATTTATATAAAAATAAAATCTTTTTTTTTTTTTTTGAGACGGTTTCATTCTTGTTGCCCAGGCTGGAGTGGAGTGGCACGATCTCAACTCACTGCAACCTTCACCTGCCGGGTTCAAGTGATTCTCCTGCCTCAGCCTCCCGAGTAGCTGGAATTATAGGCACCTGCCACCACAGCAGGCTAATTTTTGTATTTTTAGTAGAGGCGGGGTTTCACCATGTTGACCAGGTTAGTCTTGAACTCCTGACCTGGTGACCCACCCGCCTCAGCCTCCCAAAGTGCTAGGATTACAGGAGCAAGCCACCGCGCTTGGCCAAAATAAAATATTGTATGTAAACATGTACACAGCTGCATAGAAAAAATACAACCCAAAATGAAAAAACCGTGGTTATTCCTGTAAAAAGTAGGAATTGGGTGGTGGTGATTGATGGTGGTGACGTTAGAATATTTTCATATTCTAGTCTATCTAAACCTGTGTCTTTGTAATTCAAAAACTGAGAATGTAGTCATGCTTTACTTGCATACTTAAAAATAGGACTAAAAGTTATGAAAAAGAAAAGCAAGCCAGAAAATGAGTAACTTAAAAATCATGGTTTTGCTTTAATCTGGTTCGTATTTTGACTACAAATGGAAGGTCAGATGACACTACCAGTACTTAAACAAGTTCCTACCCGACTGACATTATGGAACAGAAAGAATTTCTATAAGAAAACACTTCTGAACTGCTCAAGTCCTGTATTTTGACAGAGATTAACTTAATGATCTCACACAATGATTTTTGATAAATTATGGCTCTCCAAAAGAGCATATAACTGTACATTATCATACTGTACTGCAAAGTATCAATCTTTTCAGAACACAGCCCTAATGAAATCAGCATGCTTTGCAGAACCAGTTTCAGGATAAATAAATAAATGCACTGGGAAAAAAAACACCGTTAAATTAAAATCAAAAGAGACATTTAAAGTTTGGGCATTCTTCATTATGGGAAAGAATCTTCCACTTTGAGACTATTATATATCAGAAAAACTCCATCTGTTGTATAATTATCTCTGATAAACGGCCTGATGCTTTGAGCTTCATTAGAGAAAAGGGAAGAGAAAGACACACACAGAGAGAACTGTAAATAAATCTCCCCACCATATTTCACTTAAAACCAGCCCAGCAGGAAGTCATAAAATATTTTTTAATAGGCAATATTTTCTAAATGCTTTACTAGAAGAAACCAGCCTGTTTTACCCAATATCTGGCCTCCTGAAGTAGGCATAGTCTAAAAAAGGGAACACTGGTTTCATTTAGAGATTATTAGAAATTTAATTGGTAAAAACAAACAAATCAGAAGTTTAGCCACTTGGTGGCAGTGATACTAAATTTCCAGGGAACAGATTAAGGCTTGTCAGACAGAAATGAAGATATGTAGCCAATGACACCCAATGGATGTTCAAAGACCCAGGGGCAGTCTAGCAAGGACATCTGTTAAAAGGCACTACCATTTTTTAAAAATCCCTGAGGGAGCTACGATATCACCAGAAACCAGTTTCCAAGGAAACGATGGAAATCTCTGTTCAACCAAATTAATTTAACCAGAGGTGGAGTATGTTCTCAAATTTCTATTTTGGGAATCAGTGTCACATTAAAGGAAAATCCAGTCAGCACCTGGAAATGAAGCTTTAGTCATTAAAAATCCTCACTAACATGCCAGTTAATATGGTTCTCACTTTTTCTGTATATTTTATTTTGCTACAACAAAAGTGTGTCTCGGGTGGATGCAGTAGAGAAGAGTAGGAAAAAAACCAGAGTCCCGTATTATAGATCCAAAAGGCCCAGAGCTGAGTTGTGGCCCTGTCTTGGGACTTCAGGAGGGTCACTATCTAAACCTCCCCTTTTCATCTACAGAATAGGAAGGAGAATATTTGCCTTACCTATGCTGCACACTGTCAAGATGATCCTAGGAACATGTGTATCAAAGTACTCCGTAAAACAGGGGTTTACAAACTTTTTCTGTAATAGGCCATTGAGTCTCCACAGCAACTAGCCAATTTTGCTATTGTAGCACAGAAGCAGCCACAGACAATAAATTAACAAATGAGTGGGGTTGTGTTCCAATCAAACTTTACCTATAAACACTGAATTTGGAATTTCATGTAATTTCCACATTTCACAAAATATTATTTGATTTTTTTCAGTTGTTTAAAAGTGTAAAAATCATTCTCAGCTTGTGGGCAGCATAAAAACAGGTGACAGGCTGGATTTGGCCTGTTGGCTACAGTTTGTCAACCCCTGTTGTAAACTATAGTTTTCATGTAAGAACTGGTTGCTATTTAATTCTTAGTATGTGCCTCCACAGAGCTCAGAAGACTGCTTTGTATGAGATAGGTACTCTCTAACTGCTAGTTTAGAATATCGGACTCTTTGAAAACAAGTCCATTTCTTGCCATTAGTCTTCCCTAGCAACAGGTATCAGTTCTCTTCCTCTCCTGCCTAGAAAGAAATAGATCAGCCATGACCCCTCCAACACCTCCATTTCCATCCATTATACTAGTGGGATTGGGAAGAAAAATCCAAAAACTCAGGTAGACATGTACATTATAAGGTTCCCAAACAGGTCATAAATAGGGATGGCTCAAGCCTTTAAAAGCGTAACAACAGAAAAGCTGACTTGTATAAAGAGATGAGGGCATTTCCTCATCTTGTGAGAAGTCATCTGTCTGTACTTAAGAACAACAAAACAACAACTGATTCCAGTGTTCTAACTACAACCTGGCACTATCCTTTCTCTCTGCAAAAGTTAGGTCAAAAAACATAACTACAAACCACACTTATTCTCCCTTAGAAAAAAAACTGGAAACTGGAAGAACAGTAAATAGGCAGTGGCAAAAGCAGAAAGAAATGTTTTCTTCTTTTTAAGAGTTTGTCCAACACACCTTCCACTGTATAGCCTAATTTGCATGCAATGTCCTTTAACCATAAATCATGATAGAGAATGGCAGCTATGGTGTGGTGGCAGAGAGTCAGGCCCTTGGAGCCAGAATGCTCTGTGATCTTGGGCAAGATAATCATCCTGTGCCTCCATCTTCACACCTGTGAAATAGATACAATAGGAGTACCTGCCTTACAGGGTAATTACGAAGATGAAGTCGGTTAATACAGTTGATCCTTGAACAAGACCAATTTGAACTGTGTGGGTCCACTTAGACACACATTTTTTTTTCAACCAAATACAGATGGAAAATACAGTATTGCCCACATATATGGAGGGCCAACTTTTCATGTAAGTGGGTTCCACAGGGCTGACTGTGAGACGTGAGTATGCGCCGAATCCCCTGTGTATAATGAGGGATGACTGTGCATATAAAGTACTTGGAACAGTGCCTGGTACTAAGCATACTTGTTGTGAGCTGTTATATTATAGCATTTAAATGCTGTAACAAGTCCTTTAGTCACTATTTGAATTTTGTTTACATTATTTTTGGAAAAGGCCTCCAATGGCTAAGCTCCATGCACTCTTCTGCAGACACACACAGTTTGGGACATGGAGACATATGTTTATGTTCAGATAGAGAAATATCACTTAGAGCTTTTGGATATCTGCTTTATTTATCTGCAGGGAAGTGTATTAGGAAATTCTTTTGGGTAAAAATTAGTCCTGTTTCTAAGTTTTACATACTTCCGTCAATAGTTATTGCTCTATCTGCAGTCTTTTCAAAAGAAAATGTATCCAGACTCTCACTACTTTCTGTTGATATGTTCATAGTTCAAGTTCATGTTGATAGTAAGAAGGTGAAAATAGATTTAAGCAATATCCATTTTCTTGTATATTAGGGGGAAAAAAAACCCTTTCAAAAGCCCCCAACAAAATGTAGCACTTCTAGCTCTATGCAATAACAATGGATCCATAACTACTCAATAGTTTACAAATTTCATGGTACTTGGATCTAGCATCCCAAATCCATTTTCCAACAACTGCTACATGTTACTTCTCCACATCTCTTTAGGGGAAGCTAAGAAGAAATCCACAGATGAAATTCTGGTCCCTTGAGGATACTAAAATATCAACATAGGCAATCTCCTGCTGCCTCTTCCACCATCCTTTGCCACCTTGGCAGATCACAGCTAAAAAAATTTGCAAGACGTAGATGGATCAGGCTGTCTAGTGTCTCACCTGGGTCTTCACTGCTACTAGGCAATCACTTTAACTCCCACTGATTTTTAAACCATCCACCCTGACAGCTCTTAACAAACCCAGGGTACTTTTCTTACCCCACATTCTCAACCCCCAAATCTGGCACACATCTCCTCACACTAGCACAGCTGCTTTCAACCTAGGTGAGGGAGCAAAGCTGACCTGAAAAAGCTTTGCAAATGACATGCCTGTTAACCACTACTTGCTAATTCCTCCCTTCCACCCCAAAATTCCTATGCACTTGTTTGGGAGAATAAACCAGACTCCCAGGGACAGACATATGTAGTCAAAAAGGTGACCTCCTTGTGTATTAAGACTAATCTTATTCATTTCTATACTCAGCACTTAACTTAGTGTCTAACATATAGCAGGCACTCAGCAAAGATTGCTAAATGAATATACAAACCACTGAAACCGTTTATTAAATAGTTTATTTAGGTAATCCATCTTATGATCACTAAATCCAAGTGCCTCTTTGTCAGTTTACAGCCTCAGTAGCATTTTCATAATATTGTGACAATATCTTATAGTGACTGAAAACATAGGCTCTGGATCCAAATTCGTGTGTTACAGCATGGGCTTCACTGCCTTGCAATAGCTCTATAACTTTGGGGAGAAAGTTAATGAACCTCTCTAAGCTTTAGTGTCCTCATCTATAAAAACAAGTATAATAAAAGCACCTACCCTAATAGGCTGTATTGAAAATTAAATGTTACCGCATCTAAAGAATTTTGAAGACTGTCTAGAATATAGCAAATGTTTCATAAATATGAGCTAATATTATTATTATCTAAACTGAAATTTGTTTCTTGGCTTTTGTGACCTTGCCCACTATCATTCTCCTCCTGACTTCTTCAGTTGCCTCCTCTATCCTTTTTGCTCCTTAAGTGCAGAAATTTCACTCACTGGTCTATTCTCACAGCTTTTCTTCTTCTTTTTTTTTTTTTTTTTTTTTGAGACAGAGTCTCACTCTGTCGCCAGGCTGGACTGCAGTGGCGTGATCTCGGCTCACTGCAACTTCACCTCCTAGGTTCAAGCAATTTCCCTGTCTCAGCCTCCCGAGTAGCTGGGACTACAGGCGCCTGCCACCATGTTCAGTTAATTTTTGTATTTTTTGTAGAGATAGGGTTTCACCATGTTGGCCAGGATGGTCTTGATCTCTTGACCTTGTGATCCGCCTGCCTCAGCCTCCCAAAATGCTGGGATTACAGGCATGAGCCACCGTGCCCAGCCCTCCCTGCTTTTCTTTACTCTCACCCTTGGCAAACTCATTTAACACCTATGGCTTAAACTATCATCTCCATGTGGATAAAGCCAATCTTGACTTCTCTCCTCTGAGCTCCAACTCAACCTGCCTAGCTGCATACAATACAAACTTAAGTCATCACCATATCTCCAATTGGCAAATCTCATTTCCCTAGATCTGTAGAAACTTGAGGAATTAGGAAAGAGATTAGCTTCAGAGAGTATAAGTCTAAGAGAAACATACAATGGTTCAAAGCACTGATGTCACCAAAAAGAGAGAAAGGAAATGAAGCTAGTAGAACTAGACATCCTTAATCAGGCTGAAGGTATTCATATTTAGAAAAAAAAAAACCATAGCAGTCTACAGTGGCCGAAACTGGCTAGTAACTTTTGCTTATGATGTGGATTTCCACATATCTTAATGACAGGAAGAGAAAGCATCCCTCTTGCCCACACAAATACTATTCTCTGTGACAGTTGTGTTTCACATTGTGAATTAACTGATTAAAAGTATGAACTCTGAAGCCAAATGCCTAAATTTTTGAATCCTGGTTCTGGTATCTACTAGTTTGTGACCACAGTCAAATTATTTAATCTTTTTGTGTCTAATTCCTCATCTATGGAATGAGTATAATGACACTATCTACCTCATTGGGTTATCACGAGAAACAATGAGAAAATATGCACATAGAATAATGGCTCATATATAAAGTGCTCAATAAATAGTAGCTGCTGTTATCTCAGCCTCACATGCATTTTGGCGGCTTGAATTGGTTTGTGATGGCCTGATCCTGGTATGCACGAATCCAATCCAGTTTCCATCAGATGAGATCCTGACCAACCTTTTCCTTAGACCAGGGGTTCTTAACCCAAGGGCCATAATAAGCTGTAGAGAAATTCTATGCAAAATTGGGTATAAATGGATGGTGTATATTTTTCTAAGACAAGGGGCCGTAGCTGTCATCAGCTCCTCAATGAGTACATGACCTTGAACAGATTTTTGAAAACAAAACAAAATCTACTGCCTTAGCATGACCACTACCATTTTCCCCATTTTTTTTTTCTCCTCTTACATGATTTCTACACCTGCTTTGGCCTCTATTCAATAATTTATAACATTTTAAAAATTCTCTCTTTGCAATGTTATTCCTGTTTAATCCTTTCCACTTTCAATACAACCAAGGTTACTTCTCCAAAGGACTGTAATAATATCACTTCCTCTACTCAAAAATATGGCTACTGTCTCAAGTCCAAATAGCTTAGCTGGACATTTAAGCCTCTATGTCTTGGCCACGACTTACCCTTCTAGCCTTGTCCTTCATTCTCTTCCATAAATGGCACTAAGACAGTCATTTGCCATTGAGAAACTTCATGCAGCTTTCCTTCCACAGCTCATTCTACTCTGTCTAGTATGTCTCTTCACCACCTTCTATCCATCTTTACCACTTCCTCAGTAAGTCAATGTCCTTCAACAGTTGCTGTCTTTAATATATAAGGACCAACATGGGTGTATGCAAACATGTATCAGGGTTTGTCAAACTCAGCATTACTGGCATTGTGAGCTGAATGATTTTTTGTTGCAGAGGACTGTCCTATATCATGTAGGACATTTAGCAGCATCCCTGGCCTCCAGACACTATCAAATGTTCTGGGGCTGTGGGGTGGGAGATCATTCCTGGTTGATAACCACCGATAAACTATAACAAATATATTTAATTTCCCCTTCAAATTCTTTGAGGACAAGGACTATGACCTTGCTTATTTTATATTCTCAATATTACCAAATACAGTAGTTTATGATAGATTTAGATATTTGTTTTCTGCTAACCTTTCCAAAGTTAGTATACAGAACACAGAACATTCTAACCTACTGTGTTTCTAGATATTCATGAAACTTGAAATACTAAATTTCAACTTAGCTTTTATTTATTTATTTTTTTTTAGAGAGGAAAAAAAAAAAAAAAAGACCAGGTCTCACAAAGCTGCAGTGCAATGGTGAGACCATAGTCAGTCCACTGTAACCCTGAACTCTTGGGCTCAAGAGATCCTCCTGCCTCAGCTTCCTAAGCAGCTGGGACCATAACACACACCACCACACCTGGCTAATTTTTTTGGGGGGGTAGAGAAAAGAGTCTCACCATGTTGTCTAGGCTGGTCTCAAACTCCTGGCCTCAAGCAATCCTCCTGCCTTGGCCAAGCAGAGCTTTTAAAAGGCAAAAATTGCTATGTCATAATATCCCTATAATTTTCAACAAATACTATCAGTTATAGTTGTGCCCTAAAAGAGATGTATGTTTCACGTACCACCAAGGATGGGGGATGGAGGGAAAGAGATGTTATGTTATGACATTATAAAAATTAAGTAGACAATGGGCTGGGCATGGTGGCTCACGCCTGTAATCCCAGCACTTTGGGAGACCGAGGCGGGTAGATCATTTGAGGTCAGGAGTTCGAGACCAGCTTGGCCAACATGGCGAGATCCTGTCTCTACTAAAAATATAAAAATTAGCCAGGCATGGTGGCAGGCACCTGTAATCCCAGCTACTGAGGAGGCTGAGGCAGGAGAATCACTTGAACCCAGGAGCTAGAGTTGCCGTCAGTTGAGATGACACCACTGCACTCCAGCCTGGGCAACAGAGTGAGTACCTCAAGGAAAAAAAAAAAAAAAATTAAGTAGACAGTGAACTTCTATATCACCTACAAAATAGCATTCCAACACTGAAGACTTACAGAAGAGTAATACCATCTCCTTCTTCCTTTAAATATCCTAAGTCCTATGAAGTATAGTGTTTTCTCAGTTAAATGCTTAGAAACAGTCAAGGTCCAGTTAGTGACAAGAGGTAAAGTTTCAATCTAAGGCTCCTAAATTAGGGTTTTAGGGTTAGAATCCCTTACTGGTCCCTTGCTGCACATTAGAAATCCTCTGCAGAGTTAAAAATAACAGATCCCTGGGTCTCCCTCCAGATGAATTAAATGAGAATGAGGGAATGATGCTAAAGATTAAAATTGTTTTAAAAACCTCCAGTGGATTCTAATGTGCAGACATAAGTGAGAGCCACTGCTCTCTAGACTGGTTCAAAACTTCATGTACTTTGACAGTATAAAAGGCTATTTCTTCAGGAATGGCTGAAACTTACTCTCTAACTTGCTGAGCTTGAGCCTTGTATGTGAACACTTACCTTGAATTAAAAGAAGTGCTATTTTTTCTGGGGTTAGGCATTACCAAGATGCTCATCTAAGGTTCTTAGGCTGCCCTCTCTACCACCCCTAAGAAGCCAGGCACTTACACTCCTCTTTACTCGGTGAAGTTACATTCAGTTCTGTCGGAAGCGGCTGCTGGCTGGGACTAAGAGTTGGCGTGGTTATCGAGGTATTGTTGTTGTCACTGGTGGTCTCTTCGGAAAACAAATCTGATTGGCTGTTACTTGTACTTGGAGCGGAATCATCGTCTGGTTGTTTCTTTTGAAAATCTGAAGAAAAATAGAAAATGAGCTTAATTAAGGAGCTCACAGTCTCTGAGGATTAGAAAACAATGGAAGTTGGTACAAAAATTAAATGCAACAACAGCAATAATAAAGACTGATCTGGGTGATTAAAAAACCATGGGAGTAAAATACTGGTCAAAAACGTTTAAGATTAGTGGAAGGTGACTACAGTTAAAAGTTTTCCAAGGTCCCTTATTATTTAGAAGAATGCAAACATACTGATTTTAACGTTCTGTGCAAAGCCAAAGATGCATGTTAAATATTTAAGAGTAATCAGAAGGAAAAAGGGAATAAACAACAGTTTTTCAAACTTTTTAGAAGGAAAGGTCATGAAAAAGGTAGCAGAGAAAACAGCAGAGTAAACAGAAAACACATAACAAGATGGTAGAAATAAGTATAAATATGTCAGTAATGGTAATAAACAGACTGAACTTTTCAGCTAAAAGAATATTTGGACTAAAGTCCAGTTATATTCAATTTATAAGGAACATACTAAAAACACAAATATGAGAGGATAAACAAAATGTTAAAGTATAGTTAGTCCTCGAACGTCATGGGTTTGAACCGTGTGGGTCCACTTATATGCGGATTTTTTTCAACCAAATGCAGATCAAAAATACAATGTTCACAGGATGCAAAAATCATACACGGAAGGCCTACTTTCCATATACCATGGTTCTGCAGTGCAGACTGATGAACCTGAGTATGCACAGATTTTGGTATATGCAAGGGAGTCCTGTAGCCAATCCCCCAAGTATAACACAATTGTATATATATAAAAAAAGTACCTGGCAAAAAAAATAAGTGAACACACAGGGCCCAGTAGCTCACACCTATAATCCTAGCATTTCTGAAGACTGCAGTGGGAGGACTACTTGAGGCCTGAAGTTTGAGACGAGCGTGAGCAACACAGCAAGACCTCATCTCTAAAAAAGTTTTAAAAAATTAGCTGAGGGTGGTGGCGCACACCTGTAGTCTCAGCTACTTGGTGGTATCTCTTGAGTCCAAGAAAGAAAGAGGAAAGGGAAGGGGAAAAGGCAGGAGAAGGGGAATGGAAAGGGGAAGGGGAAGGGGAAGGGAGGAAAAGACAGGACAGGACAGGACAGGACAAGACAGGAACAGAGAAAGGAGAGGGAGAGGAGAAAAAGGAGGGGAGGGGGAGAGACAGAGGAGAGGAGGAAAAAAAATGAAGAAAGGAAAAGGAAAGGAAAAGAAAAACGGGAGGGGAGGGGATGAACAGAAAGCTAGTATGGCTACAGTACTGTCAGAATATGTAGACTTTAAGTCAAAAGCATTATTAGGGGTGAAGAGGATCATTATAAAATAGTAAAAGAGTCTTCTCCAAAGCCACAAAATACTGCCCTCCCTTAGTATACAAGGGGGATTGGTTTCAGAGCTCCCGCATATACTCAGGTTCCACAGTCAGCCCTACTGAACCAACGTATATTAAATACTGGTCCTCCATATACACAGGTTTAGCATCCCATATTTTCAATCCGGGTTTTGTTGAAAAGCTTCATATAAGCAGGCATACAAAGTTCAAACTCATTTTGTTCCAGGGCCAACTGTACTTAAAGTAAAAATGGTTATATTCACAAGAAACTGACAAATTTCCTACAGGGGAAGATTTTAATATAACTCTCACACAAAATAATTAATAAGCATACAAAGACCAAGTATCCAACAATTAGATAATGAATTATTTTCTTGTTTTGTTTGTTTTTTTTTGAGACAGAGTCTCACTCTGTTGGCCAGGCTGGAGTGCAGTGGCACGATCTCAGCTCACTGCAACCTCCGTCTCCCAGGCTCAAGCAATTCTCCTGCCTCAGGCCCCGAGTAGCTGGGATTACAGACGTGTGCCACCACGCCCAGCTAATTTTTGTATTTTTAGTAGAGATGGGGTTTCACCATGTTGGCCAGGATGGTCACGAACTCCTGACTTCAGGTGATCCGCCCGCCTCAGCCTCCCAAAGTGCTGGGATTACAGGCATGAGCCACCAAGCCCGGCCAAATAAATTATTTTCAAACGCATGGAATATTTATAAAAGCTGATTAAAACCTGGCTAAATCTTGACCACATATCAGAACACAAAGCAAAAGTCTCAACAAATGCCAAAGAATTACTAAGATCCAGACAATATTACCTGATCATAGGGCAACTGAGTTAAAAACTGCTGAGAAAAAAATTTATATTTGGAAATATACAAAAAAAAATTTTAAACTCGTGAGTGAAATCAAATTATAAAATTACAAAATACTTACAATAATGAAATTACTACATATCAATATCCAGTGAAGATAAAAATACACGTGCATTACCTACACCCCAGTCATTTAATCCCTAGATATATACCTGAGAGAAACTCAACAAACATATTCAAGGAGACAGCAACAACCTTAAGGTCTATAAATAATGGCACAGTCAAACAAACAATGGAATAATGTACATAATGGAAACAACTATTGTCACATGTATCAACATGAATGAATCTCAAAATCATGACGCTGAGGGGAAAAAGCAAGCCACTAAATCACAGTAGATTGTACTGTGCTTAGATAAACCTTAAAAACAGTACAAACTCAGATATACTGTTTAGGGATTTGTATGCTTAACCCATTTTTTTCTTTTTTTCTTTTTTTTTTCTTTTGAGATGGAGTCTCACTCTGTCACCTAGGCTAGAGTGCAGTGGTGCGATCTCAGCTCACTGCAACTTCTGTCTCGCAGGTTCAAGTGATTCTCCTGCCTCAGCTTCCTGAGTCGCTGAGATTACAATCGCCTGCCATCACGACCGGCTAATTTTTGTATTTTTGTAGAGATGGGGTTTCATCATGTTGGCCAGGCTGGTCTCCAACTCCTGGCCTCAGGTGATCCGCCCGCCTCGGTCTCCCGAATTGCTGGGATTACAGGTGTGAGCCACAGCGCCGGGCCTTAAACCTTTTCAAAGCCCCCAAATATTAGCATAATTCAGAAGAGCAGTTACATCTTAGATTGAGGGAGGGTGGTGTGATGGTGAGAGGCACACAAAAATATCCAAAGATAGGTAATGTCCATTAACAGAAAATTGATCTTAAAATGCTCTACAGTGATTAAATGAATAAGGCTACAAGTATAATAGAAAAATCTCAAAAAGAATGTTGAGAGAGAAAAGCAAGCAAGCTACAGAAAGATATACATGGTATAATAATACTTATACAAAAATTTAAAATATGTTAAGAATACCATATATTGTTTATAGATACATGAATGGTAGTAATTACAAGATAAAAACATTCAAGGAAATAATATACCAGATTCAGGATAGTGATTACCTCTTTGAGGCCAAGGGATAAGGAGAAAAACGGGTCTTCTATCTTGTTTTGTAATTTTTTATTTCTTAAGCTGTTGGTAGGTATCTGAGTGTGATTATTGTCTATATTCTCTATATATTTTAAAAATCTAATGCTACTCTGTGAAATACAGATTACAGTTTATTACATCAATTCAGAGAAGTACAAGATTCTTATAACTTGACATAGCCTTCAAACCACAGGGAAGTGTTGCTATCATACTCTATAACTTCATCAGAATCACTACCTTTTGACATATTCTAAACGTAAGAATAGCTAGCATTTATGATGCATTTATTATGTGCCAGGCACTGAACTAAATATTTTATGTGTATAATGTATTTATGTTAGTCCTCAGGAAAACCCTAACAACGAAGGTATAAATAACATCATTTTAATGATAAAGAAATTGAGGTTCAGAAAGTTTAGGTAATTTGTTCCAAGTCAACAGCTAATAAGTAGCAAGGACAAGTCCATTTGACAACAAAGCCCATGGTCTTCAATCACAACCACAGGATGTGGCACTGTGATCACCAGGATGGGCCAAGGAAGAGACCTCCATGTCAAGCCCCCAGCCATTTCCAGCACCACTAGTGAGTGCAATGAATGTAGCCAGTTAGTAACTGCTAAGGTGATCAGTGCTCTACAGCCCCCACTGCTTCTTTTCTGTGTATTTATTTCTCCTAGCCACTTTCTCGTTCTTCCATGTTTTGACATTTTAAAATGGCTTATTATCTCAGTGTTATTTGCATAGCACCTTCAAGAAAAAGGTACTATATCAATGGAATAAAAATACTGCAATAATGATACTTCTTTTTTATGTCATGTCATCTCATTAGCTCTCCTATGTCAATAATCATTGTGTCCCTCCCATAACCATCTGTCTACCATTTAATTGGAAATGTTATATGACCCTGAAAGAACTGAAACTGAGTCATCACTGTACCATCTAGCACAATCCCCAATGCTTGGAGACAGATGCACACACAGAAACTCACTCACTCAGGCACAAGAGCCCTTTGAAGGTGAAGGATGTTGGTGTCTAAAGACAATTATTAATACCAGGTTCCACCCACACACTCTCCAGCCCAGGCTTGCCATGCTGCTTTGATGCTCAGGTACTTTCAAGTTTTCTTTTGTGAATTGGCAGTTCAAAAACTTCAGGTTTTCTTTCAGAAATCAGCAGTTGACACAGTGTACCTTCTTTTAACCCATACTCCTTCTATGCCTTTTCTACACCTGCACAGGGTGATGGTGTCATAACATCATCAGGCTAACATACAAACCCAACTTGCTGCTCACAAAGAGAGGAGTAGAAGCTCTATATATTCTCTGCTTGAATCTGAAAAAGCATCCAGGAATCACAGAATGTTACAACCAGTAATGACTTTAGAAATTCAGCTCAATCCTCTCATTTTACAGACAGAGAAAGCAAGAGCTGAGAAAATTACTATAATTCACCAGAAATTGAGTTGGGAGTTTTCTAACTTCCATGCCAAAGTCTGTGCAATACAAAGAGCTCTAGAGTGAGACCTGGATTCAAATCCTGACCTTGCTATTTACTGGGCATACAGCTAAAAGCAAATTGTTTAATCTTTTGGGGCCTTCTGTAAAACAAAGGGAGGTGGTTATTTAAACCTCTCAGGAAAATGTGGATTAAGTAAGATAATGTACATGAAGACCTAGCACATGAGTACTCAACAAATGACAGAATTAAAAAGAAAAGGTATTTTCCAAACTGAAAGAAAGGGGCACTAAGTAAGAGTTATCTTTTCGTTTTGGCCCTGATATTTGCATCACAGTTCTTATTCTCTTAGGCCTTTCTTTCTCAATCATCCAGCATTCAACTTCTGATTACTGCGAAAAAGAAAGAATCTCTCGGAAGTCTACTCCGAAAATGAAGGGCAACAGATTTATATTACATGTAAAGAAGTAAACAACAAAACATGAGGCACAGAGCCTGCCTCCCATCATTCTACACTGGAGAGCAGTGCAGATGAAAGGTCCAGAAACAGCCACTTCATCTGATTCAGACAAAGTAAAGGTCTGTTCCCTTGATGTATTGTATAATTCTCATATAAATGAGAAAACTAGAAATCTCCAAGCTTATCTACCTCTCTAAATGAGAAAAAAACTCAGGAATAACTAATTTTGTAAGTTAGTTAATGGTATATCCAAAGGTCTTAAACTTGTCCTTGAATAAAGTTGTGAGTCTGAGAGAGGTATACGTGAATAAAGCTTTTCCAAAGCAAACTGTTACTTGTAAAAACTGAGTTTAAAAACCTTTGCACTTTAATGGGATTACTGTTAAGAGTGAACACAGCCCAGATCTTGGCAACTTACCTTATTATCATCTAAAGGAAAAAACAATTTCTCAACAAAGATATGCTTGAATCCTTTAGTACGCAGAAATGGAATGTCTCCAGAAGATAAAGTGACCTAATGGTGCTAGCAAAGTCAAAATAACCAGTGAAGTCCCTGGGACTGGCTACTCACATACTCACTGGCATAGTTTTCTCCACTGTTTTCAGAATGATATTTCACACGTTAATCTTCTTACTACAAAATGCACCTAAAATACTGGAAGCACTGTGAAAGCACTTTGTCCTGTCCTGCTTCACAAGTCCATTAACGTGGGCAGTCTCTCTAGAACTACACCCTATCTAGCCACTATGCAATACTCATTTTGATATGCACATGCCCCATTGTTTATCTCTCAGATGTACAATGTCGATTAGGCAAGATGCTTAGATTCCCAACCCCACTTCTAGATTATTACAATAATATGTCTTTCAGAATGATTTCTTCAAAATATTTAAAAAGAATTTCGGTTATTTTGCTAAACTTTTTCTCTCACTGAAAACAAATTAATTCTTTCTAACCCTGTTCCATAACCTATTTTTTTTCCTCTTAGCAAGGTATCATGAATGTTTCTTCTTTGTAAAATATAAATGGGTGATCACTAATGAGTACATGGTCTCATTCATTCATAGATACATGAACTAAACCAATCCACTAGTGTTACACATTTTCATTTACCAACCTTTCACTATTATAAACAAGATTTCATTGAGTTTCCTTAAGTTATACAATAGAAGTAGATCAATTGGTAAGAGAGGACATACATTTTTAAAGCATTTGGTATGTATTACCAAATTCTCTTGGCACAGCACTCTGTGATTTCCCATAGCACAAGACTTACTATGGTATATAAGAATCATCTGTTCACTTGTCAGTCTCCTACATTATTCAGGATCCAGGACAAAAAATGGTTCTCAATAAACATTAACTGGATAAATAAGTGGCCAATGTTTTCCTGTAGAAAGTCCATCACTGGATTACATTTAAAAGTATTTATCAGTTGTTACTTTAAACCTTTCATAAACTGTTTTGTGTGTCTTTAAGGGTACTCTTAGCATCATGTGGGTCGGCATTTCTAAAAGATAAAGAGTTTAATACCTGTGAATTTCTATTTTCATAATCAGTAAGTAGAGATGAGAAATTCAACTGCATTTGTTCCAACTCACTCATTAAGACTACTTGGGATCACTAATAAGGCTTCTATCATTATTGCAAACACTAAAGCCAGGTATATAGGAAATCAAATTAGAAGTAGAAGAGGAACTAAGAGTTAAGCGCCTCCTATGAGTCAGGCACTCTGCCAGGGGCTTTGCATTCATTTTCTCATTTAGTCCTCAGAATAAACTGGGCAGTAGATGTCATCACCACATGTCAGCAGAGGACAGTGTGTATGGCAAGGTTGGGCAACCTGCTCCCTTCTTAACAAATGCTAGAGCTAGGTTTTGAGACTCAGCTTTATTTGACTCTAATGTTTGTGCTCTTCCCACTACAGCATGCACCACTGAAGCAACCACCTCCCAGTTCCCCAAAATGCAACAGCTCGCAGACTGCACCCAGTGCGCTGCTGGTTCGCACATTTCCATTCTCAGTCTCCAAACCCCATCTGACTACATATCACAGATTACAAATCCATGCATCCACCAGAAGCTTTAGTTTGGTATTTCGCACCATAAAATACTTCATGTTTCAAGTAGTCAAATTTTAAAAAACGGAAAAGGTTACCAGAGGTTTTGTTTCTCAACCCACTTAAAAATAAAAATTCATTTCCTATATCTCAAGAGTTTGGTTCATACAAGGCACTGTATAAAGGTCTCCTTTAACACAACAGGGTTCTGCTCACCATCCCCTCTCTGCCCAATTTATATCCATAATAGGCTACAGCTTCCGTTCATAGAAACATTTCTAGGTTTCTAAAGCTGCATTGTCCCCCACCCCCATCTCAACCACAAAACTTAAATAGCTTATTTTAAAAAGTTACAAAGCCATTAGGAGCCAGCCAATTCATAAATCAGACTTCTAGCCTTCTGATTAAAATCTCAATAAAATTCTGGTAGTTGGATGTTAATCTGGGTTAACAGCCTCAGCAAGAATAAACTGTTTAAACAGGAGTGAGCAAGAACCAATGTACTTACGGACTTGGTCACCTTATGCATATGTTGTAGCTTTAGGGGCAAACTGTGATCTATTGAATGTGGCTAAGTCTACTTAGGTGTCTTTTCATGAATAGTATCTTCTAGCTTCTTTAAAAAGCAAAGCAAAACACCTTTACCCTATCAGATTCTTACCCAACCTCTCATGGCCATTCCTTCTCTTTAAAAATCAGACTATCTTCTTTTTTAAAAAAATATTTTTATTAATTCTTGTTTTCTTTCAAAAATCATTTTTATTAATTGAAAAAAAATCAGACTCTCTTCACTGATCTCAGAATAGACAGACTGAATAACACTGCTCAGTTTTTGTGTGCTTCCTTCTTTTTTTAAAATTTAATTTGAGACAGGGTCTCGCTCTGTCACCCAGGCTGGAGTGCAGTGGCATACACATGGCTCACTGCAGCCTTGACTTCCTGGGCCCAAGTGATGCTCCCACTTTAGCCTCCTAAGTAGCTGGGACTACAGGTGTGTGCCACCACACCCAACTACCTTAAAAAAATTTTTTTTTTTTTGGTAGAGATGGAGCCTCACTATGTTGCCCAGGCTGGTCTTAAACTCCTGGGCTCAAGAGATCCTCCCACTTTGGTATCTCAAAGCACTGGGATTACAGGTGTAAGCCACCATGCCCAGCCTGTGTCCTTTCAAGTAAGTTAAAAATATATACATATAATACATACACATATACACACACACACACCCCTACATGTATATATATCCTCCTAATGATGATAAATGACTCCTATCCTATGTTCCCTATTTATGTCCATGAATCTGCAATTTGAGTAATACCTCAAAAAATAAAATAGACCTTGTCTTCTACCCTCCATCCCATCTCAAGACACGGTATCAACACTCACTTAAAAGAATAAAGTCAAAAGACAGGAATTATCTTGAACTTCATGTTCTCCCTTCTTAATTTTACATTCCCCAAATTACCATTCTAGTCATTTACAACTCCTAAATATCTCCTGAATCCACCTACTTCTCCATTACCACTGTAGTCTAAGCCATCATCATCTGTAAGATTCCTCTGATAGCATCTTTTTTATTTTGAGACAGTGTCTCACCCTGCCACTGAGGCTGGAGCGTAGTGGTGCAATCTCGGCTCACTGCAACCTTGGCATCCTGAGTTCAAGCCTCTTGGGTTCAAGTGATTCTCGTGCCTCAGCCTCCCGAACAGCTGGAACTACTGGTGTGCACCACATGTGGCTAATTTTTGTATTTTTAGTAGAGACAGGGTTTCGTCATGTTGGCCAGGCTAGTCTCGAACTTCCAGCCTCAAGCAATCTGCCTGCCTTGGCTTTCCAAAGTGCTGGGATTACAGGAATGAGACACCATGTCCAGACTCGATAACATCTTAATTGAAATCTTTGTGTCCTCTCTTGGCTCAGTGTAATCCACTCTTCACAGTGCAACCACAGTGATTGCACAAAAAAAAAAAAAAAAAAAAAAAAAAAATTGTAAGAAAACAAATTCTGATAACATCACCTCCCTGCCTAAACCCTTGAATGGCTTCTCACTGCCTTTACAACCAGATCCAGAATCCTAACCATGGCTTAGAACTTACAACTGGCTGCTGGCTATTTCTTCAGCCACATTTGATGCCACTGCTCCTCCTCTCCCTCTCCTTGCTTTAGCCATTCTCCAGCGGTCTTGGTTTTTCAGACACTCCGTGCTCTTTCTCAACAGGGAGTGCTATTTTTTTTCTTTTCTTTTCTTTTTTTCCCCCCAAAATGGAGTCTCGCTCTGTCGCCTAGGCTGGAGTACAGTGGCACGATCTTGGCTCACTGCAACCTCCGCCTCCCGGGTTCAAGCAATTCTCCTGCCTTGGCCTCCTGAGTAGCTGGGATTACAGGCATGCACCACCACACCCAGCTAGGTTTTGTACTTTTTAGTAGAGACAAGGTTTCATTATGTTGGCCAGGCTCAAACTCCTGACCTCAAATGATCTCCCTGCCTCAGCCTCGTGCCTGTAATCATGTTGGGATTACAGGCGTGAGTCACCACACCCGGCTGTCAACATGGAGTACTTTAGTCATGACATGTGGAAGATTTTTTATCCTCATATTCACCTTGGTAAATCCTACTCATATTTGAACTCTTAATATAAGCACTACTTCCTAAGGGAAGTCCTGAAGATTATCCATAGAAGGCACTTTATTAAATATTTGTTGGATAAATGAATGTCTTATTCACAGTGTGACTCAGCCCCTAGCAAAACGCCTGCCACATAATACACAATATACATTTCTTGAATTTAATGTATTGGATACTGATGAACACACAAAGTTGAAGAATATTAGTTCTCTTACAGACATTAATGGATTTTAAATTGCTACAAAATTTATTTATAGGAGGGAAGAGTGCTCCTACCTACAAAAGAAATATTAAGCACCCTGTCAATAAGTAGATGTTTGGATTTCATAAATTATCTCTGCACATATAAAAATTTCTTCCTTATTATTCATCATGGATAACTGGTCCTAACAGGACTTACAAGGTCTCTCAAGTCACTTCCTGCTTGCTTAGATTTAAACCACAGAGCTTAAGATTTTTACTTGAGGCAAATACAGGTAACATTAGACTGGCTCCCAAAAGCATATTCTCAAATGTGTCTTGCAAAAAACAGGCAACAAGAGAATATATGAAGCTGACAAAGCTTACTCTTTTCATCAGTTAAACTTACTTTATAATCTGGTTTATCACTGAAATTAAACATTCTCTAGATTCTTCACACCTATAGAGCCAACTACTCAGAGGTGTGAACTAGCAAAAAAAAAAAAAAATTATTTGGAGTAAGGCTTGTTTCTTATACAGCATTTATTGTGCAGACTATAGTTTTCCCTGTAACAGTGTTTCATATTCAATATTCATTTACAGGGCATAAATTAGCAATGTTAACATTACAGCAAATATCTAACAATTCATTAGTACTACAATAACATGTACATTTACATCATTTCAGTCTAACCACAAAATATGTCAATTTTTTTAAAACACAGGGAGAAGTTTTCTGAATATTGTGGCATTAATCTACCTCTAACAAAATATGCACTTTATGCTGTGTGTGCATATACACATACAGTTCAGCCATCAAAATTACTGATAGGGTTTGGCATATTGTGGAAAAACTGGGTAAAGCTGACAAAACAGGCAAGTTGGAGCCTAAAAACAAAACAAAAAACTTCGATTTGTTTATAGTTGACCCTTGGTATCATCTAAAGACTTCCCCTCAAGCCATTAGTCCTTAGTGTCATTCATGAATTACTCCAATGGCACAGAAGTGGCATGAACGTAATTGCTGGAGAGGCTGGAGGCTGGAATATTTTACCCCAGATCAAAGGCTTTAAATGTCCCATAAAGACTTCAATGACAACAGAATAGAAAAGTAGAAAAGCATTTGGGAATAAAGTAGCAAAAACAGCAGGTTACCACCCCTCTTTTTAGATCACTGATTATTTCTATAATTGTATCCACAGTCCTAATGCTACTAGCCTTTCATTTTACTGTGCAGATGTAACAGGAGAAAAGACAAAAGAATAACTCCCACTGGCACCTCTCTTTTGAGGGAGAGGATGGTGGTGGCACTGGGAAAAGCGTAGGTGGTGGGACTGGGTAGAGCGTAGGTGGGACTGCTCTTGCCCACCTACGCTCTTACAATCTGGTCCTATTCGTTCTTCCTTCCCTCTATCCACAAAGGCAGCTCCTGGCTTAATGAGCTATTCCTAACCCTAATTACTCCCTCAATATTTCCTGAGTATTTCTACTCAGTTCTCAGTCTTATCATCTCATACCAGGGTCACACACCACCAGTCTTCAGGTCTCCTTCATTTAAGCTCTGCTACTAAGCTGACCACTCCATCTGTTTCAGTAAATTCAACTTAGAGTGGTGATATTAACTTTTGAGACACATTTTCCCTTAAGATAAAACTTGTAAATGTTCAGCACAAATTCAAGCAATACAATATGCTATATTTTAAGAATGTCAGCTGGGCACAGTGGTGCACACCTATAGTCCCAGTGTATTAGTCCATTCTCATGCTGCTATGAAGAAATACCCAAGACTGGGTAACTTATAAAGAAAAGAGGTTTAATTGACTCACAGTTTCACATGGATGGGAAGGCCTCAGGAAACTTAGAATCATGGCGGAAGGGGAAGCAAACATGTCCTTCTACACAAGGTGGCAGGAGAGAAGCGCCAAGCAAAGGGGGAAAGTTCCTCATAAAGCCGTCAGATCTCATAGGAACTCACTCACTTTCACGAGAACGGCATGGGGGTAACTGCCCCCATGATTCAATTACCTCCCACCAGCATGACGTGGGGATTATGGCAATTAAAATTCAAGATGAGATTTGGGTGGGGACACAGTCAAACCATATCACCTGGCTACTAGAAAGGCTGAGGTAGGAGGACTGCTTGAGCCCAGGAATTCCAGGCCAGCCTAGGTAACATCTCAAAACTCCATCTCTAGGAGGGGAAAAAGAAGCAAAGAATGAATTGCCTTCTTGGCCAGGCACAGTGACTCACGCTTGTAATCCCAGCACTTTGGAAGGTCGAGGTGGGTGGATCAACTGAGGTCAGGAGTTTAAAACCAGCCTGGCCAATATAGTGAAACCCTATCTCTAATAAAACTACAAAAATTAGCCGGGCATGGTGGCATGCACCTATAATCCCAGCTACTCAGGAGGCTGAGGCATGAGAATTGCTTGAACCTGGGATGTGGAGGTTGCAGTAAGCCAAGACTGTACCACTGTGCTACAGCCTGGGAGACAGAGTGAGACTCTGTCTCCAAAAAAAAAAAAAAAATGAATTGCCTACTCAAAAGTGGTGAATGAGGGTGGGGGTGGGGGTGGGGGGAGCGAAGAGAGTCAATCTCTTTCCCAAAGAGTAAAAGACCAAGTAGTGGTTCAAACTTCTAAGATATATTTTTTTGAAGGATGAAATGATGGGCTTACTAATACTTTCTTCTTACATCTATTAAAGCATATCAGGGGGATGTTCAGAGAAGATGGCAATGATCTTCACAAGATTAGGGCTAATTTACTAATTTTTATCCAGTCAATCCAAGGTATCAGAATACACGATGTTTACATAATTCACAATTCCTAAAAGGTATCTATCTTCATGTAAAGGCTATCAACTACTGATACAAAAGCTTTCTCCACTAGTGAGAAAAGCTCCATGGACAATTAACCTACATATCCTCTGTCGCAGTATGATGTGTGTAACCAGACTGCCTGAGTTCAAATCCTGGCTCTATTTCTTAATAGCTGTGTAATCTTGGGCAAGTTACTTAACTTCTCTTGCTCTAGTTTTCTCCCCACAAATGAGAATAATAATACTATCTACCTAATAAAGTTATTTTGTAGATTAGATAATACATGTGGAAGTCTTAGAACGGTGCCTGACATATAAGTAAATCTTGAAGTAACTATGATTGCTATTTCTCTTCCGACTCCTTGTATGCAATTTAAAAAGTTGCTAGCTTGAGACTAAGGCAATGAAATTAATTTCTCTGGTGTGAATTACAGCGAAGTCTTTGGCTTCATTAACAATGTACACTAACAAGCCAATCCTGGGGATACAAATACAAAAGTTTTCAGAGACCAGGTGAGTATCATAAATGTGTGAAGTTAGGGAGCCTAATACAAAAGGGAGTGCTAGTTACTGTGGCTAACTGGCAAGTGTAAGTCTCACCTAAAGGCATGTGATTTCAAATGTAAAACAAAAATTAAAACCTCCAAATACAAGATATCTGTGCTTTGAAAGCCAAAATGTAAGACCCTTGATTTAAACAGAGACAAATGCACTTCTTATATAAAAGTTTTGAAAACTGCATTATTGATTCTGCCTATCAGTAAAGAAATGACTGATCAGATATATGTGAAATCAATGTAAGAACAAACAGGAAAGTTTAGAGGTATAATACAAAGAATCAGACAGACCTGTATGAATCGTGCCTAAGCTACTTAGAAACTGCATGACCATAAGAAAGTTACTTAACTTTATTTCAGTTTCCTCAACTGCAAAAATGTTAAAACCTACTGTGTAGGATTGTTGTGAGGATAGCAGATAATGCAGGTGCCCCTCATAAAACAAGCATTGAATTTTTTTTTTTTTGAGATGGAATCTCACTCTGTCATCCAGGCTGGAATGCAGTGGCATGATCTTGGCTCAATGCAAGCCCCGCCTCCTAGGTTCACACCATTCTCCTGCCTCAGTCTCCCAAGTAGCTGGGACTACAGGTGCCCGCCACCACACCCAACTAATTTTTTTGTATTTTTAGTAGAGACGGGGTTTCACCGTGCTACCCAGGATGGTCTCGATCTCCTGATCTCGTGATCCACCCACCTCGGCCTCCCAAAGTGCTGGGATTACAGGAGTGAGCCACTGTGCCCGGCCTGAATGTATTTTTTAACGACTCATAAAAAAATGTTGGGGCCAGGCATGGTGGCTCATGCCTGTAATCCTAGCACTCTGGGGGACTGAGGTGGGCAAAGAGCTTGAGCTCAGGAGTTCAAGACCATCCTGGACAACATAGCAAAACCCTGTCTCTACATAAAATACAAAAATTGGCCAGGCGTAATGGTGCGCGCCTGTAGTCCCAGCTACTCAGGAAGCTGAGGTGGGAGGATCACCTGAGCCCAGGGAGGGTGAGGCTGCAGTGAGCCATGATTGTACCAGTGCACCCCAGTCTGGACAACAGAGTGAGACCCTGTCTCAAAAATAAACAAACAAATAAACCCACAAACACAAAAGTAAAAAAAACCAAAAAACAAAAAAACAAAAAAAAACACCCAGGTCTAGAAAAGATCTTCTTAAGCTAGGGTTCTTATTATCAGTCAGCTTAGGCTAATTTACCTGCAAAAACAAATGACCCTAAAATCTACAGGCTTTATAACAATGGTTTGTTTTGATCACATTATAGGTCTACTGAGGGTAGGCAGCAGCTCTGCTCCATGTATCTTCATTCCAGGAACCCAGAATGAAGGAGTGGCCCTAAATGGAATACCGCTGGTATCACTGCAAAGGGAAAAGAGAAACGGAAACACCTAACAGCTCTTAACGTTTCTGGTCATAAAAGCCAAATAAACTTTTCATTAGCATTTTATTGGCTAAAATAAGTCACATAGCTCAGCCTGATGATCAGGACAGGGAAGTATGAGCATCACACTGGGAGGGGCACCAAATATGTGGAGACAATAATCTGGGATACATAATGTGTGTGCACAGAAAACTTTTGCATATAATTTTGAGTAATCTTATTAAATTACATGCAATATTGTATATGTATATAGGCACATTTTCCCTCTCAGATAAAGGAATAAAGATACTATATTCTGCAAAGCATCACAGATCACAGACCAAAAGGGCCAAAGAAAAAGTCACATTGGGTTTGAAAGAAGTAATATTTCTTTTTTGCTTTTTCTTTTTTTTTGGAGGCAGAGTCTCCCTCTGTTGCCCAGGCTGGAGTGCAGTGGTGCGATCTTGGCTCATTGCAACCTCCGCCGCCTGTGTTCAAGTGATTCTCCTGCCTCAGTCTCCTGAGCAGCTGCGATTACAAGCGTGCATCACCATCCAGCTAATTTTTGTATTTTTAGTAGAGATGGGGTTTCCATCTCTACTAATGTTGGCCAGGCTGGTCTTGAACTCCTGACTTCAAGTGATCCATATGTCTCCCAAAGTGCTGGGATTACAGGGATGAGCCACCTGGCCAGAAGTCATATTTCAAACATACAGCCATTACTAATTATAATACTAGATCAGTACACTTTAGTTCTAACTCTGATTTTCCCAGCTGCTGATTACTAGACAATGTGGGCTGGAGATATCAACTAACTTTCTACCAGGCTGTACTAAATTCTGTAATAGTCTTAATAAAAACCTGAATGTATGAATGCCATAAAACCATATTAAGCAGATACTGGCTTATTGAAAAGAAAGTTTTGTCTGAAACAACTGTATTTCCAAGCAACTAAAATCCCTGTTCTTCATAAAATACCAGATAATCCGACCCTAACTCAAAATTTTGTGTTTTAAATTAATAGGACCACGATATGTTGGTTTTATCTTTTACTGATTACAAGTCAGGCTCATTTCTGATTCTCAAATGGACACTGGTTACTAAGTCAATGTATTAAATTTTTTATTTATAGCTGCCTATCAAACAGAGAAAACAAATTATTACAAAGTCCTTCTTAGGAATGAACTGCCTCATACCTAGTTAATCCAAACCGGTTTGTCTAAATGTCACTTAAGACAAGTGAAATTTGGTATAACTAACACATTTTTTAAATATTTTTCATTTGGGAATATGCTTTTTACTTCACTTGCAAGCATGGGTAAGTATGTATTGAATGGAATAGAGGAAGAGGTAGAAGTTATCCATTCTGAAATTATCTTTCAAATATTTAATAGCATGTGATATAGGTAAATTTCTTCAAATAGCACTAAACAAATTAAATGATTGTGTTCCATGTAGGTAACAACTCCCATTATCTCTTACTCTTATTCTATGCGGCTCAATAGGAAGTCTTACAGATCAAAAATCCTTTATAATTTTCTCATTTAGGCAATTTATTAGGCTTAGATCTTACATTAGTCTGAGAGATGGTGCTTACCATTAATTCAGACAAATGGGCAAAAGGAAAATGAGATACATTTTAGTCATCATCACCGGAACTTACTTTTCATATATAATGCCCTTGGCTTCTATAATGAGAGATGTTATAAGAAAAAGCCATGTAAAAAACACTTTTTGAAGAGCTGTTACTGAGAACACTGTTCACTACTCTTCTCGCTAACCACTTTAGAGTTCATAACACAATGATCTCTAAACTGCTTATAAAGTATTTCCATTTTTGCTTTGATCCCTAGGAAGCTCAGATTTCAATCTGCACTGTCTTTAATGATTATACAGATGTTTATATGGATTTCTGTGTTCAAATTCCTTATCTTGGTCTTACTACTCAATCTGTATTTTCCCTTTGTCCTGATACCAACATTTAAAAAGAAAAAACTATTGTAATCTACATATATTTTTTACTAAACTACTCTTATTAGAAATAGGTAGTGTTAAATAAAATACCATAATCTTACCTTTTAAGTGGGAGATTTCATAAAGATAAATATTTGAGATAATATATATTTATATCTGTATCAATATTTAAGTGAAGGCTACTGATCCAAAGGAAGAAAAATTGCTAGAAAAATATATATGAAATTAGAAACAAAATTTTACATGAACTGCATTAGAATTCCTATATAAGGAACTATGATTAGATTCTTATTTCATTTTATCTTTCAAGGTAAAGAATGCATGCATAAGAAATATCAATTAATGTATCAGAATTTCTAGAGAGGAATGGCTGGGCACTGTGGCTCAAGCCTGCAATCCCAGCACTTTGGGAGGCCAAGCTGGGTGGATCACTTGAGGTCAGCAGTTCGAGACCAGCCTGGGCAATATGGCAAAATCCCCATCTCTACTAAAAATACAAAAATCAGCCAGGCGTAGTGGCACGCACCTGTAATCACAAGTACTTGGGAGGCCAAAGCAGGAGAACTGCTTAAACCCAGGAGGCGGAGGTTGCAGTGAGCCAAGATCGCGCCACTGCACTCCAGTCTGGGCGAAAGAGATTCCATCTCAATAAATAAATAAATACATGAAAGAATTTCTACATGGGGAGATAACAGCTATAACTAAACGGATTTTAAGGCAAGACATGCCAAGTCTAAAATAGGAGGAGTTGAAAAACCATAGACAAACAAAAATCAACAGAAGATGCTTAGGAGGCTAGCTACAATATTACAAAAGCAGTACAATTTCCTTAACACTTTATACTTCAATTGTCTCACCAGAAATCATACACATCTAAAAAGACTGGCTCAAAAAAGAAACAGTAATTACTTTTGCATCTTCTCATGTACTTTTATCAAGAGCAAAAACATCTTCCGCACAACCAGCCCCCAAAACTCCCATTTCATGAAAGTGATTTACCACTTCGCTTAGCTCTGTATGTGAATAACACTGTAGTGCAAACTCAAGGGAAAAAACTAGCATGTCAAGAAAGGCTGCAGCACATTCCCAATTTCTCTTTTAATATTGTGTTTATCAATCTGATAGATGTTAAATTCCATTCACCATTTTTCCTAGAAACGAAAACTAAAACTAAGAGTGACAAGGAAAATTACCATCTCTGCAGCAAAGTTCTTGCTGAGACATTAAAGATGCCTAGTGAAGAATGAACTGTGGCTCTAGCACTCAGGAGCTCAAGTTCTGCAAGATGGCCAAAGGACCAATTTTATTCATTTCAGATAGACTAAAAATGTTAACCTGCCAATCTAAAAAAAAGTAAGAGTGTTAACTAGACTTACTTTCAACCAAATTAAAATCCAGCAATAAGTTTTTTAAATTAAATAAATCTTCTCCATTAACTAGTCATGGCCAGAAATAAATGCACCAAAGACAGTAATTAGTGCACTGCTATGGGTGTAAAGAAAAGGGTGAAAAGGATCAGTTTAAGGGAGGAAAAAAACCACCAAAATTAGCTTATACTAGTTGTGACGGTATTCAGAAGGACAGACTAAAGACTTTGGAATGGCTTTTAATTGGATTAGTTTTTGTTGAGATGGCCACAATTACGTATACAAGAGAAGCTGTTATTTTTGACTGTTTGCCCTGACAGACCTTGTCCCAGAATCTTTATTTTTTATTATGTCATTTAAAAATAGTTTCACAGAATATACTCATGTAATTTTGTAGCTGAAGGGCTTTGAGAAATGAGCTACTTGGGCTGGGCATAGGGGCTCACACCTGTAATCCCAGCACTTCGGGAGGTCAAGGTGGGAGGATTACCTGAGGCCAGGAGTTTGAGAGCAGCCTGAGCAACAGTGAGACTTTGTCTCTAAATAAATAAATAAATAAATAAATAAATAAATAAATAAATAAGCAAGCAAGCAATCTGGGTGTGGTGACATGAGCCTGCACCTTTAGTCTTAGCTACTCAGGAGACTGAGGCAGGAGGAGTCCTTGGACCCTGGAGATCAAGGCTGTGGTGAGCCAAGATCATGCCACTGCACTCCAGGTAGCTGACAGAGCAAGACCCTGTTGTAAGGGGAAGAGTGAGAGAGGGAAAGGAGGAGAGGAAGGTGAAGGGGAAGAGGGGAAGGAGGAGGAGGGGAGAAAAGAAGAGAGGGGAGAAAAGGGGAGAGGGAGGGAGGAAGGGAGGAAGAAAAGAAGTGAAAAGAAAAAGGGGGGAGGGGAGAGAAGAGAAGGGGAGGGGAGGGGAGAGAAGAAAAGGGGAGGGAAGAGGAGAGAAGTGGAGAGGAGGGAAGAGGAGGGGAGGAGAGAGAAGAGAAGAGGCAAAAATCTACTACAATTTTTTTTTTTTAAATCTAAAATCAAGGTCAATGGTATTACCAGCATTTTAAAGAAACAGAATAGAGGGCTGGGCACAGTGGCTCACAGGGTGGCAGCAGAAAGGGGAAAGGGAGAGAGGGAGGGAGGAAGAAGGAAAAGACAAGACTAGACTAGACAAGTCAAGAGAAACAACAGAAAAGGAAATATCAGCATGCAGTACACGTAAGGGAAGAGACCACCCCTCATACAGCCTTATGCCCAATTTCTGTCTCCAAAGAAAGAAGAAGTTAAAAACTAAAAGGCAGAAATGAAATCCACAGGCAGACAGCCCGGTGCCACACCCTGGGCCTGGCAGTTAAAGATTGACCCCTGACCTAATCAGTTATGTTATCTATAGATTACAGACATTGTGTAGAAAAGCACTGTGAAAATCCCTATCTTGTTTTGTTCCTATCTAATTACCAGTGCATGCAGCCCCCAGTCACGTACCCCCTGCTCGCTCAATCCATCACGACCCTCTCACACGCACCCCCTTGGAGCTGTGAGCCCTTAAAAGGGACAGGAATTGCTCACTCAGAGAGCTCGGTTCTTGAGACGGGTCTTGCCGATGCTCCCGGCAGGATAAACCGCTTCCTTCTTTAACTCTGTGTCTGAGGGGTTTTGTCTGCTGCTTGTCCTGCTACACACATAGTAAGGTTAAACTGTCTCTTATAAAACTTTTGACTTTGTAATATATATTTATTATGCACACATACGTGTATATTAGATCACAATGGAAAATATATTTCTTAATGGAAGCTGTAGTCAAAAAGATTATAATACCAATGATCTAACACATTATTTTTTTATCTGAGCAAAGTGAGGCACAGAAGGGAAGCTACCAACCTGTCCTGGGCATCCTTGGCAGGAGCTCAAGTGAGAAACATACAGAAATGTTTAATCTGAAAAGGGAAACGTCCTCACCATGAATGCTAATCTATGACTTTCCCAAGTAGGTTTTTATTACTTAATATAAATGATCTATTCTGTTAACCATCTATTCTTAAAAATACACCCTATAAATCTAGTTCAACCATTCAGATAGTTGTGAACTACTAGTCCTGAATGGCACTGAAAACATACTCTTCTTTTTCATACCTTCCTTTCTTGCATATGTTTCTTGTTAGAGCCAATAATGACAAAATTTCCTTAAAAAGATTCTGCTTTTTAAGGAGCTTGACCAGGCATAGTGGCTCATGTTTGCAATCCCAGCACTTTGGGAGGCTGAGGCGGGTGGATCACTTGAGCTCAGGAGTACAAAATCAGCCTGGTCAACACGGCAAAACCCCATCTCTACTAAAAATACAAAGATTAGCTGGGCGTGGTGGTGGATGCCTATAATCCCAGCTACTCAGGAGGCTGAGGCAGGAGAATTGCTTGAACCCAGGAGGTGGAGGTTGCAGTGAGCTGAGATAGTGCCACTGCACTCCAGCCTGAGTGACAAGAGCAAAATTCCATCTCAAAAAAAAAAAAAAAAAAAAAAAAAGCTCAAGAAGGAGTTACATGTTACATGCATACTTTCCCCCTCCCCCAAACTGGTCAAAAGTGTGATTTACTTAGTCCATGCATTATTTGAAATGTGTAACCTTTTTAATGCAGCAAATTCTATTTTAAGAAAATCATTTTAAGGAAAACAAAACAAGTACAAAAGATATATATTAGGCCAGGCAGTGGCTCACACCTGTAATCCTAGCACTTTCGGAGGCTGAGGGCAGATCACCTGTGGCCAGGAGTTCGAGACCAGCCTGGCCAACAAGGCGAAACCCTGTCTCTACTTTTAAAAAAAAAAAAGCCATGTCCAGTCATATGTACACTTACAGTCCCAGCTACTTGGGAGGCTGAGGCACAAGAATCACTTCTACCTGGGAGGCAGAGGCTGCTGTGAGGCGAGATTGCATCACTATACCCCAGCCTGGACAACAGTAGCCCAGAGCGAGACTCTGCCTCAAAAAAAAAAAAAAAGGAAAGTATATAAAAAAATCAGTGGTGACATCACAAAACAGAAATCAGTTTGAAGGGATGCCCAGGAGCCAAATCTGGGACAATGTAAGCGTCAATAATAGTAATAACAATATAAATTAGTAATGGATAACTTACTAAATAAAATACACATCCATGGATTTATGATGATATAATTTAAGAATGGGCGAGACGGAAAAACTCTTACAGTGGAAAGCAAACTAATAAACACAGAAGAAATTATGCAGTTAACAAAAGTCATCAATAGATGCTAAAAAACTACTGAGTGAAATTTTCATGAAGGACATTTATATAGTCTCAAAGTATCTTCCACAATTACTTATTAATTAGTAAGGGAATGTAGGAATTTTATAGTGGAGAGACATGAGGACACTACCTTAATCACATGCTTCCTGATACTGTGCACTACAGACACATATTACTTTTGTGATACTGCTCCCTAAAATGCATAATTTCAATCTAATCATGAGGAAACATCAAACACAAACTGAGGGACATTCTATAAAATAACTGGCCTGTACCCCTTACTAATATCAAAGGTCAAGAAAAACAATAACAGGCTAAGGGACTGTAACACAGTAAAGGTGACTAAGGAGACATAACTAAATGCCAGAAATGAATTAGACCTTGATGGCAGGGGCAGGGGCACAGGGGGCAGTAGGGAATAGTTATCTTTAAAAAGGATATAACTGAGACAAGTGATGAAATTTGAATATAGACTGTGGATCAGATAATAGAAGTGTGTCAATATTAGATTTCCTAATTTTGATAATTGTACTGTGGTTAAATTAAGAGAATGTCCTTGTTCTCAGTATACATGAAAATATTCAAGGATTAAAAGGCATGATGTCTTCAACTTATGCTCAAATGGTTCAGAAAAATATGCACGTGGGGGGGTGTGTGTGTACATACAAACATACATAAATACATACATACATACAGAATGATAAAATAAATGGGGCAAAACATAAACAACTCCTGAATCTGCATAAAGGATATACTAGAGATTTTGTATTAGTTTTTGCTGCTTTTCTATATATGTTTGAAATTGTATCAAAATTAAAAGATTTATGCTTTTTTGCAGTGAGCTGAGATCCGGCCACTGCACTCCTGTCTGGGCGACAGAGCGAGACTCCGTCTCGGAAAAAAAAAAAAAGATTTATGCTTTTAAATGTTGTACTTCATGTAAAAACTGAAGTTTTAAAAAGATATGTACATGGAAGCAACTGAAGTGTCCACTGACACATGAATATATAAACAAAATGTAGTATATACATGCAACAGGATGTTATGCAGTCTTAAAAAAGAAGGAAATTCTGTGACATGCTAGAATATGAATGAACTTTAAGAATATTAAGTGAAACAAGCCAGTCACAAAAAGACAAATACTGAGCTGTACAGTTAAGCATTGTTAAAATAGTACTTTTATGTTAAGTGAATTTTACCACAATTTAAAAGTTTGAAAAATATATAATGAATTTTAAAATTTCTTTAAAGATGCGTATGCAAGAATAGTCACTACAACCTTTTCTGTAAGTATTAACAACCAGAATGTCCTTTAAGAGCTGAGGCGGGTATCTATCTATGTATAGACAATGAGAAAAAGTAGAAAACACAGGCTTATAAAGTACTATGTTTTATATACTGACTGTACAAAAATAAAGGTTTTTCGTTTTTTTTTTTTTTCTAGCTTTTAATCCATTTCTCTCCCCAATGTCTCAAGAGATGCATAAGTTTAAGAGTAATAATATTCAGGTGGGAGAATGAGGAAGGATAATATTTTTTTCTAAACAATAGTCAGCTTTCTTTTACAGTAACTATGTATTTTAAAAATATTAAAAACAAAGCACAGAAAACATTACTAATAACCATTTGGTCCACCATTCAGAATTTATTTTAATATCAGTCATATTTGCGTTATGCATATGTATGCATATAAATTTTTTAAGTATTATTAATAAAGCTACAGTTCTCCTCCCTAGTGTTGTTCTGCTCTGTAAACACAACCAATATGATGACTTTGGAATGTCTCCTTGTAGACCACATACTTGTATTATCCATGCACTATAGAGTACTGATTTTTAAAATTTACGTAAATTGTACTGTGCTGCATGTCTTACTCTATAACTAGCTTTTCCTCAATGCTAGTTTTTATGTATATCCATGCTGACACATATGCATCTAATTTATGCATTTTATCTTCTGACTACTACTCTATCTTATGAATATATTATACTCCTCTTGTGTCTTCTTCTGAGGCAAATCCTTGGGAAAATTGTAAATCCTTGACAAACCTAGAATACAAATGTGTATAGAAAAGGTTAAAGAGGAAGAAAGTGGCCAATTAGGTCATTCCATGACCTTAGGTATGTTTTAAAGTTGGCTAAGAACAATCTTCATGTTGCTAAATATCATTGACATGAGACGAAACACTGAGATTCTATACACCCTCAGATCATCTCATTCTTTCCGAAGAATATTTATGATGCTGTAAGATTGTCCTTTAGTAATTAAGTAGATTTTAAGAGCAATAAGATATACCGTGTAGAAGTAACACCCCATACCTTTTTAAATTTTATTAACAAAACACAAAGAAATACTGAGAAGAGATAACTGGCAAACTCCTTTAGGCCAAGGTTTCTCAAACTTGAGAAATTTTGGAACACTAACAATATAGTGTGGTCATCCCAGATTGAGAAATGTGGTCTAGGTTTTATTTCCAACCTATCTGATATTTAAACCAAAACAAAACCTGTTTACTTCAACCCCCACAGTTTTACATCTCAAAAGCAAAAGGGCCAGATCCCAGGTAGCTTGAGCTTCAAATGAACCAGGTTTCAGGATGGGATCTAACAGCTTCTCAGAGATAGTGCTGCCCCAAGCAGCTGATATGATAGAGATTCAGCTCCTTTTTGGTATGGCTTGCTTTCAAAGATCTCTGCATCTAGAATGACATCTAAGCATCTGAAGACTAACGTTATTTGGTAAAGACAAATGACTATGAAAGTCTACGGATCATGAAAAGGTACAGGTGACAATTCTGAAACTTCCATCTCATGCCAGAAACTTTTTATTCTTTCTCTCTCTTAAAAAAATAAAATAAAGCACCAGGGTGGGAGAAATGACTTTCATTCTCCTATATGAATGTCTTTAAAGACCCTGCCTCAGAATATCCTCCTGGGGGTCTAAGGTGAACTCTGCCATTTAAAAATATCTCATTTTATAAACAATGTATCATGTACAGTACTTCCAAACCCAATTAAAAGGTACGTACATTTGTTTCAGTTTTAGTTGCTAAGATTCATTTAAGGCTCACGTATTTTTAAATATCTATATGAAATAAAAAGTCAGAATCCTTTTCATAAAGAGCTAATCGACCACCATGCTAAGCAGAATCTCCTCTTTAACCACAATCAAAAGGCTGCACTGCATCTATCATCTCTGCCTTTACCACAGAGGAGGAAGCAAAATGTATCAACAACATGCTAGCGGGTAACAAACCTTTCTAACAGAGCTATTTCTACTTTTAGGATCTTCAATATCTCAATGGCTAAGAGAAGGACAGGATAAGATACAAAAGACTAGAGGCCTCGGGCCAGCTGATTAATCCCTGAAGACTAACTGGCTTGGCTGCAGAGCAGCCCTGGAGGTCCTACATGTGGACTGCCACGAAGGAGCTGAGTGTGGCTTTAATGCTTTTACCCTCCAATCTCTCTGTTCTCTGGCTAATTAGCTCATGTTCTTCTTCCACACAACCCCCTCATATATAATACATATTAAGATCATGTGAAGGAAAAGTCACTCCCTGCAAGAAAGGATTAAAAATCTGCAGCCTGAAAAATTAATCTTTGATTCATACAACTTTGCAGTAAACATTCAGGAATATGATGGGGCTATCAATTATTTTTACTTGGTGAAGAGACAACCACTTGGCTGTTCTCCAGAACAGTGCATAACCCACACACCTACCCTTTGTTAGAATGACAAAGGTGGGCCTTTTGAAAGGGTCCAAGAAGTCTTCAGCCCAATTAAGGAGTTAGTCGTGGATGGGCACCCTTTGTGTGGCCCCATCCCAATGGAAGTGCTGCTTGTGTCTCTTACTCTGAGAATGAATAAGTTGTTTCCTTTATCTACATTAAAGCATGTATACCTTTTACCTGTTAGCTGAGGCTTTTCAATCAATTAATGCTTTTCAGTCACCCAAGTTCACAGGCAATCTGGATTACAGAAAAATTTTTATCAAGAAGTTACATACACATCTACCTCTGAAATGGTGATGAACTGGTAATTAAAATGCTTGTTAAATTAGCAGTTATACTTCTCTTAAAACCAAAACTCTGATCTGAATTTACAACTCAACTACCCTTTCCAGAAATTCTATTCTGTTGAACTGCAGATTGCTAGCTTGTATCAGACATCAGGGAGACAACAAGAGGGCTACATCACGAATTGGTTATCACTCAGATAACACTAAAAATATTTCCTACTGATGGCCTGTTATTTTATGTTGTGTGTGCTTACCCATTCATTATACCTTACAAACCTTTAAGAGGTTCTAAGGTAGACACGGCCAAGGGACACCTATTCTCTATTCACTAAAAGATTGAGTAGCTCAAAGAATGTGTTGAGTCGGCAGGATATATGACTAGAGTTTAGATCCTATTTAGAACAACCTGACATTTTTACAAACTCTGAAGCAACTTGGTGTGTTACATACAACACGCAGAACTAAATGAAAAAGTGTTGATATATAAGATAAACTCTGATTTTACAGTTTCTGAATATCTCTTCAGATGGTTTACCTTTTAAAATAGGTATTTAAGAGTGGCCATGGTGGCTCATGTCTGTAATACCAGCACTTTGGGAGGCCGAGGCAGGAGGATTGCTTCAGACCAGGGGTTTGAGACCAGCCTGGAAAACATAGTAAGACCCTGTTTCTATTAAAATTTTTGAAAGAAAAAGATTTTTAATAAAAAAAAAATGCTCATATATTTAGTATTTACATGTTAAAGCATGCTTGCCAACTTAGTTTCTGAAGTCTCTATTTCTTTGTGGATTATTTTTATAATCTCTTATTGATAATCTCTACTTGATGAGTCTGTAATCAAACCTCTTTTATATTTATTTATAATTACATTAATTTTGAAATGTATTTATAGTTCAAAGTCTAGGTCTAAATCCAACATCTGGGTCCCCTCAAAGGCAGTTTCTGTTTTCTGCTTTTATCCCCAGTAGACGGTCACACTTTCTAGCTTTTCTGCATGAAGTTTTGTTGAAAACTGGACATTTTAGATAATATAACCAACTCTTGTTATGCACCCTCTATCCTCCTATCCTACCCCTGTTCTGGTGTTGCTTGTTGTTCGTTTAGTGGCTTGGCTGGACTAATTTTGTGAAGTCTATTTACCCTGCAGTATACAGCTTCTGATGTCCCTGTTCAGATTTTTTTCCTTGTTTTTATCTTTCAGCCTGGCTTCCTAGGGGTCACCCCTGGGTTCACATAAACTTCTTACTGGTCAAAGACAGTCCTTAAGCTTCCTTAGCCAGTTAGATTTTCACCCTTTACTAATGAAAGTGTATGGGGCTTGGAAACTGCTATCACATTTCAGGAAATATATTATTCTGTCCTGTCTTTAGCCAGGGAGAACAGACTCAAGAGTCTGCGGGAGAGGGGATCCTGAATTCTTGGCTGCACTCTCCTGGAGTAGACTTTCCATAACATGGAGCTGGGAGAGGTAATGGATGGGAGCTGGTTGTGGCTCAAATGCCACAGGGTCTCCGGTTCTCACCGAGATTTAGTAGACTTTCTTGAAAGTATTTCTCCATTTGCTGTGTGCCCTTAGGACAATTTCCAGAGGCTTTAAATGTTTGCTTTAAATAACTTTAACTAAAAGGTTTTTTCACCTAGGAGAGGGTCAACCAAGCTCCACACACCAGTCTAGAAATTCTCACCCTAAACAATTTATAGAAAATTAAAACATGGATATGAGATAGAATCTGCACCTTTCCTAGATTAGTGGTATTTGCTGAGTTCTTGAATGACTCAATACTGCTTATATAACAGTTCATACTACAGAAAAAGAAAAGGCAGGAATTTGTATTAAGTACAATAACAGAATAACATTAATGAGGATCTCTCATATGCTAATTAAGCAACAAAAGTTTACTATTTTGTCAGTGTCTAAATATAAACAATATGATAACTCAGAACATGGGTACCTAAGAAAACAAATCACCCTCTCTCCCTTTTTGAGGATTATTTTTAAGACTTTCAAAACTAAAATACACAATTATTATATATGTATTATCTTGGTTGCTTAGAAACCATTAGCATGGCCTGAATAAGCAAAATCAGAGCAGCATAAGGAGGGAACTCTTTGTTAAAAAGAGGTTTACAGAAAAATGCCTTGGCTATGATTATATATTTTGAAAATGAGACTGCAAAGTAAACAAACATAATAGAAGATTCAGGATGTCACATGTGAAGATTTTTTTTAAGCAAAAGTACTTTTAAGTCTTTCTTACTGCTCGAGTTACACACTTCAGCTGTAGTTCACCAAGGAAAAAGAACTTTAATGCATGTATAAAACTTCCATAATCCCGTGCATCAAAAAAGCCACCAAGAAAGAAAAGTAGACCTGTATTTTATGAACCACCAAAGCTCAACAGGAAATCAACTTTCCACTAGGCCCAGGCAGCATAAAAACTTAAATTTCCAGTAAATTGTGACTATTTAACAGCACAAATTAGATGCAAGACAACCATCAACAATCCTTACAATAGGAACCTTCTATTAACACTTTTTTAAAAAACCCTTATGTGCTGCTCCTTTCATGCTTAGAAAAAATAAAAATAAAAAACCCTTTTTGGGAAGTGGCATGAGAACAATTGTATTTATCAAATTAAAAATCAAATTGGAAGTATTAATCAAAAAAGCCCATGGTAAAATAAATACCATTCAATGAACAAGCTACAATTCTTGCTGAGGGCTCAACTTAATTCCTCTTTTGTCTAGTTCAACTTTTTAAAATGCCTAGTAGGAGTCCCTATTGGGGAGAGGATTCATTATCAGCTTCTGACAAAGAATCTTTTTTCTTCCCCTTTTTTAAATATTAATTTTGAAACCACACTGGAGAAAATGATCTTGTTTATTTTTAGTTACATTGGTCAAGAATCTTTCAAAAGATACTGCATATTTTTCACGACAAGCCAGCAAACACATGATGTGCTCCCTCTGCTGGCTTTGCAGTAGTTCTTCCTTAGATGCTCCTTGCATCTTGAATTGAAAATGCAAATACTTTTTTCCTAATAAAATAATTATCAAAAGGTGATACATCCCAATATATCGGGTGGCTTTTTAGTAAAGCAGGTTTAGCAACAGTCTATTAGGCCAACCCCAGTGGACTTTCTCCTTTCTTATTCTGCATTATTTTCTTGCATTTTAACATCTCCATTTCCTGCATGGGTTGGAGTAGAGTTGGAGAAGGTAAAAGCTTCATACAAACAGAAAAGGAAGAGACTAGTTTACTTCACTAAATAAAAACACTGTAGATGCAATCTGGCACATATAAATTCACACAAAAGATGAAACTGAATGTAAAACATAATATGCTTTTTTTTTTAAAAAGCTGAGGAAATCATTGTTTGAGTAAGAAGCCCAACATTGTACTACCACTTTTTTTTTCCCTGCACAAGCTAGAAAACATTTTTTTCATTAGAAGTCTTTTTAAATTCTAGAATTTTAAGTCATTTGTAAAATAACATTTATTTTGAAACAGTAAGAAGTAACCTTTTAAACAAAGTAAAGCTTTAACTCTGCTTGTTTAAATAAGCTATTAATTTTAATTGTTTTGCCAAGTGCCATTAAATAAATGTCACAAGAGTTGTCATAGAGATATCCTGTGATTGACTGACTGACTGAGCTATCCCTGAAAGCTTCCAGAGAGAACATGAAAATCTACCTGCTTCTTGGCTATTAGTAAAATAAACGATAGAAGGAGTTTCAATTCAAGGCACAGTTGCTAATTATGTAACAAGTACAGTCAATTATAGGCACTGACATAGAAAACTAACTGTGGATTGGCATGTAAAGTTCAGTGCAAATAGAGAAATGAGTAAATGGAAGGGTGAATGATCCTTTCAGACACAGCTGAATTACTGCTTTAAACTACTAGTTGTCACACTCATGCTGTTCTAATTACCTGGCTAAAGCAGCCTGCAGACTACTCCTTGTGAACCCCTGTCTTACAATGAGGTGAGGAGCGGAAGGCTGCAATAAATATATGTTCTATTAACTAGATCAAACAAGTGGCTGGTGCAATGACATCAACTCTAGCTAGAGAAACATTTCAACTTGATTTACACAGAGAGAGGCAAAATTTCCTTTTTTTTAAAAAAAAATGAAGATTGGAAAAGCTGGATTAATATTTTCCAGCCTATTCCTAAATACAGCATCCCTTCTCATTATAGATGAGAGTCTATATTATATGATGTTTAGTTTCTAGAGAGAGTAAACTAAATCCAACCCCTTTCTGATCTTCTTACAGGTCTAAATAAATTATTTCAAACAGCTCTCAGGAATTTAGCTCCTGGATAAGAGTTTACTTGCAGCCATTTTGGTTAATGTGTTTAAATTCTTCAGCTAGCAGGCTTTCATTTTTTTTCAGTAAGTTTCTCACTGGCTTCCTAAAGGATACATCTTTAGCCCACAAAGTAACTATGACAGCCTTCGTATTAGCATTTTGGGAAGGCAATCAAGGCTTGGGTCTTACACAGAGTAGCAACATGGACTCTGCATAGTACATTCATAGGCACAAAACCAAAATTTATCTTTACTTTTTAGTTCCTAGATTTGAATAAGTAATAACAATTCAATTTCAAACTCACCACTTAAATCAATGAAATGCTGATTATAAGCAAAGAAGTTTGCTAGGTTCATGGTAAGATAAGACATGGCATCTACTGTGCAGGCACAACTTCAGCTAAATAAAGTTCAGGGACTCTTTTGTGCTTTGCCTGATCACCATTCCCCTCCAGAGTTATTAGATAATCGACTCCTCCCAGCTGCCCTTAATGCTAGCTTTTAATAAAGAGATGCAGATATTTATCAAATGCCTTTTGAAAACAATTAGACCTCTGCCTGGTTCCTCAGTACATTTTAAGTAAAGTAGGTGCTCAGAGTTTTATTCTCCTTTGGGTAATGAGGTCCATGTCTTCCTATAATCTGCTCTGACACTAAAGATCTTTCCCATCACAGCTCCATGACCACTGAGCAGAGTTCAAATGACATTTCTGAGACAACTTAACTGTCTCAAAGACTTGACAAAAATGTTCTCCACAAAATTATTTCCATTGGTGAAACTTTCAAACAAGTGATAAATAATAAAATAGTTAAAATTATAATACGTCCTTTTAGCCTAGGATTATACCATTAAGAACACTTGCAAATACTATCTTTACTATAAAATACAAATATTGTAACTATCATATTGATTATATTACAATAATCTATAATAGTATTACTAGCATTCTTTTACTCACATAGATAAATGCTCATAATACATTAAAAAATGCAGGATACAGGCAAGGTATGGCGCCTGTAATTCCAGAACTTTGGGAGGCTGAGGAGGGAGGATCACTTGAGCACAGGAGTTAGAGACCAGCCTGGGTAACATGATCCAGACCTCATCTATACTAAAAATCCAAAAATTAACTGGGCATGGTGCCACACACCTGTAGTCCCAGCTACTTGGGAGGCTGAGGCAGGAAGTTCACTTGGGTCCAGGAGACTGAGGCTGCAGTGAGCTATGATGACACCACTGCAGAGGCCTGGTGATAGAGCAAGACCCTGGGACAGTGGGGTGGTGCGGAGGGGCAGAATATGAAACTGTAAGTTGGAGTCTACGTATGTGTAACAAATGAGATACATTAAAAGGTATTAAAATATCTACGTGGGTACTCTATTGGGCAATTAAGTGTTATCTCAACCAACAAAACTCTAAGGCAGTTATAATTATTAATATCTTCATTTACAATTGGAGAAGCTAAGGCTCCTAGAGGTTAAGAAATTTGCTCAGAATCACAAAGCTAGGAAATGGTAGAGTCAGGATACAAGTGCTCAAGTCTATTGGACTCCAAAGTCTGAGAACTTTCCTCTAGCACCAAAGAAAGATGCCATAACTGAGACAGGTTTGCAAGTGTATAATGAATTGAGGACAGGACTGAACATGCTAAAGGGAGTTTGTTGTTTCCAGAAGGGCAAAGTAAGAAAATGGCTGAGCATAGTGGGGTCACACTGATAAAAGTTTAAGGCATAAAACACAGATCTGCTGAAGAGCAGGAGAATGGCTTGATGACAATAGTAGTATAGAAGATGAATCTGAAACTTTATTAAGCATTGAGGAGATAAGTCAGAAGGTAAAAGAAACTTCTAGCAAAATTCAGGTATGTGATTACAGAGTAACTAAGTATTTTTGAAAAAGAGGGGACCAAAATACGGAGGCAAACAAACAGGCAGCAACACCAAGAATGGAGAAGAAACAAAAAACTACGTGGTGGGAAAAGCGGAACCTTGGATACAGAAAGACCTGGGTCCTATCCTGTCTATGTAACCTTAAGAAAGGTTAGCTCTCTCCATTGGTTGTATCCTTGATCTATCACATTCTTATTTAAATTACTTTTGCCCCATCTCAGGTACAAGTTAGAACCCTAGCAAACTTTTGCACCATTTATTACCCTCCTTCCATTATGTTACTGCCATCCATTTTGGTTCTGCATCTATTTTCAACTCCAAAGACGCTAAAATTGTTAGTTTTCGCAATCAACATTCATTTAAATTAAACAACAATTTTACTTCATCCTCTGTTCTTCATTCCTTCTACCAGTTTGTCTGGCATCCTCCTACCCCCATGAAGTTCTTTTCTTTTCTTTTCTTTTCTTTTCTTTTTTTTTGGTACTTCTTTCAATGCAGACCTGTAGGTCACAGACTCCCTTGGTTTTTGTTTGCATAAAAATGTCTTCTCTCCTTTATTTCTGCAGGGTATTTTCCTTGTGCTTACATTATAACTTGACAATTGTTTTCTTTCTCCCCTTTTAAAGATGTCTTCCTACTGCCTTTTGGAGTTCATTGTTTCTGTTGAACAATCATTTATCATTGCTTCTTGGAATGAGATGTGTCCTTTTCTCTGAATACTTTAGTTTTGGGTAGCTATATTATGATTGTTCCCCAATTAACTGTGGTCCCATAGGGTCAGCTTTACCATAATAAGTACTGGTGTAAATTGCTCTATATTTCATAAGTTTTGATAATACAGCTATAGAAAATAAACTGAATTACAATGAGAAAAAAAACAGTGCTTACTGTGTTAAAAACATATGCATATATTTACAGTCAGGTGCAGTGGATCATGCCTATAATCCCAGCACTCTGGGAAGCCAAGTGGGGAGGATTACTTGAGGTCAGGAGTGTGAGACCAGCCTGGGGAACATAGAGAGAGACCCTGTCTCTACAAAGCAAAACAATATTTGGAAAAAAAAAAAAAAAAGCAAGAAAGAAAGAAAAAGAAAAATTAGATATGAAAAGAAGACCTTCTCAGGCAAAAAAAAAAAAAAAATATATATATATATATAGCCAGCAGAACTACATATCAAGAAATGCTAAAGAAAGTTCTTCAAGGCAGAAGAAATTTGATATCAGACAGAACCATGGATCTACACATAGAAATTAAAAGCACTAAATACAGAATAATTTAAGGCAAATATAAACTTTATGTTTTTCTTATTTGTATTTGCTCTAATCAGTAAAAGCTTAAAACAAAAGTAGTAGCAATGTTTTGTGTGTTTATAGCATATGCAAAGATAAAATACATGACAGTAATTTATATGCTTACTGGAAATGCATGAGGATTGCCTTTGCTTCACATCCTCACCAACACTTCATATTTTCTTTCTATTTCCCTGATGACTAAGGGTTACACATATTTTTCATATGTTTATGAATATCTCTCCTTTTTAAAGTGCGCAAATTTTTGCCTATTTATTTGTAAGGGTTTTTTGAAGGGGAATGTCTCTTCCTTTTAATTAATATGTAGGTATTCTTTATATCTTTTGGCTATGTGTCCATACTTTAGACATTGCCTGAGATTATGCCAATTACAACCATAAATGCTGTGCTGTTTCACTGGTATTAGAGAGATCCAAATGAATACTTAAGACAAAGAAAAGAAATCACAAGGAAGACATTTCATTACCAAACTTTAAAAAAAATGCTTTGCGGCCGGGCGCGGTGGCTCAAGCCTGTAATCCCAGCACTTTGGGAGGCCGAGACGGGCGGATCATGAGGTCAGGAGATCGAGACCATCCTGGCTAACACAGTGAAACCCCGTCTCTACTAAAAATACAAAAAATTAGCCGGGCGTGGTGGCGGCGCCTGTAGTCCCAGCTGCTCGGGAGGCTGAGGCAGGAGAATGGCGGGAACCCGGGAGGCGGAGCTTGCAGTGAGCCGAGATCGCGCCACTGCACTCCAGCCTGGGCGACAGAGCGAGACTCCGCCTCCAAAAAAAAAAAAAAAAAAAAAAAAAAAAAATGCTTTGCTTGTTGGTATTTAGTAATACAGAAACTGATTTAGTAGAAATAAAGTCAAAAGATAAAACTAAAATCAGAATAGCTACTCTTCCTGAACTCCAAAGGCTGAAAATTTGTATCATCAATTTATTCTGGGCACCCTGAGATCAGCAGTCAAAAAGAAGGGCCCCCCACCTGTACTCATTTGTAGATATATCTTGATGGAGACATTTCAAAAGTGTTTTAGAAGCTGTACTATTTAAATAAGATGAGTAAAGAAGCTTGATGGACTTTTAAATGGCTTTTCTACAAACTTTCATTTTATCAAGGTAAGAGAGTTCAGATAAAACTAAAATAGCTATGCATGCCCAAGACTGAATATTTGGATTCTACTGACTTATTTTTCTTCCACTGGTTATTATGTAAAGTTCAATCAAGACAGTCAAGAGAAAGACATGATTCTGTAATGAGAGACAAGGTCAACCTCACTGAAAACACATTTAATCAGAAGTCATTAAAACAATTTTTTACAAGCAAAAAACAGAGCTTGATTTGGAGTGGGCTATTATGCACCATGCCTTCCTTCACAAAGAAAGGAAAAAACCAAGTCACCTAGCTATACTCTGAAATAGAATTCTACATAGAATACAGGAAACGCATCCCTGATAAACCAGAAGCCAGACCAAGACCCCACAGAATCACTTCAAGCCAAGGTGAAGAGCTACAACTTGAAATTTACTCACTGGCACATTGATTTTGAGCTTCTTCTGTTGCTACACTGCAAAGGAGAGGTACATGGATTCTTCACTACAAGAGTACCCTAGGTCAGGCAGACTTTAGCTGCAATGGGACATTACCCATGGACCTAACCAAGCAGATCAGCAGTTGCCTGAGAAAATTAATTCAAAAACAAGGACATCTTAACTAGACAATAAATACAAGCATGAAATATAGACCACTGTACATTCAAATTTGTAATTTACCAAGGCTGTGATGAAACACTTAAAGAAAAGATAATGTGAGGGGAATAGAGTATTTCTAAAAACTGTAATACAACACAGAAAATTTGGTGTAATGTGTATCTAAAATTCTCTTAATAATGTATCTACTACACTAACACTTAGGTCCTATAAACCCTACTCAAAATTTACAATGCAAGCTAGAGACTTGTTTTCTAACTCATATACATCACTGTCTTGTATAAGTATGCCACATAACATGAGTACTCTTAAATCTAAATTTCGATATGAGGCACAAACTACAGAACACAGAAAAGGAAGGAAGTGTCTTAGCCTGTTCTTGGAACTGATGGTCATTCTAGGATACTGGCTGAAGGGAGACTTATGAACCATCCATGATGTAAGAAACTGAAGACAAATTCCAAATATTCTTGTAGCAAATGTGCTCTCTTAAACAGGGCAGACAACTTAACAAGAGCAAACAATGCCCTGGGGATTGCTGGCTAATCTAAGCCCAGCCTCAGAAAAAGCAATGTCTGCCCAGTCCCTGTACAAATTACAGAGTAACAAAAGAAAGGCTCCATAGCAGGGCAGTCATGAGCTTCAGGAGCACTTGTGCTCAAATGAAATTAGCTGTGCTCCTACCCAAACTGTAGCTGCAGGCTCCCTGAGATGTTCTGCTGAGTCAGTCTCCCACTTACCCAACCATACCTCCCATCCGCCTAAGACATCCAGACTGGTTTCAAAGCCTCTGCTAAGAGCATCAGCCTTTTGTACAAATATTAATATTTTATGCCTACCAAGGCAGCCAGCCGTGAAGAACAGTTTTCTTCAAAATTTTGCTTTGATTCCTTGCTACTCTCTCTGAGCTTCTGAAAGCTAGATAAGTTACACACACACATACCGCTGGGTTTTTCAAGCCTTAGTACATTCATTAATATTTTATAGACTTAATTCCAAGGCAGCTAAACAATATATTCTATTAAAAACTCTCTATTATTAAAAAAAGATGCCTTTGGAAAGCCAAGTTGCAGACTAAAATATACCTACAAAAGGAAAAGTTAACCTTGGAAAAAAGGTTGTCTCGATATGCTAGTCAAAGCTCTTTGGTTCTTTTGAGAAGGACCTTAAAGATTCCATAGATCCACCATGGGGTTTCTGAACATGTACTGAATAAGAAAAGACTATTTGTCGACAATAAAGCATTTAAAAGGCACTTGCCAAATTCATATTTGGGAGAAATATTTTAAAAAGCAAGATGTAGGATGTCACGCAAGAAAATCACTATAATCTACTCTCGTAACTATTCCTTATTTATGAGAGACGAACAAGTTTGTATCCCCAAGACAACATCATTTCACTTGAGCTAACGGTTCACTATCCATCACTACAGCCTGTGTCCTTAGAGCCCGGTAGGCTCTTGAAGACCTCTGTTCATGGACTGGGGAAAAATTTAGGGAATGGAATAGGAATTTACTTAGTTCCGCCCTCCCTCCACCAAAAAAAGTCAGTAAATCTATTCCTTACTTAGTAAACACTAATCAATTCAAAAACTTAGACCTGGAATTTTATCAGTAAGAGAGTAAATTAGCTAATATGCAGGCAGGAAATAAAACTAAATTTGCTTTCCAAATAGAGTGTCCCAAACCTTGAGGGAGATATCTAGTATTATGTTACACAATGTTACACACACACACACACACACACACTCACTCCTCTCTCTCTCTCTCTCTGGTTATTAAAATGCAAAGAGCCATAATATCTACCACATAAGATCCTAAAATTGGATTGGCCAGGCGTGATGGCTTGGGCCTGTAATCCTAACACTTTGGGAGGCCAAGGTGGGCCGGACTGCCTGAACTCAGAAGTCCAGGATCAGCCTGGGCAACATAGTGAAGCCCCATCTCCACTAAAAATACAAAAAATTAGTGGGGCATGGGGGCGCACACCTGTAGTCCCAGCTACCTGGGAGGCTGAGGCACGAGAATCACTTGAACCTGGAGGCAGAGGTTGTAGTGAGCTGAAATCCTGCCACTTCACTCCAGCCTGGGTGACAGAGTGAGACTCGTCTCAAAAAAAACAAAAAAAAAAAAAAAAAGAAAATCCTAAAGTAATACAAATAATAAATGCTAGCAGAATCCATAATGTAATGCAGAATGTCAAGGCTGAGTAATCATCCTCTGAGATCTTATATAGTATTTTCCTGATTGCAATGCTAAAACAGGGGGCAAAAGAAGGAGTAGTTCTGGACCCTGGGACTAGAGAAACAGGATTTATGAAGAAAAATCATAAAACAATGTATCAAGTATAAAATGATCCAGTATAAACTGGATATAAGTGTATTTAGGGGACAGAGACATGAAGAGGTTTGTTGAAGAACTTGGTTTAGAAATGGATCTGATAAAGAATTTGTCAATAATTTATCTTTTAAGCAATAGGGTTTTTTGGTAACAGCTTTATTGAGATATAGTTCATATATTATAAAACTCACCTAAGGTGTACAATTCAATGTGCCTCCATCACAACCAATTTTAGATTATTTTCATCACCCCAAAAAGAAACCCTGTACCCTTTAGCAATGACCCCTCATTCCCTTCCAACTTTCCCCGCCAACTCTCACCCGCAGCTCTAGGCAAACCAATCTACTTTCTGCCTCTGTAGATCTGCCTATTTTGGACATTTTGTATAAATGAAATCATACAATATATAGTCTTTTGTGACTGGCTCCTTTTACATAGCACGAATGTTTTCAAAATTCATCTATGTTGTGGTGTGTAGCAGTGCTTCATTCCTTTATGTGTCTGAATAATATTCCCTGTAAGGATGAGACTGGCCAAAAGATGAGTAAGCAAGCTATTTGCCAAACTAGTCTTCTGTTTAAAGGCTAATGTTTTATAGTAATAAATACCACTAATTCAACATAACTATTCCATTAAGAACAAAACAGACCCAAAAAAAGTTCACAAGATCCAATATTTTCATGTATACTTTTTGTAGTAATCTGACTCTGATGTTAATTCAAGTTTCAAAAAAATCAAAATGCAGAAAAATTATCTCTTCTTCCATACCATTTAAATACCACTTAAATTACTTGGATATTTTGCCTCCTAAAAAAGGGGGGTAAAAACAAATCACCACTTCTAATTAAGAGGTGAAAGTACCACCAGTAATTATGAAAAAGTATTGATGTGACCCCAAAAAAAAAGACCTTTGTCTCTCCTTAGTAGTGTCCCTTAATAAGAGTATGTGACTTGTGAATTCCCATAGGAAAAATGGATTTTTAATGTTGCCATTTTTACAGCAACTTGATTAAGCCGAATCAGAAAATGGAAACATATTTCTAAAACAAAGGAATGTAATGAATGATTCCAACATTAAAATCTACTAGGCATGTGAAATCTGAGAAGAGTATCTCTCAGAATAATCATGTGACATGTGAATGGATACCAGATATATTAAAGGCTTTCACCAAAGGAGAAATAATGAATACATGTATTTTCTACTTTAGTGAAATTCACAGAACATAAAAAATTCACAAACATAAAATTAGCCATTTTAAAATGAACAACTCAGTGGCTTTAGTGCATTTAAAACTTTGTTTGACCACTGCCTCCATCTAGTTCCAAAACATTTTCATCAACCCAAAAGGAATCCCCATACCCATGAAGCAACTGCTCCCCATTCCCTCTCCTATTGCCCCAGTAACCACCAATCTCAGTCTACCTCTATGGACTTACCTATTCTGCATACTTCATACAAATAGAATCATATATGTGACCTCTTGTGTCTGGTTTCTTTTACTTGATGTAAATATTTTTGAAGTTTGCCCATGTTGTAGCATGTATCATCTGTACTTCATACCTTTTTATGGCAGAGTAATATTCCATTTTATGGATATACCACCATTTATTTAATCATTCATCCAATGAAATAGGCTGCTGCCTGCCACCTACTGGCTATTGTGAAATGTGCTGCAACAAACATGCATGTATACATACTTTTTTTTTTTTTTCTTGAGACGGAGTCTCGTGCTCTGTCACAAAGGCTGGAGTGCAGTGGCACGATCTCGGCTCACTGCACGCTCTGCCTCCTGGGTTCACGCCATTCTCCTGCCTCAGACTCCCGAGTAGCTGGGACTACAGGCACCCACCACCAAGCCCAGCTAATTCTTTGTATTTTTTAGTAGAGACGGGGTTTCACCATGTTAGCTAGGATGGTCTCAATCTCCTGACCTCATGATCCGCCTGCCTCAGCCTCCCAAAGTGCTGGGATTACGATGTGAGCCACCACGCCTGGCCATATATATTTATCTTTTTATACACCTGTTTTGAATTTTCAGTAACTAGTATTGGAACTGCTGGGTTGAATCATACATTTCTGAAGAAAGGAATACTGAACCCAGTGATTTCTACAGTTGGTCAACAGCAGTAAACTGGTTTTGAATTGTTTGTTTGATTTAAAGAGACAGTATCTCACTGTTTTGTTCAGGTTGGAGTGCAGTGGCTACTCACAGGCTCAATCTTAGTGCCCTACAGTTTTGACCTCTAGGGTTCAACCAAGCCTCCTGCCTCAGCCTCCTGAGTAGCTGGGACTACATACACATACCACTGCACCCAACCTGCTTTTAAAAATTGGCCTTTTCCCCTAATAATGGAGTAATTTAGACAGTGATAGGAAGTATTAGAGACCAAAATGAGTAAGGAAGTGGAAATACCACTTAAATTATTATACTTCACATTTTTTTAAAAGCTATTTCTTTTTCTTCAATTGCTTTGGATTTTGCCAGACAAGTAAAAGATATTTGTCTTACGGGTGTATGAAACTGCTCTTGTATTTTAATATTTTCCTCTTGCCAAAATGAAATGTTTCTTCCTTGCCTATGCCAAAAAAGTTAGATTACAGGTAGCTTAGAGGCAGCACATTCTAGATTCTAAAACTTTCAAATCTTATTTAAGTTGACCAATAAAAATTACATACTCATCATACACAACACGTTGTTTCAAAATACATACACACTGTGGAATGGCTAAATCAAGCTAATTAATATATGCATTACTTCATATACTTATCATTTTTTGATCTCTCAAATCTTTTTAAAATATAAAACTTCCATGTTGTTATTGAAATGTCTTAAAATGTTACTAAATGTCTCATGCTAAACTGTTAGCAATAATACTTCAATCAGATCAACTGTCTTCAATGAAAAGGGTAATATCTACCTTAAAATACATATTACACACACATGCATAGCTCCTTCTCCAGAGAGGTTTTGTGAATAAAAACCTATCAGAAGGATTAAACCCTCCTTGATTCAGTGTCTGGCTAGCTTTCCTCTGAAAGCTTCTTGTAGCCTTATAGATTCATGGTTAGAGTGTATTGAAAGGTATTGCCAACCACTTTTTCTCCAAGTAATTTTTATAAATTGAGGAATTTACAAAGAATAGTACATTCTAGTAGCAAATTTGATTTTACTTATTTTCAAAGCATATGCATTCTTTGTCCTTAAAGCTAACCATTCCCAACACACATGCCTGTTCCTTACCTTTACAAGGGAAAAAGGAAAGAAAACGAAACAGTCATCAAAACAGCTAGTGGCTGAACTATACTAGAGTCCTTATTCCAGCATAAGGCTGTTCCAATCAAGTAGGGCTGTGCCCTGCAGGATCAAAATAATGATAATCCTAAAGTTAAGTACATATTACAAGTCAGTAAAAATTACACAATTCACCTAACTGCTCTTAAGATAAATTCTGACCAAATGGCAAAGGGATAGAAAAGCAAGTATTTAGACTAAAAATCAAGTCTGAACCCTATTAATACTTAGGAACTATATGACCTAAGCAAGTTACATTAAAATTATTTGGGCCTATTTCCTCATTTGAAAAAAGGAGTGGGGAGAGGAGGGTATTTTAAGGACTAGAGTGCTGTATAAACTTCATATAGTGTGTGAAACACAGCAAACTCTCTAATGGTGGCTGGTGTTATTAAAAGACCAGCAAGAGCTGACTTATTTCTGCATTTTAAAACAGTGTCTCCAGGAAGATGCACAAACAGCACCAGAAAACATGGCACTGCTATGACATTAAAATCATCATCAGGCTTCCTGTTGGTGAAACAAAAAGCATTTTCTTTCTTTCTTTCTTTTTTAAAGCCTTCTTGCCTGCTTTGGAAAAGAGAAAAAGTATAATAGATGCTGATTTTAGAAAAGCAGGCCATGGTTTATATCAGAGCTTCTCAAATTTTAATGTGCATTCAAATAATTTGTGCTCTTGTTAAATACAGATTCTGATTTAGTATTTGGTACGTGTGGGGCAGGACCTGAGATTCTGCATTTCTTACAAGTTCTCAGGTGACAAGGAGCACATTTTGAATGACAAGAGTTTACAGGATACCAAATTCAAAAAGACAACAATAAAAATCAACTTTGGTCCCGATATCAGACTTGATTTCCAAATCACATGATTAGGCTTGTGCTAATAAAACTGTAAGTCTGTTATGATATATAAACCTCTATTTAAATATTGATGGTTTCCTAAATACTTATCTAAGCCATTCTTTCTCTGTCAGGACACTATTTTCACACAGTGGTGCTGGTGTCACTCTCCCTGCCTCACACTGAAGGTCTCAGAAAACACGGGCACTTGTTGAATGGGAAAAGCAGGAATTGTCTTGGACAGTCCTACCCAGTCAGGAAACCTAAGGTAATATAACAGCAGCCCTGCTCAATTTTACCTTCGATGATGCATGCAATGGGTGAAGAGGAAAAGTATTAACTCTACCATCACTAATTTTCACCCATATATCTTCAGACATTTACCACAAGAAGACAGATTATGGTACTACAATTAATTCCATGAAAGGAGGAAGAAAATTTCATTGCTGACTGGAAGAAGTGAGAGCCTTTAATGTTATACAAGGGCAATGTTTTTTTCCTCCGGTTCCACCTTACTTTCCCTAGTCAATGAAAAATTCTGGGGGTATCACTGAAATTTAAAGCTTCCTTGGTTTTATCAAGGGAAAAAAAGCTAGGGAAGCACTAACTCATGTGAAAAAGATAAACACGTAGCTATGAATAGCATAGTCCTCCCTTCTTCCCTACCTCCTCTCTCACCTCCACCTTTTAAAAAGGGCACAGCAGCAGACTTAACGCTCACTGGCTTTCATAGACAAATCATTAATCTTCTCCACATTACTTATCGTGGCAGCTGGGATAATGTTTGCTCTAATCTAACAGATTTTCATTTCAAAACCAATTGTAAAGCTCAGCAGGGTGCTATATACAACTTTAATGAGAGCTTCTTACCCAAGACTCCTCCAATATGTGCTTTTTCTGAATTGTTGAATTTTACTAGTTGGAGGTTGTTAAATGAAGGAAGGAAAAGGTTAACCAAGAAACAGAATTTTAAAAATGTATTTCCTTTCATAAAAACACTAATAAATTTGACCCAGCTGATGACAGAATTTGTTTATCTTCTGTGATTTCTAAGCCAGCTCTATGTAACTCCTTATAGACCATTTTACATAGCATCCTGTGGCTCCCTACAATTAAAGCAGAGCAAGGGAGTAGCTCTGTAAACCTGCTGAAAGCTGTTAACAGGAGAGGTGGAAAGCAGTGGACATAGCCTGGCAGTATGCTTAATGGAACACCACAGTCATCAGCCTGAAGTGATTCTGGCAGAAAATTAACTTAGAGATACAAATCTCATTTGGTGAGAAGATCCACAGCAATCTGGACAATACCAGGCTGTGTAATGGGGAAGAGAGGCAAAATAAGATGTATTTTCCTAAACTTCCCTTTAAGGAGGAAGAATTTTTAAGATATTTTTTATCTACATGCCATTACATAGTTTTCTCGCTTTAACACAAAAGTCAGCAGTTGTCTCCTCTTTGGAAAGCAAATGCTAACATTTAATTATAAATAATGCAATAAATAGAGGGATAGAGTTATGTTGGAGACTTGTTTGTTAATACAAAAGTATTACTAAAGCACAGTATTTTTTTGAGATAATTTGAAACATGTTTGTTTCTTTTTTAACCACCAAGTGATTCTACTTTTAAAAAATTTTTTAAATTATCTTTCCCATCACTATGATGTTGAAGTAAGATGAAGGAAGAAGGAAGAAAACTTAATGTGTGTTGGATTATGAATTATAACACTGTGCTTTAAGAATATAATTAATATATACATTATCTTCCAATTCTCATAACTACTCTGGAGGCAGGTATAATTATCCTCATTTTACATATGAGAAAACAGAAAGTTAGATTCATTTATCTGTCTATCTCACACAGCAGTTAGGTAACAAAGCTATGATTTGCCCATCTGCCTGGACCTACAGTCTGTGCCATACAGGTCCATCCTACAATTAAAATAGCAAAGGCATTATAAGGCCAAAATGGTGTTTTGAGGCTGGGTGGCTCACGCCTATAATCCCAGCACTTTGGAAGACGGAGGCAGGCAGATCACTTGAGGCCAGGAGTTTGAGACCAGTCTGGCCACCATACTGAAATCCCATCTCTACTAAAAACACAAAACTTAGCTGGGTGTGGTGGCATGCGCCTGTAATCCCAGCTACTTAGGAGAGGCCGAGGCAGAATCACTTGAACCCAGGAGGCAGAGATTGCAGTGAGCAGACACCGTGCCACACTGCACTCCAGCCTGGGCAACAGAGTGAGACTCCATCTCAAAAAACAAACAAACACAAAATGGTGTTTTGATATTAATGTTTAAGATGTCTTTCACCAAAAACATAAGCCTAGTTAACTATAAAAAGAAACCGAAAACATAAATTTTTTATAAGGGACAGCCTTCAAAATGACCCAAAAAAACCCCCAGAAGCCATACAAGTAAAGACTAATATAATATTTGACTATGTAAAAACAAAAACTTTCTGTATTTCAACATATGCTATACATGATCAAATGACACATTCTTGGAGAAAATATTTGCAATACACAGTATAGAAAAAGGACTCATTTTCTTAATGTGAAAGGGCTCCCACAAATAAAAAAGACCCAAGTCTAACAGAGAAATGGACAAAGAGCATGAACACAAAAATCACAGAAATCTGAATTACTCTTTAAGTGTATTAAAAATGTTCAACCTCAACATATACAAACTAAAGCAAAATAAGATACCATTTTAAAAAACAGTCTATCAGGCTAGGTGTGGTGGCTCACACCTGTAATCCCAGCACTTTGAGAGGCCAAAGTGGGTGGATCACAAGGTAAGGAGTTCAAGACCAGACTGACCAAGATGGTAAAACCCTGTCTCTACTAAAAATACAAAAATTAAGTTGGGCATGGTGGCAGGCGCCTGTAATCCCAGCTCCTCGGGAGGCTGAGACAGAGAATTACTTGAACCCGGGAGGCGGAGGAGATGGAGGTTGCAGTGAGCCCAGATGGCACCACTGCACTTCGGCCTGAGCGACAGAGTGAGACTCTGTCTCAAAAAAAAAGTCTATCAGATTGGCAAAAATAAAAAGTTTCTTCTCTGCCGCCAGGAGAATGGACTCTCAAACACTGCCAGTGGGAGTGTAAATTATTTCAACGTCTACAGAGGGCAATTTGGCCATATCAAAATTAAAAGTCCACATACACTTTGACCCATCAATTCTACATCAAAGAGTTCATCTTACAGATATAATTTTGCATGTATAAAGTACCCTACATCCACAGATAATAACTGGAGAGTTGTTTTAGTAAAAGCCTGGGAGGGGGTAATCTAAATACTCCAAAACAGAGAACTGGTTCAATAAATTGCAGTATAATGTAAAACTATACAGCCATAAAAAAAGAATGAGCATTGGTACTGATAGGAAATGACCTCCAAGACATTCTGAGTAGAAAGAAAAGGGCACAGCAGAGGTGTAAATATGAAAAACAAAATGAGTATTATATGTGTGGATGGGGATCAGGAGCAGGTGGGAGATTCAGCGTATACCCTTATACCTTTGTAAAAATTCTGCAGAATGTGTGTACTTCCTCTTCAAAAACTTAATACGTTTTTATGTTTAAAAAATAAAAAAATTATACGTTTTGAAAATAGAATGTAAAGAGAAAAACACTACCTGATATGGCTTTATTGTAATCACTTGTTATGTATTACAAAACAATAGTTTTAGGGTCTTTGTACTTCATTTCAAAATGCAAACCTAACTAAAATATTCTTCATTTATTAATATAAGAAGATACTAAAGGGATACGTAGTATCAGTGGGTCCCTTTTATAATAAAGATTATGAATGATGAGGCTAATGACCATTTTATAAAAATAGGAGTCAGGTTACAGGTGATATTACCTGACCCATCTAATTTCGAAAGCTACATATAAACATGCTAAATTAATATTACATTAAGATAACTGGCTCCTCAACTGTGATAGTATAATGTCATTTTAGTCCACCAACAATTGCAAAAGGGAACTGATCCTCAAAGTCTGCAAAAAGGAGGGAGGGGTAAATTATAAGTAGTTTTCTGGGAACCCAGGAAAAAGTATACTTTTGAGAAAATGAGATAGAGATTTAGGGGAGGGGACAATACCCAAAACTAGAGATCAAGAATGCTGACATGAATAACATGAGTATTACTTTCTGTGGTTTGAGAAAATATAGTTAACATCCATTTCCATAAAACAAACAGGTCTGTATCATTGCCTAGGAAGGTAAAACGTAAAGGGAGTTTCCTGGAAGACTGAAATATACCTCTAGAAATACATGATTTTTTTTTTTTTTAAATGGGAGCAGGAGTTTCCCTCTCCAGTGCGACATAAACACCAGGTCTCTCTTCTACCCCAACTTTTCAAGTATCAAATATAGAAATTCTAAAAATGTATCTTCCCTTTACTGCTTTAAGAACATCGTTTACAGTTTAGTATTCACATAATGAAAAGACAAGCTCTGCTAAAGTGCCTTCAGAAAAAATTTGAACAGGGTTTGGTGGAACTAAGCAGATCAAGCTTTCAGACTTTATTTTTAAAACACAGAGATACCTCAGAAATGCATGGCTCACTGGGTACACTAATAACTAGCTTCAAATACCAGTTGAAGCTATCGTGGAATGGAAAGGCAATGCTTCTAACTGAATGTCAAACAGCTCCTGCCCAACCTCCTCACACGGGTTCTTTCTCCTGTGCTTTCTTCCACAGCTTCTTGTCCCTCCACTCCATAAGCTGTGAGCTACCTTTTGGACTGGTGTTTCTACACATGATCCATTCACTGGGAGATGTTGGATGAAGATGCTCCATCTCTACCACACAGCTGGGCTTCAAACACTTGTCCCTCACTCTCCTTGACTGCAGATACCTGCCAAACACCCACAACTCGGAAGTACCTATAATCCTTTCACTGGGGAGAACTTTAAAAATGAAATCTCATCAGATATCAATGTATTCTTCCACTTCCCAATGTGATGAATTTGGTCAGAAGGCAAGCAAGCAATGCCAGATTAGAAAAGGGAAGTTCAAGACATTTGGGGGAGAGAGGTCATCTACCTTCTTCTCTTTCTGACACATAGTAAGGAAGAGTTTTCCTTACTATGGATTATGAATATCTGAGCCTGGCTTATGAATATATTTATTAATATTTCTAGAGATCCCTAAAGACAGCTCTCAAAGGTCAATTAAAATATATTAACAGTAATTCTGCAGTGAAAATCAAGAAAAAGATCACCAAAAATATAATCTTCACAAAAAGGAATTTTTCCAGTCCAGGAAAATACCATTTCATTTGTTGTACCTACATCTATCTTTATATACTCACATGTGTTCTTGTTTACAATTTTCACTGGACAAATCCATTAAGAGTGAGGATTTGGGGTTGCTGCAAAATTGTAGGTTTAACTGAACCTATTTTTAAAGGAGCTTTTTCCTTCTAAAAAGCAAGGTTATCCAAGAGGAAAGCACAATAACAAAGTTAATCTCAACAATCTTTCATAATTACGTTTGTAGGTGGAACTCAGTATGGAATACAACTTTAGTGTGTTCCCTAAGCTCTGGCATGGAACTTATCTTTTAGAAACTTTTAATTATGCCAGTCATACAGAAAAGAAGCAATATTGTACTTGTAACACATTGTCCCATGGTTCTCTGAAGTATGCTTCTTTGAAACAAGAATTATTTAATCTAGGTGGTTAAAGGCTAAATGAAACTATCATATATTGAGTGGGTATTACTTGAAGCATACTTTTTTGAAAATCTCACAACCCACCTCTAAGAGGTAAGTTTGACTGTTAACTTCATAGATGAGCACACTAAAGCCCAAAGTCAGATGGCTAACAAGTGGATAAGCTGTAATTTAATCCAGGTATATTTGACTCCAAAACCTAAGTTCTGAACTACTGTCTAAGGAACTACTGCCTTAGGTCTCACCTGCAAGACATAGTCTGCTGTCCTATGTTACCACTGGTGACTGAATGTATGGCCCATTATAAACATACTACCCTCAATGTATCTAATCACATATTTTATAAATATACAGAAAGTTACAGAGAATAACACAACTGCACCTACCAGCTAGCTTTGTCTAATCTTAACATTTTACTATATTTGCTTCAGAGTTTTAATATGAAAGAAAACACCACAAGTCAAGTTAAAAATCTGTGTGTACTCCTCCAATCCTATACCCTTCTCTGTTTCCCAGAGGTAACCGCTATCCTAAATGTGGTTCAGGATTTGCATTCCAATGTATGTTTCAATACTATTTCTACAAATAAGCATCCGCAAATGCAAGATATTGCATGTTGCCCAACTTCATATAATGGTATCATACATAAACATCATTCAGAAACTTGTTTTTAAATTCAATCATGTTTTTGAGATGTATTCCTTGCTAACAGCTGCACAGTGTATGAACAAACCACAACTAATCTATTCACTTGCTGCTGGAGAGTTGGCTTGTTTCTAAGTTTTCCATTAACATAAACACTGCTATGATGAATATTCTTATACCTGACTCCTTTGCACAAGCATTTCTAGAGCACAGACTTAGAAATGTCAGACCAAAAGGAATGCCTCCTTTATCAAATATTGCCAAACTGTTCATGAAGGCAGTATTCAATTCTTATACCCACCAATGGCAGAGCCCACACATCCTCATTAACATTTGGCAGTGCCAGACATTTTAATTTTTGCCAATATGATGATGTGAAATTACCTCATTTTTGTTTTAATTTGCATTTCTCTGATTAGCAACGAGATTTAGTATATTTTCATAATTACTAGTCACAGTCCTTAAACTACAACAGCACAGTTAACTTAAGCATCCAGGGCACAGATATAATATAAAAGTTTTCCCTAAAGGTAAATATCCCATGTTAAGTTCTAGATAACAAAAGAAACAGTAAAATACACACTACTCCTTGTAGACCTTAAATAAAGTATAAGGTTACATCTACCAGTCTTGGTTTAGTCATCATATTGGTAAAAAGCAGGAGATTAAATTAAATGATCTAACGTATCTTCCAACTAATGATTATCTTCTAAATTTGCACAATTGCACTTGCATCACTTTTAAGCATCTTAATGGAAACAGTATTTTGCGCCAACGAAGCAGAAAGAAAAACAGGCAGAAAGAAGAGACAGAAAGAGAAGTGGGTTGATGCTTAACTCCATACCATCTTCCCTGTATCCTCAAGATTAAATAGGAAATGCCTCTTCCCTTTAGAAAATAGGACCATCTCCCAACCCCACCCGCCAGGAGAAAGAGGATTTCAGTCAAACAGCAACACAAATGAAAACAGATGACTGAAGCCAGATGTACTCTGTGCATTCCAATATTTTTAAAAATTAAAAACAAAAATCTAGGGCCGGGTGTGGTGGCTCACACCTGTAATCCCAGCACTTTGGGAGGCTGAGGTGGGCAGATCACCTGACGTCAGGAGTTCGAGACCAGCCTCACTAATATGACGAAACCCCGTTTCTACTAAAAATACAAAAATTAGCTGGGCATGGTGGCAGGCACCTGTAATCCCAGTTACTCGGGAGACTGAGGCGGGAGAATCGCTTGAACAAGGGAGGCGGAGGTTGCAGCGAGCTGAGATTGCGCCACTGTACTCCAGCCTGGGCGACAACAGTAAAAACTCCATCTCAAAAAAAAAAAAAAAACTCTACTATTTCACCAATTAGAGATTTATCTGTGTTAACAAAGTCTCTCTCTCTTTTTAACAAAACTTTTAAAAAGTTTTACAAACTTATAAAAAAGTTGCAAGACTAGTATTAGTGAATCCCATATAGCCTTTATAGAATTCAACAACTATTTACATTTTGTCCCCATTTGCTTTATCATTCTCATTCTCTCTTTCTCCTCTTGTAAACATTTTTTGGCAACTATTTGAGAGTAAGCGGGACAAATACCTCCTTTAACAATAAATACCTGGGCATTAAGCCTGCTAGTTATCTGTAGGTCTTATGCCATCAAAACCTCTTGCACATGGCTTGAGAAAGGTATTTTCCCCAAAAGCAAAACTTTAAATGTCAGGAGTTTAACTTCAGTATCCATGCAGTATAGATTAAATAGGGCAGTAGTTCATAAACTTTTGCTGAACATTCAAATGATGTGGGGTATCTTTTTTTAAAATACTGATACCTGGCTTCCATTCCAAATACTTTGATTCCATTTGTATGGGGTATGACCTGGACATTGGAGGTTTGTTTTTGTTTTTTTAACTCTCCAGTTTTTAAATGTGTGGCAAAGTTTAAAAATCAGTATTTTAGGGCCTAGGCACCTATACACCATTTGAAATACTGGTTCTAGGAAAATGTGCTACAATGCCAAGCAACTGATTAAATAAGTCAAATACCATTACATCACAAACTGAGGCAGGTAGAAGCTGTCGATATATGGTTTTAGGCAAATACCATGTGCTTTCTATGTGCTGTTCTGGGGCTGTAGGATGCAAAGCTAGGAAATAGGCAATACACATAAATAACTACAACAGACGGCAGTATGTACTACATCAAACATATGTCAACATGAATAAGAACATGGAATGTATTTATTTTGAAGGTTCACAGACTGGTGAGTGGTCCCGAAAAAAGGTGAGATATTCATTAAGGGAGAAAGATGACTTTACTGGGCAAGACTGAAGTAGAATCAAAGGACATTCTGGTAGACAACATCAGCAAGAAGTCTGTGCCACAAAAATGTTAGCGAATGATAGTGTTCCATTAAAACTCCAAATGAAGTTGAATAAAATACAGGACATAAATTTTGTATATACTAGTCAATGTAACTCAAATTCGTGTATTAGGAATTAGGAATGATATATATAACAGTATCTGGCACAAAGAGATGATCAGTGAGTCTCCCTTTCTATTTATCTGGCTTAAAACAAAAAGTTGACTAAGATTTAGAAAATACACTCAAGTATAATTACGAAAATAAAATCATCCATAATCCTAGTACCCAGATAACCAATGTTGATATTTAAGGTAACTCCTTACTAAAGTTATTCTTCTAGATTACTCCAGATGTTTGTTCTACTCTGTAATACAAAAAATAATTTTGTATAAACAACAAGCCCCTCAGTCATTCCCCCTCCTGTACACTTAAGAGCATCAACTGAAGTTGCACTATGGTCAGAGCAGCCACTAGAGGGTGGCCAAGGCTGATGTATCCATCACCCTCCCCTACTTTCTCAAAGGCCTTTAATTGCCATTCAAGTTAAGATTTCTGGACCCCTCATCACATAAAGATTAAAGATTACTATCCGCCAGGCACGGTGGCTCACGCCTGTAATCATAGCACTTTGGGAGGCCGAGGCAGTTGGATCACGAGGTCAGGAGTTCAAGACCAGCCTGACCAATATGGTGAAGCCCAGTCTCTACTAAAAATACAAAAATTAGCCGGGCGTGGTGGTGCACACCTGTAGTCCCAGCTACTCAGGAGGCTGAGACAGAAGAATTGCTTGAACTTGGGAGGCGGAGGATGCAGTGAGCAAAGATTGCGCCACTGTACTCCAACCTGGGTGACAGTGCAAGACTGTCTCAAAAAAAAAAACAAAAAAAAAAACAACTATCAGAAAGAAAGGAGGAAGCTCTTCAGGGTAATGAAGTGTTAACAGTTTGGATATCCAATATGGCTACCCAGTTAGGATATCAAATACAGTTACCGATTTGAGTTACACTGATTAGTATATACAAAATTTATCTGCTATGTCCTGTATTTCATTCAACTACTTGGTACTTTACCAAATTTCTCCCTCTGTGCTTCTTGAGAACAAGATGCAACTTCTCCAGTAGGAATGGAGATGCTTACATTACATAGCATACAGCAGCATTCTACATTCCACTACTGCCTGCCACACCCCGTCCCCACCATTTAACATAACTGACGCAGTGTGTGCTAAACATCTCAATTCTAAATACTAATACAGAATTTGTTTCAAAGTACTATACCATATCCCAACTATGAAATGTCTAATTTTAAGTATATCTTCTTTTTTACATTTTGAACTTTCATATTATAGTTTCCAAAAAAGGAATGACAAGAAATATAGCTATGTTTTAATTGAGAAACAGGTTAAAACCATTTTCCAAAGATTTACGTAAGGTTTTACCTACCCTGAATCCTCTTAATTCATCAGGTGTGATCATAAATGATACAATAATTTATAGTGTTTGATCATATTTTAAGTGTAATAGAGTTCTGGACAACTCTATTATAAAACCAATTAATATAAAAATAATTGTGCTACTGATTGTGGAGAATCAAATAATGTTCTGAGAACATACAAGTCACAAACCAAGATGATAACAATCTGAAGAAAAAACAACTTTCTTCCCCCTTGGTACTTTTAGCATAAATGCCACAAAGTACAAATCCATGAACCAAAAGGAAACGCAAATTAAAGCTACAATGAGACATCACCACACACTCACTGGAATGACTAAAATTTTTTAAAGACTGACAATACCAGGTGTTGGCAAGGATATGGAGCAACTGGAACTCTCATATACTACTAACGGGAATGTAAAATGATACGGCCACTCTGGAAAACAGTTTGGCAATTTCTTATAAAGTTAAGCATACAGCTGCTATGCTATACTTTATCATACAACCCCAAAATTCTACCGTGTGTATTTATGCAAGAAAATAAAAGCATACGTTCATACAAAGATCGGTACTCAAAGGTCTACAGCAATTTAAAATACTCCAATACTGGAAATAACCCACATACAGATCAGCTCAACAAACTGTGGTGAATCTATGCAATGGAAAGCAATGAAAAGGAACAAACTACTGATACATGCAACAACATGAATGAGTCCCAAACGTATTATGCGAATTGAAACAAGCCAGACACAACTGTATGCATCCATTAATACGAATTTTTAGAAAAAACAAAATGAGCCAGGCAGTGACATGCACCCATAAGTCCCAGTTTCTTGAGAGGCTGAGGTGGGAGGCTCACTTGGGCCCCGGAGTTCAAGACCAGGCTGCGCAACACAATGAGTCCTCATCTCTTTAATTTAAAAAAAAAAAAAAAAAAGATTGGGCCGGGCGCGGTGGCTCACACCTGTAATCCCAGCATTTTGGGAGGCCAAGGCAGGCGGATCACCTGAGGTCAGAAGTTCGAGACCAACCTGGCCAACATGGTGAAACTCCATCTCTACTAAAAATACAAAACATTAGCCAGGCATGATGGTGGGCACCTGTAATCCCAGCTACTCAAGAGGCTGAGGCAAGAGAATTGCTTGAACCCGCAAGATGGAGGTTGCAGTGAGCTAAGATTGCGCCATTGCGCTGCAGCCTGGGTGACAGAGTGAGATTCCGTCTCAAAAAAAAAAGAAAAAAAGGTTGGGGGCGAAAAAGCAAAATGATAGTGACAGAAAACAGGTCCCTGTTTGTCATAGGCCAGGGTGAGGGAAAGGGATGACTACAAAGAAGTACAAGGAAACTTACAAGGAAACTTTTGAGGGAGATGGAAATGTGTGTGTAATGATTGCAGTGGTGGTTATATAGCTGTATACATATGGCAAAAAATTATACTACTAATCAGTTTTATTTTACAAAATTATATATCTCAAAAGAGCTGATTTAAAATTTCACTAAAAACCTATAAAATAAACTGATTCTAACGCCTAATAGGTCAAGACAATAAATCAGAAGAAAAATGAAAAAAAGATAGTTAAAATGAAGACATACATACAGGCAAATAATTTTTCCCCCTTGGATCTTGAAGGACCCATAATGAATATTTACAGGTTTCTACATGTAAAGATAAACACATGCAGGAAACATTTATAGGTGGTTATTAATTTACTGTCCACAACACAGAGAAGCAGCATTCAGTCATTGTTGCTTACTACATTAAGTCTGGAACATGTCTCCTTATCATTGTGCTCACATGGTCATCACTATGCTGGCCAGCCATAGAACCCTCAGAAAAAAGCACAGCTACCCCTCAAACTGACTCCTAATCCTTAATAAAATATAAATGGAGAAATTCATTCACTACAACTTCAGAACCCACCCTCATTAGCGGGCAGAGCAGCACAGCATGGGAAGCACCAAAATGGCCTGTTTTACACCCTTACAACAGTACCTAAGCCTCCACAGTAGAGTCACGCTTTTAAGTTATGAAATGGTCTTTTAAAAGTCCTCAATTATTGTGCGAACACATGGTTAGGGATCCACATTAAACATGATCAAGTCAATATAGTATACGGGTACCGAGTTTCGTTCTGGCGAGATAAAAATATTCTAAAATTAGATTGAGGTGATGAGTGCAAAACTAAGAATACACTAAAAGCCACTGAATTGTACACCTTAAATGGGTGAATTTTATGGAACGTGAATTATATCTCAATAAAACTATTTTTTTAATCAACATAGTTTATCATGTTAGTTGGATGGAACCAGAAAATTTTTAATGCAGCATGGAGGCACAAGATATGGGTCAATGACTGGGAAAAAGATAGGTGTCAGAGTTTCAATGAGTACTGGGATAGGAATATGGAGGAGCAGAAAGGAGAGAGCACTGGGTCCTGGTTGGAAGAGTAAGCCTCAGGAAAGAATGTTAAAAGGACGTCTGAAGACACTCCAGGCTGGTTCTGAACATCTATTGTCCTTAATATAAATTTGTTTTGCTACAAATACTATAAACGTTAATATTGTTTCTTCTGCTCTTTCCAACATCATCATCAGTTTTTTTTCAATCACTTACTAAAGTATCTTAGCCAATGTACTTCTTGATCCTATGAAACTGCCTTGAACTACATAAAATCAGATGATCACAGACCATTGAGAGACTGCAGATAACACATTGCCAACTTTCTTATTTTCATAAAAGGAAATTAATACACACAAGTAACTTGCTCAAGGTTACCAGCTAAAAACAGAGTATAGACTACAACAGATATCTACTCCAATTCTGATTTTATACACCACCATACATCACCTATGAATTTCATAAAGGGTGTAATTACTTCTTAAAAACACGTAATCATGTACCTATGTATATAATTCTTTTTTATAAGCAATTTAGTCATTTAAGTATAGGATTCTTTATACATATACAAAATGTTGTGTTTTTTTAATCTACCACAAAAGGCAAATATAATCTTAGGCACAGCCAATATACCAGTGATGTGACTCACACTGAATTCAATTGGTAAAGGAAGACTTTGCTATCAAGTTGCATATTTCACCAGAGTGGAGTCACAAATTATAGGTCCAAATTCTTTTCAGGGTCCTGACACAATCACAAACTATTAGACATGTAAAACATAGCCCTATGAGAACATCTATCTTAAATCTATGTGACCTTGCAATTAAGCATTCATCAGCTATCTTTTATACTCTGCATACAAAGTATTTAGAGAAAGGTTCAACTACATTAACAAACTAAAACAGAAAAGTTAAAACTTTTCACAATCTGTCATTACTATATTCTCACTGAAGCTCTAACAAGGGCATGAAAAGACAACAGCTGAAGACAAAAGCAAGCAGCATATCACCAAACTGGAATTAGTCTAATCAAAATGACAGTATTAGATATAAACTTTCAAAATCCCAGTTAAAGTCCAGTACAACAGCTCCTCAAATAACACTGTTTCCTTCAACATCACTTCATCAGAAGGATGGTAACGGGGGAAAAAATCAACTCCCAACCAGGGCCACTGTCTGTATTGTTCGCACCTTCTCCCCATGCACGCATGGTTTTTCTCTGCGTACTCCTCCCACATCCCAAAGCTATGCATGCTAGGTTCACTGATGAGTCTAAACAGTTCCAGTACGAGTGAGTGTGAGTGCACCCTGCAATGGGATGGTGCCCTCTCCAGGGCTGGTTCTCACCTAGCACCCTGAGCTGGAATAACTGGGTAAATATCTTGTGCTTAGTTTCTGTCTTAAATGTATGTACGGTTCACATTTATGTCAATATTCAATGTTAGAAGTGTTTTGGTCTTTAGACATTTAGTGACGTTTTTGCGACTAGAAATATGCCATAGGAACTTAACTCTGCCAGTTATCTGACAGACATAGAATAAACATTTTTTTGTCTTGCGCCCCTACTCCTCACAAATTTTCATTTCAGCAGAAAGGTGAAAACAAGTGATAAAATATCAAATTTCAGATTCAAAAGAATGTAATGTAACTGTAACCTATTTGTTAATTCTGGCAAGTGGTTACATACTGTTTATAACTTAAAAGGCAATGGTAACCACCAGTCATAATATTGTCTCTTAAAACATATTCAGATCAAAGCAGACAGATTTCTATATTTCTATGTGAGTATAAGATGAAGGAAGAGACCTAATCCTCCTTCAATATAAATTAAACCACATCTACTTTTAAAACAAAATCTGGATGGTGGCTGTGTATGCTGGGTTATATAGCAGGATCCTGTAAAAGTTCAGAAAACAGTTTTGGCAAGCTCTTGTAGACTAACAGATGTATAAGAGAGATTTGGAAGATCTTTTTGTCTCTCCCAATGTAACCATTTTCAGATATTTACACTGAAGACTGCAGGGTGGGAAATAAACACTGGCTCTTTTCTAACCTGATATTCAGCAGTATTTTGGAACTTACTTGCTGGTCAGTAGAAAGAAGAAATACACCATCAAAAGTACAGAATGTCAGTGAGAAATAAAGTCAAAAGCATTTATCACTTGTTAAGATGCTACCCATACCTGGTATTTTCTCCCCTTCCACCAAACAGTACCTGACATCAGAGTTCACATATTCTTAGTGAAAAAGTTTAGAAACTTTTCTCTTTAAATTTTATTTAACTATTTATTTGATTAGTAATATACTCGAAGGGCTCAATTCAAAAGGCACAAAAAGGTATACAATGAAGATTCCCTCTGCTTCAGGTCTTCCATTCAGTTTTCCTCCTGAGTGACTTTTGAGGTACTTACTACTGATAACACAGGTCTGCAAGGCAACCAATTTTAGTATAAGAGCTAACAGCTGGTCTGAACAATATGCTCACAGGCAAACTTTGAGGGGATTCTTAATTACCAAAGGATTAATTAAACCCTGGATGCAAGCATAAAAGGAATGATCATATATTTACATATCCATTAGTAGAAATCCCACTGTGATTCTTTTTATACATCATATCATGTTGAACAAATCTAAATCTGTACCCTTCAACTAGTCTTAAAAGTGAGCCATAGTTTTAAGTACTAAAGTCCTCAAGAAGCTTAAACTTAACCTGGCTAACAGTAAAACAATCCTGGGTAGGGACAGGGAAGAGGAAAAGGAGAAAGAAAAAAGAAATGGGGTGGTGACAAAGGGAAGAAGATGAGAGAGATGGTGGTGGAGGGGGACATAGAAGGAGAGAAAGAGAAGAGGGGAGACAGAGAAAAAATCTCTCTGTTGTCCAGAGTCGCATTCTCATGCTCAAAATTCTAGCTTTAAACAGAGCACTCAAACTGCTGGGAGAGAAGGGATGGAGTAGATTAATTCTAAGACAGATTTCAACTTTTGCTTCCATTTCAAAATTCTCTCACTTCTTAACTGTTTGGTCCAAAAATTGTTATATAAATATCTTCCTGCTTAAAAAAATATTCCTCTATTTGTGATTTTACCTGGGTTTTCCTAAATATAAAATCAAGACAGAAAAGAAAAACCTTAAAAACAGTTTTCAAGCTCTTTAGATACACCCATGTATATCTAATTGATAAGCTAATTATAAGCTATATTATCTTTAATGCAGGTCTCAAGGCCTTTCTATATTACCTTTTTTTAAGGCTAGTCTTAATTGCTATTCTAAACAACCCATTTCCTCTAATAATCCTGGTTTTGGAACACTTGTTAATTAGATAAGGCAAAGGCTATGTGAAAGTTACCTAATTGAAACCCTTGTTTTCAGAAAGGTACTCTAAATCAGTATCTCAAACCTGCTATGCATGTGAATCACCTGGGCATCTTGTTAAAATGCAGATTCTGATTCAGCAGGTCTGGGGTGAGGCCCACATTTCCAGCAGCTCCCAAGTGCTATTAATGTAGCTGGTCCCTGGATCAGACTTTGGGTAACAAGGCCCTAAATCATTCTTTAAGATTTCAAGTTATCCCTTCCACAGTCTCACAAAAATTGTATTTGTAAATAACTCAACATGACAACGTACACCACCACCCAGCTTTGTGAGCACCTACGGAAATGGATGTGGGTTGCTTTCTCAATTGTGTTCAAATTTTCCAAAAGCTTCTTTAGCTATTGAGCCTAAAAGTAGTTAAAAATACCCTTCTGTGGCTGTGCAGGAATCACATCTTGCATCAGGCAAGAATTCACTTAGAGGTGATATAGGCTAATACCATAGTTTTAAATTTAAAATTTATACTGTTAAATTATTCTTCAGGTTATAACTACTCGATTAGCAATTCCTAAATCCTAGGCAATGAACTACGTGAATTTTTTTTTTTTTTTTTTTTTTTTTTTTTGAAATTGAAACAGGGTTTCACTCTGTCACCCAGACTGGAGTGCAGAGGCACAATCATAGCTCACTGGGGCCTTGACCTCCTAGGCTCAAGTGATCCTCCCAACTCAGCCTCCCAAGAGCTAGGATTACAGGCATGTATGATCATGCCCAACAAATTTTTGTATTTTTTGTAGAGACAGAGTTTTACTGGTCCTGAGCTCAAGCAATCCTCCTGCCTCAGCCTCCCAAAGTGCTAGGATTACAAGCATGTATCCTCAGCCTCCCAAAGTGTTAGGATTACAGGCATGAGCCACCATGCATCCAGTCAGTGATGAAATTTTTATAGTTAAATGAGAAGGACAATATCAGTTTTTCATAAAGCTAAATATATGCTACATTGTTACATTTGTTATAATTTATTTATAACTCTATGGTGATGATTTTCCTTTTAAATGTCCAAATGAATAAAAGTTGGCAAGTGTATATCATCACTTTCTGTTCACTCTAATTTTTAAAAACTCTTTAACCCAATAAAAAAATCTGAGACCAAATTCAAATAATTTCTCCACACCTCTTCCTTCTCTGAGAACTCAGGATGCTAAACAGAGTATGTGTGTACGACTGCAGGAGCACCTGGAACCACTTGTGACCTTTTTTTATTAATTCTCTCCATCAATCCCCAAGTTGTGACTTCATTTACTAATGGAATTGTGCTGACTCTCTTGGATGAGTCTGGACTGGAAGAGGGGCAGGGGTGCAATATTTAGACACATGATATGAGACAATTCCTAAAGCCCTTGGAACTTGGACATCCTGTGATTTCACGGAATCCACATCATTTCTTCTTCCCTCCAAAGTTTGAGCCAAAACTATCAATTTAAAAAACAAACAAACAAACAAACAAAAATACCCTCTTCCTCAGCTCCATAGGCTTAGCACATGGCAGTGTTACACATAAGTTTTCTGAGAAGCATGCAGACGAGTTTTGTACACCCTGCTCACTCTGTGTTATACATAACAAAGAAGCTATGCTTAGCTGCATGCAAGCAGGTTGTCTTGCATTAATAATACTAATGAGGACAAAAAGCACTGGAAACAGCAGAATTCCAGAAGAAAGCCAAATTTATATTTAATTTAGAAAGGATAGCCTCTTAATTAGACAAATTTCACATATTTTTTATATAAAAAAAAGAAACAATTAGAATTGTTTAGTATGAATAAAATTAGTGTGAAATTTCTCACTATCCCACATTCTATTACAGCAAACATACAGACATACAACAGCTGGTTAATTTAACTTACATCTCCTGTTATTAAACATTACCTCAGGTCCATTAAACTCACTTTCTTCCCCAACACCTTCCCCACAAAAAAAACTATCAATTGTATACTGTATGTCATAATGGGAAAATGATGACCTTTTTCTGGGGCATGATACATGCAGAAGCTGTAACTACAAAAAAATGAAGTAAAAGTAACCCATATTATACATCTTCAATGTAAGTCTCAGAGACACACCATGCAGAGAGTTGCTGAAGTCAGCTGACTCTGTCTTCATCTGTGTTTACTTAGCACACCATAAGAAGACTTTTCTGCTTCAATTATCCGTGATTACCTAATTAAGAACTTTTAAAAGAGAAGGACCAGAATTATCGGCTCAAGAAATCTGCCAAATGTCCATATATGTGCTGATGTCCCCTGAACTGTACATCTAGTTTAGTGTAGATTGATAACAACGCTCAAGTAGTCAGCTTTTCCTCATACACAGTGAAGAAGTATAAAAACATAGTAATGTTTTCAATACTGTTTTAAAAACTGTTCTGAAAACCTGATGAAATTAAGATTTTTCAGCTGTAATATTCTTCTCTTGGCATGTCACCCTTTATTAACTATGCAGAATGTAATAACTTTATAATAATTAAAATGATTTTTTAAAATCCATCATTATAAGAAAAGTGATTCATTCTAAAAACAAGTAAACTGTCTCTCAGGTAGTTCAAATGACTTGCCCAAGTGCTCAAAACAGAGAGGGAAGGATAGAGGCTTGTCAATCCTATTTAAGAACTCTTTCTACCACATTACATGATTCTGATCTAGAAAAGTCAGATGCCATTGGAAGTATACTTCGGCAATCAACTGTTAGTTCTTACTGATAATGTAATAATGCACACCTATACTCATTTTATATACTGGCATTATAAAGAAAATAAGATTTGATTGCAAGGAATTATCCTTAGAAACTATCTGTCAATGTCTGCCATCTTTTGGTAAAGATATTAAAACCCATCTTTGAGACTTCAATACTCTTTATCAAAACATGCTTAGACAGATCCGTAGAGTGAGAGTAGATATATAGAATACGTCCATAACAGAGCCCAAAATAAAACCATCATATGTGGAGCTCCTGGGGTTTGAAATGGCACTAAAGAAATTTATCAGACTCCCTGCATATCTGCTGAGCAGACTCTCATTTTTGATCTTACTCATATAAAAACTTCGCAGCCACCCAGAAGCTGATTATCTGACTGAAGATGATCTATCTCTTCTTGTTACAGGTTGAGCATCTCACTATTCGCACATGCAACTGCATGAATTTGTGATGTCAAGAAAATCGCCAACTTTTAGAATCAGAAGAGACCACAGTGATTTTCTAGTTCAACATCTTGGGTTTTAGGTAAGCTCTAATTACTGAGCCCCCAAAAGAACTGCCACTCTCTTTTTCAGTCTGGCATACCTTTACCACATGGTGATCATCTGTGTTACAGCTAGACATTTAATGGAAGAGACAAAAATTCTGACTTTAAATGATTAAAAATAAAGATTGAGAATTATCTCTCGATTTCATTTTTCCATACCATTCGTACTCTACAATAACATCATGTATTGGGCTAAAAATTCAAGTCTGAAGATTATAAATTTATATTCTGCACATTCTAATATTCAAAATTTAGAAAATATAGGATCAAAGTATAAATGAAAATATTGTTACATTTAATACCATTCAATCTGAAGACCTACTTATTCATTGGTGCGTGTGGGGGGTGTGGGTGTGGGTGTGTGTGTGTAGACAGCTTTAGCATTTCCAAGTGTGTTACCTCTATCAGGACACTGCTGTCCTAAAGAGGGATGGAGAGAGGGAGAGGGGGAAAGGGAAACGGGGAGAGGGGGAGGGAGAGGGGAAAGGAAAGAAAGAAAAAAGAAAAGAAAAATTAAAAAGAAATAAAAATCCTACAGAGGAGGAACACTGACCGTATCACCAAGGCAAGCAATATAATGCTATGAGCAAACATGTGGGAAATCAAATGCCTCCTTGGTAAGATTCTACCAAATATGTACTATCGGAAATCACCTTCAAAATACACAAGTTTTTGACAATCAAGATCTCAACCTGAATATACTCAAGTTCTGGGATACAAACTGGAATTCCTTCCCATGGCCTCTCTGCATCTTTTACACCAAACCCCATATGACCAAATTTTTAAAATACAGGACTCCAAAAATCCTCCAAGGGACCACTGTAAAACCTAGAAAGTTGACCCTGGATAGCTGGATAAAGGGACTTAGCCATCCTTCAGTTTGATATAAAAGATAACAATATTAATGAGAAAAGCTGAGAGAAAGAAAAGTTGAGTTGCCCCTTAAACAATATTAGAGTCAAGAAAAAATAAATTAGTTTTTTCATTCAAATGACAGAAGGCGATGGCAGGTCAGAGTGAACTCACAGTAATAAGCAGTGATTGAGGGGTTCCCTGAAGGCAGAAGGAAAAAGATACACAAATAGCAATGTTAAGATTCTGGACTAGCCAGGCACTGTAGCTCTCGCCTGTAATCCCAGCACTTTGGGAGGCTGAGGTGGGCGAATCACTTGAGCTCAGGAGTTCAAGGCCAGCCTGGTCAACATGGCAAAACCCCATCTCTACAAAAATAACACAAAAATTAGGTGAGTGTGGTGGTGCATGTCTGTAGTCCCAGCTACTTGGGAGGCTGAGGTGGGAGGATTGCTTGAGCCCAAGAGGCAGAGGTTGTAGTGAGCTGAGATAACACTGATGCACTCCAGCCTGGGCGACAAAGTGAGGCACTGTCTCAAAAAAAAAAAAAAAAGATTCGGGATGGTTTTTAATACTAAAGGTTCATGTACTCAAATTTCACTAACTGCATTTATAATAAAATACAATGTACAAGATGTCTTAATTATTATAAACTAAATTAAAATACAGTGGTATAGTGGAGAGGAGGCAAATGACTATGGCAGTGCATCCTTTCATTTCATTAGCTTTCATTTCAGGCCTATACTTTGTGCATCCAAAGTCAGAAAAACACTTATGAAAGCAATTTAGTTCAGCATGTGGAAGAATGGCATTCAGTGAGCTAAGCCATCACATCACATAAAGAAAATGTAACCATGGCTGCAGAGATTTCATTGGTTCACTCTAAGCTGTTACCAAGAAATGTAACTGAACTGTGGATCCTTTCAACAAATCTGTATATGAGGGGCTGAATATAGAGAACCAATGAACTAAGATTACTGTCATCTTCCTGAAAGATGACGAGTAACATTCTTTGCCTATCATCATTGGAGGCAATGTTGATGGCCTTCTGGTTTTGATAATTACAATCATTCCATCCAAGAGTGGCATTTTCTCCCCAGCTCTCTTCTTGTGTTAGCAAGGTACATGGCTTTTTAAAAAGAAAATATCAATAATTGAACTTAGCATAGGGAAGGCCCAGATGAAGTCAGAGAATCTGCTCACAGAAAAAAATTAGGATCTGCTCTCTCATCCACTGGGAGACAATATCAACCAATCCTCAAAATTCTAGAGACTTGGTGTCATACTGATTGCTTTTTCCTTTAAGATGATCTAAAGTTGGCCGGGCGCGGTGGCTCAAGCCTGTAATCCCAGCACTTTGGGAGGCCGAGGCGGGTGGATCACGAGGTCAGGAGATCGAGACCATCCTGGCTAACATGGTGAAACCCCGTCTCTACTAAAAAAATACAAAAAACTAGCCGGGCGTGGTGGCGGGCGCCTGTAGTCCCAGCTACTCGGAGGCTGAGGCGGGAGAATGGCGTGAACCCGGGAGGCGGAGCTTGCAGTGAGCCGAGATCGCGCCACTGCACTCCAGTCTGGGCGACACAGCGAGACTCCGTCTCAAAAAAAAAAAAAAAAAAAAAAAAAGATGATCTAAAGTAGCATTGAACAAATGGTGGACTATCATGGGGTGTTTTCTTTTGTTTTTATTGTTGTTGGTTTGTTTTTTTTTTTTTTGAGACAGGGTCTCATCTCACTCTTTCATCTGGGCTGGAGTGCAGTGGCAATTGCAACTTCCACCTCCTGGGCTCAAGTGATTCTCCTCTCTCAGCCTTCTGAGTAAGCTGGGACTACAGGCACACCACCAAGCCAGGCTAATTTTTGGATTTTTTGTAGAGATGGGATTTTATCATATTGCCTAGTCTTGTCTCGGATTCCTGGGTTCAAGCAATCCGCCCACCTCAGTCTCTCAAAGTACTGTGATTACAGGTGTGAGCCAACATATCTAGCCTAGAATATCATTTTGTAATATATTTTCCTAAAAGTGTATGCGCTATGCAAAAAGTAAACTTGGGAAACATTTGATGTTAAACTGTTTTCTTAAAAAAATATATATATACAGTAGTATAATTTAGAACTAAACTGTAAGCTTCCTGAGGGTATCATCCTTGTATCCATTATGTCTTCATAGAGCTTGGCAGGTATTTATTGTTGAATTAAGCCTAGTTTATGTTTATATAGGCTTAGTACACGTGAATATTTATAGTATATTTTCTTAAGGAAAACAACATCTCTTGAGTATTCTACAAATCAGGCTTTTTATTGAATAGGACAAAATCTCAGGCTTTCCGCATTTAAAATGTTCACACTTGACTGTATTTTCACTGGTAAAAACACGTACTTCTCTAGTAATACAATAAATTAGATCAAGGATGCTAAACTCTGTATTCACCTAATATATCAATATTTAGACTAAAAGAAAAGACTAAAAGAAAAAAAGAAAAGGTATCAGACCAACAGTCATAACTCAATTTTCTTGTGTGCAACTACTTTTTACTCCTAGGGACAAAGGAGTTGTCCTTACTTTTATTCCTCTGACCTTCTCTACGGAGCTTGCCGGAAGCTACTGGAATGCACAAATACAAGTTTATCCATGTTCTGAAAAAGGTTTTCCAAGCTGAATAAACCAGACATCTCGCTCCACCAACTACATCATACAAATTTAGTTTATTTACGTATGACCAAGGGATGAATTAATGGCTGAAAAAGAACGAGTGCTAACATCAACCCTGTGATTTTATGAAGTAAAAAGAAATTCTAAATCCTAGAGCTCTGAACCTCTGGCCAAAAGCCCACTAAAAGATAAGATTGTAATACAGTTTATGTTGCTCTGCTCTGTGCAAAGATCCTAGGAACACAAAATGAAATGAGCAGGAAAGAACACCAGGATGGACATCATTTGTAACAGAACACAGACTGTCTTACAAGATACATTTGCATCAGCCCTTCAGTTCCCAGCCCTATGATTTCAGGAGCACCTTGTGCCTTCCAGAAGGTCAAACACTAGTAGTAATGGACTTGTGAAGAGGAGAGCAGTGAACCAGTTTCAGAAATAACAGAGCATTGTTTCTAGGGAATTAAGAGTATTATTCAACTGGAAGTTGGGACTATCCTACTCCAGGTCAAGAGAGAGTAACTTATTTAAGAAGAATGAATGAAAATGAGTTAGTTAGAATACTTCCTACACTAAGGGTGGTCAGAGTATTTTGAAGATTTTTTAAAAATCTCCTTTGCCAAAGGATATACAAGCATTCTTGCATTTCTAAATTACCCTGCATTCTTCAACCTATTCTCCTTCAAGTGTGATTAGAGTGAACTCTGAGCTTTATTCAGTGCATCAGAGGAAGGTCCAGCGCCTATAATTTTCTCATTCATGAATATTTCTACTTCTAAAAAGAAAAAAGTGTTAGGCAGAAGGTAGGCACAAGACTCAGTCAGTGATATCGTCTGGCTGTATCCCCACCCAAATCTCATCTTGGAATTGTAGCTCCCATAATTCCTATGTGTCATGGGAGGGACCAAGTGGAAAGTAACTGAATCATGGGGGCAGGTCTTTCCCAGGCTGTTCTCCTGATAGTAAATAAGTCTCATGAGATCTGATGGTTTTATAAAGGGGAGGTCCCTTACACGAGCTCTCTTGCCTGCCACCATATAAGATGTGTCTCTGCTTCTCCTTTGCCTTCTGCCATGATTGTGAGGCCTCCCCAGCCATGCCAAAATGTGAGTCCATTAAACCTCTTTCCTTTATAAATTACCCAGTCTTGGGTATGTCTGTATAGCAGCATGAGAATGAACTAATACCGTCAGGATCTATTTTCACTCTTTCATAAACTTGTTTGGAGGGCATGGGAAATCCAGTTTGTTTCTCAATTTCAGAATTAGATGAGAAGAATTTATAATTAATTAATTAATTAATGGAAGGTGCTTTGGGTCTTGCAAATGATCAGTATCAATCTGAGATCAAGATCATCTCAAAACCTCTCAGGATCATCACAGGAAGCTTTTTGGTTTGTTTGGTATCTGAATTTGCTTTTATTTTTTAAAAAATTGTTTAAATTCCTTTAGGGAGATAAGTAAAAGCAATTCTACCTGTGCCACCCAGTATTTTCCTTTTTTAAAAAAGCTTTATTTATTTTTTCCTTCTAATCAATGGAATCTATAAAGCTTTATTTTTTAGAATAGTTTTAGATTTATAAAAAGGTTGCCAGGATAGTACAGAGAATTCCTATATACTCAGGAGCCAATTTCTCCTATCATTAACATCTTACACTAGTATGGTACATTTGTTATAATTAATGAGCCAATATTGACACTCTATTAACTATAATAAAGTCCATACTTGTTCAGATTTCCTTAGTTTTTACCTGATGTTCTCTTCCCATTCCAGGATCTCATCCAGGACACCACATTACATTTAGTTGTCGTGTCTCTTTATGTTCCTCTTAACTGTGACAGTTTCTCAGATATTCCTTGTTTTTGATAACCTTGACACTTATGAAGAGTACTGGTCAGGTATTTTGTACAATGCTCATCAATTTGGTTTGTCTGATTTTTCTCATGGTTAAACTGGATTAACGGGATTGGAGGAAGATCACAGAGGCCATTCTCATCACACCATATCAAGGCTATATGCAATCAACATGAGTTATCACTGCTGATGTTAATCTTGATCACGTGGCTGAGGCCGTGTTTGTCAGGTTTCTCCATTAAAGTTACTTTCCCGCCCTTTCCACACTTGGAAATCATGGACACAGCCCACACTTAAGGAAAAGAGAGTCAGGCTACCCTTGCTCCTTAATGGGAGAGTATCTACATAAATTATTTGGAATGCTACATGGCAAATTTATCTCTTTCTCCCCCTTTTAGTTATCTATCACTACTTATATATCAGTATGGACTCACGGATATTTATTTCATACTTCGGGTTACAACTTGTTAGTATTTTATTCTGTTGCTCAAATAGTTCCTTTCAGCTTGGGCCACTGGGAGCTCTTCAGTTGGCTCCTGTGTCCCTCTGACAAAGCCCCCCTCATTGTGGGGTTTTTTAAAGCACTTCTTTACTTTTTAGCACTATAATACATTCAAAGCTCATTTTGTATATTTCCTACTGCAGTCCTAGAACTGACCACTTCTCCAAGAGCCCTGGTTGCTTCTATTGGAGAATGGTTATTACAAACCAGGATCTAGGTGCTACATATAATCACTGTTGCTGCATCTAGGCCCTCTCAGGAGACACAGCAAGAAAATATATGTGTATACCAATCTGTGTATACATTCATCTCTGTAAATATTTCTATATGTAACTATCTGTATCCCCATTAAGTATTCACATTACTGATATATCCTTCTCTAATTCATTACCACATGGACCATTCTAGCCTCTTCCTCTTACTCTTCTGTAAATACCCACCCCAGCAATGAGAAATCTGGCTTCCACCATCCATTTATTTAACTGCTCAATTCCAGTATACATGTATAACAGTATCACAACTGTTAACCTATACGCCCACGAAAAACAACTTCATCAACTAGAATACAATGCTCATTCTATATAGCTGCTGTAATAAATATTCATGTGCAGGTTTTTGTGTGAACCTAAGTTTTCAAAGGAAATTTCAATATAGCAGTTAACACCATCTCTTCTTCCTGAACAATCTTCCAATTCTGCTACCCATCCACTGAAGTCACCAAAGTCTCTTCCCACCAAACTGGTACATCTGCCCAATAAGCCTCTATTTCTCTAGCACAATTTTCATTGCACATGTGCTAGCCACTCTTTTCAAAGCTCACCTATGAATTCCACTAAATGGAATAAACATTTACTAAGGGACTACTATGTGTCAGGCACTGTATATACTAGGATTCAAAGGATGAATGAAACAGTGGTCATGGCCCTCTACAAGGAAAGCAAAGCACCTCCAGTTAATTCACCCGGAGCACAAGGGACCACAGAAGTGCTTCACAGTGCTCACAAGCTTACCCCAACAGCTGTCCCTTCCTCCTTGCAGCGGCTGTCTTAACCTCAAGTAGAAACTAACTTGGGGCTCTCTAGCGATATGAACTGCCTGTGTATTTTTATTTGAGTCTTGTCTCTCACACTATGCATGCATCTGAGCTAAGTTCCTCGCTTTCTGTATGAATGACAAATCCATCATAATTCTTATCATCAGAGTCAACAGGCGTTCCTTAACCCTCTTCTATCATTACAATACTATTCTTTCCTCCATCTTCATTTTCCTTATAGGGCCTGGAATTGTATACCAGTTATACTCTTGAAAATATAGGAACTAAAAGACTAAGCCAAGTAAGAAGACTGATATGTTAAAGCACTTCTAATTTAATATTGCCTGTATCTCCCCAATTCTTACTTTCCCCAATGGAAATAAGAAAATAGTATAAATAACTAAACCCCTTTCTACTATTTATAAGCAAAATGACTGGATATTGCAAAATGACTTTACAAGGAATATAACACATTTTATTCTGCAAATTTATTTCTCCCTACCTAATTCACATAATCAAGGTACTGCCAGGCACAAACTAACATATGAAGTTCAAGAGTACATGTGACCCTCCTGGAAATTTATCCTACAAAAATAATTCCACAGAAGAAAAATATGCTATGCAGAAAATGTTCATTACTATGTTATGTATAAGAGTGAAAAACTGAAACAACAAAAACAATCCCAAAAGTAGAGGAAAAGATGAGCAAACGTGGATAAATTAGGTCAATGGTATAATACATAACAATTCAAAATAATTGGAAAACAAAATAGAAACTTGGGAAATGTCCCATATTGTAGAATATAAGAATACCAATATATACACTGCAAAATTATGTATATATAGAAAGAACCTGAAAATATATACTTAACCAAAATTTTCCTTGAATTTTTTCTTTTACAATATGAGCCTAGAGAAAAGTTAATGTATCCCTTTATTTTAGATAAGAGTTTTGCAGTTTCTTCCAAACCATATTCAACAGAAAAAAAAAAAAACAAAAAGAAAAAAAAAAGAAAAAACCTATTAGGGGGTAAAGGGGCAGCTAAGAATAAGTGAACTCAGGAAATGTTGGATAAAGGATCTGATTGAATCTAGGCTTGAATCTAGGCTCTGCTAAACTATTAGTTCTGTTAACTGTGGGATGGTTACTAATCTCTGTGCATCCTCATTTAAATTGAGGATACTTATACTTTTGTGATAACAAAAAAGAAGTACATAACAAGTGTATGATAAATGTAAGTTTTATTATTCCATTCATATATGTGTTGATCAGATAATAATGCTGAAGAGAAATACTGTGAAGACTATCAATATAATCTTACAGCAGCACGTATTTTGTGTTCATTATTTGTCTAGTGTTGGAAAACTATAACCACTGAAAATCTGCTCTTAAAAATCATTTTTTTCTGTAAGCTAAGAAAGATAAGAGTCTCATCTTTTTTTTTTTTTTTTTTTTTTTTTTTGAGATGGCGTTTCACTCTTATAGCCCAGGCTGGAGTGCAGTGGCGTGATCTTGGCTCGCTGCAACCTTCGCCTCCCAGGTTCAAGCAATTCTCCTGCCTAAGCCACCCAAGTAGCTGGGATTACAGGCGCCCACCACCATGCCCTGCTAATTTTTTTGTAGTTTTAGTAGATACGGGGTTTCACCATGTTGGCCAGGCTGGTCTCAAACTCCTGACCTCAAGTGATCCACCTGCCTCAGCCTCCCAAAGTGCTGGGATTACAGGCATGAGCCATGGTGCCCGGCCAAGTCTCACTGTTTTAAATTTCATTTAAAATTTTTATATTTAGAATAATTTGATAGTTTCCTCTAAAAAAAATCACATGCTGACGTTTTGATATTTCAAATATACTTTTACTCATTTTACTTAGTAACTGTGTTTGTTTTGCTTTTTGTGCTCATTAAAAGGCTTTTTAAAAACTAAAATTTTATTTAAGGAAGGGGACCTGCTTTACTCGTCTTTGTATTTCCCTGCCCCAGGCACAGTACATAACATATATAGGCAACAATTAATAAGTATCAATTGAATTCTTAAACATTTTTTATTCCCACTGCAAAATTAAATTTTGCAACAACGTGGCGAAGAAATAATTATCATTGCATGTTAATAATGCAATTTTCCAAAAAGGTAAACCTGTTTTATTCTAGAACCTCTAGAACCTTTTATTAATATAAACCCAAAAACTACCTGCACAAGAAACCAAGAGACTGGGCTCTTTAGACATATTAATACCTTGGGTTGCTGAAGACAACTTGGGTTGAGAATTTAATGCTTGAAAACAGTAAGTTCTTCTAAAATGCTTGCCCCTACAATTATGAATGTGACTGACACCCAAGATTAGTTTCCCTCATTTCAAGAAAGAGGTTAAAATTAAATTTCTAATAAGAAGATCACCTCAAAAGAAGAAGAAGAAAAAAATGGGGTTAACAGGATCTGCCGAGTCAATAGCTGCCCTGACATGGCATACCGCATCCATATAATATTTTCACGCAGGTGTCTCCAGCATTATCACGCCATCACCTTTCTGCTTTTATCCTCAACTTTTACTCTCTCATTCTGACATATTCAAAGGAGCTGTTAAAGTGCTACACACTGCCTGCAACAAAGGCAGTTAGAACCACTGGATCAACCAAAGATAATACTCTCGAGCATGATCATTAGGGTCACCCTCTCTTTACCCCCACCCCGGATAAGAAACATCTGGGCTGATCTCTACTGTACACAATAAACTTGGGGGGACCTGCCTGACATCTAGCCACTAAAGATGAATGTTTGTTTACAAAACACAGAACAGCACCTGCAAAAATCTGGCCTTATATCTTTGGTAAATCTTCACTGTTTCAAATTACTCCAGTGAGCCACAAAATAAAACAAACTGCTTAATCCAGCCTGAGTTGTAACTAAGCAACTGTGCTTTATTGATAGAAATTGAAGAGTAAGAGTTACAAATCACATATTTAATATTATAAAGGCATCTACATTGTATTTGATAAATATAGACACCCTGAAGAAGTAAAGAACCACCCTACACCCTGCCAAGCATACAACGTCAAAACAATGAAAAATGTTAAGACTGCCGCTCATAATGAGTCATTCTACTATGAGGGGGGTGTTGGCAGGCAATTTCTGAGGGAAAAGTAATGTCTGAGCTTGGAATAAGCACTCTCTCTCTATCAGAGAAGTGGACACTTAAGAACTGCTTCAGACTGCTCATAAATATTCCCATTCACAGGCAGACACCAGGTGGTCTCCCTAACCTGATTGTGAGCAGAAGCCATTCTAAAAAAAACAAAAACCAAATGAAAGAGTAAGTGTTTTCTCGGTTCCTTGGTCCACTATGGGAGGGGAAATAAGCTGCTGTCCTATGGAAGACACTTAAGGATTTTTCCTCCAGTGACTCCATCATCTTCAGGATCATAACATTACAATCGTTAAGTAATCACATTTTTTCTAACAGAAGCCAAAACATACACACACATACGTACATACACACACACACACACACACACACACAGTCTCTCTCCATGAACTTGTTCTTTGAACCACAGACACATAATTCTAGTAACTAAATGTAAAAATCTAGTAACTAAATGTTTTTTTAAAAAGTTAGAAATCCAATTCTTTTACTGGTCCTATGATATACTCTGTTGGAATGGTAGTTCAATAATGATTTATCTTTATTGGTAACATTCACTCGTTCAAGGATTTCAGTATCTTTGCAAAAAATGAAAATATCACAAAGAGTCTAAAGAATTTAGAGTTACATGCTGAATAAACAAAACAAAAATACTACTGTGTTGTATAATGTAAATATATTTAAGCCAATCATTATCACGTGACAATTTTGATCTGAGTAAGGTAAAGGCAAGCTATGAAATATTTTAGAAAACTTTTTTTACTTTAAATTCCTGAGTTTTTAAAGGAAATGACAGATGTGCACACATACTTAATTGGTAACAATAAACAGTTCATGTTATCAATAATTTGGGGAAAAAGTCTCTTTAAAAATAAAACTGATAGATTTATGAAAATAAACACTGGGACAGATGTGTATATCAAATGGGAATTAGGCAGTGAGACTGGGCCTTGCACAAGCTGTTGCTCTTTCCTAGTCTACCCTGCCTTTCTATTTAGAGCAATGTATGCAGGCCGATGTAGAGAAAGTAAAATGAAAGTATTTCCTTGCTTCAGAGTAGACATACGCTTGATACATGTTTATGAAAGGAGAAAATGAAGGAAGAATGGATGGAAATACGGAGCAAAGGAAGGAAGGAAGGAATGACAGCAAGTAGGTAGCAATGCAATAGAGTCTAGATGAGAACTAAACTTTGATTATTTCCCCTTTAACATTTGTTTCAATAATGTGCTGTAGAACATCTCAATGTTTACTCAATGAGATGCTTGTGCTCTTTTAACCTAATGAAATAGAAATACTTTTGTCAGTCTTATTTATTTTTTAAATGTAACATCATAATTTTAGTTATTATAATTATTTAGATTTAGTATACCAATTCAGACTATTCACCCATCAAATCTTTCTATAACCTCACCCAGCAGAGGTCCATGATATGCCTTATTAAGAGAGAGAATGGACCAAGCACAGTCATAACTGGGGGTTCATATTGAAAAAATTAGAATGCAGTTAACCAAATATAACACATTTATCAATAGGATGGGGAAATTCCTTTTTGACCTTAAGACTAATTAACAGGTTTCTTAAAATAGAAGCATTTCTTACAGTTATTTACATGATATTACATAAAGTATAACTTAACTTGAAAACAAGATTGTCTGTACAAAGATGCCATTACATAATATTTGGTGAAATCTCTTAATAATAAATTTCATAGAATATCTAAAAAAAAAAAAATTAAATTAAAAAAAATAAAAATAAAAATAAAACAGGCCAGGCGCGGTGGTTCACTCCTGTAATCCAACACTTTGGGAGGCTAAGGCGGGCAGATCTCTTGAGGTCAAGAATTCAAGACCAGCCTGGCCAACATGGTGAAACCCCATCTCTACTGAAAACATAAAAATTAGCCAGGCATGGTGGCACGCACTTGTAATCTCAGCTACTTGGGAGGCTGATGCAGGAGAATGGCTTGAACCCAGGAGGTGGAGTTTGCAGCGAGCCGAGATCACGCCACTGCACTCCAGCCTGGGTGACAGAGCGAGACCCGGTCTCAAAAAAATAATAATAATAATAAAATAAAAATAAAATCATTTTTTAAAGACTAACAGAAATCAGCAAAGGTTGTATTTTTAGCTGTATGGTTTCATTATGTCACATAAAGGAGACAAAAAAAAGGTGACATAGGCTATTAAATATCTTTTTTTCCCTAGATTGAAAAGACATTTCTTAACAATAAAAATTTTAATCCAAAAGTGAGATTGGACTCACCAGATTACAAATTACAGATGGAAAACCGTATGTGTACAATGAAATCATCTGGTGGTCATCAACTTAAGTACATGATCAAACATGGCAATACCAAGAGAAGCACAATCTGATGTTATGGAATGTGATGCAGTAACAAATGCATGTCATCTAATAAAGTATTACTGCCAAAAAAATGTTTAGGCTGAACTGAATTGTGAGGAAACCAATTAGATAAATGCAGAATGTTGGACACTACAAAACAAACTTTGATCAAGGCTTAGACTCTTCAAAAAAAATTACAGGAAAAACAAAGAAACAAACCAAAAATTGTCAAAAGAACCCACGTGGATGAAAATAATGAGCGGTGACGACGTGCTAGCAGCCCTTGCTCTCCGGCACCTCCTCAGCCTGCCCGTCCACTCTGGCAGGGCTTTTGAGGAGCCCTTCAGCCCGCTTTTGAGGAGCCCTTCAGTCTGCCATGTACTGTGGGAGCCCCTCTCTGGGCTGGCGGAGGCTGGAGCCGCCTCCCTCTGCTTGCTGGGAGGTGTGAAAGGAGCGGGGAGGGCTGGAACCAGGGCTGCACGCAGTGCTCACAGGCCAGTGCAAATTCCGGCAGGCAGGCGTGGGTGCCGACTCAGCGGGCCCCACACATGGAGCGGCCTGCTGGCACCACAGGCCCAGGGCAGTGAGGGGCTTAGCACCCAGGCCAGCAGCTGCAGAGGGTGCACCGGGCCCGCCAGCACTGCACTGGAGTTCTCACCTGGCCTCAGCTGCCTCCCTGCAGGACAGGGCTGGTGACCTACAGCCTGCCATGCCCTAACCCCCCCAACCCCCCACCAACTCCCCCCAACCCACCCCCCACAGTGGGCTCCCCTGGGGCCTGAGCCTCCCGGACCGGCCACGCCCCCTGCTCTGTGCGCTGGGTCCCATCAACCTCCCAGGGGCTCAGGAGTCTGGTGGGGACTTGGGGAACTTTCATATCTAGCTAAGAGATCATAAACGCACCAATCAACACTCTGTGTGTAGCTCGGGGTTTGTAAATACACCAATCAGTACTCTGTGTCTAGCTCAGGGTTTGTGAACACACCAGTCAGTACTCTGTGTCTAGCTCAAGGTTTGTAAATACACCAATTGGTACTCTGTATCTAGGTAACCTAGTGGGGACTTGGAAAACTTTTATGTCTAGCTAGAGGATTGTAAATGCACCAATCAGCACCCTGTCAAAATGGTCCAATCAGCTCTCTGTAAACTGGACCAATCAGCTCTCTGTAAAATGGACCAATCAGCAGGATGTGGGTGGGGCCAGATAAGAGAATAAAAGCACGTTGCCCAAGCTAGCTAGCCGGCAACCCACTCAGGTCCCCTTCCACACTGTGGAAGCTCTGTTCTTTTGCAACTTGCAATAAATCTTGCTGCTGCTCACTCTTTGGGTGCACGCTGCCTTTATGAGCTGTAACACTCACCGCGAAGATCTGCAGCTTCACTCCTGAAGCCAGGGAGACCACAAACCCACTGGGAAGAACAAACAACTCCAGAAGCATTGCCTTTAAGAGCTGTAACACTCACCGTGAGGGTCCGCGGCTTCATTCTTGAAGTCAGTGAGACCAAGAATCCACCAATTCCGGACACAATAAGAGAGACATAATCAAACACTTAAACCTAATCTTGGATTAGTTTTAAAACTACGATAAAAAACATCTGAGAGACAATTAAAGCTATGTGAATGGGATTATATATTCAATGCTATGGAATTATTGATATTTTTCTTAGGTATATTTCTTAATACTGTGGCCATGTAAAATAATATCCTTATTCTTGGGGAGAATATGCTGAAGAATTTAAGGGTGGAGTGTCAATGTTTGCAACTAGCTACAAAACAGAAAAAAAACAAAGGGAGAAGAAGAGAGGGAAAGCATACGTGGAAAAATGAGAGTAACTGGTTAGTCTCAGTGAAAGATACATAGGAATTCACTGTTCCAGTGTTTTAACTTTCCTGTAGTTTTGAACCTTTTTAAACAATAAAGATGATAGAGGGGAAGAATGATTGTGGGAGCTCCACTGTTAATCTATTTGCACTACTAGGTTTTGCTTCTATTGCTTAAACACACCCAAATCATCATTTTCTCTCAGCAGCAAACGATAAATTAAATGCTGATACATGATGGGCAGCAAATATATAAAATTCCTTTTTTTGTAAGCATAGGAAATATTGTCTAGAAATACAAATTCAAAAGAGAGCCCTTTAAGGGCGAGTGAATTTAAAAGCCTAGTCTAAGAAACAACACAGTTCCCAAACTTGTTACATAAGTAACAAGAAAAGTCCCAATTTTTTAAAAAGCCAGTCAGCAAGAGTAAAGTATTTTCAAAAAATGCAAATCACACTGGCCACTTATAAATTTAAAGGTATTACCAAACATGATTTATCCCCATAGGCACGAAAACGTTAACATTTCATACATTTATTTTCAAATGGGTTAAATGTCAAAAGAATGCTGAACGAATATAAAAGTTTAATAACCAAAACTATTTCTGGTAGGATTTCATTGAGTAGCTTATAACAGCTAAAAGATTAAAAAACAATCACTGAAAAATATGAAACTCCAAAATAGGGTCTCTAAAGCATAAGAAAACTGTGACACACACATAGTGGGTACTCAGATATTTGCTAAATGAATACTTAATTGAAGACAAAAGTACACCACACGCCTTTGAAATACGCCACTGTCCAGAAACACTGGGGCAAGTGAAACTTCCCTGTTTAAAACTGCAACAACCCCAGTACTTTAGGAGGTCAAGACAGGGGGCTCACCTGAGGTCAGGAGTTCGTGACCAGCCTGGCCAACATGGTGAAACCCCATCTCTACTAAAAATACAAAAAAATACAAAAATTAGCCAGGCGTAAGGGCAGGCGCCTGTAATTCCAGCTATTCAGGAGGATGACGCAGGAGAATCACTTGAACTTGGGAAGCAGAAATTGCAGTGAGCCGAGATTGCACCACTGCACTCCAGCCTGGGCAACCGAGTGAAACTCGGTCTCAAAGAAAAAAAAAAATTTAATAAAATAAAAATTAAAATAAATAAAAATAATCACAAATCCTAAGGGGATCCTCCTTCACAACAGTCTCCACAGGCACACAGAGGGAAAATGCCTGTCCAATGAGTCAAGACGCTGAGTTCTGGAAACCAATGTCAGCACACGTGACTAGCTTTTAAGAATCAGGTGGAGTTATTCCTTAGACTCCTGGGATTTCCAGAGACCCTCCTCCAGTGGGCAATATTCAAACCCACAGAACTTAAAAAAAGAGATCTTTCAAAGGACATTGGGTTATATGTGACACGACATCCTTAGTGAAAACTGACTCCCAGGAATACAAACTCATATCCCTGACTGAACTTTTAAAGAGACAGAAAAGCATGTAAAGGATGCCTGCTATGCCTGGGGTCATTCTTTCTGCATTAACTAAAACAAGCTTACTTCCACGTCTATAACTAATTAGACTAAGAATCTGTAATGGGGGTGGCCAAGAGGAAAGGGTGAGAAAGAGTGCTGGTTAAACTGGCACCATGTGAAACAGCTGTCATTGGCCACATGTGGCTATTAAGCACTTACAATGTGACTGATCTGAACTGAGATGTGCTTAAGTACAAAAGACACAGGAAATTAAGTGACTTAGTATAAAGAAAATAATATTTTAAAACCTTAATACTTTTATACTGATTATATTTTAAAATATTTCACGTATGTTGTGTTAAAATAATTTATTTTGCATTGTTTTGATTTTGCTTACATGGCTATCAGAAGTTTTAAAATTATGTTACATATTTTTATTGAGCAGCACTGGGTCAGACACTCTGACCAAAGAGAGAGCTCAGTAAAAGCACCAGCAACTCATATTTATTAGGAGCACTTGCCACGTTTCAATTATGTGCTATTTCAAATACAGTATTTCTCTTACTCTTCACAGCAGCTCTAAGAAGTACATGTCCTGGGTTCAAGGAAAGCAAACTGTGGCTTGAGGGGAAGAGGAATACACACAGAAAAGTACCCCAAATCACAGCCTAGTAAATACCAGAACAGGAAATTGAATGCAAAACTGTGATTCCAGAGCTTAAGCTCAGAACCCCTAGGCCAGTGATTCTCAAAGTATTGTCCAGAACTATCACCATCACCTGAAAACTTACTAAAAACAAAAATTCTCCAGCTCTTACCCGGACCTAGAGAGTTAAATTCTGGAGGTGGGACTTAGTTAACAGTCTAGAGTTTAACAAGCCCTCCAGATGATGCTGCTTCAGCCCTCAAGTTAGAGAGCCACTGCCCTGGGCTATACCAGTAACAGCCAACGAAATCCTCCCAGAGGATAAATATAAGAAGCATGAGACAATGCTAGTCTCCGTTATGGTTATCTTTTCTTGAAACTCTTCGAGAAAACTGCTCCATGTCCCAGATTAGGTGAGCACTGTGCCCCTGGCTCTGCATCCAACTTTCTAGAGTATCACTTCAACAACCTTCTTCTAGAAACAGCATTTCACTTAACATCCAGATGGATTCCAGATTTAAATGCAAATAAAATCACAAAAACTAAAATCACAAAAACTACCATGCCAGCCAACACTGGCTTCTTTGCTGTTCCTGAACCCATGTTGGAACACTCCCAGTTTCATGGCCCTTGCAATTGGTGTCACCTCTGCCTAACACTCTTTCCCCAGATAACTTATATGGCTTGATCTTTATTGCTACGGACTGAATGTTTGTGTCCCTCCAAAATTCGTTGTTGAAGCCTATTCCTCAATGTGATGGTATTAGAAAGTGGTGCCTTGTGGGGCTATTTAAGTCATGAAGGTAGAGTTCTTATGAATCGGATTAGTGAATGGGATCCGTGTCCTTATAAAAAGAAACGAGAGAGCTGATCTCTTTTTTTTTTCTCTCTCTACCATGTGGACACAGCAAGAAGGTGTCTGTAAACCAGGGAGAGGGTCTTCACAAAGAACCCAATGGCCAGCACATTATTGTTTTAGCCACCCAAACCATGGTATTTTAAGATAGAGACTTTGCCAATTTTATTTTCTGCTATATCCCTATGCTAGGATAGTACCTGGTATACCTCAAATGTTTAGCTCAGCTGGGCATGGTGGCTCACGCCTATAATCCCAGCACTTTGGGAGGCCAAGGAGGGCAGGTGTCACCTGAGGTTAGGAATTGGAGGCCCGCCTGGCCAATATGGCAAAATCCCGTCTCTACCAAAAATACAAAAAATTAGCTGGGCATGGTGGCAGGTGCCTGTAATCCCAGCTAATGGGGAGGCTGAGGGAGGAGAATTGCTTGAAACCGGGAAGTGGAAACTGCAGTGAGCCGAGATAACACCACTGCACTCCGGCCTGGGCGACAGAGCAAGACTCTGTCTCAAAAAAAAAAAAAAAAAAAAGTTCAGCTAAATATTTGTGAAATGAATAAAACTAGACCCTTTAAAAAACATGCCAACAAGCACACCACTCAGGAAGCTGCTCTCTGCTCTATTTCTGGAGACCAAGAGCCCCTAACATAAAGCAAATATTTAATAATGTTGGAAGGAGGGAGGAAAGGAGGAGCTAAGAATCTAAGTTAATCCACATCCTTAAATAACCAACAGGAACAAGAGAAACTAGAAGAACTATGAGGACAAATCAATGCTAGGTATTTGTTTTAACTCAGAATGAGGCTGGCTTGAAAGATACAGAGCCGAGTAAGCATTTAGGAAGCAGTATATTGTAATTTTACAAAACAAAACAAAAAACAGTAAGCTTGTAAACAGAATCTTTATTGAGAGAAAATGAACAGCTTGAACTACATGGGGGAAAACAATGCATAATGTCAGGAATTGAGAGAGACAAAGACAAAATAAAAAAATTTTTAGAGCAATGACATTTCTGACAGGGGTGGTAATGAGGAAAAGTTTGCAACAGATGTAGTGAGATACCAAAGCAAGGACAAAGTTTGGCAGGAATAACAGCATAAAGGTCAAACTGGAGATACATATTGAGACCACATATTTACACAGCTTACTAGGAAAGCAGCATCGAAGTTCATATGCAGTGATACAGAAAGAATCCTATGTACTTCTACAGCTGTCAGGAAAAAGCATTAATCACAGGCCAATGGGGTAATAATAATGTTTTTTTTGTTTTTTTTTTGAGACGGAGTCTCGCTCTGTCGCCCAGGCTGGAGTGCAGTGGCCGGATCTCAGCTCACTGCAAGCTCCGCCTCCCGGGCTTACGCCATTCTCCTGCCTCAGCCTCCCGAGTAGCTGGGACCACAGGCGCCCGCCACCTCGCCCGGCTAGTTTTTTGTATTTTTTAGTAGAGACAGGGTTTCACCGTGTTCGCCAGGATGGTCTCGATCTCCTGACCTCGTGATCCGCCTGTCTCGGCCTCCCAAAGTGCTGGGATTACAGGCTTGAGCCACCGCGCCCGGCCCAGGGGTAATAATAATGTAAAGGCAAAGAAAGTTACTATAGGAACTTTGCTTCCAGTTTTTCTACTTATTGGCAAAATTAATATTTTCTTCTAAGGAAGCATTAAAAACTTTTTTAAAAAAATTTAATTTACACAATACTTCCAACTCCAATAACTTTAACCAGTAGTTTTTAAAGCAAGCTCTGTAAGAGTAAGAATATGCAAGTAATTAGAATAGTTCTGGACTTGCCTGAGAAACTCAGAAATTACTCCCAGAAAATACTAATCTATTCAAGAGATTATTTTAAAGAGGATGTTTCATTTTGAAGGCATGTCCAACAGTAATAATGCAACTTTCTACAGAAAGGGAGCTGAGACCAAAGTATGACCGAGGGTCACTACATCTGTGCCACTTTCCAGTGAGGAGAGTTGGAATGTCACCCCAACCTGAGTATCTGGCTCCTGCTCCTCTCCCTTCTCTCCATCCTGATTCAACAAAGTGCTAACAAATGATCTCAGAAATTCTGTGGCAGAACAGTAGTGCTTACACAGGGGTTAAGACTTAGAGTCACTAAGTCTGGAGCAGGGCCAGGGTATTTAAAGTTTACAAAGGTTCTGCAGGTGAGTTGGAACAACCATTTGAAACAGTACAACCACTTCATTGAGATGCCTACTACATTTTTAGATTTACAGATTCAGATTTATAGTCCCACTAACACACACAAGTATAGGTATCATCATCTTTATCAGAATAATACACTCCAGGGTCTAAAGTTTCTATAAAATTAATTCTATGCCCACTACTAACTCATTTGATTGTAAACATTTTTGGCAATGCTCACCAACTGAAAGAAATGCTAAATATTGCTACTAGGAGGACTTTTTGAGCAAATTCAAAACTGAATCATTTTTTCCAAAATCTAGAAATGTATTCCTCTGAACATCACCACCTGCAACCTCTGACTCATCATATCACAAAAATGAGTTTCTCTCATGCTCAGAATTCCATTGGTTACTCACTTCTAACTCCACTCGTTTGCTCTGAGTTTATAATGTTTTCTAGAACTGGGATTAAATTTCACACTTTACAGCAGGTAACGCAATCTGATTCAAAGTAAAGTCCCATTCCAGCCTAAATATTCTTAAATATTTTCAAGGCTTTTAATGCTCAGAGATAAATCATTGCCCTATATTTGTGAAATGTAAATTCTGACACTGATAAGTTGTGGGCTATCTGAATGAGAACATGTCTTACTTATCTTTGTATTCCCTGTGCCTGGAACATTTAGTAAACATTCTAGTTTTTTTTTTTTCACTGATATAGTTGTCACTTATTAGGTTGGTGCAAAAGTAATTGTGGTTTTAATAAAGTATTAATTGCTTTTTAATACTTAGGCTTCTTAATGAGGGGAAAATACGCTCCTTCCTGGTTAAGTATGGATAGGTAAATAATATAACATTCATCCCTTCTTCAGAGACTCATCCTTTGCTATAATGATTGAACTTTCCTAAATAGAGAAAGAAGAGTAAATGAACTGCCAAAATAAATACATAAATAATTTTAAAAGCCAGGTCAACATAAAGCTGGACAGACGGGGTTGGGAGGTATTCAGGTTTTTACTAATTTAAACGCTTATTTTTATCCACTAAACTAAGGATTAAAAAAACCAACAACTGTCACTTAAGAAAACTGGTGGTTATTTCTTCACTCCCCAAGGAAGATGTTTCTTTGCACAGCAGGTACTGGTAGTGGCTTACTGAACATAATTTCTGGTGCCTATAATAACATGCAACCACTACCACCACCCCCAAAATCCATTTAAATCCTCACCTAGGTAACAGCTGATGAATCCCATAAGAGCTTAGTCACTTAACAGACCACATACTCCAATGTCTAAAGGATAGGGCAGGCAATGTAAGTGAGTAAAGTAAGCTAGGCTCAGAACTACAGGGAGTAGTTTAAACTGGCAAACTCAAGGATACCTGCCAGTCTAAAGGGCAATATCTACTCAACTCCTGCCAACCAGAGCCACAAAGAAATGTAAAAAGAAAAAAAAAGTATATTTTGTAAAGAGAAGCCAAACTCAGAATTTATGTGACATCTCCCCTATTTTGAAAACACTGCAGGCCAAATCAAACGTATCTGCAGACAATGTCTACTTTTGTGTTTTCCTTCTAAAATACAAACGTCCCTGAGAGAGCTGGTTATCTATTTCAGTCTTGGGACAGCAACAAAATGCTTTTAGCACAGGAGGTGCTCAATAAAGACTTGTTAGATGGATAGATGGATAGATCTGAGATTACAAAATATTTCAGGCATAAAAAGACTAGAATAATAAAAAGCAAATTTCACATAGCTTCACAACTTGACAAACATCTGCCTCTCCTGTCTCATCTACTTCTTCTAACTTAATTCTCCTTTATCTGTTCCGCTTTTTTCTTTCTCAACTACGTGTGCTTTGCTATGTTGGTGGCACTGTGAACCTTAAGTAATAACACCAACCTAAACTTTATCTATTTATTTATTTTTTTGGAGACAGGGTCTCACTGGGTCACCAGGCTGGAGAACAGTGACACAATCTCAGCTCACTGCAGCCTCAACCTCCTGGGCGCAAGCAATCCTTCCACCTCAGCCTCCCGAGTAGCTGGGACCACAGGCATGTGCCACCAGGCCTGACGGGGTGGGGGTGTGTGTGGGTGTGTGTGGGGGTGTGTGTGTGTGCGCGTGTGCACGTGCATAGAGACAGGGTTTCGCCATGTTGCCCAGGCTGGTCTCGTATCCCTGTGCTCAAGCTATCTGCCCGCCTCAGCCTCCTCAAGTGCTTGGATTACAGGCATGAGCCTAGGTTCTTAATGTATCAGTATTTGTTAAACTGAGTTATTCCATTACAAAGAAATGTTTGTTTTATTTTTTATTTTGCTACATTGCCCAGGCTGGCCTCAAACTCCAGGGCACAAGTGATCCTCCTATATCCACCTCCTAAGAAGCTGCAACTACAGGCACATGCCACCACACCCAGCTTAAATTTTATTTTATAAAAGAATTCCCCTTGAGTATCACATTCCTCTAGTACCTTACATACCTGATGCTCAATAAACACTCACTGCCTAGTTTACAGATCTTTATTTAATAAGCTAAAGACTGAGAGAAAATAAAACTAAAGTATTAGAAGTCTTATATTGTTGAACAATTAGAAATAAAACACCCCTTTTTAATTTTTTCAGACAATTTTCACATTCAACTTTTGAGACTGCTGAAGGAAGTATAACTGCTGCAGTAGCCCCATGAACACATAACACATACAGCAATGACCTCTCTGATAATTAACAGCCTAAGTCCTAGGCTTCCGTAGTCTCAAAATGGAGATGCAATGACAGCTGCAACTGGCCCATTCCACTGGTTCAGACCAGCTTAGTTGGATCTAGCTGAAACTTGCCTTAGCCTCTGGACGAGTAGCTCACTCTTACAAATAAGAGTACTAGACACCTGGATGCTGGGATGTGGAAGTCCACTGGGCTTCAGTAGAAGTTTTAAATAAATCACTTTTAAGATAAAGTTTCTGCCAACTAGCTTTCTGCAGTGATACACTGCTTTGTTCAAATTATGTAATCAAATACAATTCAAATGCTTTCAGAAAGTACCATCTTTACATCCTACCATCAACTATAGAGGAACTCATAAGGGAGTGATTGTTGTTCAAATGTTTACTTTGCTTCTAGTACCACCTGGGGGAATGTGAAAGCTAAGACCACACATCTGAGCCCCCATTCCAACCTCATGGCTCTGCCACTGATAATATACTCCCTCTTCTCATACGTACAATGGGAAACCTGGACAGTTTTACCTTAAAAGCTCTTAACACTTAGTTCATCTGACTCAATTTTTGTTTTAGTTTCTTTCTCAGCAGTTCTAACTAATTGTAAGAATTGGCATTTCATTACCTTTATTCTTTGAGTCACTGGAAGAAATTTCATGCTCTATCTTGCAATTACCATATTGGTCCATTAGATTCATTTTATAAATATAATACACATTATGGAAGTTTAGTGATCTTATTTTTCCTCTATCTTGAAACATGTTAACATTTCATCATCCAGAGAGTTAGTTTACCACTACTCATCAATTATATCCAACTATGCTTTCAAAAAGACTACAGAATAAGGAAAATAAAAATGATGGAATCACCTCCACTGAAAGATGATGCAATCATGAAATAAATTTCATTGCACTGCCCAAAGTCAGTCATGTGTTGCTGAACAATGGGGTTACGTTCTGAAAAACGCAATTTCATTGTTGTCTGAACATCATAGAGTGAACTTCCACAAACCTGAATGGTATAGTCTAGTATACACTTAGGCTATATGGTATAGCCTATTGCTCTTAGACTACAAATCTGTATAAGCATGTTAGTATACTGAATACTGTAGGCAATTATAAAACAAAGGTATTTGTGTATCTAAACATATCTGAAAATAGAAAAGGCACAGTAAAAATACCATATAAAAGATAAAAAATGGGGCCAGGGGTGGGGGGTGGCTCATGCCTATAATCCCAGCACTCTGGGAGGTCAAGGCGGGCAGATCGCCTGAGATCAGGACTTCAAGACCAGCCTGACCAACATGGAGGAACTCCGTCTCTACTAAAAATATAAAATTAGCCGGACGTGGTGGTGCATGCCTGTAATCCCAGCTACTTGGGAGGCTAAGGCAGGAGAATCGCTTGAACCCAGGAGGCAGTGGTTGCAGTGAGCTGAGGTAGCGCCATTGCACTCCAGCCTGGACAACAAGAGCAAAAGTTCTTCTGAAAAAAAAAAAAGATAAAAAAATAGTACACCTGTATAGGACACTTACCATGCAAGGAGCTTACAGGACTGGAAGGTGCTCTGCATAAGTGAATGGTCAGTAAATGTGAAGGCCTAGCACATTACTGTGGGGTTTATAAACTGTACACATGGTACACTAAATTATTTTTTAAAATATTTTTTCCTTCTACAATAATAAACTAACCTTAGCTCACTGTCACTTTTATATTATAAAACTTTTAAATTTTTTAAACCTTGGACTCTTTTGTATTAACATCTAGCCTACAACACAAACACAACGTAGCAGCTGTACAAAAATATTTTGTTTATATCCTTATTGTATACGCTTTTTTCTACTTTAAAACATTTTTAGTTTTACTTTTTAAACTTTTTGTTAAAAACTGCAACACAAACACATACATTAGCCTAAGCCAACACAGGGTAAGGATCATCAGCATCACTGTCTTCCACCTCCACAAGGATCTTTTCCCACTGGAAGGTCTTCAGGGGTAGTAACAGGTATAGAGTTATCATCTCCTGTGAAAACACTGCCTTCTTCCAGAATACCTCCTGAAGGAGCTGCCTGAGGCTATTTTACAGTTAACTTTAAAAAAATAAATACCACACTCTAAGGATAGATAGCATAGTAAATACACAAACCAGTAACACAGTCATTTCTTGTCATTATCAAGCATTATGTGGTGTACATAATTGTACTGGCTATACTTTTATACAACTGGCAGCACAGTAGATATACTTACACAAGCATCACCATAAACACATGCATAATGTATTCTGTTAGGATGGCTACCATGTCGCTAGGCAACAGGAGTTTTTCAGTTCCATTATAATTTTATGGGACCACTGTTGTATATGTGGTCTGTCCTTGATGGAAACACTGTTACACATGACTATATTTGCATCATCTTTCACCCTCTAGAAGGCTGCTCCACTGCTTATGTCATTTGCAAATATAAAAATATATATAATTGGCTACATTTTTATTGTACAACCGTGAAAGGAAAATAAATCTCGGGACCCAAAATCACTAAGCCAAAGGAAAAAGTCAAGCTGGTAATTGCATATGGCAAATCTGCCTCTCATTCTATCCCTAAATAAGATACCTACGAAGATAAAAAAGCTACATAACTCCCTCACAATTTACCCACAAGGAAATTCCTCGTGGACAAAGGACAGACAGAACTCAAAGTTGTCCCTCTGCTCACATGAGACAAATGCATATCTGATTGCTTCCTTTGCCCTATTGTTTCACTAAGCAAGACTACGGCATAAGTGACCATTCTTGTAAATGGTGTATTCCGTGAAAGGTTAATCAGAAACTCGAAAGAATGAAAGTGTCATTTACCTGCTTATGACCCAGAAGCCCTCTCCCCACTTTGAGTTGTCCAGACTGAACCACTGTACATCTTACATATACTGACTAATGTCTCACGTCTCCTTAAAATACATAAAACCAAGCTGTGTGTGCCCTGACCACGCTGGGCACATGTCATTAGGACCTTCTGAGGCTTTGTAACAGGTGCATCCTTAACTCTGGCAAAATAAACTTCCAAAATTGAGACTTGTCTCAGTTACTCTTCGGTTTACACAACTCACGTTGATCTTCTACAAGGAAAAAATTTTTAAATAACATTATTTCCCCCACAAGCCACTACCCAGAGTCAAACACTATATATTTTGGTGTTTCACATCAAAAATATACATATATATTTACATATTACATATTTTAAATTTAGAATTTATAACAAAACTTCTTGAGAATTCCATGATCCTCCTACAGTAACAATGAGCATTCTAAAGCACCTACCTAACCATGACCAAAAATCACAATACCCTAAGATCTCATTATAGCGGTCACAGACATGAAGCTGATGATCCTGGCTTCAATATGGGTGAAAATAGTTATTTTAAAAAAAGAATTTTCACAGAAAAGCATCACTTAGTCCAAATTTGAGACAAAGATAACAGCTGTCTTCTCATTCCAGAGTCCTGAACAAGGTTGTACTGTGATTTATAACTGTTGACCTCAACATGCTGTAGTTTCTGTTTAAATGCCCCAAATGTTTCCAAATACAAGAAACAAGCTATTCCTATGAAGAAAATAGCATCCTAAGTCAGCCAAAATTCTTCTGCTTATACATCTATTACCACAAGTATCCCGATCAGCCTCTAGGCTGGAAGTACAAGCTAGGTATGGTTGCCTTAGGCTCAGACCACTGATTTCTCATTTCCCTTTTAGATAACTCAGTGACTTAAATGTACCCCCTGATCCTTGCTATGTTCTCCTGGTGCCCTTAGAAGTACATTCCAATTGTGCTTTTTTGTGCACAAGAACAAATAGAAAGCAGAGAAATAAATTCCCGTTATAAATTTTCCAGGAGGAATCTACTTCACCAAGCTAGGTACTGCTTACCCTACAATTAATTTTAATATTGTAGCAGGGAAGACTTTTTTCCTTTATGTTTTAATCTGGGGACAAGAACAAATCCAGTAATAGAACGTCAACATTAATTTGAGGGGAGATGAAAAATGACTTAATAACACTGCAGCAGGATTAATACTGTACGATAGATCATGAAGCCATAAAACTCTTGACAAATTCATTTTTGTATCGCTGTATATTCTTGCTAATAGGGCAGGGCATATCTGAAAAGCTGTTAATACCTTACTGCACAAATGCCGATCAAATTGTACTGCAAGGGGATGTATTGTGCAGGAGGTAGAAGAGGAGAATTGTCCTCACCCATTGCAGTCTGCAGTTAAATGTAGCAGAAAGAAGAATAAGGGCAGAGTGGTTTCAAGCAGGAAGCTAACACTTGCTTCAAATCAAGTGATACAATTCAGAAAATGGAGTTGATGGTTACCAGGAAAACAAATTGGAAAACAGATCAGCAAATGATACAAGAGAGATTTTACCCAAACAGCTCTAAACAAGGCACCAAGCCAAGAGGCCAAATAGGGAAATCTTTGCCTAGTACCGACACAAAAGCTGCTACAAGGTCCTCAAACAAAATGTACATTAAAAACAACTACATCCAAGCAAGGCAGGTTAACAGGGACTGGATTTCTCTTCCTGCCTGAAACAAAAACAACAGACAAAAATTACAATTTTCATGACTCTGGATATCTGGCAAAAAAAAAAAAAGACAGTGACCTCTGAGTGATGGAAAACGAAGACCAGCCCTATAACTGTCTCGGCTTATTGCCTTGAAGAGAATTACCGGGCCATGGAACAGAGAAGGGAATGCAAAGTGGAGTCCAGCAGTAGTAGCCCTGGCTTGGTAGGCATGTAACCTGTGCAGCTGCAGCTCAGAAGGGTGCAGTGCTTGGTTTAATGATCTGATTAAAATTAGAATTTTAAGAAACTAAGTAATATTTTAACAAAGGCACACATTTTCATTTTACACTAGGCCCTGCTAATTATATAGCTGGTCCTACTTAGCAGATGTGCTGAGTTGAGGAAATAAGCTAAGAGGCCTGATGAGAACAAAGCAGCTCGGAGTTCACAGAACAGAAAAACACACAAGGAAGAGTTATATTTCAGGAGAGGGTCCTGATTATTCAGCCAAGTACAGGTCAGCACATGCATATGAAAAAACTATCTGAAGCCAGGGAAAGAACCATCGTAATGGATTGTTTTGACAGGGCTTGAGACGCACAGACAGGGCAAGGAATTGTGCCTGTGCCCAATGTCAGACTGGAAAAACTCATAATTCAGGGGCATTGCATAGAGTACTCAAGAAGGTTTTATCTTGGAAGTAGAGAACAATTAACTCTATACTGAGCAACTCTCTAAACCCACTTTTAAACACACACACACACACACACACACCAATTCCAAAAGACGAAATTGTTTCCAAGTAACTTAACTGCATCTTAGAACAAAGATCAAAATTTGTACATTTACAGAAATACCTGGCACCCAACGAAGTAAATCTCACAGTATCTGCCACCCAGACACAGATAAACAAAGATGTAAGAAAACATGACCCATGAAAAGAATAATCACAACCAATTCAGAACTGAGAGAGATGTTGAAATTAGCAGAGATGGATATTAAAAGACCACCACAGCAGAATTTGTAGGCTGCCACTGAAGCAGTAATGAGGTGAAAAATTTTAGCATTAAATATCTTTATTAGGAAAGATTTCAAATCAATAAACTCAGTCTCCACCTTAAGAAAGAAAATAAGAATAAACTCAAAGTAGAAGAAAGAAAACAAGATTAAAGTGAGAATTCATGTAACAGAAAAAAGCCATGAAACCCAAAAGAGGGGTCTTTGAGATGATCAATAAGTTGATAAACGTCTAGCTAGACTGACTAGGAAAAAAAAAAGACACAAATTATCAGTATCAGAAATGAGAGGTGTCTTCACTACAGTTTTATATATATTAAAAGCATAAAATGCTGGCCAGCCTCGCCAACATGGTAAAATCCCATCTCTACTAAAAATACAAAAATTAGCCAGGTGTGGTGGCCGGCGCCTGTAATCCCAGCTACTCAGGACGCTGAGGCACAAGAATCACTTGAACCCGGGAGGCAAGAGGTTGCAGGGAGCTGAGACGGATGAAATGTTATAAACAACTTTATGCCATAAATACGAGTTAGAGGAAATGGACAAATGCACTGAAAGACAAGCTCACTCAAGAAGAAACAGATATTCTGAATAGCCCTGTATCATTATCAAATAAATTGCATTTTCAGTTAATACTCTCTGACAAAGAAAACTCCTTGTGTAGATGGCTTCATTAGTGAATCTTACCAAACATTTAAAGAAGAAACAACAGCAACTCTAAACAAACCCCTAACAGAAAATTAAAGAGGAAGGGAATACTTTCCAACTCATTCTGTGAGTTCAGAAGTACTCTAATAACAAAACCAGAGAAAGACATTACAAGATAAAACTACAGACTAACATCCATGATGAAATGTAGATGCAAAAATTTTAAGCAAGATTTTATCCAACAATAGAATGTATCACAACCAAATGGAATTTATACCAAAATTGTATGACTGCTTTAACATTTGAAACCCAACCAGTGTAATTAATTTACTATATTAATGAATTAAAAGAGGAAAAAAGCACATGATCTCAACAGACATAGAAAAAGCATTTTATAGCCAGGCATGGTCTCAGTTCGAGACTGGCCTGACCAACTTGGTGAAACCCTGTCACTACTAAAAATACAAAAATTAGCCAGCCATGGTGGTGGGCACCTGTAATGCCAGCTACTCAGGATGCTGAGGCAGAAGAATCACTTGAACTCAGGAGGCGGAAGTTGCAATGAGCTGAGATCAAGCCCCTGCACTTCAGTCTGGGAGACAGAGTGAGACTCTGTCTCAAAAAAAAAGAAAAAAAGAAAGAAAAGGAAAGGAAAGGAAGGGAAGGGAAGGGAAGGGAAGGGAAGGGGGGAAGGGAGGGAGGGAGGGAGGGAGGGAGGGGCATTTTACAAAATTTAACATTCATTCTTCATTTGAAAAAAAAAAAAAAACTCAGCAAACCAGAAACAAAAGGGGGCTTCCTTAACCTAATCAAGAGCATCTGTGAAAAGCCTATAGCTAATCTCATACTTCATGGTGAAAGACTGAAAGCTTGCCCTCTTACATCAGCAACAGAAAGGGACGTTTGCTCTAACTACCTCTATTCAACATTGTAGGCTGGGTACAGTGGCTCAGGAGGCTGAGGCACGAGAATCACTTGAACCCGGGAGGCAGAGGTTGCAGTCAGCTGAGATCGTGCTACTGCACTCCAGCCTGGGCGATAGAGCGAGACTCAGTCTCAAAAATAAACAAATAAATAATTAAATCGTACTGAGGAGTCTAACCAGTATAATAATGTGAGAAAAGAAATACGACATAACACAACATTTCAGTCAATGACAGACCACATATACAATGAGGGTCTCATAAGATTAGCCATTGTGTTACAATTGCCTACAGTATTTGGTGCAGTATACTCTATGACGTTAGCACAACGATGACATTGCCTAACAATGCATTTCTCTGAATGTATCCTCAAAATTCAGAGTACATGACCATAGAAGGTATCTAAAGTGGAGAGAAAGAAGTACAATTGTCTTCATTCACAAACATCATGACTGTCTGGTGATGTGGTTTGGCTCTGTGTCCCCACCCAAATATCATCTCAAATTGTAATCCCCACATGTCCCCACCAGGAAGGGACCTGGTGGAAGGTGACTGGATCATGGGGGTGGTTTCCCCATGCTGTTCTTGTGATAGTAAAAGGGAGCTCTCACAAGAGCTGATGGTGTTAAAGTGTGGCCCTTCCTCTTTCTCACTTGCCACCATGTAAGACACGCCTGGCTTCTCCTTTGCCTTCCACCATTATTGTTAAGTTTCCTGAGGCCTCCCTGCCCATGTAGAACTGTGAGTCAATTAAACCTCTTATGTTTATAAATTACCCAGTCTCAGGCAGTATCTTTTTTTTTTTTGGAGACAGTGTCTCACTCTGTTACACGGGCTGGAGTGCAGTGGCACAATCTCAGCTTACTGCAACCTCTACCTCCTGGGCTCAAGTGATTCTTCCACCTCAGCCTCCCAAGTAGCTGGGACTATAGGTGTGTGCCACCATTCCCAGATAACTTTTGTCTTTTTTTGGTAGAGACAGGGTTTCACCATGTTGGCCAGTCTGGTCTCAAACTCCTGACCTCAACGGACCCTCCTACCTCGACCTCCCAAAGTGCTGGGACTACAGGCATGAGCCACCACGCCTAGCCTCTGGTAGTATCTTTATAGCAGTGTGAAAATGGACTAATACATCTTTATAGAAAATCCAATGAATAAATAATAAAGTTACTAGAACTAATAAGTTTACCAAGTTTACAGATACAACATCAATATATCAACCATCAGATACTTTTTTTAATGGTTAAATACCCTTTAGAGTAGCATCAACTATATTAATTGCTTAGAGATAAATCTGACAAAATATGTGAAAGACCTATACAACAAAAAATATGAAATTTTGCTGAGAGAAATTAAAGAAGGCCTAAAGAGAGATCACTTCTATTATAGGTTGAAAGACTCAACATTGTTAAGATGTAAATTCTCCCAAATTAGTCCACACATTCACAGCAATCCCAATCACAAATCCAGCAGGTTTTTTGGGAGAAACTGACAAACTGATTCTAAAACTCATATTGAAATAAAAAGGACCTAGAATAGCCAAAACAACTCTGAAAATAAAGTTGAAGGATTAACATTACGTGATTTCAAGAATTATTATAAAGTTTTTGTAATCAAAAGAGGTATTGGCATAAAGGCAGACAAACAGATCAATGCAACAGAATATAAACTCCAGGAAAAAAAAAAAAAAACACACACATATATTGACAACTGACTTTTGACAAAGGCCCAAAGGTACTGCAGTGTGAAGAAAGATAGCCTTTTTAACTATTGGTACTTGAAAATAATAAACTCAGATGTATACCTCCATATCATATATAAAAATTTACATAAATCATCAGTATAAATATAAACCCTAAAACTATGAAACTTCCTGAAGAAAATATAGAAAAAATATTTAAAAGCATGATCTATAAAGAACAAATGGATAAAATGAACTTCATTGAAATGAAAAACTTCTCTTCAAAACTCACTGTTATAAAAAACACAAGTCACAGAGCAAGAAAAAATCTTTGTAAACATGAATATGAAAAAGATTTGTATCCAGAAGAATATTAATAATATCAGCAATAAAAGAAAATACCCAATTTAAAAAGAGGCAAAAAATTTCAATGGTTCAACAAAGATGCATGGATAGCGATAAGCTCATGAAAAGATGCTCAATGGCATTAGAGAAATGCAAATTATAACCATAATGAGATATCAGTACACACCTATTAGAAGGTCTAAAATTAAAAAGACTGACCATACTAAGTGTTGGTGAGGATATGGAGGAACTGAAACTTCCATACATTGCTGGTAGAATGCTGAACAATATAACCACTTTGGAAAAGTCTGGCAGTTTCTTAAAAAGTTAAAACATACAACCTATGATATGATCTAGACATTTCATTTGTAGGCATTTACCTAGAAGCAAAGGAATATACATCCATATAAAGACATTTATGTGATAGCCAGGCATAGTGGCACATACCTACATTCCTACCTACTTGGAAGGCTCAGGTAGGAGGACCACATGAGTTCAGGAGCTCAAAGCCACCAAATGTCCATCAACTAATAAATGGATTAGGCAGTTTGTAGTATTAGCCACATAATGGAATACTACTTAGCAAAAGAAAAGAATGAACTATTGATACAGACAACAACGTAGATGAATCTCAAAACATGCTGAGTGAAAGTAGCCAGACCAAACAAAAGAGTATATAGTTGGTCATGGTGGCTCACACATATAATTCCAGCACGTTGGGAGACCAAGGTGGGACAATTGCTTGAGCCCATGAGTTTGAGACCAGCCTGGGCAGCACAGCAAGACCCTATCTCTACAAAAATTAGCCAGGTGTTGGAGCACACACCTGTAGCTCCAGCTACTCTGGAGGCTGAGGTGGGAGGATTGCCTGAATCTAGAAGGCTGAGGCTGCAGTGAGCTGTGATCACATCACTGTCCTCCAGCCTGAGCAACACAGCTAGACCCTTTCTCCAAAAAAAAAAAAAAAAAAAAGAGAGAGAAAGAGAGTATATAATGTATGATTTCAGGCCGGGCACAGTAGCTCATGCCTGTAATCCCAGCAGTCTGGGGAGGCCGAGGAGGGCAGATCACTTGAGGTCAGGAGTTCGAGACCAGCCGGGCCAACATGGTGAAACTCCGTCTCTACTAAAAAAATACAAAAATTAGCCAGGCATGGTGGCAGGCTCCTGTAATCCCAGCTACTCCAGAGGCTGAGACATGAGAATTGCTTGAACTTACGGGAGGGGCAGAGGTTGCAATAAGCCAAGATTTCTTTTTCAGAGAAAATAATGAAGGTAAAGGTGGCAGGTATGTGAAGTAGCCAAAAGCATAATTATTTGTTGTGGAAAGGCAAAAGCTGCTATTCCTACTTCCAAGTCTGACAATTTTGAGTAAAGCAAAAGTTTATTATTTTCCTGCAGATAGGCAATAAACTCTCAGGTCACTAAAGCTGTCTCCCTGAGATAGAGAACTAATCAAACCTACAACACAATATACTGACCACTGTATTGCTCATCAAAAGGTGATAGTAAATGCTTTCTAAGTAGATGAGAAAGAACATTTCAGAATTTTCCTAGATTTGAAAGAGAAGACAGCCCTTAAATTATTTCATGAAAAAATCAAGACAAGTCATCAACAATTTCTGACTCCAGGCCATACATAGGCCTTCTTCAGCTTCAGGAATATCACAAAGGATGATTTTATCTCAGAAACACTAGCTTAGGTACTCGGTGTAATGCTTCAGAGTTGTGCTATCTAATACAGAAAGCAACAGACACATGTGGTTATTTAACTACGATTAAATAAAATGGAAAATGCAATTCATAAGTTACACTAGCCACACCTGAAGTGTTCAATAACCACATGTAGCTACCATGTTGGATAGCACAGATAGAGAACATTTCTATCATTACAAAAAGTTGCATTAGACAGTGCTACTCCACAGTAACCAAGTTTAGAGAAAGATGATAGCTTTTTCACAACTCTTTAGTTCTGCAGATATTTTCGTAAGTGGCGTTAACAGTTTTATAAATCCATGCTTTTTAAAGTTTAGGTACTGGGGCCACCCACCAATGAAATGAAATTTGCTTCAAATACTATCAACCTAGAATGGAGCATAGAATTTTTTTTAATCCCATAAAATTTCCTTTACCTTAGGTGTATTTAACTACTTGCAAAGCACCATCAATAATCTATGGGACTCAAAGTTGTTCTGCCCGCTTTGCAACATTTGAAAACTGACAGAGAAGAAAATCGTGACAGTTTTACCAAATCAGCAACTCAGAAACTAAGAAGAAGCAGTGAAACAATTAAAAGCCATGAATATACTGACAGAGTATACTCATGATGACTTTGACAAATGAACTCGAGGGAGGGAAATGCCAACAAAAATTCAGTAAGTGCAAAGTTTTTTTCAAAATAAACTGCCACTTTATTAATGGATATAAATGTTGGCAAATTGCATGAATAATTCAGGTCTACTTTCAGTTAAGTGGACTCTTCAGTAAAGCCATACATTACTGACTTCACAGCACTTGTTTCTAGTTGACTGCTAAATAAATAAATAAATAAATAAATCTACTCTAATCCCAGTTTACAGCCAGTAGTGAAGACAAATATTATCTATCACTCATCCACCCATTTTAAGTACCGTCAGCCAAAATAAAATCTTACCCCAATGTTGTAAAAAAAAAAAAAAAAAAAAAATTAATAGGCCTGAAAACCTTACAAAGGGAAGAGAAGGCATAAAGTATAGCACCTCGTCCAACTATCAATCTGCTAACGATCTCATTCAAATAAAATAACAGCTATTGTGTGTGACTCCAAGAGATAATCTTGAGTGTTTCAAATCATAACTGGTAAGTCCTAACTCTTTATAGATCCTCAAAAATTAACATTCTCACAATTCTATATACCTACAAGAGTCCAAAAAATGCTGAGCAGCCACATCTGTTATTCTAACACCACACTTAGTGTGTATATTATATCTGGAGGTGTATTTTCATTAACAGAAGATTCATCCATTATTTCTGAAGCCTCACAGAGGCAAGTATAGACTTTGAGTGGCTAACAAAACAGAAAGACTGGGTTGGTGAATTAATGCTCTTATAGAGTGGGGCTTATGTGCTAAACCCAGCTTTATGTGGGCCTTCTGTGTGCAGCTGGTGAACAGCTGCTGCCTCAGTCACTTTAAAAAAGCAAAATGGGTAATGTGCTAAGTGAGGTACAACAGCTGGGTCCTACCAAGCCTAATAAATTGCAAACAGGTTAAAATAAATAGGAGAGAGGCTGTTTAACCCAAACGAAGAAGTGGGAGAAAAACTGAGCATACACAACTAATTCTGATATTCCATTTTTTCTTTCCCTCCTATGCAACCAAAAATCATTTTGGAAATCAAAGATTTTTATTTTATTTTTATTTTTTCTAAGACAGGGTCTTGCTCTATCGCCCAGGCTGGAGTGCAGTGGCACGATCTCTGCTCACTGCAAGCTCTGCCTCTCCAGTTCACACCACTCTCCTACCTCAGCCTCCCGAGTAGCTGGGACTACAGGCACCCAACACCACGGTCAGCTAATTTTTTATATTTTTAGTAGAGACGGGGTTTCACCATGTTAGCCAGGATGGTCTCGATCTCCTGACCTCGTGATCAACCCACCTTGGCCTCCTAAAGTGCTGGGATTACAGGCGTGAGCCACCACGCCTGGTCCCATACTAAGTGTTTTTTAAAATCACTGGGAGGCTCCATTCCAATCCTATTGCAATCTTTCTCTGTTTCTTGTCCTGAAATCTGAGTCAAGGGCTCTGACCTACTGGGCCTTAGAGCGAGGACACTAGGTAATTCTTGCCACAGAACCAAATTGTGTCAATACTTAGTCCCTAGAATGGGTTCCTCTGGCCTCTCAGTACACCAGAAGAAACAGGCTAGAACCTTGACATGCAAAATCTTTTGTTACTTTTAATTTTTACTTAACTTCAAACTTTCGAAAACTGCAAGCATAATTCAATGATCTGCCATATACCATTTACCTAGACTTACCAACTGTTCATATTGTTATGAAAAATCTGACACATTTTTGATCCCTGACCTATATGTTTTTCTTCTGGGTAGTACTTTACATCTTAACAAAACTTCTAAATTCTCTGATTTTAATGATACTAAATTATTTATTTATTTATTTTGCTCTGTCACCCAAGCTGGAGTGCAATGGCGCCATTTCAGCTCACTGACAACCTCCACCTCCTGGGTTCAAGTGATTCTTGTGTCTCAGCCTCCTAAGTAGCTGGGATTTTTGTAGAGATGGGGTTTTCACCATGTTGGTCAGGCTGGTCTCAAACTCCTGAGGTCACTGGTGCCCGGCCTGATACTAAATTAATTTAATAACCACAAGGGGATTTGATTGTTTCCTAAAAATAAACATTGAGCAAGAATCTACTAAGCAAGATTCCCATCAAAGAAGCAGTTCCCCTCAGATTTTTAGGGAGTAAACATCTCCCAAATATTCAAATCTGGCACAGGTGAACAGAAAAAAAAAGCAAATTTCAATAACTACTGAAGCAAGTCCCCCCCACACACACACACACAGTATTTTAGTTCTTCTGAGTAACTCACTACTCTGACCACTATCATATACAGACATTCCCTGATGTTCAATGGTTTGAATTACATACTCTTTCAACTTTACCATGGTACAAAAGCAAAACACATTCAGTAGAAACCGTACTTTGAGTATTCATCCAGCCATTTTGTTTTTCACTGTGGTACACTATTTAATAAAATATGAGATATTTAGCACTTTTATTATAAAACAGGCTTTGTGTTAGATGATTTTTGCCCAACTATAGGCTAATGTCAGTGCTCTAAGCATGTTTAAGGTAGGCTGTAGCCTAAGCTATGATGTTTGGCAGCTTAAGGGTATTAACAGCCTTTTTGACTTACGGTATTTTTAACTTACCATGGATTTACCGGGATGTAACCTAACTTTAAATCAAGAAGTATCTGTATTTGCTTCCCCTACATACCTTTCTCTTGCTTAAAAATACTGCAAATAGCATAAACAATCATATGCCACATAACAACATTTCTGTACATGATGAACCACATATGCAATACTGATACCACAAAATTTTAATGCTGTACTTTTACTACACCTTTTCTATGTTTAGACACACAAACACTTAACACTGTGTTTCAAATGCCTATAGTATTCAGTACAGTCACATGCTGCACAGGTTTGTAGCCTAGGAGCAACAGCCTATACCATATAGCCTAGGTGTGTAGTAGGCTACACCAACTAGGTTTGTGCAAGTTCACTCTAGGAAGTTCACTCAGAACATGTCCTCATTGTTAAGTGACACAAGACTGCAGTTTAATTGCATTGAAATATATATTTAAGAATTTTAGGGGTAGGACTTCATAATGCTCCCAGATTACTGGACACACTTGGACGTTTCAAAAACACAAGGTCAACTGGGCATGGTGGCTTGCACCAGTAATCCTAGCAACTAGGGAGGCTGAGGTGAGAGGATCACTTAAGTGAGACCAGGAGTTTAAAACCAGCCCAAGCAACACAGAGAAGGGGAAGGGGAAGGGGAAGGGGAAGGGGGTCTTAAATTTTCTTAATGCAGGGTTTGAATACATTTGATCAGCTTGGCCTGATGAGAAAACATGAGAAAGCATGTGGTCTTGGGAATGAGTATGCCAGCCTTGCTCACGCCCTGTCCCAGTACTCACTCTGAAAAGATTTAAAGCCTCTCTCATAGTAACTGCTAGCCATCCTTACTGCTTATTTTCCCCATGGAGCAGCACACACCAAATACTACCAACACCACACCCCCATATTAACACCCAGCTTCAGGCTTCCTACTGATCCTCCGTCAGGTGGTCTGGTTTTTCACCCCTCCAAGGAGGAGTCTGCATCCAGTATTTGCTAACCCAGCTCTATATCTTTTTTGGCTTTCTGAATACACAGTATCCTATCAATGGTTAGGCCTCACCCAATTAGTACTTTCAATAAAAACTTTTATTTTTTTCCCATCCATTCCTAGCCCTCTTGCCTACCCCAGGAACATATCTCATTCTACAACCTCTACAGAATATTAAAACTTGTTTTTCTTTTAAATCTCTAATGAGACTTCTAGAGACAACCCATTAAATCCCAATTTCTTGTCAAAAGAACAATTCTAGTCCTGTGATCACTTGCAGAATACAAATTATTGACCCAGGATGATCCCAGAAAATGTTATTTTTCAGTTCTAATGTTCAATTCCTCCCATTTAGATAGTCTAGTTGGTGCTCTCCTACCAGCAGGGCAATCATTTTAGGGAACCTTTAATGTTATCATTTACATATGGCAGCAACACCATCAAAACAAGAGGATTATGTTAGTAAAATAAAATCATCAAGTAAATTTACTTGAGAGCCCATGTGGAGAGAAAAGGGTGACTACATCAAAAGGAGAAGTGTTTGGAATGTGGAGTCAACAACACTCAAAAAGGAAAAACAGGACATCCATGAAGGGGAGAAAATAGGGTCAAAGATGGGAGGTTGGTAACATACAAGTAGACCAATCATTTAGCAAGTGTATCAAGGATAATGGAAACCAAGTTTCTTGCTGTAAGAGAACACTGTAAAAGAAAGTGAGAAAACGAGACTGAACCCTGAGGTATTGGGTTGGAACTGGAGTTATCAGTATTAATTCACAATTTTCAGTATATTTAAACATAGAAATAAACATAGAAAATATAGGTAAATGTAAACGTATCCACTGAGAGGATCTGGAAGTAGCAAAACCCCAACGGTAATGAGTACACTGGTTACCCAGATCTTGGCTTCTAAATACTTGTTTCCCTTAAAAAGAACTGAGGCTCCTTGGAGAAATGACTGATTATCTACGGCTGGGATGGGGAAAGTACAAGGTGAGCTCAGAATATCTTTTTTTGTGCCAGAAAGCAAGAAACTATCGAAACTACTCAAAATAGACACAGAATGCCTGAAGAGGCATTTACAGGCCAAATCTAGGACAATTTTAGTATCAAAACTGATAATGGTACAGAAGATCATAATCCACTGAATAAAACAGGAAACTATGAGTATAAGTAGATACAAATTAAATGAGTAAACAGTGTCACAAAGATGGAGATTTACCTAGTTTTAAAATACTTTCCCACAAAACATTTATTACAAAAACAAGAAGAGTAACTTTACAGTACTAAAGCCCGGCAGATATTACCCTAATAAGGCAGTTACAGAGGTCATCATTAGTAATGAGTCAAATTGAAAATGTATGCCCTGTAACAACAGAGTACAATGAGAACAACATAATTTACACGATATTCCTGCAAAGGTACATCGCTTGCATCACATGAGGAAATAACAGATAAAATCAAATCAAGGAAAATACAACATATAACTACTTTGTCATCTCCAAAAGTGCCAAGTTCATGAAAATCATGAAAAGACTAGGGAACTGTTCTAGAAGGAAATAAAGGGACATTATGGGGATATGTGCTATAAAAGACATTATCAAACCTGAGGATTAGATGGTAACAATCTATTAATACTAATTTCCTGATTTTGGACATTTTGTTTTAGTTACAAAGAAAAATGTTCTTGTAGAAAATAAACACTGAAGTATTTGGGAGTGATAGAGCATCAAGCTGGCAACTTCTTCTCCAATGGTTCCAGCAAAGTTATTTGTGATTTTTTTTTTTTTAAGGTAAATCCAGAAAATCCACTTATGGGAAAACTATGAGTCTGGCAAACCTAGGTTCCAAATCAGGTTCAGTCACTTATGAACTGCGAGGCCCTGGACAAGTTGCTTAATCTCTCTAAATGTTGTTTGCTCAGTGAATAATGAGGATCAATCTACGGTGAGAATTAAGTAAGAGATACCAGGCACCTTAGCACAATGTCTGGCACTTTGTATGTGCTTTTTAATTGAAAATTCTAATTTCTCTGAAAATAAAATCTGATAACGTAAGGCTTAGTTTTCCCCAAAATACTTAGAAGAGAATACCCAACCCTGGTCACATTCTAGCATTTGTATATAGACTTTTTAGTCATCAATCACAGTTACTATTTCTAGAACCTGCTGTTCGCAATTCTGTATCATGGTCTGTCACTGTCTTTGCATAGAAGGAAAATGCAAATGCCAACCTCTTCTATGATTCATTCCCCCTTTGTCTACAAACCATGCAGTCTGGTTTGCCGTTGTGTAAAGGATCATTAAAGTTATTCTTCTGGGCCAGGAATTGTGGCTCATACCTGCAATCCCAGCACTTAGGGAGGTCAAGGCAGGGGGATTCCTTGAGCCCAGGAGTTCAAGACCAGCCTGGGTAACATGGCAAAACCCCATCTCTACAAAAAATATTAACATTAACTAGGCATGGTAGCACATGCCTATAGTCCCAGCTACTCAGGAGGATGAGGTGGGAAGGTTACTGAACCCAGGGAGGCCGAGGCTGAAGTGAGCCATGATCGTGCCATTGCACTCCAGCCTGTGTAACAGAGATCCTGTCTCAAATTTAAAAACTTCTGCCAGTGATTGCTTCACTGCAGTCCACAAGACAGCAGTATTCAGTATCCTATTCTCAACTACTTATCACAGCTGATTTGTCTAAGACAATGTATATTTATCTGGCCTTCAGAGAGTATAGTTTCCTCATTAAGTGAAGAGCAGGAAGGGAAGAACAGCACAACTCAAAGGAAAAAAAAAAAAAAAGAAGGACAACCCTCACCTGGGAAGCAGTGGAATAACAACCATATAAGAAAGGAATTCCAGGGGTCTCAGATGTCTCTTGTACACTGTCCAAGTCAAGAAATGGATATATGAACTTCTGGCTACTTACTATTAACCTTATAGAAATGGTTGGGGTATTTTTCCCCAATTATATGTGTGTGCATATATATTCTGACATACACGAGATTGTCTGTATATACCAGGACAGTGCTACTCACAGTCCACAGATCAGTGCCAGTCTGCAAATTGTTACTGGTCTAAATAAGTAGACCAGTAACTGATCAATAAGTAGTTACTGGTCTAAACAAGTAAGTAGAGAAATTAAGGGTAAGAACTTAGAAAATTTTATAATTTGACATACTAAGTTTGCTGAATATAATAATTTAAAAATCAGGACTTATATTTTATGTCTTTACAATTGGTGCTTTTAAAAATCTAGTTATTTTTATTGTACTTTACAAAAATATTGAATTGTCATAGGTTGAGAGAAAAAAAGAACTGGTCTTTTACCACAGATAGTTTAAAAACCAATACACTAATTTTCATATCCTACATTTATACACGATAAGTTAATATTCACTGGGCACTTACTACATGCCCAGTACTGTATGCTGTACACACAGTATCTCACTAAATCCTCACAGGGATCTAAGTCCTATTACTACCCTCATTCCCCAGATGAGAAAACTAAGGCTCAGAGAGGATGTACAACTTGCCTAAGTTCCACAGTAAATGATATGAACTTAAGCCCTTAATCACTAAGCCACAGAGTCCTGAAAACCACATAAAGTAATAAAAGAAAACTGTAAAGTTACAGAGAAATGATGGAAGAAGGGATTCCGGAATGCATGATAGACCAGTTGGTGTTCTTTGAATATGGGTATTTTGACTTTGCTCTATGGTATATGTAAGAGTAGTCTACTTAACTAGTCTCAAGTAAAGATAAACTGTATACATACATACATCTCATAGGGATCCAAAGGCAGGGATTGAATTGATGTCAGAAACCAAAGATGGCTGGCTGTCTCTAAGGGTCTGTGCACTTACTGACACTATGAGTGGTTCTGCTTTGTTCTCTTTGCCACGGTCATCTTCTTTAACCTGCACAACCAAAGATGGCCCAGCCCAATACACCTGCACATCACCAGCATTTAATCTCCCTCTGCCTCTCTCAGAAGTTCACATTTTCCCCAACAGCCACACAGGTCAGAAGTTATAGACTGGCTACCTTATGAATCAAGCACCCCTTCTGGTCCTGTAGCATGGTAGGGTAGTCATGTGATACAGAACTGGGTAAACCCACCTATAACAGCTAGGCATCAGAGCAGGACATCAAAGTCCGTATCTCTTTTACTATATTACCTGATCTTTGAACAGACAGCAATGGTCCAGAAGTCTTGAGGAAAGATTTGCACTCAAAGATTTGTTTTCTTTTACAGGAGTTAGGAGAAGGGAGGACAAGGAAAATCTGAGGGGGTGGGGGAAGAATGAAACAGAAGGAGAAACAGAATTACAACAGAACAAACTATGGAAAGGATTATAATATATGGAACAGTAGCCCAAGTCAAAAACAGTTAACGTTCTTCCAGAAAAGTAGGATTTGTAAAATAACAGACTCATAATTGAGATCTTGGGAACAGAACAGGAAAATGCACAGCTATTTATCTATAATACCTTATGTACCTTGCATTATTGGCTTACTCTGTTGCAGTATGATAGAGTACTATATCCAACAGAGAGATCTTAGGAGGGCTTGACACCTAGATCAATAGAACATCTTTAAATTCTAGACTCAGAGGAAAAAACAGCAGAAAGTCAAAGAAAGAAAGGGAGGAAAGAAGGCTTCTACATTCAGAAGCAGACTGGACATTCAGAAGCAGACTGGAAACTATCATAAAGACTACTAGTGCTGTTGATGAAGCAGGATGGAAGCTGAAGAACTAGAAACTAATTTCATTTATTTGGATCTTTTTCTTTTTTCTTATTCTGGCTAAAGTTTTGTCTCTTTTAACTTTTAAACTGCCAACTGTTTGTTTCATGGATTTTTTGTATTGTTTCTCATCTCAAATTCATGTATTTCTGCTCAGATCTTTACTTTTTCTTCTACTAATTTTGGATTTGGTTTGCTCTTGCTTTTTTAGTTAAGGTGCATCACTGTTTATCTGAAGTTTTTCTTCTTTTCTATGTAGGCACTAATAGCTATAAACTTCCCTCCCAGTACTGCTTTGGCTATATCCCACATGTTTTGGTATGTTGTGTTTCCACTATAATTTGTTTCAAGAAATTTTTCCATTTCTTGACCTTTGGGAGTTTCATTATTAAATGCCTTTAGTCTTCTTTGGGTTAAACTCACTTGGTGTTCTATAGGCTACATGTGTGTCCGGAATCGGTTCCTTCCGGTGGGTTCTTGGTCTGACTTCAAGAATGAAGCCACGGACCCTTGCAGTGAATGTTACAGTTCTTAAAGATGGTATGTCTGGAGTTTGTTCCTTCAGATGTTCAGATGTGTTCAGAGTTTCTTCCTTCCGGTGGATTTGTGGTCTCACTTGACTTCAAGAGTGAAGCCGCAGACCTTCACAGTGAGTGTTACAGCTCTTAAAGGTAGTGCAGACCCAAAGAGTGAGCAGCAGCAAGATTTATTATGAAGAGCAAAAGAACAAACCTTCCACCCTGCGGAAGCAGAACTGATCGGTTTGCCATTGCTGGCTTAGGTGGCCACATTTTATTTCCTTATTTGGACCCACCCACATCCTACTGATTGGTCCATTTTACAGAGCGCTGATTGGTCCATTTTTACACAGTGCTGATTGGTGCGTTTACAAACCTTTATCTAGACACAGAGCACTGATTGGTGCATTTTTCCAGAGTGCTGATTGGTGTGTTTACGAACCTTTAGCTAGACACAGAATGCTGATTGGTGCATTTACAATCCTTTAGCTAGACAGAAAAGTTATCCAAGTCCCCACTGACCCAGAAGCCCAGTCGGCTTCACCTCTCACACGTACTTTGATACTGATAGTTTTCTCTAGATTAGGAAAGTTTCCTGTTATCCCTTTGAATAAACTTTCTATGCCTATCACTATCTCTACCTCCTCTTTAAGCCCAATAACTCTTAGATTTGTCCTTTTACAGCTATTCTCTAGATCCTGTAAGCATTCTTCATTGTTACCCTTTCTTTTGCCTGTGTATTTTCAAACAGCATGTCTTCAAGCTCACCAATCCTTTCTTCTGTTTGGTCAATTCTGCCGTTAAAAGACTCTGATGCATTCTTCAGTACGCCAGTTTCATTTTTCAACTTCAGAATTTCTGCCTAATTCTTGTTATTTCACGCTCTTACATTTATCTGACAGAATTCTGAATTCCTTCTGTGTTATCTCAAATTTCTTGGAGTTTCCTCAAAACAGATGTCTTGAATTCTCTGTCTGAAAGGTCAGATATCTCTATTTCTTCAGGATTTGTCCCAGGTGCCCTATTTAGTTCATTTGGTAAAGTCATGTTTTCTTCGATCATCCTGATACCTGTAGACATTCATCTGTGTCTGGGCATTGAAGAATTAGGTATTTATTTTAGTCTTTGCAGTTTGGGCTTGTTTGTACCCATCCTTCTTGGAAAGGCCTAGATATTCTAAAGGACTTAGGTGTGGTGATCTAAGCTGTATCTGCTTTAGGGGGGACCTCAAGCCCAGGAGCACTGTGTTTCTTGCAGACTCTTAAGAGGTACCACCTTGAGGGTCTTGGACTGAGTTCTCTGGATTACTAGAAAAAGACTCTTGTTTTCTTCCTTTACTTTCTCCCAAACAAATGGAATCTCTCTTTCTCTCTCTCTGCTCTGAGCCACTTGGAGATGGGGGTGGACTGACACAAGTACTCCTGTAGCCATCAGCTCTAGGACTTCGCTGCGTCAAACCTGAAGCCAGCACAGCACTGGGTTTCACCCAAGGTCTACTGTAACCACACCCTGGCTGCCACCTCTGTTTGCTCCATGTCCTAGGGCTCTACAATCAGCTGGTAGCAAAGCCAGCCAGACCTACGTCCTTCCCTTCAGGACAGCAAGCTCCCCCAGGCTCCTGGTGGGGCCAGAGGTGCTATCCTGGAGCCAGAGACCACAGTCAAAAACCTTAGATGTCCACGTGCTGTTCTACTGTATTGAGGCTGAGCTGGCAACCAAACCACGAGACACAGTCCTTCCTACTCTTCCCTCCCCTTTCCAAAGGCAGAGGAGCCTCACCTCGTGTCCACTGACACCTCAGGTCCACAGGGAGTACTGCCCAACTACCACCTAGCAGTGACTTACTTTTCAGGGGAGTGGGCTCCCCTCTGGTGACCCAAGGCAGCAGACCCAGAAACGACATCCAAGAGCCAAGTCCTGGAATCAGATATCCTAAGAGCACTGATTATTAATTTTTGAAACAGAGTCTCACTCTATCACCCAGGCTGAATGTAGCAGTGCGATCACAGAACACTGCAGTCTCAATATCCCAGGCTCAAGCAATCCCCTCACCTCAGCCTTCTGAGTAGCTAGGACTACAGGTACATCCCACCACACCCGGCTGATTATTTTTTAAATTTTTTGTAGAGGTGGGGTCTCATTATGTTGCCCAGGTTGGTCTCAAACGCCTGGATTCAAGTGACCCTCTTGCCTCAGCTTCCCAAAGTGCTGGGGTTACAGGCGTGAACCACTGAAACTAGCCCATTTTTTTTTCCCAAGGGGTAGGGAAAGGCGTGGGGAAGAACTCTCAGAATTGATAAATGTCATTTAACTTGGAGATGAGTAAAAACTTTGACGAGAGAAGTTTCTGTACTTAGAATGAATGAACAAGTAAATACAGCACATTTTCTAAACTTCCCTTTATTCCCCTTTACTTATAAATGGAAGGCACACACAGGAAGGTAGCTACAGGATTGTAAGGTAGTTGTCTGAACATCAGCAGAATCTGTTCGTGCTAGGAGGATGTAATTCATGGAAAGTGAGCAGTTCCACAAAGGAATTAAGTTGCCATGCTCAGGCAAACATCACTGATGGTACTCCCCATTGCCTTCCGTCCAGAGTAAAGGGTGTATGTATATGAATGTGTGCTGGCAACACAGACTTGAAATGTTTGTCACACTAAACACTTGGCATTCAAGGATCTGACATTTGAGGTTTCAAAGTTCACTGCATATAACATATGATTTTGCTAAGTATGAATCTGAATTTCCTGGGTTGCAGGACAGCTTTGCAGGCATGAGTTACTTGGCTGGTCAGTGTTCCTAAAGTTGACCAGCTCAGTGTGGTTTTACTATTTTATTTAACACAGGATTTCAATTAATTCTCAGAAAAATAAGTAGGGTTATTATTATCCCCATTTTATAGCTAAGAAAGATATATGCTACACTGTGGTATCTTGAAGATTTCAGAACACATTTCAGCGGTCTTGCTTGAAATACTGTCTTGCTATTTCAATGCTTATGGCTACCCTCCCCAATTAGACTTCAAGGATTTTGAGAGTAAGAAGTATATATTTACTTCTCCCTAAAGTGCTTAATGTAAGGCAGTAAACATAGCAGATATTCAAGAAAATCTTTTGAACAAATGCAATTTATTTCCATACAGAATTCATCGTCTCAAGTTTCACCCAGGTTAGGTTATAAGTGTTCTCAAGAAGAAAACTGTTTAAATTGTAAGCCTGAGGAACTAGCCTCTATTTAGTCTCAATTTAATTCTGGATCTAGAAGACGAAAGTTATCCCAATTTAATGGAAAGACTTTCAAAGTACAGATACAACCAGGAAATAGCTCCAGAAAATGCTTGTCCATAAGAAGCAAAGATCACAAGTGTAAGGTCTTTTATAGTAAGTTCCAATAATGTCCACATCAAATTCTTATATATTCAAATATTACATTTATATATTTGACAATTTATGTGAAATCATTATTTCTATACATAATATGAATCCATGTTATTCAAACTGACATTTAGTAAAGCAACAAAAATGGAATACTACCACAACCATTAGAAAATAGTTATGCTATTAATACTTTAGGCTCTAAAAAAAAATTAAGTAAAAATCCATTCTTGACACTGTTCATTCACTTAACAACAGTGGACAGAATTTCTGGATTTGGAGCCATCTATGTAATTCCAGTGTTAACATTTCCATTTTGATGAAGTCAGACTAAGTGCATTTGCAGGAAACCATCACTACCGTGGAGAGAAATTGTATTGATAATGTTGAAACATTTTCTGTCGTTACACATTAATGTCACAGAACTAGACTGGAGCCTGATTTACAAACCACTGTGTTGTGTTAGGCTATGCTGCATCACATTGGTTAAAACCAGCACAAAGGCAAAGTCTTGCATTTAAGCGAATTCAGAAGGTGAAATGGGGGCTGACGAGAATGCCACACCTCAGCTTACTATCCCACTTCTACACCCCAAGGACTTAGCTCTTTCATTCTTCACCAATACTTCCACTGAAGCCAACAAATGAGTAATGACCCAGAGGAAACATGTTGGTGATAAAATCTAAGGCAGGATTTTGGTTCCTAAAGCCCTTTCACCATTTCTGTACTTTTGACTAAGGTTCAGACTTTACAGGCACATTAATGGGGGCCAGTTATCTTAAAGCTTGGAAAATAAATGAAGCAAGCTTTGGGGAGAAATTTTACCAGAATTCACATCTATCCCTATGGAAATTTACAATTGTCAAATACCAGCAATGTAAACACAAGGTACATTTTGTCCCTCGGTGGGGCTGGGGGTGGGGGGTGTCCTGAAAAGCTAAGCAAGGTTTTTTAGAAGTCTTAAGTGTAGAAGAAAAGGTGATGTATACATACTTGTCCGAAGCTTAACTGCTATGACCATGTAGTTCCACGTGTTTTCCTAAGTATAAGTCAATTCAAGTGCTCATTATCTTAAGTCAAATGTTTTGCTACCAGGATTGCTAATTAGTGACGGTAGAAACATAGCATTATTTTTTTAATCTCATTTACGTAAAATGGTTCAGAATCTACCTAAACGAGAATTCTTTTTTTGGAGACGGAGTCTTGTTCTGTTACTCAGGCTGAAGTGCAGTGGTACAATCTCAGTTCATTGCAACCTCCACCTCCCAGGTTCAAGCAATTCTCCTACCTCAGCTTCCCGAGTAGATGGGATTACAAGCACCCACCACCATGCCCAGCTAGTTTTTGTGTTTTCAGTAGAGATGGGGTTTCACCATGTTGGCCTGGCTGGTCTTGAACTCCTGACCTCAGGTGATCTGCCCACCTTGGTCTCCCAAAGTGCTGGCATTACAGGTGTGAGCCATCATGCCCAGCCTAAATGAGCAATTTTTTAAATCATATTTTTGTACTGAAAATTTATAGATCTGAATGGACACCACTAAAGCATAAACACAAATATTTTTAAAATTTTATGACTACTTGTCTGTCCATAGTCATATTATAAATTCTTTCGAAGAAAAAAAAATCCAAATTTACTTTTATTATTGATCTCATTGATCTGGTCCAGTCTATTTGATTTGTGTACAAGATTTTTGGATTAAATATAGTGAAACAAATCATAGAGCATAACACCCTATATGTCACATACACAGCATATTGGAGTTATTCTCCAAAGGTATATGCATAAATTATCTCACCAGGAATATTTACCAGGGTCCTGCTGCTTTTCCTTATAATTTCGGTCTAGGTCCATATGCAACCAGCATATAAAAGTACTGACAAGTTTCCTAGAGTAGATCATATCTCCTTGAAAACAACTAAAGGTAGAGTTCTACCACATTTCTTAGCTAGAAAGTAGCTGGCAACTCTATTTTCATTCCATCCATCATTTTACATCTGTGCAACGATTCTTCCATACCAGCTTCTAGTTTCAAGATACTACAGTCAAATGTTCTGTTTGAGAAAAAAACAAATTTAGATGACCCTAGCATTGCTTACCGATGTATTTTATTACACTGTACCTAATAAGAAATAACTTACATGTACATATGTTGAAAGTTTAGTAACTGCCTAATTTATTCGATCCTTACAAACCTACTGTAAAGCAGGTTGTATCACCATTCCCACCAAGAACAAGTGCAAACTGAGAATCCGAGAAATTTATGTCACTTGTCCAAGGTTACACAATAAACAAAAAGAGCCCTGGAATTCAATCAAAAAAAAAAAAATTGATGCCAAGTTCAGAGCATGAGACTAAGGATATAAGAAATGGTAAAATGTTTCCACTAGAATTGGCAAGTTATAGAATAATCAGTTCTTTTGGAAAAAAGGTAATTTGCGTTTTTCATGAAAGAGGGAAACAAAGGGGGGGAACTTGCTTAACACATGACAGAAAGACTAAAAGACTGAATCATTTCAAAAACAGTCAATAACTCTGATCACACCAGAGCTGAAGAGCAGCAAAGAAACAAGTGACCAGGAAGTCAGGAAAGCCATGGGTCATTTCAGTTTTCATAAATGAGTACATTTTTTTTCATAGTATCCTAAAAACTCAGCGAGATGTGAAGACTATCACAGGCTTAGACCTCCAAGTAAGGAAACTGGACAATTATCAGTTCACTCCCAAAAGTCTTTGCAATCCTGAAGGACTGTTCATATCCACAATTACTTCCTTCTTCCCACACTTTCCCTCTTCACATTTGGCTTCCACACTTAGCACTCTTAATAAGACCATCCATCCTAAAGCAGATGTAAGTGCCTCAATTACTTCAGATGCAAGTGCCTCAATAAAATTCATGAACCTCCTTAGAAATATATGCAAAACTATGAGCACTTGCACATTTTTCTAAAGGGATCCACAGCTTTCATCAGTTTTCAAAGTTCTGTGACCCCAAAAAGATAAACACTGCTCTCCAAGATCACAAATAACAGTATTCATTAAATCCAATAATCATTTCTCATTCATTTTAATCTCCCTACCTTACTTGATGCCATTTGTTACCCAAGCTTGAAATCCTAAAATATCGCCTTTCTATAAACTATGTCACTAGTGTCATCTAACTCTAACGACTGATGGTTGTGACCTATGTGACTTTATTTATCTCCTTTTCTTCTTCCGCCTCCGAGGATCTGAGCATTCCTTTGTGTTCTATTTACTTCTGTAAGCCAGTGGTTCTCAACATGTCATCTGTAGACCACTGCAGCACCTGGGAACTTTTAAGACACACAAATGGTTCCAGTCCACCCTCATGCCTCCTAAATCAGAAACTCTGTGGAGTGTGACCCAGCAATATGAGTTTTAACAGCCCCTCCAGGTACATGCTCAAGTTTTAGAAATATCGCCCTGAGCACAGTAAGCTTCAACTCTATTATTTTGTTTTTCAAAGATTTAATGAATACTAGCTATGTGCAAGGACCTCATCTTAATGTGACAACTTTTCAAAATTGATTTTAGATGTTTCACAGAGTTCCAAATTCTGAGTACCTATGGAATATATGCACTTACCAAATTATCTCAAGCTGAGTCCAAACCCCAGTTCATCAACAACCTTCCACCCCGACTCTAAACCAACCTCCCCATCCCCTACAAGCACAGGCAATCAATTTTCTTACTCTGTTCAGTGACTGAAAACTCCGTTCAGAGACTGAAACAGCAACACAGAGAAGGGGAAGGGGAAGGGAGTCTTAAATTTTCTTAATGCAGGGTTTGAATACATTTGATCAGCTTGGCCTGATGAGAAAATATGAGAAAGTATGTGGTCATGGGAATGAGTGTGCCAGCCTTGCTCACTCCCTATCCCAGTACTCACAATTCAGAGTCTAGGACTAATTATTCTATGCTTTTGAGGCAAGATGTCTCCTGTACTCAACAGTGTCCCATGAATTGAGAGTTTCAACCTTGCCTTGTGGGAACAGGCACATTCCCTGGATACAAAATTCCAGGATACAAAATCAACAGACAAATATCAGCAGCAGTTCCATACATCAACAATGTCCAAGCTGAGAGCCAAATCAAGACTGTAATCCCATTTCTACAGCAGCCACAAAAAAATAAAACTAAAACAAAACACCTAGGAATACAGCTAACCAGGGAGGTGAAAGATCTCTACAAGAATTATAAAACACTGCTGAAAGAAATCAGAGATGACACAAACAAATGGAAAACATTCCATGCTCATGGATAGGAAGAATCAATATTGTTAAAATGGCCATATGGCCCAAAGCAATTTACACATTCCATGCTATTCCCATCAAACTACAAAGACATTTTTCATAGAATTAGTAAGAAAACTATTCTAAAATTCATATGATACCAAGAAAGAGCCCGAACAGTCAAAGCAATCCTAAGCAACAAGAACAAATCTGGAGGCATCACATTACCCACCTTCAAACTATAGTAACCAGAACAGCATAGTACTGGTACAAAACAGGCTACTGGAACAGGTTAGAGAACGCAAAATAAAGCCATACAACTACAACCATCAACAAGTATCAACAGGCCGGGCACAGTGGCTCATCCCTGTAATCCCAGCACTTTGGGAGGCCGAGGTGGGCGGATCACCTGAGGTCAGGAGTTTGAGACCAGCCTGGACAGCACTGTGAAACCCCATCTCTACAAAAATACAAAAAAATTAGCCAGGCATGGTGGCAGGCGCTTGTAATCCTAGCTACTCAGGAGGCTGAGGCAGGAGAGTCTCTTGAATCCGGGGGACAAAGGTTGCAGTGAGCCAAGATTACGCCGCTGCACTCCAACCTGGGTGACAGAGCGAGACTCTGACCAAAAAAAAAAAAACCAAGTCAACAAAAACAAGCAATGGAAAAGGGACTCCCTATTTAACAAATGGTACGGGAATAATTGGCTAGAAGATTGAAACTGGACTCCTTCCTTTTACCACATACAAAAATCAACTCAAGATGGATTAAAGACTTAAATGTAAAACCTAGAGCTATGAAAACCCAGAAGAAAACCTAGATTTCAAGAAGACTCTAAAAGCAATTGCAACAAAAATTAACAAGTGGGACCTAAGTAAAGAGCTTCTCCACATTAAAAGAAATTATCAACAGACAACCTACAGAATGGGAGAAAATATTTGCAAACTATGCACCCAACAAAGGTCCAATATCCAGAATCCACAGTTCCTGGCTCATGTTCCCCTGTCTTTTCTGATTGTGGGTCCTTAAGACCCTCCCATGAGAGGGTCCCACTGTATACCCTGCGGGAAGAAATGATAATGTCATGAAGCTTCCATAAAGACCCAAGAAGAGAGGGTTCAGTAAGCTTCCAGATAGCTGAACATGTGTAGGCCAAGAGGAAGATGAAGAAGAACTCTTCCATGAGCAGGGAGGGTGGTGCACCCCATCTCCTCAGGGTCAGAAGCTCCAGAGCTTGGGACCTTTCCAGACCTCACCCTATGTACCTCTTTATCTGGCTATTTATCTGTATCCTTTAAAATATCCTTCTTAGTACATGTGTTTCTCTGAGTTCTGTGAACTGCCCTAACAAATTAATCGAAACCAAAGGGGGTTGTGGGAATCCCAACTTGATGTGTGTGTCAGAAGTTCCGGAGGCCTGGGCTTGCAACTGGTGGGGAAAGAAGGGAGCGGTCTCGGGAAAGGAGCCCTTAACCTGTGGGATCTAGCACTATACCTCCAGGTAGATAGTGTCAGAATTGAATTGGAGGATACCCAGCTGGTGTCCACTGCTTGGTGGTGGGAAGAGACCCGCCCCACACACACATTTGGTCACGGGAGTTTTCTTTGCATAAATTGCTGTGGTATGACAATAGAGGAAAAACAGAGAGTCTTCCCCACACAATAAGAACTTAAATTAACAACCAACCACATAACCCCATTTAAAAATGGGCAATGGACATGAACAGATACTTCTCAAAAGACAAATACATGGCCAACAAACATGAGAAAATGCTGAAAATCACTAATCGTTAGAGAAATGCAAATCAAAGCAACAATGAGATATCGTCTCATACCAGTCAAAATATTACTAAAGAGTCAAAAAATAGCAGATGCCGGTGAGGCTGCAGAGGAAAGAGAATGCTTATACACTGCTGGTGGGAAAGTAAATTAGTACAGCCACTGCAGAAAGCAGTTTGGAGATTTCTTAAAGAACAAAACAGAACTACCATTTGACCCAGCAATCTACTGCTGGATTCACATACCTAAAGGAATATAAATACCCAAAGGAGTATAAATCATTCTATTATAAAGACACATGTACATATATGTTCACTGCAGCAATATTCATAATAGCAAAGACATGGAATCAACCTAAATGCCCAACAATGATACTCTGGATAAAGAAAATGTGGTACATATACACCACAGAATACTATGTGGTCATAAAAAAGAACAAGATCATGTCCTCTGCAGGAACATGGATGGAGCTGGAAGTCATTATCCTTAGCAAACACACACAGGAACAGAAAACGAAATACCACATGTTCTCACTTATAAGTGGAAGCTAAACATTAAGTACACATGGACACAAGGCAAATATAGATATGGAGGCCTACTTAAGGGTGGAGGATGGAGGAGGGTGAGGATCAAAAAACTATTTATTGGGTACTATGCTCATCACCTGGGTGACGAATCTGTACACCAAACTCCCATGACACATAACTTACCCATGTAACAAATGTGCCCATGTACCCCCTAAACTTAAAAATAAAAGTAGGAAAGAAAACAGAAAGAAAAAATTATGCCATGTGAACATTAACCAAAAGAAAGCTAGCATGGCTAAATTAACCTCAAGGTAAATTTCACAACAAATAACATTATCTGTAATTAAAATGATCATTTCATAATGATGAAGGGATCAACTTATAAAGATGTAAAAATCCTAAATATTTATGTACCTAGTAACAGAGCTTCAAAACACATGAAGCTAAATATGATATAAATATAAGAAAAAAATTGCTTTAATCCATGATTGTATTCAGCTATTTCACTATCCCTCTGTTACTGACAGAACAAGTAAGCAAAAAATCAACAGACATGGAAACTTGAACACTGTCAACCAACCTGACCTGACACTTGAAGAACACACTACTCAACAACAGCAGAATGCACATTCTTTCCAAATACAAACAAAACATTTTCCAAGACATATTTTGTCATAAAACAAGTCTCAATAAATGAATGAGGATCATACAAAATGTTTCTTGAGCACAATAGAATAAAAATAGAAGTAACAGAAAGATCTCTGGAAAATCCTAGTCTAGGAAGGGAAAAAAAGAAAGGAAATACTAAGCTAAACACTTCAAAGTCATAATGTTTATATACCCATAAAAAAGTAAATACTGAAGAATTATTTAATCAAAATTTCACTATAAATGTGTTGGGGGGAATAGGAGATGGTGGTATAAGAAAGCAAAGGCTTTATATATCACAACAAGGTAAAAAAAAAGTGTATAACTGATAAATCAAAAAGTCAGCAATATATGTATATTAATCATAAATATGGAGAAGTATAAGTTTAGAAGAAACAGCAGACAGAACTCAGAGTCATTACTGCATGTGGGGGAACTTCCTCTCAATTACTGCATGTGGGGAAACCTGGAGTAGAAAGGGCAGAGCATTTTGTTACATGTAATATTCTGACTTTTCAAACTACATACATGTAGTACTTTAATAAAAAACCTTTAAAGAGATTTCACCTATATCATCTAATTTTATCCCCAGGGAAGGAGGTATAGTAACCCCTGATTTGACAAATGAGGAAACTAATATTTCAGGTAAAGTAGCTTGCCCAAAATGAAAGCCACTACAACTTTTTTAACTTAATCATATAAATATAAATTATGCCTGTTATGATATCACCTACACAGATAAATATGAGAAGGAAAAAAATTAAGTTGTTTTTAAATTTCAGTTTTATTTCTGGAAATACTTTTTATTTTCTGCTCTCTACTGTAGATGACTAGTTTATTGTCACAGAACAAGATGAAATATTCACACTCAACCCCTCCTGTTAATAGAATTTTAAAAGAAATTTGAACAAAGATTTTGGCAAATGTAAAGAACTAAACTGTACTCAGAAGTAAACACTATTTTAATCATTATCTTTGATTGGGGTAAGATGCACATAACATAAAATTTACCATCTTAACCGTTTTTAATCATACAGTTCCAGTGGCATTAAGTACATTCACATTGTTGTGCAAACTACTGCCACTAACACCCATCTCCACAGCTTTTTTTCATCTTCCCAAATTGACTTTCTTTATCCATTAAACAACTCTCCAGTTCCCCCACCCTCTAGCCCCTGGAAACCACCCTTCTATTTGTCTCTATGAATATGACTACTGTAGGTTTGTCATGTAAGCAGAATCATACGGTATTTGTTCTTTTTGTGACTGGCTTATTTCACTTAGCATAATGTTGTCAAGGTTCATTCATGCTATAGCAAAAACACTTGCTAAAAGCCAGTTTCCAAAACAGCATAAACATCAATTCTTTGACAATGCTGTGAGAAATTAAAGCACTGGTGAATTCAAGGGAAATTAGTAAAAAATTAATGCTTCCCTCTCCCCGAACCCTCAGGACACCAAAAGGGGAAAAAAAATAGGTCACAATTTTAAACTACTGAGAAAGGGTATCCTGGTAACTTTACAGTGTGCATGAAGGAATTGGGGGGAAAATCGTAATTTTGCGTTTTGAAAAATCCAATTACTTTTCTAAGGTTGTTGCTCTTTTAAGTTGTGCAACAAAGGCCTATAGGGAAGGGCTTCTCTAAATGTAGACGGGGTCTGTTTTCCTTCTTAAGGGTAGAGCCATGAAAAAGACAAAAGCGCTAACAATGTCAGATGTTCACAAAACCTTGACTCACGGTAAATATCTTATAAATCAGAAGTGAAATAGCCTCCATTCAGTCACACAGAGATCAGGTAGGAAATACAAGACACTTGACCTTTACAGAGTACTTTGAAAAGGTTCCCTTGGTTGCAGTTTTTAAAAAACAGACTTGTATGCCTTTACATTCCCCATTATTCCCTCACTCTGAACCTCCACGATGTATTTATGTCCATCTAAATTTCAGACAGAAGTCCCAGGCAGCCTTTCAATGGAGCCACTAAACAAACCACACCAGCCCTTTAAGATACCAAAAACACTACTCTGATGTTAGGGTGGGGTTGTTTCTCTGAATTTTAATTTATAATGCAACAAGAATCACTGACCAAATTTTAACAAGAAGTGGTAACCAGCAGTGCCTCAGGTATCCAGGTGTCTGACAAGCACTCAAGCAAGAGCTGTGCTTTTCATAAGCTCAGAATATTGACACCAAAAAAGGAAAAAGTCTGCTAAAACAAAGTTGGGTATTTTATATGACAACTATATAAAACAGTGTTTTAGACAAGACATTCATTTTTGCTTTGTAAAGATTAAACCATATGGTGTGTCCAAAAATAAATTACCACTGATAACTAAAATAAGACTATGTCAGCCGGACACAGTGGCTCACGCCTATAATCCTAACACTTAGGGAGGCCCAGGCGGATCACTGGCGTTCAGGAGTTCGATACTAGACTAGCCAACATGGCAAAGCCTTCTCTCTACTAAAAATACAAAAATTAGCCGGGCATGGTGGTGCAGGGAGGCTGAGGCAGAAGAACTGTTTGGACCGGAGAGGCAGAGGTTGCAGTGAGCCGAGACTGCACCACTGCAATCTAGCCTGGGAGACAGAGGGAGACTCTGTCTTGAAAAAAAGACTATGTCAATGATCTTCCAATGCAAAATTTCCCATTGTCCAAAATTATCTGCCTCCACACGGTATTTTTCCGGAATACCATATAGTTTCTCCCAAGCCCTGAGACAGGAATAATACAAGGTGGTCGAAGGAGAATAGAAAATTCCAGGCAGCAGTTTCACATGACTAACAAAAAGGAAACTGTTAGAATACATATATAAGCTAGGAGCCGAGAAGACCCTGAAAAGCAGAATGTTGGTCAAGCTAGCTAAGACCAAGTAGACCCAACGTGACACTGGATTTGACCCAGGTCTCACCTAGGACCTCATTATATGCTCATTAACATACTAAATCACACCCACCAATGCCAAGACAGTTCCAGGAGCACCCATAGTGGTGTAAAAATGGGTAGCACTAAAGTTGAGAAATTTTCACCTTTTTCCAGAAATCTTCATGAATATTCCATCCCTTGATTAAAGAAACCCATAAAGATAGAAGCCAAACCCTGTCTTGAGTACGCCCGCACTCCCCTTTGCTGAGCATGTACTTCTCACTTTGCAATAAATCTCAGTACATTTCACTATTTTCCAACTCATCCTTGAATTCCTACTGGAGACACTGTCAAGAGCCTGAACACTCATCAGAGCTGAGGTCCCACTGACATTTGGGGACCTCCCCCAGTCCACTGGTATCAAAAGAAAAAATATTAAGTACCTGGTATTGTCATTACTTAAGTTCTCAAACTGCTACCCAAGTTGTAACAGGCACATTTTTCCACGTGATACACACTGTAGGTCAAAACACAAGACCTCAGTCATCACAAAAGAAAAACAGATTCATTAGTTTTGTCTTTCCCATTCAATGAAGACAAATTTTGACCCAAGGGAAACATACAGTTTTTCCTCTTTTCTCTTTTCTTTTTTTAGGCTCCTCCTCTTGCAGGGCCATGTAGGGATTTTGAGAAAAGAATTTCATCTCTGTGATATTTTATAAACCCAGGCTACTTGACAGAGGGACACTATAAAAATTATCCATTTCCACAGAGTATGTATCTTAAAACATGAAACGCTTTATTATGGGTTTTTAAAAAATCTATAATAAAGATTTTCATTGAGTTTGGGGAAATTTCTTTAAGGTACTAATGATATAGAAAATGTTTTTGGACATTTTAGTTCTTTTAATTGCTATATGTTATAAAATCTCATATAAAATCCAAGTGTCATACTTAAATAAAAACTTAATTAAAAAATTATAATCGGCCGGGCGCGGTGGCTCAAGCCTGTAATCCCAGCACTTTGGGAGGCCGAGACGGGCGGATCACGAGGTCAGGAGATCGAGACCATCCTGGCTAACACGGTGAAACCCCGTCTCTATTAAGAAATACAAAAAACTAGCCGGGCGAGGTGGCGGGCGCCTGTAGTCCCAGCTACTCGGGAGGCTGAGGC